>NC_092521.1:38310397-38990397 GCF_037038585.1 Patagioenas fasciata | reverse complement strand
AGTGCAGATACTCACTTCTTGACAGTCTCTTAGTGGCTGTACTGGGTTTGCATGACAAGGTTTTGGTAGTGGGAAGGTTAGAGGGGTGTGAAACAGCAATTGCAGCCAGAGGGAGAAGTGATAATACGTGAGAGCAACTAGCAGACACCAAGGTGCGTGAAGAAGGAGGGCGAGGAGCTGCTCCAGGCACTGGAGCAGAGATTCCCTTGCAGCCCGTGGTGCAGACCATGGTGAGGCTGGCCGTGGCCATGCAGCCCATGGACGTCCATGGTGGAACAGATATCCACCTGCAGCCCATGGAGGACCCTATGCCAGAGCAGGTGGATGTCTGAAGGAGATTGTGACCCAATGGACAGCCTGTGCTGGACAGCCTGGCAGGACCTTTGGACCATGGAGAGAGGAGTCCAGGCTGGAGCAGGTTTGCTGGCAGGATTTGTGACCCCATGGGGACCCAGGCTGGAGCAGTTTGTTCCTGAAGGACTGCACTCCATGGAAGGGACCCACACTGAAGCAGTTCATGAAAAACTGCAGCCCATGGGAAGGACACACATTGGAGAAGTTCATGGAGGACTTTCTCCTGTGGGAGGGACGCCATGCTGGAGCAGTGGAAGAGTGTGAGGACTCCCATTTCTCTGAGGAGGAAGGGGCAGCAGAGAAAACGTGTGATGAGCTGACCACAACCACCATTCCTGGTCCCTTTGCACCACTGGAGGGGAGGAGGTAAAGAAATTAGGAGTAAAGTTAAGCCCTGGAAGAAGGGAGGGGTGAGGGGAAGATGTTTTAAGATTTAGTTTTTCTTTAATTTTCCCCAGGTTTTGCCCATTACAGTAGCTGCTGAGTGATCTCCTGGTCCTTGTCTGGACCCACAAGCCTTTAGTTATATTTTCTCTCCCTTGTCCAGCTGAGGAAGGGAGTGATAGAGTGCCTTTGATGGGCACCTGGTGTCCAGCCAGAGCCAACCCACCACTGTAACAAACAGGTTAATTCAATGAGCTGTATAAGAGTTCACTCAAAAGATGCAGTGAATTAGCACAGCTTTCTTGTTGCCTTTTGCACACATTAAGATTAAAAGAAAAAAAAAAACAAAACAACAGCAACAAAAACAAACAAACGAAAATAATAATTAAAACAACAACAAAAACAAACAAAAACACAAACAAACAAAAAAAACCCCACAGGATCTCCTGACAGAAGTCCCAAGAAATCATGCAGTTTGATTTAGATATCAACAGAATTTAGTACGTTTTATGACCTCTGAGTTTTAAGCTTTTAGAGTGCACTAAAGTCATTCCCTTTGATCACAGTTAAATAACAGTTGATCCTTTCCTATACCCTGAAGGACCCATGATCATCTGAGATGGGGGACTGTGGCACACAGTGCCCTAGATAGCTGTGATCCAAACTAGTGATGCAGACGCTTCTCGTCTAGATTCCAGGAGCTCAGCTTTAAGAAAAGCAGCAAATAATGCAAGTTACAGCGCAGTGTGGAAGTGCCTAGCAGTAGGGCTCATGATTTTTGAAGCTTTTTCTCTTCAGCTTTCTTGTAACAAGCCAAACTTCTTATTGTAATCTGATGTCCCTGGGAACGGAGACTTTAACAAAAGTGCTGAACATAACCAGACTTGCCATAAAACAACAAGAGTTGGCAATATCGTGAACAATTGCATTGCTTCAAGCAAGCAAAACAGAGAACACAATAGCAGTCGCTTAAACAGGCCTATTAATCTTTAAAAGTGTTCCTAGATGCAGGTAGGAACATTCTGGTTAGTCTCAGAAGAGGGAGTTATTTTTCTTCTCAGAAATTTTAACATTCAAGAGAGTTTTCAAAAGCCTTCTTATGGTGCTTTTAAATGTAATTGGAATCTGGTACAGGCTTTTAAATTTAGGACATGCTTTCTCGTGCATTTATCTCCAGTGTAACATTTATGTCCTTATATAGCAAGAGCTGTTATGGTATCTTATAGATGGGACAGAGACACAGATCACAGAACCCACCAGAAATTAAGGAAATCATTAAAATTAACTGTACTATTATTGCAACATTGTATTCTTAATCATGTCTTCATCCCCATGCTTTGTCTTTGTTCACAACCACTGTACAAAATACAGTTATTTGGATAATAAGGAAGTTGAATCTTGTTTTGGCTAGAGGCTACATTGCATCTGTTCCTCATACTGGATTATGTGGGCTTTTGGCACAAACTGTGTCTCCTATTTGCATACATTTCCTAGTAATGTTAGAACTATAATAAAAGCCCAAGAAAGGGTCGGTTTTGCAGGGTTTGTCACATTAGGGTGTCCAAGGTACAAAAGACAGGGAACTATGGAAGAACAAAGAGTTTTGCATGATCAAGCCAGGCCAGACCTGTCCATTTTAAGTGGAAAAATACAGTCCCCATCAACACTGCAGGAGTATTGTCGATAGGTATATGCTTCCTTAACTAGTGTTTTTGTCCAATGCTAGGAAGCTGTATACAGTGGTAATGTACTCAGGCCCACGAGTCTGGTTCTTTCTGCTTCGCATATCAATAAATAAAACATCACAAAATAGTGTGGCAAGAGCTTTCTATAGCTGTTTGAGGCAGTTTATCTCTGACAGAAGGTATGCTTGTGTCAAATTTTAATTTTGTTATACTTCAAGTGTATGTGTAACTCCATAGGGATCTCAGCAATCCCACTTAAAAACAATGAGAAAAAAAAAAAGGTTAAAATGTTCTTGCTGAGACTCAAAATTGCTTTACATTATAAACTCATTTTTCAAATGTTCATAGTTTGGACAGATTTTTTTTTTTATGGCCCACAATTGTAACTTCTTCATTGTTTGTTTTTTGTTGTTGTTGTTTGGGTTTTCTTGTATACCAAAACTTTTTCAAGCCTTCTTTAACCTTGAAGTTTTCCTGCATTTGTGCTAGTGGCTAAATATGGCCTGTCAATGATGTTTCTAGTTCTTCACTATTACAGTTATGTTTCAGTCTTGTCTTGATTCTTCATTTCAGTCAAAATCAGATGCGGCTCCAGTGAGAGACTCACCAATCTGCACAAACCCTTATCCTATTAATATTCCCAGTCTTCAAAACTTGAAGCAGTGCTCACAATTTGCCATCACTCCAAACCTGTGTTGTCTCATACCTCTGGATCATCAGGGAGAATAGATAAGAACAATTCTAAAACAGAGTGCGTGGCTTAACCACATGTCAAGGACACCATTGGAGCACAACAGCTTTTGTGGGCAATCATTACTTTGTGTTCACGTTGAACTTCCATGCTCGTGTTGAACTTCCTATGACATGTTCATATTGATCCAATCATCCTGTTTCATGCCAGTTTTTCCTTTGGTCTTGGATCTTATTTCTGCTGTACTGTGTTATCTCTCTGGACTGTTTCTGAGACAGAGAGACTGGCACAAAAAGGAGGTATAGCACGGAAAATTCATAAGCCATGGAACTAGGATTTGATCATGGATCTGAATACTGAATATTCATCCTTAGGGGCAACAAGTTTCAGAAAACAGTTCCTTGCTGGTTCTTATGACTTGTTCTTCTGACTAATACTAACAGTGCATGAAGAAGACAGCAGTATGCTTCTCTTGTTGACTTCTTGCCTTCTGGCTTTCTAAAGACATTCCATTTTGACAGTAAGTTCATTAAATCTGATTTTAAAATTGCCTGTTTAACAATGCAGGAAATAGATCCCTGAGGATGTGGCAAATAAAACAACACAGAAGAACTATTTTTATTGTTTAGGTAGATCATCTGCCTGTTTTTCAAATAAATTTCAAAAACTTCTTTTGTAAACTTTAAAATCTGACAGCACTCTCTATAGCCCAAGGAATGAAAGTAGTAAAAGAAGACAGTACTACCTAGCTCATTCATGTTTGGGGGAGATGTGTACAGGTCAGGGGGTAGCCAAATGGTTAACCAGTGTTGTACTGTGGATTGATTGAGGAAAAAAAAATAGATTAAATCAGTGTAACTTCTAACAGTAGTTATGCTTGATTTGGAAATTCTTTCCTGTAGTCATGGTCAAATATCATAGTTGCAGGATTTGTTCAACCTGTGAATCTCCAGTCGCCTTGAGAGGGAGTCACAAACCTCTAACCACATCACCCAGAAGTAACTAACTTTTTTAACCACTCCCAGCCTATGATGCTTGGGTTAGCTCATAGTCTATATCTGAATAGATTGATACTGTGAATTTTCTCTTTCAGTGGTAATTAATTTAGGTGTATCACATGGTTAGCCTGGTTTAGTGTGCATTGGGTTTGCTACCACAAACAGATGAATTTGCTAGGTCTAGTCTATCAGCCAGTTCAGACAACTGAATAGTCCACAGAAGTCAAACCATAAGCTTCAATTTAAGCAGGCTCTTCATGTAATCTCTTCACCAGAGTGCTCATGATGAGGATGAGATATTGACTGTACTATATTTTCAGCAGCCATCTCAACCTAGAGAGCTTGCCTGGAAGCAGCATGCTTCATTGTTCCATCCCATCAGCAGGAATGTCAGAATTATTGAGTAGGCTACCTTCAGTCTCTAGCTCATGGGGCAGGTAAAAGCCACCTGTGTAACGCTGAACCAAGAGTTTAAAAACAAACAGAAAAAAAATTAAAGGAGTCAATAGTCAGTATTCAAAAATGATAACCCCAATCAAGACAGTATGAGAGCAAGTGACAAAAGTTTCCTTTTTTGCCAATGGACTTCTTCAGTATTATCTGCCCAGGCCTGCAAAACCAATTTGCTCAGTGATAGTGAGAGGAGATGGAGCATAACTGGTTACACACAGAGCAAGCCAGGATCAGAACCTGTGGTTTCAGGAAATAACTGGGTGGAAAACTAAGGTTATGCTGCCAATGGAGGTCTTTGGCTAATAGCCAACGCTCATGCTTCAAAAGACTTCTACAATTAGCAGGTTTTGTTAACACTGGAACACATAATTTGTGTCTAATGAGGATTAATGTCTCCTTGAAATTAGATACCAAGGAGTGTGCATGTCCCTTCTCCATGCCAAGACTACTGCATCTTAACTACAAGCTTAACTGGGTGTAGAGAATTACAAGGAAATGTACTGTTTTTTTTCCTAGCATCATGTGTATTATCTTTTATTACCTGGTGACCAGGTGTTTGATAAAATCTCTTATCCTCACTGATAAAAAAAGAAACTGGGTAGCAAATCAAAACTAGAGCATCCTTCTTGCTCTTAGGAAATGGGATAGAACTATTTCTTGCCTTGGCCTAATTCATGTTCATTTATAATAAGCATTATAGTATCAATAAAATAAAAAGTGTTAGGAAGGGCGAGGTACCACACAAGCAACAATAAAGTCAAGATCTCCAACATTATGTTTTGCTAGGCCTTTGTGCTCTTGCACCTTTCTGTGAAATTTCAAGTGTTGACCACTGCGGAGGAAAAAGTGCTCCATCCCACTCAACATACTAATGTCTTTTTTAGAGTTTTCTTCAGAGTGTATTTTTCAGATACTAACAAGGAATGAAAGAAATATAAAATAACATGTCATAAAGTAGAAACATACAATTAAAAAATATATATTTCTCTGGTGCATAATCATTGTGTCACAGCAAATTTGTTTGTTATGCAAGGCAATCTTGGGGTGTGTTATGGTTTGTTGGGGTTTTGTTTGTTTGGGTTTTTTTTCTGGAGTTTTAATGTATTTTTTCTTTACCTCTGGTGATTTTAGTTAGTCATAATTTCTCATTAATTTCTTGTGCTATTGTTATAGGCACTGTATATAAAGTACACACAAATAAATGAAAGGAACATCATCCTTATTATTATTGAGGGTAACAGAACACTGGAACAGGCTGCCCAGGAAGGCTGTGGAGTCTCCTTCTCTGGAGACATTGAAAACCCACCTGGACACATTCCTGTGTAGCCTCATCTAAGTGTTCCTGCTCCAGCAGGAGGATTGTACTAGACGGTCTGTTGAGGTCCCTTCCAATCCCTAACATCCTGTGATTCTGTGATTACTCTTTAGTTTTAAAATAAACCATGTTAAGATATTATCTGTCAAAATTTATCTAGATTCACCGCCTAAAAATAGAATCATAAAATCATAGAATGGTTTGAGTTAGAAAAGACCTTCAAAGATCATCTAGATCAACCTCCCTGCCATGGGCAGACACATCTTTCACCAGATCAGGTTGCTCAAAGCCCTGCCCAATAGAAAATGTCCACTTGAAACCAAATGTAGAATTTAAGCAGATATAATGAAATTAAGCAATATCTCCAAGCACTTAGAAACAGTATTACTGACACTTAAAGGGACTACATCTCACCTAAAAGAAAGTACCTGCCATTGCAATGATTTCCAATAATGATCAAAATTAATCCTTGGGCTGACAGCCAACACAAATCCTGTACATTGTTTAAAAGCTTAAACAACCGTAGACAGTTAAGTAGGACCCTTCATCAGTACAAGGGTGATTATTGGTCTGATTCTACACTCAGAAGTAAACTTCTTACCACAGACTAGAGTATTGCTTTAGTGCTGACTGAAAAAGGGAGGAGCAGCATGTAGGATTTCCCTTCCCTGTGTCACTTCCCTAAGTCCCACATAATTTTCCTGGAAGTCCTGTTATCTGTGTTCTGCTCAGTTTTCATTTATGGCATCTGTCTGAGAGGTTACCAGCTGAGGAAGTACAGTTCGCCCAATTGTGTGGAATTGAAGTCAAGATGTATGTCATGAGTCTGAAGCTCAGAAGACAGCAATTTTCCATCCATGATTGAAATTTCAATTGTTAAATGAATCCCAACTGGACTCGTCAGACTACTTGATGTTTCTTCTACAGAGCTTGAAATTGAGTCTTTTGCTATGAAGCAGCAGCATTTTTCTACAAGAAATAAGGAGTTTACTTTACATCACCTGCTGAAGATTAAACATTTCATACCCATTTGCTTAATGGTTGCTTGCGACATTGGAAGATAGTACAAGACCTATCAAAAACTTCAAGCATCTGCTTGTACTCTCTGAAAGAATTCTTAACTTTCATTAAATGTACAACTGAGAATAAGCTGCTTGGGTAGCAGCTTTTCATCCATGTACAAGGTTTCCACATTCTGAATTCACAAATACTCTCAAAAGTTTACTGATATTTAAAACCTGCACACCAGACCAAGAGTCTTTTACTTTTATATATTTCTGTAAATGACGATAAAGATTCAGGTTAATTTTTTAATGCCTCTCACATTTGACTCACTTTATGGATTAAGAATCCCCAAGAAGTTACAGAGGAGTGTGCATTAGCAAAAAAAAGGAGGAGAGATTGATTTTTGTCAGGCTTTCTTTTATTGATTGGCAGCTTAACATTTATCAGCTCAAACAGCTTATGGCTGCCATTTTGTGAAGTGGTATTTTAGAGGTCAAGCTAATGCACCAGCTGGTTTTGGTTGCATTTCTAAAGCTGATCTTTGCTGGACCATCATTATCCACTTTTACCTGCTTTGAGGACTCAGGATGTACTACACACAGTCAAAAGTAATTCTGAAAAGCTCTTCTCCCAGACTTTGTCCATAACTTCTGAAAAATAATTTATATTTGTTGTGATGACATCTCTTTTGTTATTAATCAAAGAATTATAACTATAATGTTTCTGTTTCCTTTTCTCACTGCCTCACCAGCAGCATTGAAATATGAACATGACCATCTAGTGAAGCACCTCTAAACAAGGCCATCAAGGCAAGCAATGCTTTTAATCACCCCAAGAACCAAACATAACAGTATTCCAGGAATGAAAGATTTTCTATAGAAGAGGAGTTTGTACTGACCACATGCCAAATTCTTACATTTTAAATGTGTTGGCAACATTTATCAAGCTGTTTCCCTGTGCAAATTTACCATTTTTCTGTTCAATTGGCTCTTAACTGAACAAGCACAAATACTGAAGCAGGACATAATAATAAAAAATTAAGGATTAAAAAAAAAAAAAGGAAGGAGGGGAGAAAAGAAACCTCAAGAGTGAAGACAGTTGTGACGCCAATGCCACACTTCACAATTTATTCCCACATTTGTGATAACAAAGCTTTACTTCACAATACTTGATACACACTAACCCACAAGGCAAATCCATATTCCTACTCAACAAAGAGTTACAGAAATAGATGAGAGTGAATATCTGTGTGCTGCTTGACAAATGGCACTTCTTACAGTTGGTGTTTGTTAAAAGCACTTGGTAACACTGTGCAATCTCTGGCATTGTTGTACGGAGAAAGCCTCGGCTGTTTCCTATGCCTATATATTTATAGTTATATTTTCATCAAACTGAATTGTCTGTCAGCTTCTGCTTTCACCAATCATTTTCATATTGCAGCTGAAAAAATTCTAAACCAGTATCAAGGAATGACATGCTATGTCAAAAGACAAATGCCTCATTAACTGTCAATAATGATCCAACAAGTCTGCATTTTAATGGTAAAGAAGCTATGGAGAGCAAAACAACAGATCACAAAGGCAGATTTCTGATTGCTAACTAGCAGTAACACACACTGACAGGATTTAGCTCACCCATTAATTTTAATGTGTGGCTAGAATAAAGACATTTAACAGAGGAAAACAATAAGAGGACTTCCACAAGTGGAATCTGCACCTAATGTCCACCTGACTAGATGATCTTTTGAGGTCCCTTCCAATCCCTAATATTCTATGATCTTGTGGTTCTGTGCTCAAGGTGAAAGTAGTCAGCCACAGACTGACAGGATGGATTTTCAGAGTGGGACACTAAGGGCAAATCAGCGTCATGGCAGCGCTCACACACTGGCACATATGGAAACTGGGATATTTTGTGGGCACATGGCTGGCAATTCTGCACACATTTTTTACTACTGCCTTCGAATTAGGAATGGGAAATGTGGAAATGTAAATCTGAATTAATTATTTAAAGTATCAGTATAACTCAAGTCTCATTTATCTCCAGTGAGGGAGGGTTTATTTTTGCACTTAAGTGGCATTCATTCGGCTTCAGTGTATTTTACTTGAGCATGACCTAAAGACCTAAATCTTTGGTTAATTCTGACAAATTTTCCTGTTTGTACTTCATAGATAAGCTGTTAGAAAATCTATACTACATTAGTATGTTTGCCACTTCTACTACTCCAAGTGGAAGTGGGATGACGTTTACTACAATGCACAGAGATTATACAAACTGTGTGCGTTACAATGCAGCCAGCACCCATTGAGGTAGATTTAAGGCCTGATCAGACAAGCTGTGGTTGTGGCTGAAGATGATGTGAGTGAGGTTGCTGCTTGTATTTTAGACCCAGATCAGTTTACAGAACCAGGTTTCTTCACTGAACTGAGAAGGTGGTAATCTGGATGGGGTGCAGAGGGGAGAAAAGAGATCATGGTGTGTGGCTGGAGATAACTTTTCATTTGAATCCTGTACAACTGGAACAGTCTGCTCAGCCGTGGTCCTACTTAAAATAATAGCTATAATTTATAGTCAATATTTTAAATAAATATGGTACAAGTTTGTTTTAGATTGTCCCTAGTACCATGGGGTAAAACTATCTCTCTTGCCTGTTAAAAAAAACCATATTCTAATCAAGTAACAACAAAATTGCTTTTCAGGCTGTAAATCCATGGAGGCATAGGAATGCACTGTGTTTTGTACAGTACTTGGTATGATGGTTCTTCTGCCAGATGGAAGATCCTATGCACAATTACAAAATAAGCAATAAATGTTTATAATTTCCTCTCTCCCCTTTAACAGCCTGCTTTCGTCTTACAAATTACTAGGATGATGGGGAAGGCAAGTTATGTATTTTGTTTTCCTTATAATAATTGAAAACATCTTTTCTTTCCTTTGCTTTACCATAAATAACACAAAGCTAGAGGTTTTCACACTTTTTCCCTCCTTCTCTCCTAGGAAACTGATCTCATGACCTTTAACATCTCAATGCACCGCTCTTGGTGGCGGGAACATGGTCCCGGCTGCATACGAAGGGTGGTGCGTCCTTCTACCCCTGGCATCCTAGACGATTACTCCTACGTCTCTGTGACGGGCTGCATAATTGATTTCCAGTACCTAGAGGTCATTCACAGCGCTATCCAAATACTCCTCTCCGTAAGTTCACGTTTCCTCTTGTACTGGGGTCCTGACAGTCCTTTTGTATGGAGCCTTCTGCTGTTGGGTATCTCAGTCCTCAAAGCAGGGTATAGGAGTTGATGAGTAGCAGCAGAGGTTTTTAACTGTATTTTGAATTAGAGAATTGTATTTGCACCATTAAAATGTGGACTGCTTTTCTCTCTGCTTATATCCTATAAAGCTCTGTACAGTAGTCCCCATTCTGGCCTTTCCTGGGCCAAGTGAAAATCAACTTGATTTCTCAGCTCTCATTCACTGAGACATGTACAGCAAAGGAAAGCAGACTTATCCAAAATTAATTCGCCTAAACCTTTCTGAAGTTCACAATCAATGACGGTATTTATTCAGCCCTAAATGTAAATAAGTTTTAGGTGATACATGGTGGTTTCTTCCTAAATTAAGATAGGGATATAACACTTGAAAAAGGTCAGAGAAGTATTAGGAATTAAAGTACTGGTTTATATTTAACCATGATATTTGTTCTTTCCTGGGACTCTGCTTTATCAGGATACTCTGCCTCTGTGATCTACATTTTGTAGTTGCCACACCATTCAAAAGCTGCAAGTACAAGAAGTCTTTATAAGAAGTGCAGTGCAGGAAGCACTGGCGGTGGATGAGTCTTGGCCACAGTCTTTCCTCAATCTGATGGCTGTTTCTGCATGTGATTAAATATTTGTTTGGCATGAGCAGAATGTGATCTCCTAGAACTGGTAGCTCTTTCCCTGTATAGCTGTGTATCATATGTAGCAGCCTGCCTACCTCAAGGGGGTACACATAGGTCTAATGTCTGGACCTATACTGAGAACATGAAAATTTAATGTGTACAAACTTAAAGAAATATTAGAATGGAAAAGTATAAAAATGATGTAATAATTATAAAGCATTAGATGTCACAGGCTTTCCCTTTCTTGTGGAGTGACTGATTGTCTCGAACAATCATAAATAAATTCTGGATACAATTCATTGCAAGTTCAAAATGTTCCAGGAACATAGAAGGCTTGATTGTGAATTAAATATTTGCCAGTTTCAGATGCTGTTTTTGATTGATATACACGATATTAAAATTGAAATCTCATATGTGAAGTAAGGTTTTCATAGAATCACAGAATGTTAGGGATTGGAAGGGACCTCGAAAGATCATCTAGTCCAATCCCCCTGCTGGAGCAGGAACACCTAGATCAGGTTACACAGGAGACATCCAGGCAGGTCTTGAATGTCTCCAGAGTAGGAGACTCCACAACCTCCCTGGGCAGCCTGTTCCAGTGTTCTGTTACCCTCACTGAGAAGAAGTTTCTTCTCAAATTTAAGTGGAACCTTTTGTGTTCCAGTTTGAAACCATTACCCCTTGTCCTATCATTGTTTGTCACTGAGAAGAGCCTGACTCCATCCTTGTGACACTCACCCTTTATATATCTGTAAACATTAATGAGGTCACCCCTCAGTCTCCTCTTCTCCAAGCTAGAGACCCAGCTCCCTCAGCCTTTCCTCATAAGGGAGATGCTCCACTCTCTTAATCATCTTTATTGCCCTACGCTGGACTCTCTCCAGCAGGTCCCTGTCCTTCTGAAACTGAGGGCCCCAGAACTGGGCACAATACTCCAGATGTGGTCTCACCAGGGCAGAGTAGAGGGGAAGGAGAACCTCTCTCAACCTACTAATCACCCTCCTTCTAATACACCCCAGGATGCCGTTGGCCTTCCTGGCCACAGGGCACAGTGCTGGCTCATGGTCATCCTGTTGTCCACCAGGACCCCCAGGTCCCTTTCCCCTACACTGCTCTCTAATAGGTCATTCCCCAGCTTATACTGGAACCTGGGGTTGTTCCTACCCAGATGCAAGACTCTGCACTTTCTCTTGTTATATTTCGTTAAATTTTTCCCTGCCCAACTCTCCAGCCTGTCCAGGTCTTGCTGGATGGCAGCACAGCCTTCTGGTGTGTCAGCCACTCCTCCCAGCTTGGTATCATCAGCAAACTTGCTGATAGTACACTCTATTCCCTCAAGTATCTATTTCCTCCAGTATCATCTTGCTATCCCATCTATGACACGTTGCGGTTAGCATACTATGAGTCTGTACTTCAGTTTCCATTCTGAATTCTAATTTAGGCTTGTTTAATTTACTGACATACAGGACAGAAGTCACCACCTGGATTATCAGACTTGTAGTTTCCTCCCATTTTCTGAGAACTGGAGACCTAAGGCAGTTCCTATTCATTTTGGATGCAGAACTGCGTTCTTAATTGGGGTACCAGTTTCAATTGTTAGTTAAAATTAGCATTTAGGTTGTCTTTTTATAGTAGGGAAGAACTGTAGACTAGAAGATCCTTCTTTTTTCTTTTCCTAGTAGCTAGTCCTGAAAGTAGCCTATTTGGTTTTGGACCTTACAACATACTTAATTTTCATAACATTTTTATGTATCAGTAGTAGCGTAACAAACTATTTTACAGTGTAACAAAAACTTTATTGGCATAACAAATCATTTTATACTGCTAACCCTTGTCCAAATGACTGAGAAGGTGAGCACTTCCATTTGGTAGGGAGTTAGAGACTCTGTAGGAAGAAATCCCTCCAGGGCTAAATATTGGATACCTGTTGAGAAATATAACTCACTAGCAGCAGTTCTACATTTTTGAAAGGTGGCTTTTTATTGAATTTTTTTAAACTCATATAAAAATTTTTATATGCACAGAATGCTGCAACTGTGACTACCTTAGACTCTACTTCAGGGTATAGGCTTGACAGTCATTTATTTAATTCTAACACAGTAAGGCTCTTTTTGCATTTGATTTATAGTTATTTCTTAAAGAGTATGTTTTATTGATGAAACAGTAGCTTTGTATCTCATCCTGATTCTGGGTGGCTATTGAAATTATTTGGAGTTGAAGAGGTTAAACGCTTTCTTAAATTGGGGGAAAATCGGGAGAAATATGAGAGAATGGGATGCAATAGATAACAAAGAAGAAATATATTTAATTTGTGTGTTTAAAATATACATTTATTTGATGTGGGGGCACAGTATGTATTATTTTGATGACTAAATCCTTCTGCACAACATCTTTAATTTTAAAATTCTCGGCAGATCATCTTTACGGAAACCTGAATTTTCAGAGAACAAATTAATATTACAGTCAAAATGGTGACAACTTAGCAACTTTGAGAAAGAACCTTCATACAGTCTTTGTTGTCATTTGAAAATAATAATGCACACTGAGAATGTTAAATGCTAGGCAGACACTGGCTTCAATAGCCTGAGCCTTAAAAAGTTCTTGAAGTGATTGTGAAGAGTTTTGCATTGGACTCTGAGACTAATTTCACGGTAAGTCCGCAGTTACATTGTGAAGCAGAGGCCTCCAAGCGAGGGTTCACCGAGGTAGCTCTGGAGTTAGCAGCCATATAACTTCATCAGTGCCAGAAAAAAGCAAAACTAATTCATTTTGGCAGAGCAATAGTCTGACAAGAAACTACTTCTGGGAATGGGAGCAATTACCTTCTCACAACACTGCATTGCACAAGGTAAGGTTAACTTTCCACCTGTTCTCATCACTATATGGAAGACCTGTACCTAAAACCTAGACCTCTGAAGGAAGGGGAATAAAAAGAAAGTAAAAAACCAAAACCTAAAACCACAAAACATTTAAGCTGTTTGTCACGTTGATGCTGACCAAATGCAAGATATTTTGGAGAAAAGCAGTGGTTTACTTAGCAGAGGTCCATCTATTGCCTCACATAAGTGTCAATTATTGTAATCCCATGGCAACTGCTGGACCTAGAGATGAGGAACACTCACAAAAAAACCACTCCTGAAGAGTTACCTCATTTTTACTACACTACAAAGCCAGGCAAAATTGTAATATAGGGAGACTAAGAGTACTGAATCTTTTTCATAGTGGAGTGAAAAGGAGTGAACGTGTCTGCCTAAGGTAAAGTTAGGCACTAATCCATGGGGAGTAGCTTGTCAGTAACATTACCAAGCAAAGAAACATAGCCAGAAAAATATATTACTTTCTACACAATATTGTATAAAATGAAGTTGTAATATCACAAGTACAAGGAAAAGCACTCCTGGCAGCCAAATTGGCAGTTGGACACTGTGGTCACTGTGAGTCTGAAAGATTCTCCTGCAAGATGGACAGACTACATCTATACACATAAATTAAGCGTGCCAAGGGAACTGGGTACTGAGGCCAGCTGGCTCAGAACAGCTCACATCTCTGCTAATGGTCTCAGCCTCTGAAACAGACTGGTGCTTTCAAACCACCCACTGGGAATAATCTCTGGGATTGTTCTCCTGGCCAAAACTGTGCCTGGGAACTGTGTGGGAAGAGTGCTGGCTGGAGCAGGCCAAACTGACACCCATGCAGCAGCATGGGCGATGGCGTGCTGTTCCAGGGATGCTCCCAGGCATGCGGGAGTACCCTCCTGTTGATGCAGTCTTAGCAGGAAAACATCCAGCAACAATTTGTTCCTCCAAGTGGGACAAGGCAGGAGGTTGCAGGAATGGCCTATATATCTGGAGGAGTGTAGAAGTCAGTGATTTATGTCAACATTTTATTTTTTAAATCTTTACCAGAGAAACTTATTCCCTACCTTTTTGACATGGTAGAGAAAGGTATGTTTTCACATGGCATCTCATGCATACAGTGACATTTATGACAGTATACAATGTTAGACAAGCAATATGGATTAATTTCATGAGTTGTTATTAATATCCCCTTTTGAGGTTAGCTAATTCCACCAATGACTGAACTGGGGATGGTGGTGGTTTTCCGTTTATGGTCATTCTGTCCTGTTAATATCTTCTACCATCCTAATGCAGGAATGTGTCAGCACCTCCAGCTCTGCATTAAGCAACATACATCTGTCTTGTATCTATCATTCTGTGACTTTCTCCCCAGATGGAGAACAGGGTGTGAAACTGAGGCTTTGTCTGGATAAGCATTGAGTTTCTGTGTCATTTTTGAATGTTGTTTCACTCTTGGACATGTGCCTTCTTGATGTGCAGACAGAAAAGAAAGCTGAAAACACCTTGAACTGCAAAGCTTGAGATGTTCTTTATTGTGGCAATTTATTTCATTTATAGTTGGCCTCATTCTGGCCCACGAGAAAGATCTGTCTTTTGTCTAAATGGCGAAGTGAAGATACTACAGAAGTAGTGGGGCTGCTGACAATAGTTTTGATCTGGAAGTCTGAAGACAAAGTTTTTCTTCCTTCAGTATTAGTTGCCTTGATCTGTAGCATGCATTCACTCTGGTAGAGGAACACATCTGGTATGGGTACAGCAGTGTGACATTGTGGAGGCACCTTTCATCATTGTATAGTAGTTAAAGGTGGACAACTTCATACATGGGTATATCTAACTATGGGTCTTCATTCAAGAGATGACAAAACCACATATAAATGGTCACTGTCTTCCAGGATTTGAGTTAGAAAACAAGAGCATATGAAACACAACCACCAAAGTACATGTCCCAGGAAGTAGTCTTCCCAGTGCACCTCTCAATTCCTGAATCTATAAATACTGTATACTTTCCATGTATGCCGTGTGCAGATGGCTTTTGAATATCTCCAAGGAGACTCCACAACCTCCTTGGGCAACTTACGCGAGGGCTCTGTCACCCTCACAGTAGAAAAGTGTTTCCTGAAGTTCAGAGGGAACATCCTATGTTTTAATTTGTGCCCATTTCCTCTGGTCCTGGCACTGGGCACCAACAGGAGAGATCCTGACTCCATTCTCCTTGCACTTTTCCTTCAGGTATCAGTAAAATCCCCCCTGAGCTGCTGTTCTCCAGGCTGAATGGTCCCAGCTCTCAGCCTTTCCCCATGTGAGAGATGCTCCAGTCCCTTTGTCATCCTTGCAGCCCTTCTCTGGTGTGCCTCCAGTACTCCCATGTCTTTCTTTTACTGGGGAGCCTAGAACTGGACACAGCTTACTTGGCATGGGCTCATCAGTGCTCAGTAGAGGACAAGGATCCTCTCCCTTGACATGGTGACAGTACTTTGTCTAATGCAGCCCAGGACCATTCACCTTCTTTGCAGCAAGGGCACATTGCTGATGTTTGTTCAACTCAGTGTCCACTAGGACACTCAAATCGTGCTCTGCAGCATTCCAGCTGGGGGGCCCCAGACAGTACTGGTGCCTGGGGTTGTGCAAGACTTTGCTTTTCCCCTTGTTTGCACTTCATGAGGTATGTTACACTAAAAAAAAAAAAAAAAAAAAAAGTATATTTCTAGCACTTACCTCATTATCTGTAAAAATAGTACTTGCCTGTCCAAAAGATTCATAATTATTGATTGATATAAATTAATGCTGAACACTTCTAAAAATCTGATCATAAAGTTCTTAGACCTGTCATCCTTACGTTTGCACGTTCTCCTGTTGTAATTAACCAGGTAGGATGATTTCAAATATTTTGAATTTTCATTACTATTATGAAAATTCATAATAATGCAATCATGCCTGTCATACAGATTCCTCTTATTTTTGAGGAATTAATTCCCCTTACATTTTCCTCACAACTCTCCGATGTCTTAAACGTATATTCTCTCCCTGGAACATACAGCATCTCTTCCATAAGGAAATGATAAACAATGCAATCTGATTACATTGTTTCTGGATCTCTGTCACTGGTCAGCACCTCATACTGACCCCATGCAGTTGTCTCACTTTGTGAATTATTTCTGCCCTGTTGTCCTCAAAGAATCTGCTAAATGTTGATTATTTAATACAAAAATGAATTGTGAAATTTAGTAGACTTAAATGCTTTTTTTGCATCAGAGAAAAGTAGGATTTAATTAACAACCATATTTAGCACAACAGACATTAAAATGGAGATTATGAATCCTGTGTAAATATTTAATGAGGGGAAACATTGTGGCTATCGAGCTATAAAGAGACTTAGATTGGGGGCAGTGCCAGCATGACTTAATGAAGTTCAGATCATTGACCAAGCTTTTACTTCTGAGCCGTAAGTTTGAATTCTTTTGGGGTTAATTTGGGTGGTTCTTCCTCTATCCCTGATGTTAAGATTGCCTTCTCTCTGCCTTTTGAAAAACTCCAGGAGTTTCTCCGAAAGAGGTTGCAGAGCTGCTTTTGTCCCTCCCTTTGGGCAGCCAGAGCTGCAGTTTTCTTCGTATTCATTTAAATGTAACAAAAGGGCTAATGATACCAATATATAATGTGGTTCCTCTGGGGCACTGCAGCAGCCCTTTTTTTCCCATTAGTTATGGCCCTGTTATTTTCATAATTGGGCAGAAAAGGATGCTAGGAGGCACATCACATATGTTGTTCTCTGAAGAAAATCCCTGCAGGGGCTGACACCAGTGCTCAGCCAGGTTCCTTACTCTCTTTCCATTTCCTCGAATGACGTGTGATTGATGAAGAAAGCCGGTCAACATCAGCATGTGACAGAAAAAACATGAGGTAATTTAGTGTTAAGGGCTACAGGAATGGTACATGAGCAAAATTTAGTTGTCCTGGAGGTATTACATATTTTCTTGAATTTTGCTTGTAACTTTTTCACCTTTTTGTATAGGAAACAGTTAACATGTTTTTTTCCCTGATAAATAATTACACAAGTGTCATGGAAGATTAACTTTACATTGTCTGCGGAGCTGAAGATCAACATTACTCCAAAGAGAGTATACAAGATACACCCATTCTTCATCATCATCCTTATAGCCAGGAACTCTTGTCTCTTAGCTAAGTGAATAGTGATTTAAGGTGGGCTGTTGGCTTCTCAAAGATGCATTAGTAAGTTTAGAATGATCGCCAGATTATTAAAGTTCAGAAGAACATTTTAAACCTGAGCAATGTTACGGAGGAGCTGCCAGTCTCTGAAACAGACTGCAGGGAAGGCAGCCTGTGCAAATGGCTTTTGAAGTTACCCCCAGTTATTGGTAGTAGTTGCCTTATTGTGTTTTTACAGCAATCTATTCTTTGTGCAGTTCCACCAATGTTTATAGTATTAGATCAGGGATTCATACAGCCCTTTGCCAGTATCAAGCCTGCAGTGTTAAAGAAATATAACCAAGAGAAACAAAATTAGTGAGAGATTGTGTCTGTGCCTATGTTCTAGAGATGACCTTGTCCTTTCTCATTAGGTTTAGACCACATTATGCATGGTAGTGCATAGGTAGTAAAATACACAAGAGTATTTCTCTAATTACTAGTCTGGGTCAATAAAGCCACTATATGAGACAGAATCAAGAAAAATCTGTGGTTTTTTACATCTCAGTTGTCCTTTCTCAAGCAGCTTATTTAAAAGTAACTGAAACCACTGATATTATAGTTATTTGCGTGCTCATTTATTCACTAACTGCTATGATATGGATTTGTGAAAAACAGTTAGACAACTTCTGCAGCGGAGCTGGCTAAAGGTGAGGGGATAGGGGACAGGAATTTAAGCACTCACTATATAGTAGTGCCTTCACCTTGTCAACTAGTCGATATGAGAACTAAATTGTTCTAGACATTTTGCAGTACTTGGTATAGATCTGTTTCCCATTTTACATGAAAGGTACTATGGCATTTTTTCAATACTGTACAAAAATTTCAATGAAATTGTGTGCAGGTATGAAATATTTACGTGAAAAATATTTAGAGTAAAAATGAAAGTTGATTGCTTATTTTAATTTTTCTGGAGTTCATTAATATTTCAGTAAAAATGATGCAGAAGCACTGAAGATAAATAGAAGATTTGGAAAACATCACGTTTTTCCCCTTCAAATTTTGCAACTTAGTTGCTGTAATTCTCAGATACTTTCATTCAGACCCATTTCCAGTATTTTCGAGTTAACCTGAACTGACACTGAACAGGGAACTGCAGCAGCCCAGTACATGGTACTTGGTGGTCAGTGATTCAAATACTAGGCAGTACCTCTGCAAATAAGCAGGAGCGATGATGGAAAAGGTAAAAACATGTTAAAATGCCTCTGCAAACTTGGATGCCTACATGCTATCTTGAGAACTGAGCAGAATTCTGAATTTATGTTACACTGGGAAATTGGAAATTATAAGAGAAAGTGGCAAGTGGAACAAAGATTAGCAATTTAACCTTTTTTTTTTAGAGAACAAGGAAATCCAACTTTTTTTTTTTCATTTAGGAAAACTGAAGCAATATTTCCTTTGTACATTAAGGATATTTTATTGACTGTATTGTCTGAATCTGTTAACTGTTAGATGGGACACCAAAGATCCTGGAAATTCCTGTTTAAACAAGAGCATGGTACTCCCAGGATATTTGTCTTCATCCCTCTTGGGACACTCCTGAGGTTTCAGCAACCTCTTTGTCAATCAGCACATCATAGTTTCCTTAGAAGGTGGAATCAAATTCATACATTCTGCCACACTGCAACTGAGTGCAAAAAGCACTGCTGTGTCAGGTCTGTTCCGATTGCAAACTTGATAAACCCGCCAAGGAAATGAACTCCTCCAGGTTAAGTGTTCACATGGTGATTGACAGCTCTGTCTGAATGGGCCTGACTTTGTTTTGTTGTGTTTTTATTTCCAGAAAATGCAATTCTAATTGATTTTTACATTAAGACGTGCTTTTAAATAATGAAAATGTATTTTACTAAGTGGGTCTGATTCCTTAGCCTGTGTCTGCACATTTAGTGTAAAGGATGCTGGCAAAACAGAGGCAAGCCTCACACTACAGTCTCACTGATCCTAAAGTCAATAGATCTGTGCTCACTTACGCTCATCAGGCTGATTCCTTCTGCATTTCATAGTACATAGCCATGTGATGAGACTTTCTTGTACAGGGGAAAAATATTCAGTGATTAAACCCCATCTCTGTGTGAGCTTCCACTGACAGGACGTTTTTCTTTTAATCATATACTGAATTCACAGCCTAGCCCTTCCATTAAAATTTCTTGCCTGAATGTGACCTGACTGCAGAAAGAATTCTTCTTTCTCTTGACTGCAGTCCCCAATGATTTGAAATGCTCTCTGTTTTGTCCTAGGGAAACTGGAGAAGCCAGAGTGGGGATTTCACTAAACAAGCAATGAAACAGCTCATACTCCTCAAGCTTTGAGGGAATTATTTGGTTTTCAGCAAGGGACAAAGCCCATGATTATATATGCTCCTCTCAGAACAATTCACAGAAAGATAGACAAGGTTTTCTGGCAAAATATTTTTTGATTTAGGAAAATTGCAATCCAGAGTAAGTTTCAAAAGGTGCATGGTCTGTAAATGCTGCCTTCACAGCTCTTATAGCTAATGTTTCTGGTCCAAATTCTGTAGTACATTTGCGTATCTTTTGACTATTGTTTGTTCACCATCTAGTAGTGCGGAAGTTGCTGAAAAACTTATTTTAAGTATTTCCTTTATATTTCTGCAAAGACGAGCAGGGACTCCCATGAGCAGATGCAAGTTCCAGCACGGGGTGTGCTTCCCAGCACCCACAGAGGTGGCATGTTTGGAAATGGGGCACAGTGGACTTGTTACAGGGCTGTTCCGGCCTCGGCTACAAATACCCTCTTAGTTCCTATCAGCTCTGTCGTGAAAAGTGCTGGACATGGAAACAGAGGAGGCGGCTGCCACAAAATTCTTCATTCACAGATCAGGGGTGTGTGTACCCATGTGGGGGAGAAGGAAAGGGGCAACTATAGCCCATTCACACAGGTAGCAGAGAGCAGAGTTTGGGTGACACTGCGATATAACAGAAGAGACTAATTAAAAGTTTATACATGAGTACAGTCAAGAAAGATGCATGTTGATCAGTACCTAAGAAGTGATGTTTTACAATATCAGAGTAGTAATTTATGTAGAGTTGCATGATGAATTTGCCTTTTTTTCAATTTTAATTTGTTTCTTTAGTAGTTGTCGGTCTTGCCTGAGGGAGTGAGCACATTTAATACACTTTTATAGAATGAAAGAAATTAGTCTCATATCATGGAAGGAAAACCAACAACCACACATGAGAAGGACTGTGGTTGGGGTTGTGGCTAGGAATAAGTATATATAAGGATTTTTGTGTTCTCCAAAGGTTCAGAATAGAGAGATATTGAGTGAAACGGATGCTTGAGGCATTTCTTTGCTGTAGTTTGATTACAATTTGAACAGGTAAGATTACTAGTGGTCTTGAAAGGGAGACTGATGTGAATTACTTTTGGGCTTGTAAGTTTTTGTCTGATCTCAGCAACTATTCTGAGAGAACAAAGTCTTCTTAAAGTAGAAGCCTGAAAAGCAAATTTCATTTCTTCTCACTCTTGTATAATATGTAGAATACTTCAGTTGAAAAAATTGCTTACATGGAATGACAAAAATGATGAACAATGCTGTTACTCCACGATTCTGATGTTCATTTGAATCACAATGATAATTGAATAAACCAGGTGTTGTGAAAGCCATCTGCTAGTTCTCTCTCTGTATCTTTAATACAGGTAGAGAATTTTCAAGAAATCATTCCTAGTGATGTGGAACTTTTCTAGCCTAATTTCCCTTTGCCTTCTAAGTAAATTCCTGCTATGTAGATTAATTTATAATCATTGTGAATGACAGTTAAAAGTGGTAGATAATTAAACAGCCTCTGAAAAGAACATGATCATTTCTATTTTTGTGATTAATTTATTTTTATCTTGTTTAATAACTGATAATGCACCTGATATATTCGCAGACGTGCATCTGTACAGATTCAAATAACTAACTAAAATAGAAAACTCAACATAGAAAACTAAACCTTCATTCTGGTCCCTTATACTAGGTAGCTTGATTGTTTGTTCAAGTAATACATCAATTTCCAGAAAGAGTTTTCAAGAGTGAAATCCTGCATGGTGGATATTTGAAATACCCTCCCCTTCACCTGTAGGCTTTCCTTACCTGGGTATCGGCCAAATCAAAGTGATTCTTGACCAAAACCAACATATAAAAGAAAAAGAAAAATCTCTGTGGTCGATTTGCTATTTTTGGAGAGTGCTGGAAGCCAAAGTTTAATTCATTTGCAGACACACACTCTAGCCTCATTTAAATCCATTTCAGCCTTCAGTAATGAGCATCTCCATATCTGTGCCACCATGTTGTTCACTGATAACGTGAGCCATATCTGCCTCATGCTACCAAGCTTTAACAATTGATACAATATAATAATTTATCAATATCCCAACCTGGGACAGGACCTTCCAACTGGAAAGCTGAATATATATAATTATCAAATTTAGTAACTGTCTTGAGAAATTTTCCTATTACAAGATTTGCTCTGGCCTTAACTTTTTTATTTTCTTGAACCTGCATAAATGATGTAAAGATGAGACCTTAATCAGGCTTGTTGTACCATAGTTTGTCTGCTTTTTCAAACCATAGAAATTTTTCTAATGTGCACTAGAATACTAATATAAAATTCTATTGGTGAAGTATAATGTGTCATTATTTTCTCATAAGATATTAATTAATAATAGTAATAACATAACTCTCCCTAGCAATCTTACCTGACTACAATAGGATTCAAGTAATTAGACTCCAAGGAAAAAGTACAAAAGTCTTCAGGATATTTTTAATCTGCTCATTTTTCCACAGTCAGCTGAAATAGAGTATGAAATAAAAAGAGCAGTCTACCATTCCTCTGGAATGCTCTGCTTTCTTTATTAGTTGTGCTTATTAGTGGCATGTCCTCATGTTTCCTACACACCCGTGCATGGCACAATTTCAATAGCCCTGTCTAGACCAATGAACCCAACAGGGCCATAAAATGAGTTTGAGCATCATCCTCTATTACCCATCATGTGTGAACATTAGCATCACACTTTTGGTGACCATGTGGCCACCAATGGGCAGATAAACCCAGCCTGTTTGAGCTGTGCAGGAGGAGAGGTGAGGAGGACATAGGTGCCAAGGTGTAAGCCATGCCAGCTGCACCATGGATTGTGCCTTGGCCCGATTTATTTACTCCTGCTATGTAGTCCATGGAAGCAAGAGTGCTTTGGAGTTTCTTTGCTTGGGTTTTCCAATATGCTTTCACAAGTGAGACATTTCCATGGTGTTTGTTCCAGATGCAGTTACAAAAATTGTTAAGGGTTTGGGACAATTTTGGTCTTTTTGTTTGTTTGTTTCCTGTTCTGCTGTTTTTCCACACTGCGTGTCCAGTTTTATGGGTAGAGAGAGGCTGTGTTGGCCAATTATGAGATTGCACATAGCCCCACATTATTGAGAAGTCATACTTCACCTCCAGGAATTCCTGAGGAAATATACTCAATTTTACCAGAATATGGCTGCTTGGTACCATATCAGTTTATTATTTCATACAAATACTTTTCAGGTGCTACACCAAACATGGTGTGATGTCCAATTTATTTTGTAATGGAGTAGCTGAAAGAGTCAGGTGTTTACTTTCAGTTTGAAGCCTTTCAGAAATTCATCTTACTTTACTGATCTGTGGATTTTTTCCCCAGACAATGGAGATGGGACACCATGGGAGGTCTGCAGACAAAAAGCGTAAATAATGTTGAAATCTCCCAGGCACTTGTATTTTCATGAAGTTATATTGGCAGATTGTCATATCTCCAGGCTAAGAATATTTTGTAGCCACTGGTGTTTTCTCCTTTGGTCTGTTAGTTTCAGTCTAGAGGTACTGCTTGAAAATAGCTGAATAGGGATTTTTTGTTTTCATAGGGGAGTCATTCATTTTTATTAAAATATTGAAAACTAACACTACTAAAACACACCACCATTTTCAGCAGAAATAATTCTGGTAAAATAAATGTAAATATAGAGTTGTAAAGCTGACTCAAGTGAAAAATAAGCCCCTGGGTGCTCATTGATAAAGAATTTATATAGGAAACAATGAATAAGGAGAAGATTGCCTAGGCCTTGCAGTTTCCAGGACTTTCACAAATTTCCTAGCAGCATTATTGAACCTAGGGCACTCATTAAAATAAATAGCGTGTTTCTAGACACTCGTTTCTTTGTAAGGTTTTACAGATGAGGTGGAAGTTGTATTCCCTCTGGTGAGAAGGAATGAATCCACATATTTGCTATATAGGATGCCTGAGTTTATGAAAGACCAAAGAAATATCACCATGATATATTTATTTCTAACTATCAGCATATAGAGTCATCTGAGGGAATAATGTTGTCTAGAAAAAGGCTTTATTCACTTAAAGCTCACGTAACTTGCATTTATTTTTGTGTTTGAAATGCTTTGAACAGAGATGACATTGAAAAGCACTTGATCTATAAACTCTTCCAAACCAACTGCTTTACTTTCATATTAATATTCTCGACCTCTTTCAGGGAAGGGCGGGGGAGAGAAGTCTTTCAGCAGTAGATCTCAACGTGGGGACTGTGTCTTTTGGGGTCTCCTTTAGAGCCTGAACAGAGATTCAAAGACTTCAAAGAGGGAATGGAAAGAGCTGGCAGATGAAGAGACACCAGACTTGTCTGCTGCCTGTCACCTAGGAAAGTTTTACCAGTGAACGAGGGACTTTTACAGTTGCAGCCATTTCTCTCCTTTGAGCCAGCCACCCCAGACACCACGCTGTCCCATGGAGCCTGCAGCTGGGTGATAAGGAAACTGAGTCCCTGCTCTCAGCCCCATATTTCAGGCCCAGGGACCAGAACAGGGTCAAATGTCCTATGACTAGGGGTCTGACCTTGCTTTTGTCAACATCTGTATTGCAGGCTGAGTGATAAGGACTGTCGTGTGCATCAGAAACAATCACATTCTTCTTGCTGCCCCTGCTTCAACACCAACACCTGCTCCACAGATTAAGGCCCCCCTGATCTGCAGAGGAAGAGTTTTTGAGCATGGTGGAGATTGATTACTTCCATCCAGTGAGAAACTGAAGCACTTTATCATGTAAAATAAGGCAAACACACACAGTAATATAGAAATATCCTCAAATGAGTTTGGAACTTTGTAACTTACCCAGCTGCAGATGAGCTGGACTTCTGACAAAGGTTGTACGGAAGTTTTTCAGAGAATTAAACATGAGCTTTCATTCTGCTTTTACTTGAGCAAAATTAAAAATGCAAACACAGCAAGTGGGATGTGGGATTATCTGTACAGCTTTGAAGTGGCAGTTGGATTGCATCCATTCTTATGATCCAACGTGTTCAAAACAATAAAGATAAAAGTAATGCTTTACATGGAACATCATCTGTGCCTTTAGCATATGCAAAGACTTTGCCTTGAAAAGTTTTGCACATTTCCTTGGTGACTTACACCCTTTTTTTTTTTTTTTTGTCGGAATTCCTTTCATTTGAGGAAACAGAGGCTCTTGAGACTATAAGTGCATCTGCACAGTACAGTCTCACTTTCCCACTCCTTTCATCTCTTATTTTTCAGTTTCTAATTTGTCGCTGAAATCAGCATTTCAGTCTCTGGCCCAGATTATGTTTTTCTGATAAAAGAACTTTCAACAGCAAATAAACTGAATAGTGTGGGACAACCAGAATAAATACAAAAAGACAAGACACATTTAGGGCTGAATCTGACTGTTTACACCTGTCAGAAATAGCAGAAATTGCCAATTGCCCCAGTCATGAATATGTTAAAGAGAAATTCACATCCTACACCTGAGCCATGTTCATTTTGAACATAAAATAGAATAATAAAAAGCTAATGCAGTATTCCTTTCTTGAGTCTGTAGAGTTAAGTTGTTTTTGTGGATTTGCTCTACTTGGTGGTAGAATTCCCTATCAGGAGAAAAAATATAGGATGTACATGTATGATATATTTATTTGTTTTACAGAATATATTTATGTGAATATAAACTAGACAGTATATTGTTTTGTCCTTTGAGAATATATGCACTTCTAATCTGTGAGATGTCAAGTCCCTGGACAAGTACAATTCTATATTGCCAAGCTCAAATTCTAGGTCCTTCAAGGAGCCTAAGTAGAAATTTAAAAAAGAAAAACATGTTTTGTAATTGTGTTCTGTCAGATAGACTACATAAATACAGGAGCTGGGCTGGTTCACATCAGAATGCATTTGGTTATTCACTGCACAATGGACTGCATAATCCTATAAATATTTATGAGTAAACCACAGAGGGATTTACTCTTTCTTCCAGCATGTGGAGATTTTAGAATGTGCACCATGTTAGTTCAAAGTAAAACCTAATGTTTTGGTTACTACTTAATACATCTAACAGTGTGGCTCTGCATCACATATGCATACTCTCTAGACAGTTTCTCACAGACAATATTTTGGAGCATAATTCAGGAGGAACTGGTCTATGACCACCTCATTCTCAAAGCCAATACGTGCAGCATATGTTGGGGCTGGAGAAGATGTAAGGGCTCTGTGAATTAGTAGTTTTTAAATGAGTTGTTCAAACTGAGCAATAATCCTAGTGGAAAGGAATGGAGACAAATGAAAAAAACCCAGGAGAATAAAATTAGACCTTATTGGTTGGATTTTGTTAGGTACAATGACTTTAAGAATGCCAACTGCCAGCTCCGTGAGCCTTATGGTCTGCGGAGCTGCCCTGTTCCTGAAATAGGTAATTAATTTGGAACACAGAAACAAGTTTAAGCTCAGTTCAAATTTAATATTAAAATCTTTCACCTGAGAGTAATTTCCATTCTTCCCTCATGTACCTCTTCTGTGGTTTTCCTTTAGTCATAGAATAGATAGGAAGAAATTTGCTCCCTTACCACTTTTCTCTTACCTGTCAACTTCAGGACTTTTTTTTTTTTTTATCTCTCAGTTGTTCTGAACTGAGGGGTAAGTCACTTATGTTCCTGTTTTGACATTTCTCTCTTCTGCTGATCAGTCATGTCATATATGTTCTACTCTGAAGAGTGAATATAGGCAAATGTCTTTGACTTCAGTTTTCTCTTGAACCCCAGGTCTGGTTCTGTTGAAATCAGAATCTGTAATTCTGAGCACAAGAGATGCCAGGGATGGACTTGTGCAAGCAAATGGAAGATGAAGGTTTCCAGAACCCATGGGAACAGGATAGCATTTAGTCAATAACCTTGTCACAGTTCTTCCAATATTGTCCTTAGTGCTGATCGTGTGCATTTATATTATATTAGCGTTTCATTTTCTGACAATAGTTGGCTTTTACAGCACATCTCTCAGCCATACCAGCTTGCTTTGCTGTTGTTCATGTCAGGGAGAGGTCTCCAAGTACATGAACTGAATTCCCTCTGCAAGTAACTGAACTGGAAGATGAGCTCCTGGAGGACACGTCAAGCATGAGAGCCCCTAATGGGTGTTCAGCTAATGGGATCAGACCAGAGCCAGACCAAAAGTTGAAGCCAAGCTAAAACAGAAGAACCTGGTATGTGTGTAGTGTGGGTATGAGGGTCTCAGATCTGGCTGTTTGACTGTACAGTTCTGTGCCTGTTGGTCTGCATTACTTGCTAGTGTAGCCCTGGTCATCTTTGTCGTTAAGGTTGCCTAGCTTTATAAAATATTTTCCACTAACATGTAATTCTACCAAATTTGAAACATTCTGCCTGAAACTTTCCTTAGTGCGATAAGGCCTGAAGCTGGCCTAGCTCAACTATCCAAACTTTCCTGAGAATGAGACTGAGATAAAATGTTCCACCCTGCCAATTAGAAAAAACGAGGAGGTTCTTGTTGTAGAACAGGAGTTTGAAGTCTGCAGGGAGGAAAAGATGAAGGGGAGTCCTCTAACATTCAGTATTTTTGCTCTCTGACTACAAAGAAATCTGGTGGAGTTCTGTTTCAGTAACTTCTCTTAAACATGTCATATTTCTTCTCTGATGATTCTGTTAATGCAGAGCAGGCTCCAGCCCTCAGAGCTGCCCTGCACTGTCCCCACAAGTGAGCTGCAAAGGCCCAGCAAACCTTTCACTTAGAGCAGCTCCTCCAGGAGTGACCAAAAGGCATTGCCTCTTGATCTCATGCTATTGCTGATGACATGGGAGGAGGCAAGGTAAGCAAGGACCAATAGAGAACACAAAAAAGTGAAAAACATATGAAGAGGATAAGTGATAAAAGGAGAGGGGAAATTCTCTGCTTCTAACATTGTGTGCTCTTCAGAGAAGACACATAAGCTGACTCTAAGTACATTCACATCCTGTATGAAAGCACAGATGCTCTATTTCTTGTACACATTTTGATCCATCCTTCACAGTTAGCGTTAAGCACCTTTCCCTATCAGTACCTGAACTATCGTGCATACCTAATCCAGCCTGACAGTTCTGGGTTAAGTGTTAGCTACAGTTAGTGTGTCTGAACTCAAGTGAAAGAGCATTACTAATTAAGTACCACTTTTGAAATACCCCAATTCTCTTAACTTTATTCCTCTATGCACTTATGTAGACAGTAATTGACACTGGGCTATTTCATACCTGCTCATATTAGGACTAATTGCTGTTTACTTTCTCTCAAAAAAAAAAGGATGCAAAGGCTCAGAATTGCTAGTTGCTTCTCAGGTGACATGTACTTTAAAATCTAGGGCAAATTACACTATATTTATCACTCTTTTTTTTTCCTTTGTCGTGTCTTTGGTAACTTTTCTCTCATTTGTCTGATTCTGAGAAAAATGTTGAAGACCTTCAGAAGGTGTTGAGCACCTCCCAGATCAAGTTCTTTGATGTAAATGTGTTGGCTGAGTGATTCTGTTTGTTCTTGTCCCCACCAGTAAGCACAGTGCTGGCGCTTAGCAAGCAGAAACACCATCGTCTGCCAATGAGTAAAATAAGGCAGCCCTGGAAGAAGAGATCTCTGTACAGCAGTGGTCAGGCTCCTTGTATACACCACAGCACACAATACCTTGGTTTTCTTTCCCTACTCTTTCCTCTTTCCTTTTCTGTGATGAGCAATTGTTTAGTCTTTATGCAGTGATATGTATCTGAAAATAAGTAATCTGTTTAAGAGGGAGTGGATCACCACTTCCACCAGTTTGTTTGCCTGACGTTGGGCTGCTGTCATACAGGCACAAGACATGGTCAGTACTATTCAGAGATTTTCCAGTGCTCCTTCAGGATAACTGAGTGGCAAAAAAGCTGGTTTAGACACTGTGAGCAATTTATTTTAGAAGTTACAATCCTGAATAAGCAGTGGCACATTGCATCCAACTGTCATTTACTAATTGGCATTTTGAGTTTCTCAGAACATGTGTTCATTCAAGTTTTAGTGGTGTCTTATCTGTGAATTATGATTTACAATAAGCCAATGTGAGACACATGAGACAAAGCAGACAGAACACCGATGCCTGTCACACAGGCATGTACTACTGCTTTTTAAGTACCAGGCAAAGATTTAAATGAGCAAGGGGCCTTCCAAGAAAGCATCAATCTCAGTAAGCAGTAAAAAAACTACTTTCGTTAACACAGTTTCAACTGAGCAGACATGCTCAAAGCAATGCTGAAGATTTTGAGACTGAACAAGTACAAAGCATCAAAGGAATGCATAGGCACTGTAGAAATTCCTCACAGTTTTTCCTTAAGAAGCACATCACAAAGAAAGAGGACAACAATACACAGCTAGAGAAGAAAATTATCTGGTTCTTTCCCACCATTAGTATCTGTGATTGTGCAATCGTGGCCTGGGTCTATTAAATTGGAGATAATACATAGTAGGGCCAGCTACTACCAGCAGATAATTACAAATAATTTTTTTTCCCGCATTCATTCATGAATCTTACGTGAATAGCCTGTGATTTTTGTGATTTTGTTACAGCAAGTTATTCAGGGAATCTTCCACACAAATTTATAGCCAGTCAGTTGCCTGCACAGTTTTTTTATTTTACTAATTATAAATAATTATCAGCTGGAAATGGGTCATTCAGCTGCATGTTTTAAGCCCTGTTCTCTAGTTATACGAATATGACTGTAATAGAGAAGAGGACTCCTGAGATCAAGTGCTAGAACCCTTGATTGTCTCAGGGAGTAAAAAGCAATATTTCTTGTGGGGATGGGGATGTGTCTGAATTTCTGATTTCTTGTGAATGAAGTAGGATTGATTGTCATTGGCATCTTTTTTTCTTTTAAAACTCATGGGTGTCTCACAGTATCTGGCTTGCCAACCTGCCCATGTCTGCCACTAGTGCTCTGAGACCATCCCAGCCCAGTGTCACCTCCCTGATGAAACATAGGTGTCCAGCTGGATGTCGGCCCTTTCTGCTCTAGCTTGTGTGGGGTGTGTGGATATTTCTGGGTAGTTTTACAGTATGATTGCTGGTACCAGTCCTTTCTGAAGCGAGGATAAGTGCAGGTCCCTCTGAGTGATTAGCAGTCACTTAGCACAGTGGACTAGCAGGTCTGCAAGCAGAATAAAGCAGCTGGGATGGAAAGCAGCAACATAGTAAAGCAGAGGATCGTGTGGCAGGTTAGAGGAGTGTTAGCAAAATTATAGGACCTCTGGGAGACTTCCCACTGTTTGAAACTTGTGTAAGGAGCTATCACACATCTGTTGGAGGCATAAAGATGAGACAAGACTATATTCATTCAGCACAATATGATATTTATATGATTGTAAGAAAGGCTTAAACTGTTAATTTGTGAGCAGAATGGCATTACCATGATTCTAATTGTCTTTCTGTCCTCCTGAGCAAGCAACCTCTTTTCTCTCACCCTCCCACTACCTACTGCTCAAAATGGGTAGGTATTAAAAAATATACAAATATCTAGATGTCCCCTCTCCCTAAGCATGTGTCACTGCCAGTGCTTAGGTGCTTTTCTTCTCAACCCCAATGTAGGATTTATTGTTTGGATCCTTCCTTTTCTCTGTACGTAATGTGAGGACAATTCATGGAGTGACAAGAATAACACTCAAGGGTAAAAAAGAGCATTTATGGCAGCAGACAGAAAAGAAGAAGTAGCAAATGAGGGGGTTGTCTTGTGGTTGTATTTAAGGACTCTGAGCTGATTTGAAGTATTAAAAGACAAGTCATCCACTTTGTGTTGGTTCTCGGGTAGGAAGATGAAAATTGCCAGCGCCCTCTATTGTCTCTGCATCCAGCACAGAGCCCACACTGCCAGGCACTGCCGGACAACTCTCCTCGTCCTGCTCTCAACATTTCTTTCTACCTTCCTCTTCTGCATTAGCTCTGGAGTTAATAGCAGTAACCACCACTGCCTAGTTTTCTTATTGCCTTTCTGCAAAGAGCTCTTCAGTGCCTTTCTTGAAAGACACCTCCAAAGAAACAACTTTGCACAAGGAATTATTTGCTCTGCTTTGAACCTTTCCACAGCTGATATCAACCCCCCTATCAGTAGTTCATGGAGACACATAGGCAGCTACTACCATCTGCCTTGTTTAACCTACAACCCACAAGGAATTCCTCACTTCTTTCCTCATCTTATCGTACACCACACACACACATCAGCTTTTAGCTTGCTAACACACATTATGCATTTCACAGAAAGACATATGTGTGAAATGGTTGCTCAAGCTCCCACATCTCAGGAAAACCTTAGGAATATATATTTATGCAATATCTGAGAAAAAGCAGTTACTGGACATTGACTTATTATCTCTATTTTTCCAATGAGAAAGTAGTCTACATGGTAAATTTACTGCAGACATAGCTGCTGGGGATAACAGGTAAGCAAACAACTGACCTGGACATGTGGCCACGGAAACAAAAAACTGCTCTGTTTATCCTTTTTCTAGTCTGCAAAACTTATTAATATGGCTCAGCATTATGTGTGTTTGTTAAAAAAAAAGTCTAGTGCTTGCAATGTTTGCTTTAGTGCATGTAATATTTGTTTATTGAAACATCACTGAATATCTGAAAATAGTTCCATGGTGTTTCAAGAGATCATCAGGTCTCACTTTCTGCACAGAGACAAGATCAAGTAATATTTACCATTTTTACAGATGTTCATACAACCTGTTCTGCAGAGTCTGACCATGCCAGTATTTCCAGTCTTCCTAGTTAACAGTTCTCGTAACTAGAAGGTTTTCCAACCTAAATTTTCTTCACTAAAAATGAAGAGCATTTCTCACCTCCTCCAATTTTTCATTCAGTGAACAAGGAAAAAAACTGATGACATTTCTCTGTAGATTTTTTTTTCACATATTTGAAAACTATTATCCTACTTCTACTGATTACCATAGTCTTTTCTTCTCCCACTTAGCTGTACTAACTCTTGCAGTTGTGACTTTATGTCACTCTTGCCAAGCCTGTTATCATTGTCATTGTGCTCTGGATTATCTCCAATATTTCCTCAAGTGTGGTGCCCAACAGAGAACATGGTAGCTAAGGTGGACTTTAACTGCTGATGTCATCCTACCTCATACTTGCACTAAATTCTCAAAGTGCATCATTTAAAAATTTCACCCACTATATGGGGAGTTGGGCCTCATTTGTGTCTTAGATAAAATGACCTTCTTTCTTCATGGGTTGCTTCTGCTGTCATGGCATGACCACAGAGCTTCCCTGAGTGTGACCCTCTTCTGTCTTGCCCGTCCAAACTGTGTCTCTGTGCTGGCATCTGAGGCCTGTCCCCCGGCACCTACAAACGTTGTACAAAACTTGGGCAACAGAAATCAGACCAGCGGTTGCAGCTGTTAAGAACAAACGAGGTTCCAGGTACATGACTCCTTCTTTGTGTCTGAACACTGACCTGATAACAAATATTATCTTGCCTCATGTATATTGTTTTGCTACTGAGGGAATCACTAAAACTCACTTTCTCCATTCAGAGACTCTTTAATATGAAGGAAGCATTGTGTCACAATCTTAGAAAATGCCATTTTCTCATATTCTACATAGCAGCCAGAGGCAAAATAATTTTTCAATTACTTTTGCTGTAAATGAAATATGTAGAAGGCATAGATTCTCTCTTAAGGAGGTCAGCGTAGGAATAGGAACAGTTGCAAGCCAGTAAGAGATGTATCAGTACTACTATGTTAGTCACCCCTCAGTAAATATTTGTATGAAATGTGTTATGCACCAGTCTAATGTAGCCTGAAATTAAACTGTGGATGAGTAGCAGGCATATTCCTCCCGTATGCTGGCCGTGGTTTGTTTGCTACCCACTGTGATTGCTCTGTGCAACCGTGTTTTGCTGGTGGAGCACTGCCTGACTTTGGAGGGAGCTCATCAAAATCAGTGAGGTAACCACACAACAAAAGCACACAACAAACATATCACCCCGGATGCAGAGAGGTGATGCGACCTCACCTGGGGGTGTCTCTTGGGGGATTTTCTTCCCTGTCAAGGCACTGCCAGTGTTGTCACTTGCCCAGCACTGGGATGTGCATCCACTACTGTGTTATTAACTGGTTTAGTCCTACAACCTCTTTCTGTTCAATGTTGACATACACTTGTCACACAGTATGTCACTGTGCTCACTTTTAGTCGCAGGTTAGTCTCTTCTCTGGCTCGCTGCTAAGTTGCAGGTAGTTGCAAGAGAGGTAGAAATTAAAAGAAAAGCCAAGTAATAGCAGGGTTAATAGCGAACAAAGATGGGATGTGAGTCAGAGGCATCAGACTCACAGATGTGTTTCTTGGAAGCTATCAGTCTGATTTGGAGTAATTGATGTTCCCTTTGATCACAAGTGCTTGAGGGAAACATCAAATGAAATAAAAGGCTCAGAGCAGCTCCCAGGCTGCCTGGAAACTTGCAACAGCCTCAAAAAGCAGCAATAGAGAGAGTTGTGAGCAAGTTAAGGAAATAAAGTCAAGCTGGCTATTTCTGATATGAGAGTCAAACATACTGTCAGGGCTGCAGTGCCATTGAATAGGGAGCTCAAAGCTGTGCTGATCTTATTGTCTGGATGACCAGTTGTCTTCCAAGAGGGGCTCTGAGCCAAGGAACACTCACCTTTCCTTGGTTAACCACAGTCCTATGTCCTAAATCCTCTTGATGAAGCTATTAATGGAAGGAAGATGAAAGCGTGGGCACAGCTAGTAGAGCCTTTAGTACTGTTAGGATGAGGCTTTGCAACCGCACAGAGTGTAAGGTTGTAGGCAATTAAAATCAGTTTCATTCAGAAAACACGAATGAGCTACTCAGCCTCTGCTTTTGCAATCAAGCTTGCTCACCATTATAACACTGCGCTAATGAGTGCTTCACAGGTTTGAGCATAGACCACCTTGTATAATTTAATAGGCATCATAAAAAAGTCTAATTGAGCATCCACATGCTTCAAATAAACCTGTAGGACCAGTGTCTGAGAAAGATCTGCAGGTTAAAATGGGGCTGGGAAATTATCCCAGCTTGAACTAATCTCATTACATTGGTGCTATCCAGTAGTGGGATTCACATGCATGCAGGCACTTTTATTACATTTGTGATTTTTTCTGCCTTATTACTGCATTGTAAAATGTTTTTACAAGCAGAAAAAAATAGGAGGATTATTGCACCTTGCTGACATGTTATCTTAGCTTTGCTGTGTTCAAAATACTGATCAGACTATACAGTTCATACATATCTTCAGGAAGGAAGGAACAATGTAAATAAATAAGATTTTCATAATACACTAATTGCGTTGCACTTTTGCATTCATACATATTGTCCTCCTTGGAAAAGCAGACTTCTGCAGGAACATTTTTGCATATATTGTAAACTGCCACCATTTGTAAGGCTTAGTTTCACTGCTGAATCTATCTGGTTCCATGGACCAACTGTGGTCTACTCCCAAAATACTCAAAGAAAAAATTCATATTAACCTGAATGGTTTTGTTAGCTTAATTTCAAGTGATATCTTTTCCACAGATCAGCTTGTAGAATTGCTTTCAGGGTAAAAATGATATATGCTGAAAACGCATTTCCCTATTTAAAATAAATTAGCGGAAATTTTTAGTGTGCATAATTCTGTTTGAAAAATCTCCAGATGTATTTGAAAATATTTATTTTCTTCAGTTTAAATCAAGGTACACTATGTAGCAGCAGCAGCAGCAAGCAGCATCTGCTGCTAAATCTGCAAATCCTCAAAACTTGTGATGCACATGCTTAAAAAGTAAAATCGTTCTTTGGTATTGTCAGTTTGAGAAAAAGACCCATTAATTTCACCTAACAAAAAAAACAAAAAACAAAAACAAAAACAAAAAAGCAAAGGAAATTCTGGGGCCCAGACTCTGACCTTAATCTCAAGAGATGCTTGACAGTACATTCAGAACAGGTTTGAACTGCATCCCAGTTCAGCTGTGCACCCTCCCTCTTATCCCACTGCTCGCACAAGGCTTCTCCTGCCTGCTTGGTATCTCCTCCCACCAGTCTTTCCCATCCTTTGACCGCTGTCACATTTATTACTATGCTCACTTTCCATTCTAGCCATCTTTTCTAAAGGACAGCCACCATTCCCTGCTCGATTCAGCTCCCTTCAGAAGTTAAAGAACTGTTAGCACAAGGTTGTAAGGGGAGAAAACAGGCAAGCGCTAAAGGTTTTTCGTTACAAAAATCTCCCAAGAGCAACTTGGTGGCTGCACAGATGAGTCCTGGAAGTGTCTTCTGGAGAAATTTGAAGCTACTACCTAAAGGGCACTGCCAAAGGAATTGTCTGTGGGAACTTTTTGGGAAGAGATGCACTAAAACGCCACTGAAACACAGGGAGAAAGATACCCCTAAGTGTTGAGCACCTTTGCATTCTCAAAAGCACTGCCCACAATTCCATAAAACATCTTTTTCTGCGAGATCGTTCATGTATGTCCCACAAGAGTTCTTTTTCCCGGTTGAACATTTTGTTGGAATCAGAGCAATCAAAACTATCAAATTCAACATGTGATGGCCTTGAAAATCTACCAGAGTGGTATTTAGCAAAACCTTTGAAGTGACCCTTGCCTCAGGCTTTTTTAGGGGTAGGTCTCTGATCAACTGATTAGTTTGTCTAAAAAGTCATTACCTCTAACAAGGGGTCTAGGATGAAATGAAATCTCTGCTTTTTCATCACTAATCCACTCTTTATTTCTTCAGGATATTGATCAGTATGTTCTCTTATATTTATCCAAGACACAGATATTTATGTGATACCTGCATTTCAGAGCACACACAATTTTTCGCCATTAAAATTGAATTTTGTATATGACAGATCTTTATCAGGCACTTTTTTACCAGCATTTCTAACTGGCCAACTTTGCCTAGTTGACATTTTCTTTAATATGAAAAAGAAATAACAAGAACCAGGGCACTGTCTGCAAATACCTCCTGCGTTACCTTGATGAAGTCAAGGCACTGTTCTTCAGTCAAACAGCTGGTTAAAACTGTCTAACATTTTATTCTGGGCACAGCTATAAATTGTAGCAAAGCTCTCAGCTTTAGCAAAGAAAGATGTTTGGGGAAACCAGAGAACTCACTGGCTCACTGTCCTTGAGAATGAGTGATCAGAGGAAATTGGAACTATCAGGAAATGCTAGGCAACCCTAATTTCTCTGCCTGACCTCACTGATTTTTGGATGGAAAACAGTGAATCTGAGCAATCTGTTGCCCTGTGTCTTGGCCTGAGTGGTGAGGTAGAGCCTGGGTTGGCTCTGCCCTGCTGCCCTCTTTCTGTCATTGCTCTGTTTTCTTACAAACAAAGGTAAAAATTAACAATCTATTCAAATCACAGATGCAAAAAATAACAGTTCCTCTGCTCAACATCCATACAGGATCAAAGGAGTCTGCTTCAAAACATATAATCTAGTTCTAAATAGTGGTTATAATATTTCCCACTGTTTGGCATACGGGGAAAAGCCTGATTCTCATTCTGTCTCAGTATCACAAATATTTTCTGATTCTTTTGTCTTTCTAATATTTAAAGTTTATTTACTTAGGTATATAATATATGCATATATAAAATATTCTGGTATACCTCTCCAAATTAACACTCCAGAGCCAGGGAACATTGCTAAATCTGTAAGAAGAGCAAAGCACGACTGTTTGCTCAGAGGATGCTGAAGTGCAGAAAGCCTAAAGCAATACGCTTTACTCACTATTGTTATATCTTTGAGCAAAATCTCACTTTTCCTCTTCAGTTTTGTTTCTCCTTAAATACATTTTCTTTTGTTTCAGCACTTCCCCTAAACAAAGCATAATGGCCAACAACTGAAAATGAAAATTCAATAAAGGGACCCTAAAGTGGGTTAATCTGCCAAATTAAAACGTGTTAATTAATAAGTTTGGTTTTCCTTATTAAGTAGCTTTACTTTAAAGGTCTCAAGCAGAAATTCTTGGTGTTACGAAAAACAAGTACATTTTAAGTAAGTCATACATAAAAATACAGAACTGTAAATTCAGGTTCCCATTTCTAAAGTGTTGGAGGGTTTATTTCATTCTTTTTGTCTTTCTGCATGTGAGAACTCCATTTCTCATGTGCATATATTTATATATTTTTCTCAAAATTTCTGTCTGTTTGCTGGCCTCTTCTCATACAGAGATGGAAAGTTCTAGATGTTGGTTTATCAGTACTGTGCAGATAGGGGCTATCGGTGTCCTAGCATGCACTCTTTATGCATATCTGGCTCAAAATCATACTGTCTTCCTTCATTTCCCAGCACACATCCAGTTTACTAGCTGCTATCTCCCTTTGGTTTCTCACAGCATTATTGCTTTTCAAGTATTTCCATTAGAAAAGTTATGGTTTAGATTATTATTTTCAGAATGCGCTGACCTTTTTACCGCTTGAATCTCAAGCTCCTCATCCTGTCCATGTTGCCACCTTCTTCCTCACTATCCTGTTTCCTCTGTTTGTAGCATTTCTTAGTTTAACATCATGTGCATATTTGGGAGACCCTGTATGTGGTTTTCTACACCGCCAGCCACTTACCATGTGAATTAACCTGATCTTTCCTCTAAATAAATCTTAAACCACTGCACTGACTGGAATGGGTGGTCGCTACTCAGGGGAGTTCTCTGAGCCTTACTCCAACTTACTGCCTGTATTTGGACCAACATAGTAAAACTAAAATTATGACTGCACTTCAGATTAATACTTTATTTGCTGGTGGTGTTTTTTGGTGTGTTTTTTTTTAACAAATAAGTCTAGAGTTTGGTGCTTGAGTAATTGAATTTCTGAGCATGTAAAAAATACTCTCTTTCTTTAACCTTCTAAGGCTGTTTAGAAGGGTGAAGCAAGGTAATTTACTTACGGTGAAACTAATTTATGGAATTGTGTCACACATGGATTCATTCTGCTGCTAGCTGGGAAATGCAAATAAAATAATTAGCTAATGCACATATACATTTATTTTGATAATTAGTATGTTTATTACATGCATTCACCTTGGAGTATGTATTTTAATTCACAGTATCCGACATATTTTTAATAGACGTTTTTAGTTTAGACAATATATATTAATGATATTGTGATGCATGAAGAACTATAAATAATCTTATAGGCATTTGTAACATGCTGTTCAAATATTAATAAAATCATATTAATTTAATTCCTAACCTTACTCAATCTTAAATGGCATAATGCTAACAGTCTCACAAGGATAAAGCCTGCACAGCTACTGCCAACAGAATAAATTAAGAGGAGCACATTCCATTTGTTTAACTGCATAACTGAAAGCTCCCTCTAGACCAGAGAGAATAAAGGTCTAATTTTCTGCCACTAAAGGACATTTTCTCTTCACAGAGAGCTGAAGGGCCTACTAGTGTCTATTCATCACTGCTGCAAGACTTTGTTAATATCTATTTTCTGTGAAGTCCCAGCTAAAAGTAAAAGGCTTAGACCGTGTTAGAAAGGCTACCAGAAATACTGCTTAAGGAATTAACATGCATTTTTAATGAGCATGGCCTTGCTTCACTCTCTTGTCCATCCCATGAAAGATAACTAGTTTCAGTCTTATCAGAGCATGCTTTGCCCTTCCAGATACACCCCTTCCAGTTTGGTTGCCATAAATTTTATAGTTTAAAGTTCCTTTTTGAAAGCAAAGAAGTCCAAGAAGGCTAAAAAAGGGGATGATTTTTTGTTCTGATAAAGCACAAAGAAAAAATAAAACCATCACCTTATCATAGTTTTAGATTGCAGTGGAGGAAAACAGAAGAATTTAGAACAGTTATAAGGGGAAAAGTAAGAAGATTAGTTTGTGCGCAAGAATGCTGATAGGAACATAAAAGGAAAGAAAGGGAAACTAATCAAAACCAACTTTAATATTTTATATCAAAGTAACTGAAATAATATGATAGTTGAAAAAAAAAAAGGGAATATGAAAGAAGCTTCTGCAGAAAAGGCGCTGTGATTTTACTTTTGGAAGGATCAACATTCCTGAAAACAGAGAGAAAGAGACCTAAAATCACCAGAGTGGGGAGTCACACCATGGATGCCGAGAAGTGTTTGAGAGCTGTGACTGTGGACAGTATACATGAGACTGTAGGAGCTGCTAAGGATGAATAATGAAATTAAGAAGTCTAGGGACAAGGAGAGACTGTGAGAACATCAGAAGAAGGAGCAAGGAGGTAGCAGAATGGGTAACAGTGAGACACTGAAGCTGGCACAAAGAAGCAGCCCATGTCACAATTGCGGGGTCTGAGACACAAGGAATGATGGAGACTGGAACAGAAAACATGGCAAAACCACTCTATTTTTTTTTTTTTTCTAGAGGAAATGAAATAGATGGCCTTGTGAGAAGTCAAGGGGCTAATGTGGGACAAAAGAACATGCATCTTATCTCTGACTTTGAACCTCACCAGAAGGATTCATCGTATCACTGAACTATAGAGAAAAGTAGTAGGATTGCAGGGGCAGGATATGCAAGGTCTGTTTGACAAGGGTGGGGCCAAAAAGTGGTGTGAAGCAGTAGCCTGTGATGTTCAGAGTTCCCACTAAGGATGGGGAAATGCAATATTCATTTTATTGTAGCTAGCAGTGTCTACGCTCTTTCTCTTGACAGCTTCTCTTTGTCTTGAATTTTAGTTGAGTCACAAGCCAGATGCTTGGTTCCCCCCAATATGTGTGGGAAGAGTCGCCACTGCTTTTATCTTTTCTGCCCTGAGAATCTGAGTTCAGGGATGCTTTTGGATTTAAGGGCTATTTTCAGAGAAAGGAGGTTTCTTAGCTCTGAAGAATAATGGTTTATCTTCTCTTGCTTTAGTAATAGCACTCTTGCAACTGCCTTCCAGACGTTTAGACAGAAAGTTTAAGCCAGAGCTCCTTGAAGAGGTAAGTAGTTCAGGTCTGCAGAGAAAGAAATAAACATGCATTTTTGGTATCAGTTGGAATACACGTTAGGCATGTGCGAACTCAGGCTTTATTGAAATAAGTCTGAAGACTCTGAAAACAATGGAAGATGTGAGATGCGACTGAAGAGCTGGAGACTCAGTCCTAGAAATCGTGGCTTATGTAAATTATCTTTAAATATGTTCATAGATTTATCAACTTGAATTATGTAGCTCTAGTTTTCAGTGAAATGCTCATGAGAGGAAAAAACAAAATGAGGATTAGCAAAACAAAGCTTAAAATTGTATCTGGGCAACTAAATTTACCGGTATATACAGGGATATTAGACCAGCCCGTAGTCCTGAAGCTGATTCATGATGGGTGCTGTTATTTTGATCCTTTTTAAAATGCTTGCGTTTTTCTTGTGGATTTTAAAGTGGAAAGCCCACAATGAATGAGTTCCTTAGGATTATAGAAAGACATAACGAATGCAAAACTACTGAATACAGAGTTATAATATTCTCATTAGAAATGGTCAGTTAGACTTCAGCAATATTTTGTTTAGCCAGGCTCAATGGTAATGGCAATCTATATCCACTGATGTAAATTATTAGCATCTTCTAAAAGCTCCTGATAAAAATTGACAGGCTAGACTCTTGCTAAAAGCATAAGATATGGATTCCAGATGTGGGCACAGGACAGCTGCAAAATGAGTTAAAACATCATAAATATGGAATGAGGGTGCAGAAGAATGGAAATAATTTTGTGTTTTTCATTAAGTATTTTTTAATCCCTTTCCTTTCTCCTGTTACTTGATAGTGGCTGTGAAAAATCTGGTCCATTTTTATTACATGCATATTTAAAGGACACAATTTTGAAAAATCGGTCTGTATTTCTGTCTATGTGGCATTATGCAGATGCTTGATTGGGGATATGTTTTTCTCCTACATAAAAAGTGGTATGTTCAGAATTAAAACTGAATTGATTTTCTTTTCACCATGGGTTTTGTTTGTTTAGCTCAAACATGGTCAATCAATATAAATGTATTTTAGCACAACAAAAGCGAAAAGCAGAGACATGGAGAAGCACGTAAATGCGCACGTTAAGAGGGTTAGGAGCTGACAGCAAAATCCTCTAAACTTAGTTGTGTATGGGTGTTATTTTTAGTCCACTCTAGGTAAATTATTCTGTTCATGCTAGGTAGTAACTCTAAAAGAAATCCATTTGTAAATTAAACTTGAAGAAAAACAAATCTGGAACACAGAATCACAGAATCACAGAATTGGCTAGGTTGGAAAAGACCTCAGAGATCATCAAGTCCAACCCTTGGTCCAACTTCAGCCCATTTACTAGATCATGGCACTAAGAGCCATGTCCAATCTCAGTTTAAAAACCTCCAGGGACGGTGAGTCCACCACCTCCCTGGGCAGGCCATTCCAATGCCTGATCACTCTCTCCGTAAAGAACTTCTTCCTAATATCCAGCCTAAACTTCCCCTGGCAGAGTTTAAGCCCATGCCCCCTTGTCCTGTTGCTAACTGCCTGGGAGAAGAGACCAGTTCCCACCTGGCTATAACTTCCCTTCAGGTAGTTATAGAGAGCGATGAGGTCACCTCTAAGCCTCCTCTTCTCCAGACTGAACAACCCCAGCTCCCTCAGCCTCTCCCCATAGGTCATGTGCTCAAGTCCCTTCACCAGTCTTGTTGCTCTTCTCTGGACCCGTGCTCTTCTCTGGACACGTGCCTGAAAATTGCAAAGCCATTTTCGTATTGAGAGCTGTGACTATGAGAAATGGTCCAACAGTCACAGCTGAAGAAATAAGGAGACAGGAGCTGTTTAAACAAGAATTAAATGACACCATGAGGGAATGAAGGATGGTGAAGTCCACAGCTGGCAGACGAAACAAGCGTTGCAAGTATTAATTGTTTCTGCTCAGCCCTCCTCCTTTCATATATCAAGATAATTACACTCTAAGTTGTCTGATTAGAAAAATGAGAGAATGGTTAGAGTTCAGAGTTTGACCGAACACTCGAAAATACTCAATGGGCTGTCTAGTAGCCCATACTTTGTGCTTACCATAATAATAAATGTACCGTGCTATGCCTCTTATTGATTTCAGGAAACTTTGTATCAGCTTTCCAGTGTAAGAGGGCACTACAGCTTCACTGTTAGATGTGTTAGACACCTGCAAAGTAATCACAGGAAATTACAGGGTGAGGTGGTGATGACTCGTAACACTAAAGTAACGCTCACTGAAAATAATTCTGTCAGTGCTCCTGTACTCTCAGTCAGACCAGGGCTGTCTGGAGCTCCCCCAGAACTAAAAGGATTAAGTGTAGTATGTTCCTACTTGCACTATTGTTAAGGGTTTAATTTCCAAGCAAGCTATAATTTAATTATTAATAAGAATTACAAGTCAGGAACGCCAATTTCATGTGGCATAGTTCACTCATACAAACTGAGTGCTCATTAGCAGTGACCACATATGAATGCAAGCAGCAAGACTTAACAAAATCCTAGGCAGATGTTTTTCTTGTAAATCAATTATTAAAAATGTTGGGCTGGATTTATCAAAAGGGGAATGGGTATTGTGCAAGATTTCCTTTTTTTGTTTTAAACTATATGGCAGAAATGAATCTTTTTATAGGATATTCAGGCACAATGGATAATGGCCAAATTTTTGTCTTTCCAGAAAACAGATGCATGTGAGGATACGGAACAGTTCAAATCAATTTAAGTATTAAAAATGGTATTTTATTTTTACAACAGAATCCTTATACATGCTCTTTGTTCTATTTTTCTCATATACTGTTCTCACTATCTCCTTTTTTAGGTAGCTATGAGGAGAATATTATTTCCTTGTTATGCAAATGTCAGCCTTTAGTTAAATTCTGATGTTCATCTCTTCCCTCATGAAAAATACATGGCTCTATGACTCTTTATTCACTCATTTATTTATGGTGTAAGGAAGCTCGTACTCCCCAGGCCATAACAGTTCACTCTTTGATTCTACAATGGGCATATTTCTGGAGCACCAGATTCAATTTTTTCTGATGTTGTTGTTTTGTTTTGTTTTTTAAGCAATGAACCTCAAGGAGAGGGGTTAAAGAGAAGCAAAGAGACAGTCCACCTGCCTTCTCTTTCAATTTCTCTTTCCATTTTTCTTTGGCCAGTTTTCAGCACTCAATGTCCATTCAGTGACTCCTCATATTTTCTTCATGACCATCGGATACTCAAAATTAGGGTATGCTGTGCTCTTACTCTCAACTCTGTCTTTTATTACACTTGGGCTTCTGACATATATTTCTAAATGTTTGTAAAATATATTGCTGCTAGTGGTCACTGACCTGCATTTCTCATATGGATTATGGAAAATGAAACTGAGTGAAGTCTTAGTGGAATGTGAACTATAATAGTCTGTTATGTTTGATGTTTTTTTTTTTTTGTTTTTCAATAAAGAATTTGAAGTGAGAAGTGCAGATTCATGTGGCATTTTCACAGCCATGAATATCTTGTCCCACTGACTGCAGTGGAGTATTTCAATCTCAAAACATTTTCCTGGTCAGTTTTCATTTCTATTCTGTATACTTACGAGATTTTTGCTTGGCTGTATGAAGAAGTGCTAGCATTCAATTAAAAGATACTGCATGTCTATCAGAAGTGACTGGGTATCGCCTCTGGCTATCAGGGTATCAAAGAGACAGCTATCTCTGCATTTTTTTGGGGGATTGATCCATGTTTCTGACTTTCTAAACCACTGCAAGCAACTCTGTGAGACAGTTAATGAAAGTAACAATTATCCTTTACTGTGTCTTACAGGAGTATATGGGAAACCAATCTCTACTCTAAAGTGTCACTCTACATTAATATGAGTTATTTTATTGTGTGCCAGGCAATAGATTTTATGCCCTTAGCAAAGATAGTGTCTTTGGTGCTGAGAGAACAGCACATAGTACTGCATCTTGAAAGAAAAAAGCTTTGCCAAAAGGAGAGTATGGGCTTAATTCTCATTTCACACTTACTTTATGTTGTTGTATTTCTATTGCTGTTAGCTGAGCAGCCTTTGATTTATGCTAGTTATAGGCAAGTTTAAAACCAAGTCCTCAATATCAAATGTTGGCTTTATGTATCTTTTTATTATTTGTACAGAAATGAAAATCCATACAATTAAATTGCTTAGATATAGTTTGTTGTTTTGGCCAAATTAGAGGTGTATAGAATTAGCACCCCAATGTAATTTATTTTCTTTGTAGGCAGATATTAGTCTCCTTTTTTAAAACCATGTTTGCCTTGTTTTCTCTAAAACTGAAGTATAGATAGCGTATATTTTGTTATGCATACATTAAATTATGTCAATCAAAAAATAAAAAATAACGATGACTTATTTTGTGGCCTAGCTGATTAACACTATCATCTGGTATATGTTAGCGAATTCTGATTTTATGGATAACTCCTGTCTCCATCCATACAGTGTATTTTATTATATTTATCTTGAGCAAAAGTGTAATAGATATATTTTCTAGCTCCAAGACTATTCATACATTTGCAACCTTGTGAAGGATAAATCTGTTGTTTTATGGAACTTGGGCAATTTTGAGTTTTCTCAGATTTGCTATTAACAACAGAAAAATATGTAAATGAGTGAAGGAATAAAGTAGAGTCGATTTACAAAGACGAGATATAAAGAAGCTGATATAAAAGGTCTTTTATCTAATGTAATGCAGCGCTTGTGAAACAAATTGAGCCTTTTAGTCACCATATGGCCCTTTTAGAGCTCCATTATCGTCCCTATATCCTAGACCTTTGCTCTAACCAACAAAATTTCTCCTCACATTGTGCCTTATTTACTTCATTATGTGCCATTCACATTTTCCATTTGACCACTGATTCTGATTGGAAGGAAGAAAATGATTCATCTCATAAGAACAAATGAGGATGTTAGCAGAGACAAGAGCAGTAAAACTAAGCATTGTCTCCTGCTTTTTTTGTTATTATTATTGAAAAAAAAAAAAAAAATCTGAACTGCTTTTATCCACTAGATAAAACTAGAAGCAAAGTCTTCTGCCTTGCAGAGAGGTACAGTATAGATTCTAAGCATATACCACCTGAGATAATAAAGTATAGGTCTAAACACAAATCTACTGTATTAAAAGTAGTCACAATAGGTATCATGATATAAGTACATTATAAAAAAGTATAGTTGGAGAGTTGAAGAAGCTGGAGGACAAATAAAGCCTGATCTGGGGAACTCTGAAATAAATGTGACTGTTTCCTTCTACTTGAAAATAATTTTTCAATCAAATCTATAAAGACATGACTTATGAAAGCATTTTCATTATCTGAATATCAGTTGGAAACTGAACGCAGTCATTTATTTCCAGGAAAAATTTTACATTCATTCTAAGTCATGATGAAAGAGCATCAGAGGAAAATGTGATTTTGATCCATATTTTAATAAATAAAAAGAGAGAGAGAAAGAGGGTGGGGGGGAGGGAACCTGAAGGCTCGAGATGGTAGGTCATTTATTTGAAAGGAAAGCTCTGTTGAATTAAAGAGAGTTAGAGATAATGCAGCCTTTACAGAAGGACTTCCAGAGGTTTTGTGTCCCTTTTGCAAGTTATCAATTTGAAGTAAAGTTACTTAGTTTTCTATATCTCATAGGTTAACTTGTCAACAGAGTAATAATAAATATGAAAAGAAGTGGAAGAGAAAATGGTTCTATTCCATGAACAAATATGTTATGGATTTGACCAAAAAAAAAAAAAAAAAGAGGTCAAGCATCAAAACCTGTCCAGAACTTCAATTACTTCAATTCAGTAAATGTTTCCCTTGCAGAAACAGCATGATAGGATCATGAATAACAAAAACATACACACATGCAGCAGCTCCCTGTCTCTTTACAGGTGTAAATGCTTGTTCTGGCATGCTTTAAAGTTTTGCTTCACCGTTTATTATTTTAAAGCTTTTTTTTCTTTACATTTTTTCAAAGCTTGGATGTTTCTTCCACCAGTCTAACAGTGCATGCAGAAACAGTGCCAGCAGGATAGCTGAGAGAAGAGCAGATCATGCCACAGGCAAACAGGAGACAACAAGCAGGGCTGAGGGTGGGGAATCCACCTCTCTGGTGATGAAACTGGCTGAGTAACTTCAGCCTCTGTTGCCAAAGACTCTGGGTACTGAAAAGCAAAATATTTTGCTTTTTTTCCAGATAAATGAAAACAACCAAAGTCTTTAAATCACTTCACTTGCTCCTTTGGCAGATAAGACATACAGAAGCAGTTAACAAGGAAGGGGGAGGAAGCCAGTTACTAAGATGAGAAATTACTTTTGGATGTCACTGTTGTTAGCAAAACAAGAGGCAGGAATCTGGGAGAAGTTAAGAGAGTAGATGAAATCCTGGTCCTGGTGCACTGAATCACGAAATTCCCACTGGTTTAAATTTTTCCTGTATACAGGTTTTACCACATGTAGGAAATACAGTTTCCAATGCAATTAAAAAATCAAAAATACTGGGAGTTTAAATGATAACTGTACTCTAGATTAAGTTATAACAGCAACTAATGAAAAGGAAACAGCACATCAGTCTCCGATAAATTTCCAGGTACCATTTCCTTACGACAGCAATAATAAGCATAATAATAATGAAAGAGAGAGAAGCTCCTCACTCAGTACATCTGTCTGCTGCCAAGAGTGTGGCAATCACTACCATATTCTTCTCATTTTCAAGCTGTTGTGATCATCTTACAGAGTTTGATACGTTATTCCCATGCCTCAAAGTGCTCTCTTTCCCTTTTGTGTGTGTTCCTTGGCTGTCAGTGCTCCTGTCGTGGCCAACTTCACTGAGGCCACACAAAGCCTGAAAGCGAGCTCTGACACCAACTGTAAAAGCTTTTCAGCAGAACAGGCAATATCTATAACAAGAACTTTGGACTCTACAAAATACACATAAATCCTCTTAAATGTGTAAATAATTATTTACTCAATTTGCCTTCCGTGTGTGTATTTGAAGGCATCTGACAAAAGCTCTGAACAAAGATGAGTTTCCAGTCTAAATCGATTTTGAAATACAGCAATGTAAAATAATTTGGGAAAGTTCCCTAGGACCCCTCAGGCTGTTTGACCTGCTGTACACCCAAACATGAAGCTTGAAGACTTTGTTCTGGATTTCATGGCTAAGTTTGCATGTGAAATACCATGTTGTTTAGTTCTATTGAGGTGAAGCTTGAGGACTGAAAATATGAAAACAGGCTTTATTAAGGGAAAATAGCTCCCGTCTCTAAAGACTGAGACTAATTTCTCCACACAAACACATTATTTAATGGTATTCTGAAAACCCAATTGCTAATTCTGTAAACACCAGATGAGATAATCCTTGGGGAAAAAAAAAAAAAAAAACACAACAAAAAACCAGCAAACAACATAATGAACAGGAAGAGGTTGTTAAAAAACAAAGTGACTGGGTTCATTGAAAGCCTGGGAATTTTGAAGGAGAGCATAGATTTGCCTAGCATTGAGTTTTGCACCTTCAGCAATATTCAGCCATTTGCAAGTGCTGTGCAAAACCTGTTATTTTTACACTCTTCTCTACTATATTGTGAATCATCCTCAGGTTATCTTTCATTGAGTAAGGAGGGTGGAAAGCAGGGAAATAATAGCAGGACACGGCATGAAAGGCAGAACAATTCCTGCTGCATGGCTGGCTAACTACTCAATGAAAAAGCAGCGTGGGGGGGGCTTTTTCTGTTACTTTGAATTATGAACAGGAGTTTCTAAATGCAGAAGCAGTCAACAGTGCATCTGCACATTAGCATTTGTGTAGTAATTTGCTCTACAAATGCAGTATTGATTTCTTAGAACATAGTGTACACCTTCAGGAATTTTCCCTAAGTGAAGGGATCTTTGGTTTTTTGCTTTTCAATCCCTTGCAAAGGGTTCCACAATTCTAAATGAGCTCCCTGGCTACAAAATTTATTACAGTATAGTTCTGCTGTTCTCTTACCCTTTAATTTGACCTTTGTAGAGGTAGTCTAATAAGTTTCTGTCCTAAAAAGTTAATTAAGAATTGAACACTTCCACCTGTTAATGCAGTAAAGTGTGGTTGTTCTTTTGCTAGAGCATATTAATACTGTCATGACATGGGATCCCTCATTTTGCTCTGCATGAGTTTTACCTATGGGAGAAATAGCCTATGACCTGACATGGGAGACGTAAACTCTAGTAACGAGAGAACATGTTGTCAATCACCCTGTAAGGACGGGTTTCAGACTGGCTTTCAGACTTGCTTTTCAGGACAGCATGAGCCTCAGCAGAGTTGCACTTCTAGGGAGTAGCTGAGAGAGAGAGATGTTTTCAAAGCCTTGAGTGATGGGATGCCACATCCCTAAGAAAGAGGTGCGCCCTTTCACTTGGTTTTACTGATGCAATAAGGGAAACAGAGTAGGCTCAGTGGGATGATTTAGCAGATCTGAAGAGTAAGACACATTTCTTTCATGTCAGATCAGCTTCTCATTCACTATGTCACAATACCTCTCAGGAACACCACTTGAAGTATATTTATTGGTCAAGATATGAGATTGGTTTTTGCTTTGCCTTGGAAAAAAATCAGCGTGAAGTACTATCAGAAGTATTTTGTAGGCAAGAAACAGAGATAAGGATAGGTTCAAGACTGAGTTTACACCTGGAAGTTTTGCCTGTGCTGCCTATGTTAACATGAGATTTTGGCTGCTGACTATCATGTGACATGGGATGAGGATTTACGCTTCTTTTATTCTGCCAGGCTGTAGATAAACTCCAGGGTCTACCTTTATTTTGTATAATTTAAGATCTCATATCTCTTTGGACCTCAACCCCAAATTATGTCTGTGGATTATCATTATTCGACTTGGTATCTTTTAACAAACTGTGTACCTTTAAAAACAGTTGTTCACTGATGGAAACCTGTAAGATGATAGGTCTTGCTCCTTATTCTTTTTCTGTGTGACATTGGTTGAAAAAATAGTTTAATAGTCATGCTTCCATAAATATTAAATTGAATAATTTGTATGTAGCTATGTGCCTCATGTGAGAACTAATTATCAATGTTTGTACTTATAGAAGAAAGCACAATTTTTGCATTTCTGTGAAAGGAAGAGAATAGAAAACATCTACTCTGAACTCATTCTAGATTGAATAGCTTCTGTCCATAGCAAAACACATAAAGTCATTTGTCATAGTCTGTCAGTAGTGAAACGTTAGAGATAATGGTTAGTGGGACCTTTTTCTACAGGTAAGTCTTCCACAGGATGTTAAAATAAATATTTGCTACTCCTTTATATATGTGCCTTTCTCTTCAAGATTTGAAGTAGCAGCCAGGTTTCTTCAGCAAGGTAGGGAAAATCGAAAGCACAGCTTCCCATGTTAGAAGTGTATTATTCCTGGCTACAGTTTCTGTGTTTTAACATCCTTTTACCTTCTGCCTGAATTCAGTGCATTCAAGCGTCCTCTTGATGTTTAAATCTGGGACTGCCTCCTATTCAGATATCTTCATCAATCTCTTGATGATTAATCCTAAGGTTTTATTTTTTTCAGAGGATCCAGGATGTTCAAAGCCCATCCGTGTGTTAAAAGTCTGATTAAACTTTCAGTATAGCTGACAGGTCTAGCTGTGGGGATTCCAGATTAACCATCTGGGATCATTTGATCTTAAACAGTATTAAAATAATGTTTTAATAGACCCATGTTTGAATGCTACCATGTTTATAATCCAATAAATGCTATCTCAGTATCAGTTTTTATTCACTGAGGAAATGACCTCTCTCTGCTGCTTCAGCTGCAATACCTACTCAGGTTTTTTTAGAGTTTTTGCAAATTTTTCTTATCAGGCTTAGTTATTTACTCTATACGATAGCGTGCCATATTTTTATTGAGCACTTGCTTAAAATACACTATAAAAGTAACAGTTCAAACAGTTATTGTAGGGCCTTGTAAACCCTCTACTGAGTTCTTGTACGAATAGAAAAGATTTTCTGTACCATATCAAAAAAATTTCTACGGTCACCTGCTCTTCTGTTAACAAATCAGTCCCTAGGGCAGCCCAGTTGAGTTGGGCTGAGATCAGCTGTCCTCCCCTAAGGAACCCATCCGTCTCGGACGTGCCTTTCCTAAGGGCTGTTGACCTGATCTACTGCTAGAGCAAGATGTCTTTTTAAAGGAGAGAAATTGCTTTTTGTAAGGGCTTTTCTTTGAATTTAGCTGAGCTTTGACTTCAGGATGCTTTAGGTCAGGGGTGGCAAACTCATTTTCATCAGAGACCCCCTCAGCCTTGCGGTTGCCTTCAAAGGGCCAAATGTAATTTTAGGACTGGATGAATACTGTATACAGTATACAGCAAATACATTCAGCCCTTTGAAGGCAACCGCGAGGCTGATGTGGCCCCCAGTGTAAACGAGTTTTACACCCACGCTTTAGGTATATAAATCCTAATACCTGAGTTCCCCCTTGATCTTGACTTGCTGCTCTGACTACAAGTTACCTTCATGAGAACTGAGGACAGAAAACAGCAAAGCACTGTGCCAGAGGGTGTTCTTGAGCTCTGCAGCTGGAAACACTAACCATGACATCCGAAGTGTGCAATCTATACGCAATATAAATAAATAACTTTCCAGTAGATCCTCCTTTGAAGGGAGGCACTGGCATTAGAAAGCACAGTTAGTCTGAAATCCTTGCTAAGCTGCAGATTATACAGAGCTATTTCCATAGTCCTTTGTGGAGTCAGCTGGCCTCCTGCAAGCAAGCAACAGGAAAAGATAAGGAAGGATTTTTCTCTGGTTTAGCCAGTCCTTTTTCCCACACAGCCTCTAGTTCACTTTTAGTATCTCTTCTTTCTCCTTACGTCTCCTCTCTGTCAATTTGCATCATGCACTGCACCAACCAGAATTCTTTGTCGATGAATCTGACTCTGTAAAGCACTTTATCTGGACAAAGGATACATTGTACTGATAAGATTATCTTGAAAATATGGGAAATGCGTGGTAAAATTTTCTGACAGTAATTTGGTACCTTAAACGAGTTTCACACACAGTAACTCTTTCTGTGAAGTAATTGTCTTCCAAAAGTAGGAATTCTGCTATAGTCGGGATTAGTTTTTATATACCATTATTTAATAATTGTTTTTCTGAACAACTCATCTAAGAAAGTTTCAGATGAAGCAAACATTTTTAGAAAGTATTTGGGAGATACATAATGCTACAATTAACAGTAAAAGAAACTAGAAATGCCAGTCAAAATACCTCATTTCCCAGGGTTCTGTACAGACAAATGATGAGATTGTTCCAACCTGGATTATTCAGCTTCTGTAATGCAGACAGAACACAGCATAGGTATAAAACAGATAGGATAGACATATATTGAAAAGAGAAAATAAATAAATGAACAAAATGCAGTAAGGAAATAATATATACTACTGTTTACTGCAAAAATTACAGCTTCCTTTTCTGACAAAAAGATATAATGATAGTTATTTTGCCAGTGTAGCCTCTTGATCTATCTTAGAAACCTGAGATGGATACAGCTTTCAGGAATTGTTGTGTTGAAATGTTGCAATAATAAAATATTTTCATTCTGTATAATACTACCTCGTTTTCAGCATAATAATCACTCATGTTTATATACTACATTTTAGTCAACTAAATCTTAATAAAGCTGTGCAAACCTTATTGATAAAAGTTTTCACAGTAAGAACTACCATTCTGCAGCATTTGGCAGAATTGTGCAGCTGAGAAAGAGACGTATTAGCAAGAAATTGTCCAACCTACATTTTAATTGTCACTTCCTTACTTGCTGCAGCTCTGATTGCTATTATTCAGCAACTTCTCAGCTCTCTAAAAGGCAGTTGGCCTATATCTTGACATATTCTAAGGAGTGGCAGCTGGAAGCCTGGCAGAATGCTCTCTGATTCCTAAAATATATTAGATGTGTATGTGTAGGCATCTATCCACATTCTAGATAGGTGTGGGCATCTGGACATCTGTCTGGCAATATCTCAAAGGTGCTTCCTAGAAAGAATTACAGAGTTATTCTCATGTGCAGCCCAGGGTCCAGCAGTAACTTACATTTTGTTTAATGTTGAAGATGTTTACTATTTCATGGTGATGATTAGTTTAACCTATTGGGAAGGTAACATCCCATCTTGACTGGTATCTCTTCACCATCAGAGATTAATACCCCACACACACCTTGTTTCCCTTTTCAGCTTTGGATAGATTTTCTGTATGTCATGTTTCTTTCACAGTAATTGAATCTTGCCCACATAGTAGCCAGTACAAAACCTGAAGTGATCAGACTCTATTTTGCATCTCATCTGCTCTTGTTATAGCTGTCAGACAAAGTTACGCCTCGTCTAGATTCATAACAACTTTAATTATGTTTTTCATATATTGGCCTGAAAAAAGACTGTTCAACTGTCTTAAGATTTTCCCTTACAATGGGGACTCAAAAAGAAGTATGAATCATTATTGACACACTCAAAATAATCTGTCATGCTGCTTTAAAATACAAATGAGAAAACCCTTGAGTCTTTTGATATTAGTAGTTGTTTCATGCAGTAATTGAATTTGAAAAGATCTGTTAAGATTTTTATCCTCTGACAGTAACTTATTATTTCTAATAAAATAGTTTGATAAGTGGTCTAGCTGGCAGCAGTCTGAAGAAGCTCTTTGCACTTAATCTTTCTGTGAACAATGTGAGCTAACAAGGCACTGTAAATGCAGTCTCCCAGATCCTGAAGTTTTAAGGGAGTACGTAATCATAAGATTTCCACAGAAGTCATGTTTTCTAGAGGTCTGATCACCCTTGCAATTCTCATCTGGACTTCTTCTAATTGATTCTCATATTTGCTGAAGGGAAATCTCCAAGATATACACAATATGTGCAACTGATGCCTTATTGGTGCTGCATGCTAAGGCACTCCTGATTCACCTGGAAATTCAGTTTTACGTCTCAGTATGCCGTCACCTTGTCTTTTTACTAGTATGTTTACTTACTTACCCACTAATAATTTGATTCCTAGTAAATGAAATTAGAGATGTGATTCTGTGGATCCTCTTTACCTTCTCTTTTCCTGTCTTTGTGTAAAAAGAAAGGGACAATCTTTCAGTTTCTGTTCTTTAGTCTCTCCTGTTTTAATCAAATTCTCACAAGTGTGTTCTAACATGCTTGAGATTGCTTTAGCCAGACTCCTGCATGCTTTGAGGTGAAATCACCAGGGCTAGTTCATCTGAATTTCTTCAGATTTCTAATTTATGCAAATCATCAATAACATATCCTTCCTTATTCTCACTTGAGTCCTTCATTAGTGTCAGTGGTGTTACTTCACTGACCACAGTTAATCTTTCTACTGAAGAAGGGAATAAAAAAGCAAAGACATTCGATTTTTCAGCTATCTCAAGGCCATGGTTCTGTGTTCCTTCCCTTGAAGCCACTACCATTTAACATAATCAGACTTTTCCCCCAGCTGCTCAAACCCATGCCACCAGTTGGCTGAAGGAGATGTTTGCTTGGCTGCAGTGAGCTCCCCAGCTGAAGGGTAACCTGCCCATGCTGGAAAATAATTACTGCTGCCACATGCACCTATAGCCTCAGGGTCACATCACCAAGGACTGTGACAGCTTGTTGTTCGAGTTTGCTCTTTATTAGTAATGTGCCACTGAATACTTTTTATTATGCTTTTTTTCTCTTTTTAGTTTTATCATGTGTCCTGACCTGAGTTCCTTCATATACACTTCTGTTTCTATTTTATATTTGTCTCTAATAATCTGTATGCAGGTCATCCGAGGGATTGTTATTGAGCCAAATCCATCAATTTCTATGCTTCTGCTTGGAAAAGTCTGGAAGTGTTCAGTGGGTGTTCTTCCAGTCGGTCCAACTGCTTCCTTTAACTTCTCTTTCTGAAGGACCTGTTTGCCCCTAGAAGCTACATTCCATCTTGGGTCACTGCAATCTGGTTCCTGGGTGTTCACTCTCCTCATTCCACTGTTCTCCTAGATTAGTTATCTCTAGTGGTTCGGGGTTTCTGTAGTACAAGCTGCCTTCCCATTCAATGTTGTCTCTTATAAATGTTATCAGTTTTATTCATTATAACATAAAAAGGACATCTAATCCCTTTCACAGGACTTTCTGCATGAAAGTGAATAAAATCATACAGATTTTAAAGTTTTCTTAGTATAAGTTCTTACCTCTAAAGGAATATAGGGAGTACTTAATTTTTTTCTTTACAGTGATGCAAATTTTTAGAGAAACAGTATAGAAGACAAAATGACTGTTCTTAAAACAAATAACAATATTTATCTAAGAATATTAGAAGTTTACAAAAATATTAACAGTTTACATTAAAGTTTTTAAAATAAAGTCATTGGACATGTGTGTTTTAATTTTTTCACCAGTAAAGATGCACAAGCTATTTTTTGTGTCTTAAAGGAACTATATGAAAATTATTTCTTTGTTTAGATGAGTTTGGGGAATTGTATTATACTCTTTAATTCACAGTTTGTTCATTCTGAAATATCCTTGTCACTCTGGACACAGAGTCAAGTGCCTTGTAAATATCTTTTTTTAACTGTGCTTGTGTTCATGATCCATGTTGCAAACTGAGAAGACAACTTATTCTATAAACTTCTTATGGATTTTGTTACAACATTTAGCAAGCAAATCAGGGACTAAGCAAGCACATGATTATGATAATGTATTTCACTTCAGCTAATGGAAAGTATGGAATATATGATCAAATCAAGACTACAATTAAGATTGAGTCAATGAACCAGTGAGTTCAGTTTCTCACATCATCCAGCTAATATGCTACCAGATAATCAGACTGAATGCACTGGAAATAATTATTTGTCTTTTTTTGCATCCATTTTCCTTCCTACTTAAGACCTTATCAGTGATCAATAGAATTTAGCATTAAGCATGCAAAAAACGTAAGGAGCTACAGGTCACAGGTCAGTGTAGGTACAACTTACGTATTGGTGCATTGACTGTTGCACTTTGGATACTGGGTATTTCCCAGAACAAACAGAAATGTCCCTTGGCTCTGTCATGGTGAAGATACTTTACCATTTCTCTCTTAAAAGTCATTCTTGCCAAATATTATTGGTTTATTGCTCTGTTTGTTTTTTCATGTATTGACATAGAATCTTTCCCCAACTTAAAATAAATAAAGGTCAGGTTCAGCATAACACAGATTTTTGTTGATAATTATTTTACAATATTTAACGTACATATAATTTAGAGATTCTAAGTCTTTGTTGTTTAATGCTGAGAATATTTGGAAGTGTCATTTTGTAAGCACACACATTTTCCCACGTACACAGGTAAAGAATGAACCGTATCCCTAAAAAAACACAGAGAAAAATTAAGGAAGAATTAGTTCTAATGAAGCTTGAGTCACACAGTTGTGAATGTCTCTAAATAGGTGATAGGGGTTTACCTGATGAATATGAGATCTTTAGGTTTTAGGAAACTTACCAAACTCCCTTAACTAAATCCTCAGGTCACACTTTTTTTCTGGAAAGCCCAAATGAAGAAAGAGGAGCATTGAATTTTGTAGGTCAGTCTATAAGAAAACAAGATGTATAACAAAAGAACAATTTTCTTCTAAGTACTCTTCATTGGGGAACAGTTTTCTCAGGCCATTTTTAAAGACCAACTGGTTGGTATTCTGCATTATGAATATAGTTCAGTCCTCTCCCACTGGACAGACTTTTAGGCCTTCAATCACAGAGGAAACTTGCTTCTGTGCACAGCTTTTCATTTCAATATGTCTGCTAAATTGACCATGGATGAACTCATTCTCCTAAAATCTGAAAAATGCAATGACCTCATAGGTATCGTTGGTACTTGGAAGACTGATGTAAGTTTGTGAGATAAGGTTGTGAATATGAGTCCCATACGAGTCAGCTAAATAGTATTTTAGAAATGTAACGATTAATGTAACACATCCTTCCTTTCATTTAAGAGAGCTTTCTTTTCTCTGCAGTTGTTTCAGTTCTTAAGTACTAACGACTTTTTACCAGCAAAGATTGGCTGAGTAGTGTGACTTTTTTATTTTTTAAAGGCTTCAGAACCAAATCCATAAAGTATTTTGAATTTTGTTATAGCAAATTTCCTCATAATTAAAGCATAAAAGCTTTCATGACCCAGTTCCAATCATAGCCCATATTTCTCACAATGAATAAAGTTGCAAGGAAATCTTGAAACATGAACTGCTGAGTAATCCTGGAAATCTAGCATGTTTGCTGAGCATCATTCACATCTATCTTAATATTTTATGTGGAAGTATCTAACATTATATCTTCCCTCTCATCCAGAATAGGTAGCATACCAAACTGAATCATTTTCTATGAATTCCAAAACCTGAATGCAATCAAACTTTAATTAATGCATTTCAATTCAACAAATAATGGCTTAGAATGATAATATACACATTAAGCCTTGAGCTAACATTTTAATATCTTTCCCATTGTGAAAGTTAAACTTACATACTTCTAATTTTCCAGCTATGTGATTTACAGCTGAATTTAGCAAATGTAAATAGTAAAAAATTGACATGTTTAATGAAGCAAACATGAGTTCTTAACATCTCCTGGCAATGTTGCCTAGGACTTCCAGGGGCAAATCTGTTGTAGCTGAAATCTTCCTTTTCATAGCCTTCGATAAACATTATTTCCTTGAATGTGCCTAATCAGCTTTTGACCCATGTATTGGTTCCACCACTCCAGCATGTCCTAGGCATTTATTTCCATATTTTCATTCTGGTTTGTGTAAAAATGTCCTTCCTTCAGTTTGTGATGAAAGGTAAGGCCTTAGTCTGTGATCTGAGAAATTGGTTTGATTTTCCATTGTTCTTATATAATGAAAACTGGGATTAATTATTTTGTGTTCATCTTTTCAAAGCCATTCATTATTTTATTTTTTTCTATAATTCTGTCATCGTCTCCTTTCCAAGATTTGTTTAATCTCTCCTTATTCTAAAGCCACCTTTTTTTATTATCTTTGATACCTTTCTCTGTATTTGTTCTGATTCAGTTACTTCCCTCCTGAGATGAGGAGAAAGAATTGTGTGTAGCACTGAGGATGCAGGACACAAGGGGTTTGTTCAGTGGCATAGTGATGTATCCTACTTTCTATTGCCCTTCTACTGTCTGATTGTCCTTTCTGACTGCCACTGAGCACTGAGCTAATGTTTGTAATGAACTATTCACAAGTTTTCCAAGAGGTAGTAGCAATTTTAGAGGCTATTACTGTATGTATATTTATGGTTTGTTTTCCTTATGTACATTACTTTGCATTTATTGACATTCAATTTCAACTCTAATTTTATCACCCAGTCACTCAGTGTCGCGAGATCCATGTACAATATTTGACAGTGGACTTTCATTTTGCATTGTCACCAACCTTGATTGAGTTCTTTGTCCTATTTCCCAACCATTCATGAATACTTGAACTGCATAGGGCTAAGCATGATTATTTATAGGGCACTACAGATAACTTTCCCCACTGTGAACACTGACCTACTCATACGACGTTTCTATATCCTCATACTCTGGGGGTGCTGGTTGGTAGCAGCTCAACAGAAGTCAGCAGTGTGTGCCCTGGCAGCCAAGATGGCAAACCACATCCAGGGTTTGATGTGGCAAACCACATCAAACACAGTAGAACCAGCCGGTCAAAAGAGATGATTATGCCGCTGTGTTCAGCATTGATATGGCCTTGCCTCAAGTACAGTGTTCAGTCCTGGGCCCCACAATTTAAGAAGGATGTGAAAGTCCTTGAATGCATCCAGAGGAGGATAACAAAGATGGTGAAAGGGTGGGAAGGAATGTCCTATAAGAAACACCTGAGGACTTTGGGCTTGTCTTGTTTGGAGGCTAAAGGGTGACCTCATGGCTCTCTACAGCTTCCTGAGGAGGGAATGTGGAGAAGGAGGTGCTGAGCCTTTCTCCCTGGTATCCCACGATAGGACGGATGGGAATGGTTCAAAGCTGCTCTGGGGAGGTTTAGATTAGACATTAGAAAGCATTTCTTTACCAAGAGGGTGGTCAAACACAGGCTTTCTAGAGAGGTGATTGATGCCCCAAGCCTGTCGGTGTCTAAGAGGTGTTTGGACAGTGCCCATAACAATATTCTGTAAATTTTGGTCAGCCCTTTGCACAGGCAGTTGGACTAGGTGATCATTGTAGGTCCCTTCCAATTGAAATAGTCTACTCCCATTCCATTCCATTCCATTCCATTCCATTCCATTCCATTCCATTCCAATCTGTACAATTAAGAGATTAATCTTTTTTATTCCATGAAAGCATGTAATTTTTGAGAAGCTGTCGTTAGGGATCCAATCAACAAATTTTTGGAGGTTCAACTCCCCTGTAGGAATTGAACCCCATGCCCCCTGAAGGGTTTTAAGATGGGACAAGGCTTTCCCTTTCTATCTTCTTTCATTTTTCTCCATTCTGTCACGTTTGTCACTGTGTCCTCGTATTGAATAAGAACACTTTGTGTCAATGTGCTTATTACAGGAGCCAGACTGCTTCCCCTTTATTTTCTTCCAGGTGAAAACTGGCTTTTGTAGAAGTTAACATTTCAAAGAACTGTGGGAGTCATCAATAAAATAGACCTACCCAAGTTTGCTTTAAATGAGCTAGCTCAACTGCTCACAATATAAGCAAATTGTAACAGCAGGGGAAAGGGTGCCATGAAGCTTAATCTGCCAGGTATTTATTCAGCTAATCTGTGCAGCACTGCATGGTTTAGTAGGCTTAAGTTTATTCGTACCTGCAAGGAAGCAAAGGAAGAGAGTTTGAGCAAACAACCAGTCCAATGGAAACAGTGGCACCCTAGAAACATACTCCAGATGTCCAAAGCTGCCTGTTTTGGTGATGCCTTCAGCCTCCCCCATGGATATTAAGTTTTCTTCCAAGGACTAAGGATGTACTCCTGAGGACCTAGTGTCCTCCATGTACAAGGGAGAGATTTCTTGACAAAGATCTGCCCGAGCTCTGGATAAAAGGAGAAGGAAGAGAAGTAGGCTAGCATTTTCTCTGCCTGACTTCCCCTCCTTCAGGCTGTGTAATCTGGAGTGTGCATTTATGACAGAACAAGACGCAAATAAGCACCCTCATGTATTTCCTAGATTTCTTTAAATCTGAGCTTGTTTTCTGGAAAGAAACGCTATGTGCTGTAGCCAAAAGCTCAGTCTAGGTGAGTTGGAGTCAAGGACTCCAAAGACACAATTCCAGTTAATATCTGTCTCTGCTGAAGACATATTCTCAGTGCAGCAAATTCTGCTTTGGTTCCTTTTGCAATTGCCTTTACCAGGTGCAGACTCTCTTGCTGTATTTGCGTTTCTTTGTAGTGGTAGCCTCAAAGTAGGAGTTAGGGCCAAATCTGCCTCCTGTTTGCTAAAACATCCTGATAGTTGGCTCTGGGACAATACATTTGCTGCCACTTATACAACCCAGCACATGGAGGCATGCTCACCAGCCGTGTAGGGATGGTTTATGCTGTTTTTGTGCTGATGGTGGGAGACAAAGTCTCCCAAGTGTTGCTTGCATATTTGCACACTGCCTGATAACAAACTGAGCTTAGCCTCCTTGGAAAAGAAGTATTGATTTTGTGTGAACCCTCGACTTGCAGCTGCAGAATCAGCCCCATGTGAAGGTAAATGGAACAGTGCAATACAGTGGTAAGTGAAAGCTCTTAGTAAGAAACAGGAGTAAATAGGATACGAAGCCACAACATACGGGAACTGTATACTGCAAGCAAATAAACTGTGCCTGGGACAGCTGGTAGAAGAGATCACACTACTCAGATATGACTGGAGAAGCAGCTTCTGAAATTCATTAGGCACTGATAGAAAGTGAAGCTTCGTTGCAATGCTTGATAGCTTTCCTGCCCAGTGGGAATCCAACACAAAAGCCTTTTAGCACACAGTTTTACTGGGAATACCTGAGCAAACTGATAACATTGCTGCTTTTATGATAGTCTTGTTTCTCACATATCACAGCAGGCCACTCCACAAAGCATTGTAAGTGGGGGGATGTGTGCATCTCTGTTTGTTTGTGTGTGTATGTAGTTCCATCTGCACATTCAGGTAGCAGCTTGAAGGAATTAAACAATATTATCCATAGTAAGAAGAACTTCAGTAGGAAGGATATCCATAAAAGAAAACCAACTATCAAACAAGGGTTATTGTGGAGTTGTTTGTGTTGCAGTTTTAGACATCACAGCTGAGTGAAGAGGCTGCTATGTTACCTGCCAAACACATAAATCCAGCCACGTTTCTGATTATAGTATTGTTTCTCCCAAAGAAAAAAAACCAGCTCAACTGTGGCTCAAAACTGAGTCATTTGTTCTGTGCATTAAATATGGCAGATTCATGCACAACTGAAAGCACACATGTAAAATGCTAAATATCCTGTTGTTAGATGGAAAGTGATTAGCAAAAACGAAGTGATGCTCAAGGAGTTCCTTATCTTCATGTCTTCTATTTCTGATATATTCTTTCATCACTGTAGCATTTCAATGAATACACACAAAAAAAGGCAAAACAATATCAGTGTGGGGGACATAGAAGTGATTTGCTTTGTTTTTCTTTTTCAGAACGAAATGCCATCATTTGTTTGCCTGTTCTCTCTTATCTTCTTTAAGATGGAGGTAAACTTTCTTTGCCAAGAACAGACAGACTTACCATCTATGGTCCTCTAAGGAAGAAAAGATTTTAAGAATTTCCAGTATATATTTATACATCCAAAAAAAAATCAAAATTATTATTTGTGATTTTCCTCATCTGTATTGAAAAAATATTAATAGAAAAGGAAAACTGAACTGTGCACTGTCCAAAAATAATTTAGAATTGAGATCCACAGAGAGAAATACTGTGTGCTGCTTCTCCACCTCCTCCTGGAGACTAGCTTGTAAGAAAAGTTTTCAGACGATCTCTGCTCATCCATGCTGCCTTATAAGAATTTCCGCACTCTTGTGAATTTTAACCAGCTCTTGGTTATTATTCAAGCCTTTTTTTTTTTTTCTTTCCTGTGATTTAATCAGTTTTGGGTCTAAGCTGATACATGTCTTTCAGGCTTTGCAGCTAACTTCTGAGGTGTGTTTCTGTGTCTACTACTCCTGAAAATCCTCTCTGGTGGTTCTACTAGGGGAGCCAATATGAGCAGCATGGTGTGGGTAGAGATTAAATCTTACTTTGCAGTTCATTAGATCATATAACATTTCCTATCATGAGTTAATATGACAGATTTAGGTTTTATCTGTGAGTTGCTTTTTGTTGTTCTATTTTTCTCCAAGGTATGCTCTGCCATAATTGCTGTTAGTGAAAGCTTTTTTTTTTCTACACTATTTTCAAACCATGTTTATGGATTAACAGGAGCTAGAATAATAATATGTTCAGTCTTAGCTATTATTACCTAGGTAGTTAAGAAGTGTCTAAAAAGGATGTTAGACAATAGTGAGGATCAGATTGTAGTAATTCTATTCTTACACTCTCTGTCACCCCACTGAAATCTGAAACCAGTTTTTATTTCTGTGCCACAGTGTGTCTGTCTTTAAATGGGTACTGCATCATGGTGATGTAATAGTTTCATGGATGTGTTATTTACATGGTGCATGAAGAGAAATAAATGATTCAGTAGAAAATAAGTAATTCTTACAGATTGCAATACATTGTTGGAATTAAAATGTATTCTCTGTGTCTATTGCCACAAATAAGTGGAAATAATACTCTCGTTATGTGCCTTCTGATATAATATGAATGGAAAAAATCTTTTAGCATTCTATAAACAAAGGACATCTTTCATAATTGCAGTATTAGCAGTGGAAGAATTTTAAAAGCAATGTTAGCATAAGAAATGGACAAGATTTGCAATATGCTGCTGTTCTGAAAGGAGTTTATTTTGGTACCTCCTATGGGCATAATTGTTTTCCCTGGAATTCAGAAACCTTCCCAAGTACCTTGTCAGATGCCAACGATTTACATTGGCTCTGGTCACTGGCAGACGTTTCTCCTTCCTTCCTTCTTTCCTTCCTTCCTTCCTTCCTTCCTTCCTTCCTTCCTTCCTTCCTTCCTTCCTTCCTTCCTTCCTTCCTTCCTTCCTTCCTTCCTTCCTTCCTCTCTTTCTCTCTTTCTCTCTCTCTCTCTCTCTTTCTCTCTCTCTCTCTTTCTCTCTTTCTCTCTCTTTCTCTCACTCTTTCTCTCTCTTCTCTTCTCTTCTCTTCTCTTCTCTTCTCTTCTCTTCTCTTCTCTTCTCTTCTCTTCTCTTCTCTTCTCTTCTCTTCTCTTCTCTTCTCTTCTCTTCTCTTCTCTTCTCTTCTCTTCTCTTCTCTTCTCTTCTCTTCTCTTCTCCCCTCTCCCTCTCCCTCTCCCTCTCCCTCTCCCTCTCCCTCTCCCTCTCCCTCTCCCTCTCCCTCTCCCTCTCCCTCTCCCTCTCCCTCTCCCTCTCCCTCTCCCTCTCCCTCTCCTGATTTCATTACCAGCTTCCAAAGTGATAGGTGCAACTTAGTGGAGGTGAAGTAATTGCCTGAAGGATACCTTGAAGAAACACTTCAGGTTACGAAACATGATCAAACCTGAGTTTATTTGCCTTATCAAAAGATGTGAAATGTTGTGTCACCTGCAGGTAATTCTGAAATTATTCTTAACACATAAAGGTAGCAAGTTAAGCTACAAGCAAATTAAAATAGTTACTTAGAAAATATAAAAATAAATAACACAACGTCAGGTTTACAGAAATGAGGAAAGGCTGTCTTTCTGTCTGCTTATTGTAAAGTTAGATATAAAGGGTTTTCTCATTCCCTGTGATTCAACAGACAAGCAAATTACTCAGTAACCTGAATATGAGAGCTTTAACCCCGTTCTTAGGAGAACTTTTATTTTCTTTGCACACCAGAGGAAAACTGGATCTAGAGAAAGTCTTGTGTATTTATCCAGCCCTTTCCTGGTGATCGTGTTAGGATCTCTTCAGATGTGGCTCTCTCTTCTCTCCTTCTCCCATCTTACCACCTTATTCCCTTCCCTTTCCATTCTTTTATTCTTTAACTTTTGAGGTTTGAGGTTGGCTCTATTTTGCACTAATGATTTTCACTTCATTCGTTTAAATCATTTACAAGCAATTAATATGTTGCAAGATAAAAGACTGTAATCTAGCCAGTCATGTTTAAACACTCTGTTCAATGATTTTATATTGAGAATTTCATTTCATTCAAAATATAAAACTTAGATATCTAACACATGATAGACAATCAAATAAATAGGATTAATGCCCTGGGCTTATTTCTTTCTTTTATGTGGGTGAAGGACAAAGGTTCTCAAATCCCTTCTGTGGACATAACTGATCTGTAGCATGAGTACCTAATCTGTGAGGGATGCTCTGACAATATTATCATTGGGCTACCAGAATTATCTAGATGAAATTCTGTGACCTACAGAATCATACAGGAGTCTGGATTAAACAGTTTGTTCCAAATCCTCCAACTTTCTCTTGTCAGAACATATGGTTTTTTCTAAAGTTCCTGTAACAAAAACAAGGCAGAGAGAATAAGCCATAACTAAGCTAAAGACTTGTAAGATGAAGAGAAGGAAAGAGAACACACAATGTTCTCACTTTTTTTTCCTCAACCCTAACCAAGCTGGCACAAACCTTGGCTGTGTAACGTGCCATTTCTCCCCCTTAACTGGTAAAATCCTTTTGGGCATGAGGGCAATAGAGATGGTTATTTGTTTATGCTGTTGGAGAAATACATTCCCAGACCAAGTGCAGGTTGCAATGGTTCTCATCTTGGCCTGGGAAAATTAGATTGTCAAATACAGTTTTTAATTTGAAGACAAAGGGACACTGTGGAGACAAGGTTTTGAGAAGAGCAGATACAAGGTACAACTTCAAAAAGCACAGTAGCTAACAGGTATAGTCTTTTCCAGCACGCCGCTCTTCTCTCTCAGTGCTAGGTAGATGGCATTCAAGAGGAATTATTTCCTGCAGTATTAGCCAACAGCAACCTCTATGTATTAATATTTTAAGAGTAGACATTTATTTTATTATCTCTGCTCACTTGTTTCTCCCTGATCGATATAACACAAAAGTACCCATAAGCTCCTCTCACCCATTTTTAGAGTCCTTAACACATTTTAAGGCCTGTCAGAGTTGTGGCCTCTGAGACCTCTTCACTACACCTGGGAATGGTAAAGCACAACCAGACTGACTCTAGGTGTGCTGCTGAAATTGGTAGACAATGCCCCTAAAACCTGAATTTTATTTAAGTCAAATCCAGTAGATTTTAGGAAGATGTGGGGGGAAAAAAAAAAAAAGGTAGAAAACATAATGTACTTAGAAGTTGCTGCTACCATATCATGCTATGTTTTCTGACATTTCTTCAGTTGTTTGTCTTCTTTTGTTTTTAGATTTCTAAGTACTTTAAGGTTGGGACTACTACTGCTACCACTATAAAATATTGTGCATTTCATCATTTAGTTCTAGAAAATGAGAACATACCTTTGAGAAAGTTTCTCCTGCAATTCAAACATTTCATTCAGTTTTGAAATGGTGTATAATTATATAGATATAGAATGTATGTATACATATATGCAATAATGTATATAATCAAGCAGTTATAGTGCATAATTATACACAGTAATATAATTGGATAACTATATACAATAGTATATGGTATATAATCATGCAGTTATAGTGATTGGTTATTGTTATACTACAGTTATATGCTACTGTTACTCTTGATCCTGTTTCCCTTTCTCCAGATTGCATTTTTGGCTATCTGTTGTCACTTTCTTGAAATACATGAAGTTATAATTTTATCGTGTATTATAATCTTAGTCGTATTTCTGTTTTGCTGACTCACGTATATACACAGTTTCTGGATAATATCCTGTATCTTTTATGTATCTCCCATTCTGATTTACTTTAGTGCTTTACTCATCTTTACAGGAATAAAAGGGCTTTACAGTCCTTTTTTTCAGAGTGCTAAAAATTGTGGTGGCAAGTAGGTTGCTAAGAAGATGAACTACTCATTTTCTGCTCTTTCCTCAGAATTTGTTAGCTCTCTTTGAAATACTAGTCAAGAGATAGCAATAGTCAGTATGTTTGGTAATCGAATGCTTTTTAATCTTCTTACTGCAGTAAATTCACTCTTGCAATGCAGTTTCCATTTTATAGGTTAAATATAAAGACACTTTGTCAGGGTTTTTATCCTACACCATTTTATACATAAACATTTGTTTTTAAAAGTGTCTTCTGCTTTTGTACTGCTGAAATTATGGTGGGAAATTTAGCAATAGTGAAATATCTTCTAGAAAGCAGAAATTGTGTTTTCCAAGTAACACATCTCAAGTAACACAGAAATAGACGGGAAATATTGTGTTTCAGCTGCCATCAGCAAAAAAGAAGTCAAGAAAAAATTATATTCAGCGAGATGACAATCTGTGTGAATTGGGTGTATACAAGGAAGGACGTGAAGCACAGAGCTCTTACCTTTTTAACTGGAGGAATCTTCCAAATCTAGTTTGCCTCTAATGTCACATACATTCTCTGGGAGCTAGGATTACTGAACATTTATTAGTTTATTTGGAAGGTCCTATGTTGTTGTAAAGCGATCTCTACAAAACTCTGCGTGGCAGCTTAACAGTGATAGGTGTCGTATCGTACACCTGATCTTGAAGATTAACCTGATAGCCTAATGCACTGTTTCATTTAATCTTAAATAACTGGTATATACTCACATATCCCCTTGAACCAGTGGGACTGTCATATGTGAAGCAGACAGACAGGAAAGTAATCACATACTGTGAGAGTGGATTTAAAGGCCACAGCTGATGACGACAAAGCCAAGCAGAAAGCTTCAAATCAAAATTAGCTAAATCATCAATTTTAATAAAAAATATTACAGTCTACAGACAATAGCCTTGATTTAAATAATCACTTCTAAGTTTATTTTGCATTTGTCCTAGTTTTCCTAAGGAAAGGTTAATCCACATTAACTGGTAACTATTAAAATACATTAATTTGCAAGTAAATATACATTTTACACTCAGTTTGATTCTTTTTAATAGAATGTATTATAGGCATACTCATTCATTAAAGCAATTATATGGCACAGCATATATTTGCTCAGATGATTAGGTTTTTAATTTCTTACATGTTTTCATAGTTTCTTACAGTTTAATGATGGACAATTATATAATCCAATTTCACTTCTATTAAACTAGGCATTTATATTTCATGCAGATGTCCATAGCTTAAGCCTAGAGATTTTAGTTAGCCTAAAGCATATAGGTTCTCTGGAGACTATACTGCCCAGAAGTCAGATAGAGACTACTACTTCATTTCTACCTAAGGCTATTAGCAAAACATTAATTATCCAAAAGCATTGATAGCAGCATCATATAAATGTACCCATGTTCCACTAATAAGAAATCCCTTTGTGCACTCCACACTGAAGTCTCTGCCAGCTTAGCCCAGGTGACAATTGTTTCCCACACCCTGAACCTGCTCATCCCTATAATTTGTAGAATGTGAACAACTTTTATCAGCTACTCATTGAAGAAATAAGGTTTTTGGCATGAAAATACTGATGGTTCTGAAAATACCAGATGGCTGCATCCAAAGAGCTATGGCTCAATGTCCAAATGGAAACCAGTAACAAATGATGTCCCTCAGAGGTCCATACTGGGACCAGTACTGTTTAATATCTTCATTAGTGACATAGCAGGATTGAATGCACCCTCAGCAAGTTTGCTGATCACACCAAGCTGAGTGGGGCAGTTGATATGCTGGAGGGAAGAGATGACACCCATAGGGACCTTGGCAGGATCAAGGCATGGGCCTGTGCAAGCTTCATGGAGTTCAACAAGGCCAAGTGCAACATCCTGCACCTGGGTTTGGCCAACCCCCAGTATCATCACAGGCTGTGGGATATCAGAACAACACTGCTGAGAAGGACTTGGGGATCCTGGTGGATGAAAAACTAAACATGACATGGACCTGCATCCCAGAAAGCAAACCATACCCTGGACTACATCACAAGCAGTGTGGCCAGCAGGTTGAGGGAGGTGATTCTGCCCCTTTACTCCACTGTCATGAGATCCCCACCTGCAGTGCTGTGTCCAGCTCTAAGGTTCCCAGCACAACAAAAATATGTATCTGTTTGAGCAGGTCCAGGGAGGGCCATGAGAATTAGAGGACTGAAACAATTTGGGTTATTTAGTGCCAGGGAAACATTATTGTGACCTTTCAATAAACGAAGGGGGCTTATAAGAAAGATGGAGAGAGACTTTTTACCATGGTCTATAGTGAGAGGACAAAGGGCAATGGTTTCAAAGTGAAAGAGGTTAGATTTAGACTGGACCTGAGTAAGAAATATTTTACTATGAGACTTGTGAGATACTGAAACAGGTTGTCCAGAACAGTTGTGGATGCTTCATCCCTGGAAGTGCTAAAAGTTAGGTTGGTGGGGACTTTGAGCAACCTAATGTAGATGTTCCTGTCCACAACAGAGGGGTTTTACTAGATTATCTATACAGGTCCCTTCCATCAGAACCATTCTGTGATTCCATGAAATATCTGAGTATTTGATATATTGTTTATTGTCTCCAGAGCAAGATGTTTACCCTAACAACAGTGTAGCTGGATGAAAGCAAGGGACAACAGCCTGTTCCCACAATTTCCCACTTGATTTTCTTCAGAATAGCACTGGCAAGTGTCTTCTGAGACAGTTTACTAGAGAGTTACTGAGACAGCTTACAAGACAGGCAAGACAGGCAGTCCCCTGTACAGTCCAGAGATCCCAGAAGGTTTCCATGCCTTGAAACTCAACATTGTCAAGACAAGCCCGCCTTGGTATCTAAATTGCTCTCCGGATCAAGACACAGGTTCCTATTTATACTTACATGTGTTAGTAACCTTTGATGCTTTAGATATCCTGTTCCAACCACTTCATTGGTCTCTTTGAATGATTACTGAAACCCAAGATGAGCAAGTTAAGTATCTTCCTTCTCATTTGCATCACATTTTCTTTAGTTATCAGGGAACACACATTTAAGTCTATCACTTGGTGCCAGACCAATAGCCAGTGTTTCCAATATCGAGAAACTGGGCAGTACACATCAGTCAGCTCACTGCAAATTGGCAAGTAACATGATGGCTAGATGGGTTCACATGAGCATAACATTATTAATTAAACAGCAGCTGGGTTAATCAAGATAGTAAAAGTAATTTGTTGGAATAAATATTTTATTAGTGTGTTCATCAATAAAGCAAAAGAAGAGGTTTTAATTAATTAATTTATAAAAATATTCACACTGTGATGGCTGTAACTCTGTTTAAGGATCCAGAAAGAGGTCTCATCTGTAGAAGGGTATATTCCCACTTTATCACTTCATGTTAATTGTACTGTAGATATCAATTACCCAAGCGTAATTACTAGTATGTTAGTTACAAGCCAAACATTGCTGTCCCACTCTGAACAGCACCACCTGACAATTGATGCTAAAGGGCTCTTTTTCCTCTTTGTTGCTTTATTCTTTCAGAAATGTGCATTCTGCCTTTTAATTACAGAAAGATATTCTTGAAATATGGTGGGTTATGATACCTCCTGGTGTCATCAGAGACCCAATCTTTCTTTTCATCCTGAATAGACCATGAAATTGAGAGAGGTTTAATGTTTTTTTATTATTATGTTTCCTGGTATTAATAACTAGACAGGTGGAGAGAAATGGTATATTTTAAACAAGTATATGCCATAAACACAACAGATGACAGTGATTTCTATCTGACTAGGAAATATTTATCTACTAATGATGAGAAATATAAAGAAATATTAAGAAGCAGGGAGAGGCTGGTGATTTTGGAATGAAGTCATAGATCAGACAATGTGTGTTTCAAACACTGAAGAGAGTGGGAAAATATTTACTTTGAGGAGAATATCTACTGAGAGAGCAAGCTGTAGCTGCTTGGACTGTTAAAACAATCAGGTTTGCCATGCCCCATACTTTCTTGGAGGGAAGACCTCTTAGAGAATTTTTTCTTGTTACTTTTTTCTTTATGTTGGGTGGTTGATTACATATTAGAGTTCAAGTCTCTGTGTGCTTTATCCACCTGTCCGATAGCTTAGATGTGTAAGAAATTTGCTGGAAGCCCTTGCAGGTAGATGTTTTACATAATATGCATGGATATGGAGTACACATGTACATATAAAGAAGGAATCACATTCTTAAAGTGAAGTTAATTTAATACAGAATACCAATAATAAGGGACAAAAAAGAAAAACATACATGATTGGAAAATGGTAAATAATTCTAATTATTTGTTCTTCCTTTACAAACATTTCACCCAAAAGGTGTTCTACAGTTCATTTTTATCATGTTCATTATTCATTCAGCAGTTTTACTCTTCAAAATATTTCAGTCATGTTTAGGAAAAAGAAACAAACCCAAGTGACTTACACAGACTGCACAACACAAATGGTGAATAGGAAATACGGTAGATAAACAGCTGACATTCCCTTATGAAAAATCACGTGGTTTTGGAGCACAAGTCTGATGAGGAGCAGCTGAGGGAACTGGGGCTGTTTAGCATGGAGAAAAGGAGGCTGAGGGGAGACCTTATCGCTGTCTACAGCTACCTGAAAGGAGGTTGTAGCATGGATGGTGTTGGGCTGTTCTCCCAAGTAGCAACTGATAGGACAAGAGGAAATGGCCTCAAGTTGTGCCAGGGAAGGTTCAGATTGGATATTAGAAAAAAATTCTTCATGGAAAGGGTTGTTGGGCATTGGAACAGGCTGCCCAGGAAAGTGTTGGAGTCACCATCCCTGGAGGTGTTTAAAAGACATTTAGACAAGGCTCTTAGGGACATGGTTTAGTGCTAGAGTTAGGTTAGATTATGGTTGAACTCTGTGATCTTGAGGGTTTCTTCCAACCAGAATGATTCTATGATTCTGGTATTTGTGTGATACTAATGCAGTATTTTTTTTAATCATAATGTTCAGGTGGCACAAGCAATATACCTCAAGTAAGACTGGGTTTTTTGATTCCTTGGAAGCCTTTATATCATATTGTTTCAGTAGTCATGGTAGCAAGATGTACTAAACTGAAGTTTAGGGAAAAAATGTGGTTAATCTGGCAAGGAGCCTGTAAGCCAGCCCTCGTCCTGGATGTGCAGGCCAGCAGAAACACAAGATCTCATTTTCACTAGTATCGGGAGGCTCGACCCCTCTTATCTGCCCACACAGTGTTCAGCAGGTACATGTGGGCTCACACAGAGCCAGCCAGCCCACAGTGGCTCTGGGTCCCATCTAAGTGAGGCCCCATGATACCAAGCGCAGCGGGCCTTGGTAGCTCAGGCACAGCTTGGTCTGAACTGTCTCCCACTAGCGCCTCTGCCAGAGCTCGTTTGCATTTTTCTGGCTCAGAGCACCCATACAATGAAATAGTGTCTACCTGATAGAAGCTGTGGCAATACCACCCCTGTAAAACAAACCCCAAAAAGGCCAAGGAAGCTGCCAATGCTGCAGTCTGCTCAGGGTGAGAGAAAAGCTGGATTAAATTCACTTTCCCGAAACACCAGAGAGGTGAATGCCCTGGAGAGGAAGCTCCAGCAGGACAGTGCCGCAGCGCTGAGACCGCTCTCATTCACAAGTAACTCCTTTTTAGTGCACTGTAGCTTAATTCTCCATGGGGAAGATTAATCCCTTGGAGGAGGATTAAGCTACAGTGAACTAAGGCCACTTTATTTCTGAATGGGAAAGGCCACACAGGGATTTAATGTACTTTATCTTACGTGCATTGATTTCACAGCTTTAGTTAATTCATCTTAACTTCCCTGAATTCCCTTGTGTGGACAAGCTTTTTGTCTGCAGAGAAGCTCTTGGAGCTGCTTGTAAAGCTCATCATGCAGCCCAGCCAGAAAGCAGGTTGGAATCATTTCTGTGCTTCTGAAGGAGCTTATACCTGTCTAGATACTATTAAATTACCTCTTTCTCAGATGGTTGATCCATGACACCCTTAGAAGAACAATTTTAATTAGATTTTTTTGAATGCACCAGAGAAAAAGAAGTTTTCTTAAAACTAATCTCTGGGTTATTTTAGGAATCTCTCATGAACAGTCTTTTCAAGGCTTTCAGATAGTACAAGTTGTGTACAGCTGCACAAACAATATTTTCTCAAGCATGGACATGTCTAGGCAGTGAAGTTTAACAGGTTTCCTTGCCCAGTCAGATTTTCTTCTTTTTTCTGGTGTTCATAAGAAAATATTTTATCTAAGTGGGAAGCAAATGAGAGGAATTTCCATTCCCTGATCCTAAAGATCTTAATCACTTACTCTGAGTGGCACAAGTGACACAGATCTGGGTTGAGAAGGATGTTTTTGTGGAAGCTGCTGCTAAAATAATGGCATGATTTTGCTGATGTTGTCCTTTGAGGAAATGACTCTGCTCATTTCTTGCATAGTTAATGTGTTTTACTGATAGGCCTTTCTGATAAGATGTTTCCTAATGCTGGTGAATCATACCCCAGCTTTACTGTTTAGCTACATCATGACATTTCACATTTCACAAAAAGACATCTCTTGTGGATTCTCATGGATATGGACTTTACTACAACTGAATTCTGTAGTAGTCAATAAATATTTTGTCTTTTTAATACATAATTAGGTGCTTAGGAGGCCCACATTCATGTGGACAAAGTCATGTGAGAGCAGAGGTACTCAAGAAACAGGAATGTAAGTAACAGCTGACCATCAAGGTCCAAGTGTTTTGCATCAGTATTACTCAATAGTAGTCTTCATCAATACTGACCTCAGTGATGCTAGCAAAATATTTTAACATATAATAAAACATGAACAAAAGAGAGAAAGTCTCTTTAATTCGGCTGTTTGTGACCGCTTGCACTGAAATTTACATGTGAATTCAGGAAATGAAAGCAAATCTTTTCTAAATAAAAATGTGATACCTGTGTTTATATATAATAGCATTGTACTAATAGCTTAATGAGTGTTCTATCTAATCTAATGATTGCTTTTCCTCCTCTTTCATGCAGCTGATTGGATTTGTGTATGCCTGTTACGTGATCAGTATTTTCATGGAGGAAGAGGACAGCTGTAAGTACTGATACACACCTCTCCATCTCTGGAGCCATAGTACCTGGGGTGACACTTAGTCTTGCATTAGCTACCAAGGTGAAGAACAATGTTTGAAAAATAGCAGAATCTGGCATTTGTGCACACCAGTTTTGCTCAGACACATACTTATTTAGGTACCACAACCTTGTTTAGGTATCAGAATTATACTTACTAAACTTCTTCGTAGGGATCTGTGAATTACTTGCATAAGCAGGTTGTACTGTTGAAAAGCCTTTGATCTGTGTTGCATGTATACATATATATATATATATATATAACTTTTACGTGTGTACATTTGAATTTCTATTAAAGCTCCTGAAAATATTTAATCTTTTCTTTAAAAATGACAGTTTTATCAGCAGTAAAGTTAATTCAGATGAAAGTTCAAGGCATTTACGGTGTACAGTATCACTCTGATCAATAATTAGATAGACCTGTTCAACAGTTACGAGTAACTAGGTCATACATCTGAAATGCTGACCCCATGTTCCTAACCTTTCTTTATCAAGAAAACTTCTATATACATACCAATATTGTTGAAAAAGTTTGAAAATTTCGAACTTTTTTTCAAATTTCACCTTTCAAAGATATTTATCATAAGTCATTAAATGGGCACTAGAAAAATCTGAATATGTTGAACATTTTGGTAGAATGCTGTGTGAAAAGAGACACTGAGAATTGCCTAACAAGCTCACCATACCCACATGACTAGCAAAGTGACTGGTAAAAGCAGTAGTAAGACTGGAGTGATAATGGAGGAGCAAAGAGAAGCAAACATAAAACCAAGTCTATTTAAAAAAAGGGAGAATGCGTGATCATGTCAGTTACTTCCTCTTATATATGAGTAATGAAGTAGTAAAATATCTGCCTCTAGGAAAATGAAAAAAAAAAAAAGAGGAACAAATACATTTTATGGCTACAGGATAAATAATACACAACCAAATATTTATTCATAAACTTTTATTCATAAATCTTAACATAGATGTTTTGTTTCTTCACAGGATAGCACTAGTGGATGAAATTAATATAGTAGACAAAAATTAATTCAGTTTATAGGAAAGCATTTGATAATATGTGGAAAATCTTATTGAAAATATAATTTAAGTAATTCATGGCTGTGATAGAAGAACAGACTTTTTGATTGAAAACATTGTGAAGGACCATAAACAAAATACTTTTCCATTTCTGCAAACTGTAAAATGTTCAGTTCTCCATCATAATGCAAGAGACATTAATTTCAAATCTATTTTAACGCTTTCATTTAGGTTTCTAATAGGAAGAAAAATTATCAAAGCGATTGTTGGATAAAACTGAGTCATAAACATGTTGTGTACATAGCGTCCTGTGAAAAGGCACAAGGCGCCTGATAAAGACTGGTGCTGTAAAGAAGAAATATGAGCACTTGGCGAAGCAACCAGAAATGTAGGTCTTGAGGAGGAGGAAAAGCCCCGACTGCATTCCCTTGGAAAGCTGGGGACTGCCAGTTAGTCAGGAACTGGTAACACGGGGTGACAGCAGAGGACAGTACAGCAGAAGATGGACATATAATTTGGGGTGTATGAACAGAGTCTTTGGTCAGTGAAATCCAGAGACAACTGTCCTTTCCATATGTCTGTGGTGCGCCATAATGGTAGATAGGGCTTCATATGGATATCTGGAAGCTTCATTTAAGACAATTACTAACAAAATTCCTGGAACAGGAATCATTAAATGACTGAGAAGGAGGGCAAACTGGTAAGGAAGACACAAACTACAGTGCCTGTAAAAGAGTAATTGTTGTGTATATGCACACCCACATGCAAACACAGATGTATCTGTACCTGGGTAGACAGGATTTTCACTTTTTACATATATAGGCTGTATTGTTATTGATTTTGTTTAGTCCTCTATAGTGTGCTTCACACATCCATGTTTTATGCATGTGTGAAAGAAAGACAAAACTACCACCAAAGAATACAACATGTTCTTGGAAAACGCAGTCACTTGCCAAAGTGTGTATGTGGATTATATTCAGGGCCTCACAAGAGGATTGTTTCCAAGTTAATAGCCTTGTTCATTCAGAAAATGTGTCTACTTCAGAAGAGTCAGGGCAGGGTCTGTCTTTGACATCAGCGACCAGGCCTCTGACTGTGAATCCTCTATACTGTCTTTTGAGAGTTTTGTGATGTGTGCTATGAGTGAAAATTTAAATCACTGAGAATGGAGAACAGCTGACATATTTTAACCAGTAAAACATATCAAGTGCTAAGGTGATCCAGTATGTAAAAGCAACCCAGTACCTATTCTCCACAAGTGAATGGGGTATCTGCATCCAATTTCTGTTTGTCTTTCAGAATTACTGAGGGCAATTTGGTGTTTCGTTACGTACAAGTCAAAATCACCTTACTTATCTTGGAAAGCATGGTGTAGTTGGGCTTTATGTCCTACATTAGGAATGGGCAAGTTTCCCATCCTTAGTTGTACCTTTACTTATAATCTTCTTGATTCTGGTTTGAACAGGTCTTTTTTAGTCAGCAGAGGATGGCCTCAGGCAGAGGGCAGGAGAGGAGTGTTGCAAGTAGAGTGAAGAAGCAGTATAGATTCAGCTAGCAGATTTCACCACCAGTGAAGGGAAATGATTTCTGGTTTATTGGTTCTTTTTTATTCTTATTTTCAGATACTGGATCCAATCAAAAGCAACTAAATAGTGCCTTAATATCTCTCTTTGTGCTAATTTGTGTCTTAATGCCCATTTGTGGTTTAGCACCCTCTATGCCTATAGATAAATACAATGAAGACAAGTGTTAACTCATTTATAGCAATCCCACAGTTATGTTTCAAATGAGGAAATGTCTGTGTAAGGCACAGTGGGAAAATGGTTTGGTAAAGTAACTGGCTGAGAAGAACAGGACTTATTATGGAAAAATCACATTGTTAACTTGCAACATAATGAACAAAAATGTATTTAAGAAAGAAGTACAGTGGTGTTTCAAAACGGTCAGATTAAAAGTAGACAGTGATTACATTAGGATAAAAGTCCAAGAAACTACAACGACAGAGCAATTTTATTCATTTTAACATGATGCAGTAGATTCTTTTATTACATAGATGCAACTATTCTATCATATTCTTGCAGTAGTTTGCACATGACAAAACCTTGGCCATCTGAGGGTCAAAGCCTCTCTAATTGAATACACTCTGCAATATTCAGTGCATCAAGTTAACCTCAGTTCTTGATCTGAAACCCATGAGGCAGACTTAAAAATTAATAATATCTGCCTGTTTAGCCTCTGTGCAGTGCTTAAATGGATTTTGAGCCTGACATTTTGGCTGATGGACACCGTTATGAACAGTAATAATGCTTGAGGAAACATTTATTTCCAGCTATTGCTCCCCTTACCTACATTTCAGACTGTAGTTAACTTTTACTTAGAAGGAAGATGATAGCAGGTCAAAAGGAATGAAGAAGAAGACATGTAAAAGGCACACTGCTGTAGTGGGGTTAATACCTTCCATCATTCATCCTAATGAAAAAGTCTATTTATATCTCTTCCTTTCATTTTTTCATTTCTTTCTTTGCAGATCTATCAATCTATATAAGCCCTTTGGAAGTAACAGAATATGTGAAATCTGTAATCATAAAAGCCTGTCACTATCCTGTTTGTGAATCATTTTCTCCTAAAAATGAACTGAGAAGCTTGTTGCTACCTTGCCAGAGGTAGTGAATGGTTTTAATAAAGCGGAGTCTAGAGACTAGGCAAAATGCATTGTTAAAATCATTATTGAGTTTCTAAATACTTTCTGGACTTTGTTTGAGAAACAGTTGATAGAAGCATTGCTGCTACATACTAATTTGTAAATATGACATTGACACATGTCAGAAGTTATAATGCTGTACTGAATGTGAATTTGTGGAGTGGTAGTTAAGTTGCATACAAATTGCATAAGGAAAAAAAGTGAAATCAGAGGTGACGATTTGCCACAAACCTACAGTTGTGATTTCAGTATTTCTTATAAAAACAAGACTGAAACACCAAAATGTCGGTCAAAGGAAGCTCAAGTCTCTTTTGTGAATGAGCAAAAATAAAGGAAAGGGCTTCCATTTACCATGAAGAAAAGCTTTATCCCTTAAATTAAAACACAAGAATAAAATTAATAAACAAATGTGTTTTTTTTTTTTGTCTCTTCCATATGCCAGTTTTATTCAGAGCTCAGCTGTACTTGCAGAACTGAGAGGAAGATGGATCTATTTTTAAAAAGGAATAATTTCTCCATATTGTGGCATCAATAGGAACCTCCATATGCCATCATTAGACAGATATTAAGTAGAGCAAGATACATTATTGCCACCACTGGAAAACTACTGCGTTGCCTTACCTGACATATGGCATTGTATTTATACACACCATTGAGCATCTGTTGGCAGTAATCAAAAGAGAGAGAAAGAATTCTTTCTTCACATTTAATTTTATATTTGTAGTTACACGGTAAATCCAGCAGTGATAAATTTCTTATTAATAGCTATTTTTTGCAAAATGAATGAAGAACTAGTAATAGGTATTATTAGCAACATACCCATGTATGTATGTGTGATTACAGTTATATATATACATATATATATATACAGGTTTCCTTAACTAAGCAGTTTTGGGGAACCCACTACTAATATCTTTACATCAGCTGCGATTTCCCATATGGCTGAGTCCATTTACCTTCTATAAAACAGAATTTTTATTGTAAAATGGTTAGTATAAAAGACAACCAAGAAGGAGGATTCCGCACTACAATTCTGTTGGGCATTACCAAAGATCTCCAGACCATCACTATCCTGTATTACCTCACTGAAAATGAGGATTTAGGAAACTTTTCAAACAGTGGCCAGCAGCACAGATCATCACTGGGCTTTAGTGCTCGCTACTTTTACCTTTATACCATAATGACTTGAGATATTGAAACAAAAAGTGTGGTTACTGACTGATGGATGAATATGCTTTACACAGACTTTTAAAATTACGATAAGTTTTACTGCCTGGCACTGGAACAGCATATAGCTGCCAGGTGGACAACATTCTCCTGGCTTGACATTTTTTAAAATGGTAGTGACTATCAGTATTTTTGGAAGGCTTGAAAAGCAATTTGCATCTTTTTGTTCATCTGGACAAGCAACCCAAAACCCCAGAATTTTGATATACCAGTTTTGGTAAAACAACAGAATATTTTTGGCAGACATAGACTATATGTATTTCCAAGCACAGAATTGTAGTGGATCCATAACCAAAATGTATTCTGTAAGTGTTCATTCAACTTAACAGTTTTCTAAAAATAAATGAATGTGGACTCCTGCGGGGATGAAGAGCCTAACATAATTGTCCTCAAATGTGGTCTGTGACATCTGGAAAGCCAGGAAGCCCAGATAACACCATAAAATGTCTGACTGGTGATAGGTGTTTCCTACTGCTCCTTGCACTGAGGTGCTGGCCACGTTTCAGGTGGCTGGTGCCAGGGGTGACTTGGTCCCTGCTAGCAGCAGTTCTCATTGCCTTACTGATGCCCACCATGACCCAATGAGGTTGAAGCGTCCCCAGAAATAGCACCAGGAGTATCCAGGAGGCTCCCCAAACTCAGCTGTGGCCCAGCCAAATCCCACCAGATGTTTAGTGGAGACAAATATCAAGATCCTGTTTCTGTAGACTTTAGAGGTCTGTCCAGCTGGAATTTGTTAATTAGATGCAGACTCAACTGTTTACTGTCCTACTTATACCTGACTCCACTTTCCCCCCTACTGGAGATATAAAGGATAAAGCTGTTATTCTAACATTGTACAGTCTTACAGTCTCATTGGTGTCCTCCTATTTATCATTAACCTTAATGTGTGAATTAACTGAAAATGCATGCTCACTTCGACACTAAACTAACACAATGAATTCCAAAGTATTTAATGAAGGAAGAAACACATCAGGAACATTAGATGATTAAAACTACCACTACATACTATTATATTTTATTTTTTCCTTTCTTTCTTTTTTCTTTTTTTTCTTTTTTACATTAAGTTATAGACTGTCTACTTGTTCTCATTCCTATGGAAATGTGTGCATAGATATAATGCACACAACCTGGGGTAAAACCTCTAAAGTGGTGTAAAATAAAAACAATCAAACAATATAAATACTAAATACTAGAAGAAATCTTTATCCCAGTTAAGTCAATGTCAAAAAAATTGCAGTGGAGGCTTGACTCTACCTTCCTTTTTTTTTGTGCTTAGAAACTATATATTAGTAACATCACAGAAAAACAACTGAAAAAAAATACATCCATACCACCCTCTGCTTTTTACATTCACCTAGCAAAATGTACAAAATAGTCTTCATTTCCAGTTGTAATCTCCATGGAGTGTTGCAGAACACCTTGTTCTAGCTGAGAGATTGTCTTTAAATAATAGATAGTGGACAGCATATGAAAAGGGAAGTCTTGGCTGTGGAATATTTCCAGCAGCAGAAGTTATCTGCTTGAAAGTACCATATATTTAATGGGGAATGCAATGTGTCAGGTTTTTCCAGATAGGATGCAAACTGTGAGAAAACAGAATGGCATCCTCTAAATCACATATGTAAACTAATTCCAGTTTTCATTGATACAACATATATATTCACCAGGTGTGACTATACTACTTTTAGTCTATCTTCAGTAAAGAATTAATTTCTTATTGTCGGATTGCCTTTAAGTTCCTCTTTCTGCACTGAGTTTGATTCTGACTTTAAACTCAGACTAACTTGCCTGGTAATAGGTATAAAGATAATAGTCACGATGCCATTTCCATGCAAGCCAGCAGCTCATTTATTTTTCATTAAGGAAAAGGTTAAATCACTTGAATTGTATGAGTCCTCCAGTGCCTTCCCACAGTTCTTCCCATAAGCACAAGAGAGAATTTTTTTCCTGAAGTTCAATAGGAAAGAACCACCTTAATCACCTTAGTGCAAAGAATGACTGTTGGGTATTCCCCAGAAATTTAGTGAGTGAGAGCAGTAGTGGTGAACACATGATGCAGCTTTGAAATGTTCCTTGGTGGGTGAGAAAAACCTGAGTACCCAGAGCCAGCTACCTGGTGCTACTGAGAGCTGAGATGATACATAGTCCCCTCTGTTTCATACATGAAAGTGATATTTGATCATTTCAATCAAGATGAAGTTAACCACTCATTCTCTTTTGTACAAACTTGAAGGAGAGTTTAGAAGTGTAAAATTTAATATTTTGTTAAGATCTCTTTTATGCAAATGGATTGTGTGAGCTTTCAAATACCGGAAGGTACAGAGCTGCAATCACTAGCTTCTGTCCACGATTTTGGATTCTGACTGTAGAAATACGCACATCCATATAATGGTTTAAATGGTACTTCAGGAATACAGGTGAAGCATTTAGAAATATTTGTATAGAAAGCAAATAATTCTTTATGTGTTATTTGCAGAAATCACTAACACATTTCTCTGAATGGAGAAACGTGTCAGGCTGTATTATGTCATATATTGGCCACTTTTTACCTGTTTTGATAAATATGTACATGCATATGTAGATATGTGTGTAGATGGATATGGATATTCATATGGATGGATATTTATTTGTATATATTCATATTTTGTTTCAGGCACAGGTATTTACAGACTACCCTTAGCTTTGATTTGATTTCCAGACTAATAACTAGAAAGGAGAGGTTTTAAATGCTAGGACACCACTACCTCATAAATTTCTGTTTTGCAATATAATTCATGGTAAACAGTTCTGCCATTGATTCTGAATATTCTATATGCTGTATCCCACATGTATATACACAAATATATATACATACAAGACACTTAGCTTCAAGTAGAATTATAATTTTCCTTAAACTAGGGATCATACCTTCCTTTAAGACTACTGTAATTTATAATATTCTTATTAAAATGGAAACATTATTCTGATTAGGGGGGATATATTGTTTGTTGAGAGTTTCTTGACGTTTCTTAGGTCCATGCATTGCTTTTCTATTCCCAAATACTCAGTATGCCTTTTTTTTTAACTAGCTCATTTGATTCAAGCGTCTACTTACCTAATTTAATATTGATTTTGTTCTAGTCTCCACCTTCCACCTCTTTGGCCTTTCTGTTTAAATTAAATCTTCTTTTAAATGGATGCTATCCCAGCCCACAGTTGCCAGCACCTTCACCTTTTCACTTAAATTGCATCTATTGTTACATCAATCTTACTACAGCATCCAGCGTCCCTCTCCTGAGCTTTCTACGTGACAACACATACAGGCCTAAGTGGTGCCCATTTCTGTCCCTACATTTTGCCCAGCTTCTCCATTAAAATGAAACCTCTTTACAAATCAATTTTCCACTTCCAGTACTTATAACTTCTTCATTACTAAATGGCAACAAGTTTGTGTCTGTTTAAATTTGCGGGACTGGAAAAGAAACTTTCAGATTCACACTCTTCTGTGTAAATGCCATTTCCTCCTAGTCTTAACTTTCATGCAGGTGGGTTATCCTAGTTTCTGGTCCTCAGCATAAGTAATATGCATTTCATTGTTATTGTTGCATGAGTGATAATTTCCCAGTTAGCACATCAAGCCTAAGAGCTCTGTCTGGTAGTAAATGCTGCTTTTGGCATGGGAAGGATAAGCCTAGAGCGAGTGGTGCTCCTTTGTGAAGATGAGATGTACTGAGCCAAAGAGGGTACTGGATTAATCAGTCTCCACAGTGGACCATAAATGATCGTGGTTATATGCTGGTAAAGAATCTGGGGATTCAATAAACTTAACAGTTACAATTGAGACAAATATTCCCATAGTTTCCCATTATACATATCTCAATGTGTTTGACACACTTAACGGACTTGTTGAGGTGGCCGGAGTTCTCAGTGCATTTTCCTTTATGCCCATGTTTGGCCTGAGAAAGTGATGGTGCAGTTTCGTTTTAGAAGAAAGAAATGTTGTCCCTTTTTCCTTACAATAGCCTCAAAAATGAGCACAGATCCATGCAGACCATCTGAGCTGCGAGTCTGCCACTGAAATTTCCTGAAGATGAAGTTTATTCATAATTCCTTTCTAACAATACTAAGCTTTGAAATATGGCACTAAAAAAAGAAAAAAAAAAAAAAGCCAAAGCTGCTCATTTCTTGTTTTAAGAGTGTATCCACGACAAAAAACATACAATATGGGTCCCATCGTATGTAATGGATCTCAGTGTATGTAATAGCCTTAGAGGCTATTCAAACAACTACTTTGCAAAGCAGTTCCTGTGTAAATTCAAAAAGAGATGACTAACCAGGACAAGTCGGTGACATACATCAAACCAAGCCTTACATTTCAGGTCATAGTCAGGTAATTTTGGAAGATCATTTTATTTGGTAATATATATTTTCTCAAAATGTGGCAAAATCAAACAACTTAAAAGAATCATACAATCATAGAATCATTTCGGTTGGAAGAAACCCTCAGGATCATCAAGTCCAACCATAACCTAACCATAATCTAACACTAAACCATGTGTCTAAGAAACTCGTCTAAATGCCTTTTAAACACCTCCAGGGATGGTAACTCCAACACTTTCCTGGGCAGCCTGTTCCAATGCCTGACAACCCTTTCCATGAAGAATTTTTTCCTAATATCCAATCTAAACCACTCCTGGCGCAACTTGAGGCCATTTCCTCTTGTCCTATCACTTGCTACTTGAGAGAAAAGATCAACACCCTCCATACAACAACCTCCTTTTAGATAGTTGTAGACAGTGATAAGGTCTCCCCTCAGCCTCCTTTTCTTCAGGCTGAACAGCCCCAGTTCCCTCAGCTGCTCCTCATCAGACTTGTGCTCCAGACCCCTCACCAGCTTCATCACTCTCCTCTGTACTCTCTCTAGTATTTCGATGTCCTTCTTATGATGGTGGGAGGCAAAACTGACCAGCGCCAAGTACAGTGGAACAATCACTATTCCTGATACAAGCCAGGATGCTGTTGGCCTTTTTGGTCACCTGGGCACACTGCTGGCTCATATTCAGCCAGCTGTCAATCAACACCTCCAGATCCCTCTCTGCCAGGCAGCTTTCCAGCCACTCTTTCCCCAGCCTGTAGCGCTGCCTGGAGTTGTTGTGACTCAAGAGTAGGACCCGGCACTTGGCCTTGTTGAACCTAATACAATTGGCCTCAGCCCAATGATCCAGCTGGTCCAGATCCCGTTGTATGACCTTCCTACCCTCCAGCAGATCAATACTCCCACCCAACTTGGCGTCATCTGCAACTACCCACAGTTTTACCCATTTTTGAAAATCTAAACTCTCAATATAAAAAATCTAAATGCAACCAGCATGTTCCACCAAGAAGAGTTATCACTTTTGTTTGGAAAAAGGAAGGGATAACAATGTTGATTATTCATAAAATCAAATCAAGAGGAAGACCCTTGCAAATAAAGCATCACAGGATTTTTTAGGAGAATCACAGTCAAAGAATAAGAGAAAAGATAAGATATTATAATATTAAAACTGATTTAATGTTTTTTTTTATAAACCCTTTTCTTTATCCTGTTGATTTTCTACCTATTCTTCAGTTCTCTTTACTATGTCTCTGATGTCATCACACTTTCACCCTTCATAAAACCTTTCTAAATTCCTCCTATATGTAAACCTTGACTTGTCTATATGTTGTACTTTTCAGATATTGTAGAGGTACTATTTCAATAGCCCTAATGATTTCAGGATATGAGAGAAGCAAGAATTATAGCAAGAGGTATTGTCTTATTAAGTCAGATGATATAGCTGACACAGTTTTCCAGCTGGGCCAGTTGTTCAAATAGAATATATTGCCTGTTCCTAGAAAGCCTATTTTTCAAAAAGGCTACATGATATTTATTGTATTTGTTCTGTGCTGTTTATGTATTTATTAGCTCTATGTCATAACAAGTCTTTCTCTTACTAGTGCTCTGTGATCTGGGTCATATCTGGACCATCAGGGAATCCACAGACCCACTGTAGTCCCCCACGTTCATTTTATGTTTTTTTCCTTGAATCACTATATCTGTGGTTGGTTTTGTTAGCAGATATTTAATCTCAGTACATCTGTGTTTTTCTCAATATTATAGGTTAGATGCAGCAAACCTGAGTAATGCTATATGACTTTCACGATTTAATGATGATTCTTTTTCCTTGGCATTGATTTCTACTGATTTTCTTTCCCTCCTTAATCATGGCAATGTGTTATATCTGAGGACTGAAATTCAAGAGTTACAAGGTTTTCATGAAAGGGTATTTTTTACTTCATCTTTTTTCAGGGAGAGTATTTTTTATGGATGAGGTCAGTATTGCATTATCGTTCTTTATCATTAGCAGATTGATTCACTGGTGGCTTCAAAGTGACTATTAATCCTGTTACAGACTCTCTTCCTCTTTTGCACATTCGTCTTTCTCCTAATATGAAATGATACCCACTCTCTAACAATGAGAAAACCATTTTCATAGCCATCACATTAGCTGACAGGCATGATATTTCTTTTTTCACTCTGTCATATGTGAGAAGACCACTGGCCATTTTAAGTTCCAATTTTATAATGCTCTATATTCTTAGCTTTATTTTCAAAGCCGAGAATGTAGTCATATTATAGTTTGGGGTTTTGAGGAGCTAATTTGAGTTGGTGGCAGAGATGGTAACGTCAAAAGAAATACTAAGAGATCAGCAAGACGACTTGAAGGAGAAGGCAGAACAAGAGAAATGCAGTAACAGTATGAGGTGCAATAGGCTTCCCCATTTGCAGAGAAACACAGAGTCAAATGAGTACTTGTGATTAAGTAGTAGACATAGTAGATGTATATACAATGGCTCTGAAACAGTGCATGATCAGATATTCTGGGGCAAACTGAGGGTACCGTAGAAGGACTTGACAGTGCATTTACTGGGGCTAGAGAGGTTGGCATGACACTGATCAGCAGAAGGGTTATTTTGCTGGCTTCCTCATCTTGAAAAATTAAAAGCAAGAACAAACAGAAGATTAGAGCTCGCTGGGTTTTGCTCATCCACAAACATAAAAGATTGAAAGCAGAAGCTTGAGTATCTGGAGATCACAGAAGGAGTTTATCCACTTCTGTTTCTGATCTGTAGACTTGAATTCAGAGAAGGCACAGGAGGACCACAGGCTTACCTGCTGAGAGGGAGAAGGAGGGATTTTCTGCTGGCATGAGGACAGGAAAGCTCCAGCAGCACTGGAGACATCATTGTCTGCTTAGCAGATCAAAAAAAAAAGAAAGGTAGTTTGTAGTTTAAAGAGGTTAAAACCCTGGAAGATGTGAGGCAGACTACCACTAGGTGAGGTGTAGCTGTGAGCAGGAGCTGCAGAGGAGGGAGCACACACAATGCCCCAACTGAGGAGCAGATGTCATGTGGCGAAGCAGGATTTCTACACAGAATGTCACTGATGGTCATGGAGGCAAAGTCAGGATGATAAATGAGAAGGAGCATGAGGAAATGGAAATTGCCTCATCTGAAATGGAAAACAATATTACACAGTGTTACTGTGTTTGAGACAATAAAGTGGAAAATATCACCAGGTCACTATTCTGGAAAAGCTGATACGTGACCTCTCAGGCTATTAAGTACACATTTTAGCATGTGTATCAAGTTCAGGATGTCAAGGTAAAGATGGTAGTTCTGTGTTTGGATCCTAGGAAAGTCAGCTGCTCATAGAGGAAGGAAGGGTCGGGGAAGAAGAAAACTCTCCTGATTGACAGCAAAAGATGTTCACAGGCAGAGATGTTAAGCAGATTTTAAAGGAAAGGTTTGATAAGAGGGCTACAAAGGAAACATGGACTGAATGTGACAGAGCTTTAGTCAGCCAGATCTTTGAAGTGGGTGTGCACACTCCACTTTATAGAAACTCCCAAATAAAACCACATGAAACTCAAAAAAGGTAGAATGAATTGGATTATAAACTAGCACACTTCTTAAATGGAAAACTCAAAAGTTATGGAATCATGCAGAATACAAATGAGAGATTTATAACATTTCCTTGTTGTCTGTGTCCATGTGGCTGGAAAATCATCTTCCCATTTGAGTCTCAGCCAAGTCTCTGGCTTCCTGAATTGCAGCAAACTCTGCTTGGCCTCACAAGTCCTTAGCAGGACTTTCTCTCCATCCATCATCTCTAAGACGACCTGGTTTGCTGCTCCCCACTGTAGTCTCTGCTTTAGGAGCAGGTTGGCAACTCCTTTCTCTCTGGCTTGGGTCCTGTGCTGTGCCATGAACACAGACATGCTCTCCTGAACATCCTTGCCTCACTCCTGTTTACTTTTCGTAAGACAAGTAAAGATACAAACAAGCAAATATGTCACAGAGGATGACAGCAGCAATGTTCAGGAACAGTCTTCCATCCTTAGGAAAGTGGGAACGATAATCCAGCATCACTCAATGATAAAAAGAATACCTCCAGTCCTGTAACCTGCTTTTAAAAATAGAATTAATATTTTTTTGTGAATGGATGATATGAGCTTTCTTCCATTCATAGAAATCCTTTCCTCCAATGTTACATAGTTGGTCTTGTAAACACTTTTCTCTAGGAAGTTAATCTTAAATTATTCAATAGAATTTAACAGGGTCTGCATTAGAGCATGAATTTCACATATGAAAGCATCTGTGATTTGTAGTTAAGGTTAGAAACAGCAGTTGTGATATTCTTGGATATATAATAACCAGGCAGATATAAATACTGAAGTGTTGTATCAAAAATAAATAATTGGATCATACTGACAAATAACTGAAGCAAAAAGAAATTGTTGTGTATACAAAGAACAACAGGTCAGAAATAGAGCCCTGTGGGACTCAATTGATTTAAAAAACAAAGCAACCAAATGAAACCAAAACAAAAAGCTTGAAGGAACAAGACACCTAACTTCTGACTTGGCAATGAACTGTAATTGGAATAGATCAATTACAATAGTTCCTAACATCTGCACTAAACATTTTTTAAAGGATTCTGTAGTTTCTGGCATCAAACTCAGCAGAAATACAAAGGCCCACTAATATATAACATATATCCCTAAATCAGAATACCAAAAAATATCAAAGCATAACTTCAAAAAGCAGATTCAGAGTTCTGTCCATCTTGGAAATATTTATCATGAATATCAAGTGTTTAGAGGTGGGATGGATGCTGTAACAGCCTTCTGTACAACAGTCGTTATTCTTGACTAGTTGAGCAGACATTTTAGTGGATTGACTGAGTATGTGTTGTGAAAACTCAATGGCATTGTTTCACTCTTGGTATTTTGTGAATATAATTGATAGATGTAGTTTCTGGGCATTTAATACCTTTTATGCATGGATTATTTTTCCTTTGCCAGCTTTATTTGTACATAGGCAGTGTAGTAACTTTAATGGTAAGAAAAAGAGGGAATCCCAGAGCATTCTGTACCAAAGGGGATTAGATCAGAAAGGTTGCCAGAGAGGGGGAAATCAGTAAATAGTGAACACAAGTGAGATAAGTTTTTTTATATTACTATTTTTCTTATTGTATAAACATTATGTAGGAAGTTGTAATTGGAATTTACTTCGGTCATGTGCAGAAAGAAGGCTACCCTGCATTGTACTTGAAATCTTATTCTAGAACTAGCAAGAGCAGCTTTCAATATAAACATCAGGAAAAAGAAAAGGCTTTCTTTATTTAAGTGTTTTTAAATACAACTTCCAGATGTTTTTTTTTTCCCATAAATAAATAACAAGTCATCTAATTATTATTCATTAGACAGTATTTTAGTCATAAAGACAAAAATTAAGAAAAATATGTTAGTATTGTCATTAAAATGTTAGTATTTTCATTAAAATGAGGAACAGAAAGACAGTGACCTATATAGAAAGAAAATGCATCATCAGAAATATTTTGTTTGAACAGCATTGCGATGAGTAACATTAAGTCATAGCCAACTATGCTGCTGTGTATGGTATGTTTGATGTCCAGGCTGATTTGCTTTGCCAAAAACATTAGGCTCGGATAAGTATTTAGAGAGAGTAAAAGAAAACATTTTAAAGCAAATTGGAAAACTATTCCTCATCAACTCAAGTTTTGCGTATGAGTTTGCAGATAGCACAATGTTATGAAAAATCGATGTTTGCTGGAACCTAAAGGAAAGAAATCCTACAATTTGCAGGTTAAAGTATATTCTTTTCTGAGACTAAATCAGTAATAATAAAGTATTTTCCCAATAGCACCTTATGTGTGATGACTATACTTTTCTAGAGACTTTTACTATGTAGTAGCTGAGAGTCCTTAATGACCTGAAAGTGATTGAAAAATATAATACTTACTTTAAGAAAAAAAAACACAATTGAGCAGCCTGTCATTTAACTTCAGTAATGGGATGGTATGGCTGCAAATAGCTTTCAAAGGCATATCACAGAGAACATTTTGGGAAGATATTTTCATATTTGGAATGACTCAGAGGTCTGGGATAAGAAGGTTAGAGCTACTTTCACTCTTTAACAACTTTCATCTTCCTCATACTTTTTCATTTTACTGAGCAGTCATATCCTTGGCAAATAAAAAATCTTTGAAAATCCAATATTAAAATCTTGGATGTCGCAACACTGATACAATAAGGAGAGAGTTCAATAACAAAGATCTAGGTAAAATGTCTGTACTAGTGCCCTTTTTAAGGCAACCTGTATGAGGAAGCTTCTTTCAGCACAGTCCTGCGAAGAAGTTTGGTACACGTGTGTTTTAAAATGACAATTTCAATAGGTGAAGATTAAGAAGAAAATCTGGTGCAAAATTTTAATAATTACCGTGGAGCCCTGAAGTATTCCCCTTCTAGCTTCCAGTAATAAAATGTATGTAAAAGATTGTCCCTTAGTAATTTTCTATCACTTCATCCCATTTATATCTTCACTACCATCTCCTAGTACTTTATAGAGACACAGCAGTAATCACAGTGCCACAGGATTACTGGTGTCTCTTCTTCTCCCTTTCTCAGTAGTCTTACAGACATTTTCCTTCCTTTAGGCCTCTACATAAATGAAAAGCTATTCCTGCAAAGGAATGTATGATTCTTCTGCTACATGACTTGAGGCTTCAGTGCTCAAGCTTAGTGTGAAGAGGGGAAAATGGCTCATACTGGCTCCAGACAGATAGCTGGGTCAGTCTGGCTGAAGGACAGTGTGTCTCTTGAGAATGGAAAGCAACTGAAAAAATAGAGACCCCAGGGAAAGAAAAACAAACAAAAAACAACAACAACAAAACCACACACCAAAAAGTCCTCACACCACCGTGCTTATTTGGAAAGTTTATCTAAGCTACAAGTGCGAACACTGGAAAGTCTCAAATTTGGACTTCATGCGTCTGGCGCTGACTTATCATCAGTCCCCCATTTTTGCTTCCTCTTGCTTGTTGACTTTGGCTCCTTTTCTTCCTACTTGTTGCTTGCATGACCTAGTTACACCCTCCCCAGTTACATACCTTTTCTTAATGAATGTAATTGCATTAATATATTGCCATTCAAAAAGAAATCTCAGCACAAGGAAAATAATCAATGCAAAATAGCATTTGGAACTCCATATGTTAAGAAAATCTTCTGTACATAAAAAACACATGCTCAAGCAGCTGCTAGCCTGCCCCTTTCTTGGAAAGGGGACAGCTGGAGGTGCCAGCCATTCAAGTCATCAGTTTTGGGGCTTACTGTCATTTATAAAAAGGGGAGGCAAGCATCAATAGGATCTAAGGTATTACAGGCCAAGAGGCTGCAGGATTTATTAAGAATTGTACTCTCTGTATATTGCTCCTCTGTTCACACCCTGCACTTCCAGACATGCTTCGAATTTGCCAACTTTGAAAGGAGAAATTAGTAATATACCAATGGGCTGACAAGCTTTGGCAGCTGTTTGCACAGGGCCTGCCAGCAGGTCAGTGGGATATTGCCAGCAAAGCTGAATTCCAGATGAGAGGGTGGGAAACGAGAAAGGATTTTTTTTTCAGAGCTCTGATTCTTCTGCTCTCACTTCAAAGGAAAACAAATTTTAACTGGCATATGGGCGGATGTGCTGGATTAATAATAGTGAGGCTAACCTAACTCTCATCTGTCTAGAACAGAATTACCCTCAAAATTACTGTTGACAGTGGATATACTTTTTGCAGCCAACAGCGGATTGCACTTTTCTCACTTAGGCAGTTTATGACAACTGTTCCTCTGATATGGCTGGTGAGTGAAAGAACATCATCTTAATGGACTACCCGTGGTGGACAGCCAGCATAGATTTGCACTTCCAAGCCCAGCAGGTAGTGAACTCTAAAGGAACATTTCACACTGGCCATTAAGCATCCAGCATGACCATAAAACGGAGGTGACACAAGGAGAGAGCAATTCCCTGAGAATATGGATCATGTTTTGCAGCCAGCTGCAGATAAAATAACTAGCTTCTGCTGTAACCTGCTATTATCTGTGGGGTGCTAAAAAATCCTCTCCCCAGGATTTTAAGTTTCTCTCTGTGTGACTATAGTTAATGACTAGACTCCGTGGGGTGTTCCTTGTTTAGTGACTGAATATCCCTCCTGCTAACAAGTTGTGAGTTTTGTTTGGGGTTTTTTTTAATTATTTTTTATTATTATTATTTAATGCATAGAATTATAGAACAGTATAGAAAATTATATTTTTTGCTGAACTTTCTTCTAGGCATATGCAACTTTCTGAAGTTAATTATTGTACTCCTTAGAATCTATGGCAGAAATGATCCATAACCCATTAACCAGGCCAGAAATAAACAAAATCAATTATTTGGTATCATCTTAAACTAATGTTTTCCCCCAGGGAAACCTGTACAAATGTTGTTACTGTTTACTTTTGGCCAATTAAACAGTGGGATGTATGCATCTGAAAAGTTTAGTCAATGTAAAGTTTTAAAGTATTTGATCAAAGTCAGATATCTTATATGTCTGTTTGAACTGAAATGTGCATAGTAATGTATTTGTATCAAATGGAAATAAAAATCCAAATTCCTGTATTTAATGGCCATTTGTGATCTTAGTCCTGAAAGTCTACTAGATGCAAGTGGTGAAAATATCAGGTAAAATTAGACTGAATTTTTAAAACTAAAAGTACCTTATTATTCAAATAACTGCAGATGAATCTTCATATTAAAGAGCTATCAGCCATAAAATAGAGTGCCTAATGAAAAATGGCACATTCCATTGCCTTGCGTGATAGAGCAGCTTTTTGCCTTAAGAATTAACTTTGCATGAATTTTAAGTCAGATTTCAACTATAATACGATATAACACATCTTGGATTGCAAAAGAGAAAGCCTCAGCTAAAGAGGTTTGAGCAGCTCATCTCAAAACTTGTTGGATGGTGCTATTAAATATGTTTTCTTTGTCAGACAAAAGCATGTCTTTCTTGTCAACTGTTAACACATATTGACTTCATTTCTTTCTCCAAAAGATTTGTTGGTAGAAGGACAGGAGGGAGTAGCTACTTTAAATTCTCTCCCTGCTTACAGCTGCAGATGATGCTTGTGATCGGTGAGAGGAATGATGTTCTGAAGTGGTGAATTATCTCAAAAACATACTTTCTAACTCCTACCATCACAGGTCCACAGTTTAAAAAAATAAAAAAAAAAAAAAGTCCTTCAGAGAGCAGGGAAAACTAAAGTATATAACCACAAAACTGAATTATATCACTATAGACACAATTTATTCCAAAAAAAAAAAAAAAAGAAGAACCAGTAGCTGTGTCTTACATTAGATGTCTAGATATTTGAAGAATCAGCTTTTACAAAAATATATCTGCAAATATGCCTTTTTGTAAGGGTTCAGTCCCACTAGTGCTTAAGACAATTTAGATGTATGTTATTTAGTGGCAGCAATCTGAAGGAGAGCGGCAACATGAAAGAAATACAGTATGAAGAGGAGGTGCAGACAGGCCAGGGCTGGCACTTGGGCAGGACCAGCTCTTCAGCATTATGTCCTGCTCTGACAGTTTTAAGAAAAAAGTGTTGCGGCTAAGTTGATGCTGTGTGATTGAAGTACATCATGTTCAGTTTTCAGCCAAGCTACTCTTTTCCTGAACTCAAAAGGAGATGCAACTAAAATCAGCAGGAGCATTTCCATAGATTTCAGCAGGTATTTCACCAGTCCTTCAACCTCTAAGTCTCATTTCCCCATCACCTCATCCTGGATGAGCAATTTTCTTTCTTTGTTTATTTAGGGCATGCGTTGCTTGGGAAGAGGCTGTTTCTTATTAGGTGCTCACACAGTGGTTAATACAATGAGGATCTAAATTCTGTTTATGATTTGTAATATATGTCTATATATAAAGAAATTAAGGCAGTTGTTTTCCATGTGACCAAAGAATTCTAATGTGCTGTGAATCTGTTCAGTTCTGTCTGCACAGGTCTGCAAAAAGCCCATCTAAATCAATAGAAAATAACTTTTTTCCGTGAACTTGCTGAAAACCTTACTAAAAATAACAAGATACAAGACTCAGACTAAAATACCTTATCTTCAAATGATTATGACCATAGAAGGAACTAAAAACTTCTCAAGAACAGACATCTCCACATTATTTCTGATGTAGAAATCTTGAGAGATAGTGGAAGGATTCTGAAAAGTCTTCCTGTCCCCACAAGTTCATCTGGAGAAGATGCTGTTGTTTTTTCACTTTCAGTTTTCACCTCCTTATTTTCAATTCAGTGGACGCACCTTTAGTTTTCCTTGTTGTTGTGTTACATTCCTGCAAATCCATTGATTTGCACAAGTTTAGGTAAAATTAGCTTCACAAGCTAAACTGTTTCAACTGCCTAAATTTCTAAAGACTTCAAAAGGAGTGAAATTGAATGATGAAATGTATGCTGAGATTGCCCTAAAGAGAAGCAACTGCATCACCCCACGGTGGTTTCTGTTCACGTACTCTGAATGCTCCTTTTGCACACACAGGGCTCAATGGAACCCAAGGAAGAGACTTCTGTGAGCAGCTGCCACAGCACTTTTACCTACTTGTTTATTTCTAGTATGCAAACTTGTGCATGCGCTTACTATTTTTTTTAACATAATTTGTCCATATTTCTTTTTCAGTTGACATATTTTCATTTCCATTTGTTCATTTCTGGAACTGTTGTATTTTCAGTTGATTTCATAGGTGGACTTGACACATACTCCTACCGACAACCCCCCAAGGAACATGTTGAGTTAAAGCCTGTAAAGCCTGTAGGTAAGGTTCTGGTCCTATGGACCACATTAATCCTTCTAACTGGACTCAAAGCTAACCTCCTGATATGATTCTGGCATTGGATTGCTAATAATTTCATTATATTTTAATTAGACTGTAACTAAAAATTAATTCACATAAAACATGTGAGTGAGGACACTTTGGCATTGATGACATATCCGCTAAAGCAAGGATTAATAGATATCACCATGTCTGCCATGTCGTGCCTTGGCTTAACATAAGGAAAGGCTTGCAGTAAAGCTTGCCTGCTGACTTTTTAGCAAGAAAAGAGCTGGTTTATGGCTGCTGCTGTTGCATAAACCTCAATGAGATTAACCCATTTATGGAACAGCAGCTTTTACATTTCTCTAGCTACTGAAAGAAAAACGTTTGCTGAAAAACTGCTAGTCAGCTTAAAATCTATCTGTCGAGTTTCACTGGAAGTTCATTATCTCTGTCATCACTTGTTTGCTCCCACCCTCAAAATTACATGTTTTTATGGACTCTTCCTACTCTGCTACCCTACAAATAAATTTGGATACATATCTATTCATTTTATTCAGAATAAAATAAGATATGAGGAGACAATTCTAGTACATATTTTTGGCAGCAGCTCAAATAACTTCAAACAGATGATATTTCAAAGTATTAGTGGTAAAACAGAAGGTGTTCATTTGGAAATTCTTCTTAGACGTTTGTAAGTTGTTGCCCTGATGCTTTCAGTCTTTAAAGTTGCCTTCGGCCCTTCCATGCATCTTAAATGTGACATGAAACCTTTGTGTAGCTAACTGGCTGAAACTGATTTAATGACTTACTGTATTTTACTTACCAGTTAATGGAATTAAAATGGGTTTGAAGGTTTTGCCTGGTATATACATGTGTTCTTGTGCTGGGAGCTTTAATTTAAAGTGGACAATTGCTAACCAAATGTTTTAAGTGGCCACTTGACACCTGAACTTTGCTTGTGACTTTATTAATTTTTGCATGTTTTGTAAATTTATTTTATTCATGCTGCAGCTTTCAGTTTGGAGAAATAAATGCAGACAGATTTTCAGTCAAATTTAGTGAGCAAATATTGAAGGATTATGAATGCCTGTGAAAAGGACAAAACCCCTAGCTCAGTATGATGGTGTATGTTAGAACAGGAAGAAATACCACGTTAAGACAACAAAATGAAACAGTGAACAGTCTGACATGGCAATAAGTAGATTCTTTATATTGGAATCTGCGTTTTCAGTAATATTTCATTAAATACCAATTTTGCTGTATTTTCTGTCAAAAGATGACAGCAAAATGGGGTTTTGACCATTCTGAATAAGCTGCTGGAGGCTGAAAAAGTGAAATTGTTATTCAGGAGGAAGAAAGCCACAGCTACAGTATTTACATCTCTCCATAAAAGATTTTAATCTCTAAACCTGCATTGAGGGTAGTATTAGGTGAACAAATGTTTAATACTTTCTCAATAAACTTACTATAACTAAAAGAGAGGGGAAAAAGACATTTTCACAAGACTTAGATACGTGTTCTTATGTAATCTGTTAATTTAAAGTAGAAAAGTCACAGAATCTGAGAACTTGTTCTTTGATAGGATATTTTAGTGAAGTAGCTGACAGGATTTTGGGGTTGTTGGTGAGCTTGTAAAACTGGAAAATAGATGGCATCTTCCCATTTCCATGTATAGGTATTGTACAGCTGGAAGGACCCTCTCTGGGCCTTTTATAGCTGCTAGAAGTATGAAACTGGAAGACTTGTTTTTTTCTTTACTGATATTTTGGTTTTATGTACTGAAAGATGTGGAGAGGGTCTTTACCTAAGCAGGGAGGAAAAATACTGTCAGTGATCAAAGACTAAACTAAAAGCCAAATTGCTGGAAACAATTTGAATAGTCAGTGGATTGTGCCAGAAATTTGGAGACACTTATCTCTCTGCAGCACATCAGCCTTGACTTCCTTTGATAAGTTAATTGCTATCTGTATCATTTATATGTAGTCTGAGAACTCATAGTATCCCTAAGAAATGTGGCTTCTGGTATCCAGACGGTAAAAAATTCCATTTCTGTTCTCTTACAATTGTACATTAATGATGCTTGTTAAGTGCATTCAAAGCCTTAATAAAGGTTACAGATATTTTGCCATCCTTACCACTTTACCCATGGGAAAAATTGGCGTGATGCTTTTTATAGAAGAAAGCTTGGCTTTATTTCCCTTTTTCTCACTCTTTTTATTTCCCTTATTTCATTCATAAATTAACTAAACATAGCCCATTGAAAATACAAGGTTTTGTGGTCATCCAAACTATGTAGAAGATAATCTGGTTTTGCCGAGTACTCATATTCAGGATGCGCTGCCATAATTATTAATGAATAGCAAGTCTAACATTAGTTTTCCTTTTTACCCCTGAGAAGAGGTTAAATTTGAACTTATTCCCTTGGGGAACATTTTTAATGCATATATGAATGATCATAGCTTGTCTGTTTGCTCTTGATTCTGCCTATAACCCAATTAGGCTACTGGACAAGGAGAAACAAGATCTTTACCCTGAACCACGCAGTTTCATTTACGATGTGTGTAAGGCAGGAAACAACAAAGGGAGTGGGAAAAAAAATTGCCCTGTTCTCTTTGGGACTAAGGCACATGGACTATAAAGAAGATTGTTGTGTTTTCATGTGTGTCAAGCACAATATCAACATCCAGATCACTCAGCAGTGATTAGAATTACTTCATGTACTGCTGCATGGAAAAGAAGTGTGAGGATTAGAAGAAATTAGGATAAGAGGATAAGAGGAAACAGTCTCAAGTTGCACCAGGAAGTTTTGAATTGGATCTAAGAAATATTTCTTCAACAAAAGGGTTATCAAGCATTGGAAGAAGCTGCCCAGGGAAGTGGTTGAGTCATCATCCCTGGATGTATTTAAAAGATGTGTAGTTGTGGCAATTAGGGACATGGTTTAGTGGTGGCATTGGCAGTGTTAGGTTTATGGTTGGACTCGATGATCTTACACATCTTTTCCAACCTGAATTATTCTATGATTCTATGACAGTATAAGGAAAAAAAAAAAAAAAAAAAAAGAAAAAAAAAGTTACGTTTTGGCTTACATTAGAGGTTTTTATCATTATCGTTAATGTTATTAATGGTTTGCAGAAGGAAAAGTTTACCTGTGCCCCATTCCTGCTTGGACGAATAAGTCTGATCCAGTGTTGCTAGTGTCCCCAGCATTTCTAGAGACATTGGAAGGTCTGTTTGTGGGATTGATGCAGTGTCTGAAAAACTCTTGTGGTGGAGAGAGGGCACTGCTCTGTGATGGGTCTGTGTGATCCCACCCTGTTTGCATCTTCTCCTGAGACTCTAACCACCTCTATGTAATACGGACATAGATTTTCAAAGATGACACAAGTGAACGTGGTTTACAGGAATTAATGTGAGAATGCATAGATTTAGCAGATGTGTGATTGTGGTGAGGACTATCAATAGTGTGAGTCCAGCTCAATTGCATGTGTTTGTACTCACATCATATCAGAATTTTATAACCTCATGAATATATATCCTACACTGTTAAAACAGATCACGCTAAAAAGAATCTATTGTTATGTGAGCTTCAGACATGTTTCACTATCTGTGGTATATTTCCCCAAAAGTTTTTTGCCTTTGTGGTGTGCATGATACAAAGCCACCACTGTGTACCCATCCGTTCATTCTTGACTGTATATGTGTGTCTTACAGGTGAGGAAGTTAGTGATCAGAGGTGTTTTATCCAATCTGTCAACTGGTGTGAATTCACATCTCACGAAATAGAAGATAAACACAATAAGTTTTAATTTGTAAGTAATTCATATATTCTGCTTTTTAGGTCGAAGTAAATAATGAACATGGACTCAAGACTTCTGCTGCTGTACCTGAAGAACCAGATTTTAGAAGAAAACACCAACCTTGTGACCTGTCATTCTGGAAGAAACCCACCATCCGTTTCTGATGGCATGTGGATTGTTCTTCCCACAGGCTCAGTGTCATTATCAGCATTGTTATTTCGTAGATCCTTGTAGATGATCTTGGATTTTTGAATAATTTACTTATATGGACACTTGTAAATTGTAAATTTTTTGTTTTTATTTCAATATTTTTACAACATTTAGTGTTAAGGCATGAAAAAAAAAAAAAAAAACAACCTGTGAAAACTAGGAGAAAGCTGTGTCTTTCTCAAAAAAGTCAGTATTTTTTGACTGATAGAATTATGCTGTCCCTGGTCAAGATTGTGTCAGTAAACAGTAATTCTGACTCCAAAATATGCAACAGGAGTCAAACCCTAGCAGTGTACATGGGATCATTTTAATGCTGTGTTTAGAATTCATGATGTCCACTCCTTGCATTGATTGAACTGCTGTATGCAGTAGGAATTGATCTATGACTCTTCTTACCCAGACATTCCAGCACTAATGTACTCATGTAATTATTGCAATTCATATATGGCTCCTTCTCCCTCCCTAATCTCTTTTGCCCTGACCCCACCACCAGTAGCTGTCTCTGATTTGAAGAGAAGTATGATGACTACTCTATGATTGGCCATCTCTAGGAACCCTGACATCCAGGGCTCTCTATATGTCTGTAATTTGCACATTTTTAAACTCTTTTCCTCCCTTCTCCCAGGAAGAAGCCAAGCATGAATGTACAGTATGAGGCACCAACTGAAGCCTTAGGAGCCTCTGGGGACTAATTTTGCTCTTAATTTTAAAGTAAACCAACAAACCTGAAAATGTGTGTAAAAATTTCTATTTGTATATTTGTATATACTTCTAGACAAAGAACATGTATGCAACTCTGTGGTATTTTGTTTTCTATTCTGTCTCCACTAGCATAAAGTGATACACAAAGCTATTTTCTCTGGGGAACTGGCAATTTTTTTAACAGAGCACTTTGTTTCTTTCTTTTTAATTACTATGTAAAGTGCTGTGCACAGCTCTATTGCCCAGAGAGTTACGTCTCTCCACAGAGCCTGTGTGCCTCAGCATTCAACAGAAACCTCATCAGAGTTTTGGGGCTGTTTCTAGTTTTGTGCTTTCTCATTTTATGGTTTCTTTGGTGGGACTGTCAGCAAGGATGTTCCATCTGACTGTGTATCTCTACCTCTCCACCATAAACTGAACAGAGGCCCACAACAGTCTTCAGCTGCTAATTAATTTCTGGTCCAACAACATCTAGATCCTAAATTTGCAGTCTTCTCTTGAATCATATATTTTCAAGTCTGAGCAGATGAGAGCCAAAAGAAGACTTGTCTTGATTCTTTTCCTTCTAAAGTCCATTTGCGTTATTTATTGATACAAACCTAATGGAGTTGCTAATAATAATAAAAATACAATGGAGGTAGAGTCTATCGGTTTTAGGTGATAAGGTCCTCATGGTGCATCCACCTGTTTCCAGATAGTTCAATCAAAGTCGTCACTGTCTTTGGAGAAAACAAAACCTGAACATAGGTTAACCTTCCCTGAAACTGAGTATGAAGTAAGTGTTAAGACAAAATCAATAGAAATGACAACTGAATAAAACTCTTTCTTAGCACTCCTGGGGCTGGGTATACCTCAAATGGTATGTCTTTGTGTGTGAAGTCAGACTGTGCCAAAAAGAGAGATGCTTTGTATGAAGATGCATGTATTGTCCTTGTGTATTTGTGTATTCCTGCCTACACTCTTTTCCCCTATATTCTAAAATACTGCAAAGTACCAGGTTTCTCCCATCTTGAAGACATCGGCTTAACACTGAAAAACAGGTATTTTGTTACAAAACTAATATGAATAATATCATTTTTGAGGCATCACAAAGAAGATAGAGTATGAATTGCTGTATGGCTGTAATATTTTAATAAGGTTAAAACATTTTAATGTAATTCTTTAATATTTTACTTCTGCTTAGCACAACAGATGCCTTAAACAGTGATGATGTCTACCTAGCCACTGCCTGCAGCCTTCTGTTTGTGATGGCTCCAGAACAGTTTCCAGGAGCTGCCTTGGTTCAACTTTCTCCAGTACAGAGAGAACCCAGGACATGGGCATCTAGCACAATCATTCCTGCAATCAACATGATTCCCATTTTGAATTTACATTTCAATGTAATTTTCTGGCATTAGTTATTATGGACTGGCAGATTAAAGCCTCCAGCTGAACCCAGTGCTGAGGACTAGGAAAGGGAAGCAGCACTACATCCCCGCCAGTTGCACAGATTCACAGTCTAGTTTGGCAGAGCTTTGGAATTTGTTTAATTTTCCACCGAGACAGACACGTCCGCTGGACCGTGTTTTACAAATTTGTCTGAATATACCTAAACCCTACCTTTCTGTGGGTCCTTCAGGCTTTCAGCTTGCTAATGGAGAGCTGTATAAATGCCACAAAAATTCTGCAAAGACAGAACCTGACTTCTCTTCCATCTGAAATACTGACTGTTTTTTAGCTGGGGAACACAAACCAGTGTATCCCAAATAGGCTTAAGATCTCAGAATCGTTACCAATACAGTGAGTCTGCCATCAGTCTCACTTAATGAATAGAATGATCTTCTATGAGAGGAATTTGTCTTCATTAGAACAAGCCAAAATGTATGCTACAATGCTGAGGGAAACTGTCGTTCTTTTCTAAATTGAGACACAAAAAAATAGTACCAATCAATCTGTACATGTTGGGGGAAAAAGTCTTGAGAATACTAAATGGATTTGAATGTTAATTGCTGTGTCCTCCAATATAGTAGAAGATATTGGCTAGCATTTTTGTAGGAAACCTTGAGCAATAATTCCTTTATTTTTGCAACACATACTTTCAGTAAGGTGTTAGATGAGTGTCAGATCAGCCAGCTACATAGGAAATAATTTTGGCTTTGTAAATACACTTGGATAGTTTTCTTACACTTAACCGTAACATGCAATTTCAGGAAATGACTAGGTTTGTACTGCAAAACAGAATTTGCTGACAGTCCTAAAACCTCAGAGTAGATTATCAGATGGTATAAAATGTTCTGGTGGCATTAAGTCTCACTGTAACAACTTAGAACAGTTGAAGGTCTGTCCTTCAAACTTTTATACTTTTTTCATTTCCCCAAGTTTCTGCTTAATTTAAGTTTTACAGAGAATCAGATTTGCAATAGTACTTTGACTGCAAACTGGAGATGTGAATGCAGAAATATGGGACCACACACTCACTAAGAACTGAGCCACGTACCACCAGTTTTCTAAAAGAGCAGCTGATGTCTCCAGGACATCCTGAAAACAGGAACTGTGTTGAGAAAGACATATGAACAGATTTTTGCCTGATACAGAGGCATAAAGTGATTATATATTACAAATTCTGGTGTTGCTGGAGGCATTATTAGTTGGGCTGATGTCTCTAGCTCTTTCTTATCCATTGAGATTTTTGACACAAAAAATTGAAATAAATTAGTTTTTTGAAGTTCAGTTATGATCTGAAAGAACTCTCTGAAATGAAACAGTTCATACCCTGGATTTGCTGAAGGGGTTTTTTTAGTTCTAGGATATGACATTAACTACTATGACTAATTTTCAGAGGGGCTCTACTAGTTAAAACCATGAAAATATGCCTGATTTTATGTAACACCTTCTTTCTTTTGGTAGTGCAGAAGATGGTATTAAGAAAATATTGTTTACTATATACTAATAAGGATATTGGAGTTTGAAGCTAGGGGTATGGGAACTGTTTAACATGTGACAAGACTAACTTTTCATCTTTAAAACCTGAGAACACATAACTGGACCATTCAAAAGCTGTAGTCCTCTCCCTAAAATGGCAGGTTTTTGCCCAAACAACTGGTGGCTTGTCTCTTTCAAGCTCAGGAGCTGCGACACTGTTGTCACATCCAAGTGTCACATTATCAAGTGCAGCTTTTTTTCAACACCAACTACAATGTTCTTCTCAGCTGCCTGTCTGTCTTTCACGTGGGGATTATCTGGTTGAAAAAGCCAACCCAGCAATCTATCAAGTTCTTTTAACAGACTTGGACAGTGGCAAACAAAAACTGACATCCCAAACTAATTGGCCTGCCTCCTTCCAGCATCAGCCTCATCTAGTTTAATTACAACAAATTACAATCTGGGAGCTCTTTTATATGCTGAAGAAGTTTCTTTTCAAGTTGCGAAAATATTCCTTCCATGTAAAGGTCCAATGTCAGCAGGATGTTTTTTTTTTTCAAATTAATTGAGCTCATACTCACTATCCTGAGCATTTTGACAGAAATCTGTTCTTTAGTGCCTGACATAGTGATGGGACCATATCGTTGCCTGCCAGAATAGCGCTTTTAGAGCAGGGTGGGTGGGTTGGACCCTGAGGTCATAGCAGAGGTTTGATGGGTTAGGGCTGCATAAGGTGGAGGGTGCCCTCATCAGTGCAGCCTTAAAGAAGTGGTCTCGCTCTCCTGTCTGTCCAGGGAGCTGACTGCCCCTGCAACCGTAACTGGGGATCAGCCTAAAAGATCCATTACTTTGCAGAGGCAAACTAATATATGCTTTGTGGACAATCAGGGAATCCAGATCTGTGAAAACAGGCACATAAAGAAGATATTTCCTATCAAGATTACTCCTGCAGAGTTTGCCCCTTAGACCTATGATGTCTGCACTGCCTGCTGGCGGTGTGCTTGCAGCATGCCGAGCAGCCCTGATCACCCAAGCATACCAGTAGTACTTTACTGTAAGGGGGCACTAGGCTGTTTGGGACCCTAAACAATTACTTAGCAGCTAAGGAGACAGATGTAGCCTGTACAGCTTGCTGGTAACCATATGTAATACTTGCATATAAGATGTTCTGTTTTCCCCAAGTTGATAGGCACCTGCTGATAAAAGATGGTTTCTTGCCATAATTTTCACTTCCTTCATAGTTTGAATGTTTCTCTTTGATTTTAAACGAATTAAACATGTGGATTTAATTCCTTCCTCCACATGTGGACCTGCTGGTCAGTCACCCAGCGCAGTCCTGGACATGAAAGCTTTGTGGAATAGCTGCTTTTGCATGGTCTATTGCCTCTCAAAACCAGCAACAGACACTGAAGATAGTCTCACTAAAGAGCAACCATGTATAAATACCACTAGGAAGGCAAAAATTCTTCGGGTTTTGCTTACTCCCCTAGAACCCATAATCACTTCTTTAATTTTTCTGTCCCAGTTTCCTACTTATTTCACACTAGCAATGCACAATCATGCTTTCAAAACAGTGCCAGGCAGACTCACTGAAGCTGAATTAGAAATTGGCTGAATGCAACTCCAAGGGTAATTTAATTTCTCTTTCTTCTATAACATTGCGTACCTGCCAAATTAGCAGAGCATCATATACAAGGAAGGTTTACAGCATTTCCTAGTGCATGACATATTTGGAATGAGAACTGTGCTACACATAAGCAAAGAAGTTGACTCTCCACATTGGTCCATGCTATTCAATAAAACGTGACTAGGGTGAACTTACTTATCCTGCTTCACATTTGTACGCAGAACCAGACTGGCAAGGAGGTAGAGAGTCCCAAGTGTTGGGGCAAATGCAAGCCAAAAACGTGTTTAAACAGCCTGGTTCTGATATTAATAATTCACACTGCAGTATGTTTTTCTTAGCAAATAAAGCTGCTTGGCTTATAGGTTGCAGGCAGCAATAAACAGTAACCTTCTATGCCACTCTTACAGATACATATTCACAGTCATGTTTTGGTTTCTAAAGGCCCTATAATTCAAGTAAATCTGTTTGCCCTGAAGTTTAGTTGAGGGACTGTATCTACACTGCAGTAGGGAGTGTCCCTTGGAGTATTTGGGGACCAACATAATGCCTATGGAGACCATTGCCTCACCATGGGAGCACCCCAGGACCTGTCCTGGCACCAGCACTGGTTTGCAGCTCTGGAGGAAACCCAGGGGAGCCCAGAATTCCAAAAGGAGCAAGATGGTCCAGCTGCCTCATCCCTTGGCTCTATCACCTGCAGCTGGGAAACAGCCCTGGGAGACCGAATCAGGGACATTCCCTACTTTGCTCAGGAGCTGCATTCAGCTGCATTTAAACCCAGGCCCTGGGCCTTGGTGCTCACCTAAGCAGTGCTGTGGCCCTGCCTGTGTTTGGAGAGGGACCTCCATGACCCCAGCTGGCCCTTTCTCAGCTCCACCTTGGACCTGCGTTGTCACCGCCACCACCTTTGCTGGTGATCTCTGAATGGTGGCAGCTCTTCTCATTGGGCCCAGGGTGACAGGGCCCCATCAGTACAGGCAGGGTCGTGCTGGTCTGGCCATCACCTGTGGCTCTCAGCTCCCCTTCCCTGGATGACCATCCCCCTTCTGTTGCCCTCAGTAAAGGTTCATACAATACCTTCATACCTTTCACCCTTCCACTTGTCTCCGTGGGCTGGGAAGGGGAGAATCAAGATTTTTCCTATATAAATTATCCACCACCAACAGTTTAAAATAAACTCCCTTTTGCATCCCTTTACTGTAAGGTGCTCCAGTGATCAAAATTAGACAACTGTAATAGAGACTGCATTTACTAGGGAAGCAAGACCCATGACATTCGTCCAATTGCTGATTTATGGCTTGCCAGGGAGTTTTCCAAATCTGCAAGAAGTCTTTTCATGACAGATTTTTTTTTAGGATTACAGAGTCTTTGGCCTTTTTTCCTCAAGCAAGTAAATACAAAAAGCTTTGCTCAACAAATGCATTTCTGATGTGCTTTTGATAATGAGATATTAAATTCATGCACTCTGGGAGATATTTTTATCCAAATTATGACTCCACCTTGTTAAGGTAAACTGTGCGATTTGGGAAGTATTAAACTCAAATATGCAGTTAATGAGTGTGTAATATTTATCTGATTTGAAAGCCATTCCTATTAATCTGCCCACTGATTAATTAAGGTGCCCACTCCTATTAATCTGATAATCTGAAAGGAAAACCAAGCCTGGAGAGGCTAGCCCTGTGAAGGAAGAGAGACTTGGGATAGATTTGGGATAAAGGATTGATCAGACTTACAAAAGGCAGAATAGTAAAGCAAAACTGGATAAACAGTGGAAAACAAAACAAAAAAAAAACAAACAAAAAAAGTTATTCCATTTTTAACAATATCATGTAGTAGTATGTCTGAAATTACTATTTGCTAGAGTGAAAAACACCACAACATACACGCACTCAAATAAATAGGTATCTTTGCCATTGCTTTTGTAATAGTATATAGTTTCTAAAAGCTCCACTAGTTTTACAACCTCTCTTCCACCATCGAAATGTAATGTGCCAATGAATATGATGTACAACAGAATACTAAAAGGAAGGGTTGATTGCTGTTCTGCTGTGCACGTTATGCCACCTCATGGTTAGTGGTAGAAGTAGCACTCTTAAGAATGCTGTTTCAATACTATAGCATTTATTGGTACTTATTGACGAAATATCACAAGTCCCACTGGGGTCAGTCATTGCAGAGTGCTAAGATCAGATTTGTGAATTATATATAATATATAAGGACAAAGCACTGCAAAACAGACCTACTTTTAACAGTTGACCTTGCTATTTTACTGCAAACAGATTGCCAACACAACTGGAAGCTCATGGTGTTACCTGCTCTGGGAAGTATCATCTCTTTGCTTCTCTCACTTCAGTAACAATAAACATATTTTACAGTGGATAAATAACATGAAATTTCAGTCCTGGATATGTATAATATACACCTAATTATCAGAGTTGGATTTTACTGTGACTTAAGGTAAAAAAAAAATCCAAAACCTTAGGAGAATAAGATTTTCACTTGAGTTGAGGGTCCATAAGATACACTAGCAAAGACTGGTTTACATTTTTACATTAGAACAAATTATACAACGAAATAGAAATGGAAAATGGGTGAACAGAAGAGACCTGGAGTATACAGCCAGTTAGGTGATGTCTTGAGTTTTGGCTACGCTAAAGCCACTTTGCAGAAAATGTTTGTTAAGACAAAACGATTGGACTAAGATGGTCAATGTATGAGTAGAAATAGATAAATCTCATTTAAGTTTAGGCATTTTAATATGAAATATCTACATTTAGGAGTCCAACCACCTGACACTATCAAAGGAGGGGGACAAAAGGAACTCTTGCTCCAAGATGGGGTTTGTGGTAATCATGCTCTTAATTTGGGAGTCTCAGTCCTAGCCGCAGTTAAGCCAGAGGAATGCACTTTCACATCCTGTGTTTTTACTTTCCTGATCTTTCGATGAAACACACTCGGCTTCAGACAGTTCAGCGTATGTTCAGCTCCTGAGTATCTGAGGAAACTAGGTAAAGCAAAAACTTATTTAAAGCAGGACATTTATTAATTAGGCACACACATGCCATCTTGAGAAGTGGGAATGTGGTATCAAAAAAATTAGGTCTTTGGGTTTTTTTTTCTATGACCTGGTTAACTCACAAACCAGATAACCCATCCAGGACACATGAGAAACGACCACACAGGGTTTAAAACTCCTCTTCTAAAAGGTGCTCTGAACATGAGTACATTTTCAAAGAAAAGGAATAGAGAAAGTAGCAGCAAAACCATCCCATGAATCATGAGATTTAACTTCAGAACTATGAAAGCTCCACCTCTTTTAAGGCAAAACAAAGGTAAAGACTAAAAGGAGGGAATGAAAAGACATGTGACACAAATAATGGAAAACAGTGCAAAAGATAAGAACTTTGAAAGGTGCATCAAAGAAGAAAACATAAGAAAGGGAATATTCCATATTTGGAGAGAAGAGGTAATATAGAAAAATATGTGTGTCTCAAAGAGATTAACTCCATGGACCAGGTGAGGAGTGAACAAAAGGGAACAGAACGATTTATGCAGGAAACCAAGAGACAGTGGGACTCTTCCATTACATGTAGGTTTCTGATGGCTTCTTTTCAAGGCACGTTGTGGGTGTGTGCAGGTTGATGGTGAAGTTACCTACTTTTTTAAAAAAGAGAAAGGTAATTTTTTAAGTATGAGGATTATATATAAAGCATTGTGCCACCTTCTTTAGGCAGAACTTTAATAGGTGTTCTTTACAGACAAATTGAAGGATTTAAGTTATTAGGAGCTATATATGAATGCATATTGCTGTAGGGCATGGGGTTTTCTTTTTTGTTTTCAGCTGGATAAAATAATTAAGCATGTCTGTATTCAGGAATTGAAAATAACATGTTGCCATTTACAGGACTGGGTTTTACCTATGTCTCTCTTTCCCTCAGTAGAGAAGTGAGACATGGGAAAAAAAAAACAACAAACCAAACCAAACCAAAACAAAACAAACCTCCATGGAATAGGTTAAAAGACTCAACCAGAAATGTATTATTCTTCATTGTAGTCAAATGTGCTACTGAACACTTAGAGTGTTAAAAACACAGTCAGGAAATCTGACAAAGTTCCCAGACTTTGCTTCCACTTCAGTGCTCAGTGAAAAAGTAACTAAGCAATAGCATTTCCTGTACCTGCTGCTGTTAACACCACATGAGGTCCTATTGCTCTCACCAAAACTCAGTGCTGTGTTGGTTTCCTGTTGTGATTTTTGCAAAATCAAACAAAACCCAGAAGAGTTTATTAAATAGTTTTCCAAAGCAGACAAAAAGACTTTGCTGAAAACCATACTGTAATGAAGAGTTGTACTACAAAAATACAGTGCAAAGCCTGATATAGTCCAACAGAATTCAAATTATGGGGATCCTTTGTGTAGGGCTAGTGCATGGCCATTGCTCCTTGATGTGTTCTTTCTTCCCATCCAGAAATTACACCTGCTCGGCATCATTTGGAATCACCATCTGAGGACTTGGGATATTTCCCAGATTTCTAGTAATCTCATAATCTTTTGGGAAATTTGGCTTGTAGTGAGTATTAGCTTTGATCTGGCTGTAAACAACAACTCTTGTTCTGTTCACTATGAATATACAGACTGTTAGTACTGTAAATCTTACATCCAGCACCCCTAGGGCACATGCACCTAGGATACAGCAAGTTTAATGCCATATAGCAAATGCTTATTCGGGCAACCCTGCAGACAGCTATAGGAAGGTCTCCATCTTTGAAACTGGCCCTAGTGACAGTAATAAAGATTATTACCAATGATCATAGACCCAGCAAGAGCTGAATTAGTGCCTGCTGGAGTGGCAGGTGGCCTATTCCTTCGGCACACTTGGTGAGCTCCAGACACTGCTTGTATTGGATCAAATCTCTGTCCAGTCTGGGAAGAGACCATCATAAACTGGAGTACTTCTTTGTGCTTGTGCCAGGTGCTCTGCATCTGCAGTCCTCTTGGTTTAATAACTGCATTCTATATAGTAAGTGGATAAACTGTGACCATAATGATTTGTCGTTTTATCCACTTCCTCCTTTCATGCTCTGCTACACAGAAGACAAAAAGGACATTAGAAACAAATAAAATAAAATAAAATAAAATAAAATAAAATAAAATAAATAAGATACATTGAGTTAGCTTTTCTGTGCTGACTTCTCTAAGTTTCCAGTGGGGCTGTGTACTGTGTGCAATGCATATACTGTGCTGTGCAGCCAGACACTGGAATTCGGAGTGGAGAGGCTACTGTGCAACCAGTAACACACACAGCTTTCTGACTTCTCTCTGCTATTCTGCTGCATCTCTGCAAGGAATGAGGAGGAGAGAGGGTTGTACAAACACAAATGGCAAAAGGGAAAATAGGAGTGCATTAAATATACCTGGACCCAGCAAGACACTTAGATAGTGGATAGATGACGGCAGAGTGGTGGATCTGATCTACCTTGACTTCAGTAAAGCATTTGACACCGTCTCCCACAGCATCCTCACAGCTAAACTGAGGAAGTGTGGTTTGGATGATCGGGTAGTGAGGTGGACTGTGAACTGGCTGAAGGGAAGAAGCCAGAGAGTCGTGGTCAATGGCATGGAGTCCATTTGAAGGCCTGTATCTAGTCGAGTGCCTCAAGGGTCAGTACTGGGGCCGGTATTATTCAATATATTCATCAACGATTTGGACGAGGGAATAGAGTGTACTATCAGCAAGTTTGCTGATGACACCAAGCTGGGAGGAGTGGCTGACACATCAGAAGGTTGTGCTGCCATCCAGTGGGACCTGGACAGGCTGGAGAGCTGGGCAGGGAAAAATTTAATGAAGTATAATAAGGGCAAGTGTAGAGTCCATCCATCCAGTCCATCCATCTGGGAAGGAACAACCTCAGGTTCCAGTATAGGTTGGGGAACGATCTATTAGAGAGGAGCATAGGGGAAAGGGACCTGGGGGTCCTGGTGGACAGCAGGATGACCATGAGCCACCACTGTGCTTTTGTGGCCAGGAAGGCCAATGGCATCCTGGGGTGTATTAGAAGGGAGGTGGTTAGTAGGTTCAGAGAGGTTCTCCTTCCCCTCTACTCTGCCCTGGTGAGACCACACCTGGAATATTGTGTCCAGTTCTGGGGCCCTCAGTTCAAGAAGGACAGGGAACTGCTGGAGAGAGTCCAGAGCAGGGCAACAAAGATGATTAAGGGAGTGAAGCACCTCCCTTATGAGGAAAGGCTGAGGGAGCTGGGTCTCTTTAGCTTGGAGGAGACTGAGGGGTGACATTATTAATGTTTATAAATATATAAAGGGTGAGTGTCACAAAGATGGACCCAGGCTCTTCTCGGTGACAACCAATGGTAAGACAAGGGGTTTAGGGTTCAAACTGGAACACAAGAGGTTCCACTTAAATTTGAGAAGAAACTTCTTCTCATTGAGGGTAACAGAACACTGGAACAGGCTGCCCAGGGAGATTGTGGAGTGTCCTTCTCTGGAGACATTCAAAACCCTCCTGGACACATTCCTGTGTAACCTCATCTAGGTGTTCCTGCTCCGGCAGGCGGATCAGACTAGATGATCTTTTGAGGTCCCTTCCAATCCCTGACATTCTGTGATTCTGTGAATCGGCTTCGGTAGCTGCTAATCCACCTCCTCAGCTGTGTCTGGCTCCCTCTGCTCTACATATCATCATCAAGTCCTGGCTGCTCCTGCAACATGAATGGGAAGTGCTGGTGCAGCTGTAGGTAAAGAGAAGCTCAAGTCACATAGGGATTAACCTGAATATTGTTTACATGCTTCACAAATGAGAAGTTGCATGCTCTGATCTCACCTTTTTCCTGAGAGACATGAAATCTTCATGGTGTGGCACCAACTTCCCCCCCATGCATCTCAGTGGGCTGAATGATGGAGAAGCTGAGCAGTGCCCCATGCGTGGGTAGAGGGTCAGCTACCACCTTTCCTCAGAGAAAGACTGTTCTATGATGTGATGGGGCCTGGTATAGTGAAATCATGTCTCACTCATCAGAGTGGTACCCCCCCACCACCACTTTTTCCCTCAGGGGACTTGAAGGGCCCCACAGAACTGGTGCTACATAACAGGCTCTCTGCAGCAGAGAGTTTGGGACTATTCCCCTCATGCATGGTCTTCTGGCATTTTGCTGGTGGAAGCAGCTTATCAGCACTGAAGGTCAGTGGTAGCTACCCACACTGGTAGCTACCCACAAATGGTAGCTGTCCACACTGCTATTTCATCCTTGTCCTGATCTGTAACATTGAGATCACCTCTGAAGATTTACATCTTTCAGACTCTGCAGTTGGCAGGTGGGTAGAGGACAGAATGCCACAGGTAGTTGTTCAAATTAAGAAAAAACAAGAGCCAAACGGGAACTCCAATGCCTGAAGTAACTCATAGTGTTAACCGACTGCAACTGCCATGTCTGGGCTTCCTCCCACATCTCCTTGCAACCCTGCTTCTGCTCAGGAAGAGCTGCAGGCTAAACTTGTCTTTGCAAGAGGTGAAAGGGCAGCACCAAGGGATGGTTCAGATGACTTTAGGGTGACAGAGGGTATGAAGCAGGGAGCCAAGGTGTCCAGCTGATTTGCTTGCTCAGGCAGGTTGTTACGTAGGTTGCCTGACATCCATGTCAGCAATCATGGCTTCCTCTTCCATCTGAAAGTCCTCATACTCTGTCAGGCACTCCTGTTCACCCTGGCACCATAGACCGTGACATTCACCACACCATGATCCAGGCTTCAGGATGCTCTGTGGTCCATGAGCTGAGAAAGGGTGCATCTCCAGGTGGAGATTTCTGCAGTGCACTGAGGAAATAATGAGGTTAAGCAGCCCGAATGTGTTGATAAGGACCCAGCCTGGCTGCTGTCACTTGACTGGTGTTATTTATCACACCAAAGCAGTCTGCAGCTTACGTGTGATGATCAAAATAGAGTGATTGCAGACTAAAGAGGCAAGAAGACTGGGCCATAATCAGAAATGTCTAGAAAGCATCAGCTTTTTTTACTGGAAAATTTCATGAGCAAATTTCCATAGTTAATGGTATAAAATGAAAATGCTTTTCATATTCATAATATACCAAGGCTCACTGAGAACAGCAGATGGCTTATATACATCTGAGGAGTTTTTTTAATATTAAACAAATAAATGAAGATTGGAGAGGAGTGTCAGCCATGCATCTAGTTGAATGCTTAATCAGGCAGATGAGACATCCCAAATTTTAATTGCCTCTATTTTTTAATGCTCTAGTCTAATTTCAAATTGCATAAATGAAGCTCTTTAATTTTTCTTTTCTGTTCTGAAGCCTTGTTATCTAGATTATAATCTATCAATAAGTTCCACAGGACACACAGAACAAGACAACTACCAAAATCCTGCTACTCATGAAAGTATGAGATCATGTTTCTTTTTAATTACTTCTCATATAATTAATCATCCGTCTGTCTGAATTATATTCTTCTGTATTATAGTAATGAGTTAAAAACATGCAATGAATTCATGGTAAGCTTAGCAGAAGATAAGTTGTGCTAAAGGAATAAAAATGATGTGTGGTTGTGATTTAGAGGCTGCAGCAAAGTCCATAAGAAAAATGTCAGTTTACCCCTTCATTTATTATATGGGGTCATCTGTCCTGTAACTAAGCACTGAGGACAATCAAGCTTTCTTCTAATGAGAGCTTTTTTTTTTCTTTTCACAAGATTTTTTTTTCTTCCCACAGAAAACCCTATCCCTAATGATACTGTATAAACATGTTCCCACTCTTCAACATGGGGAAAACTTGATCCCAGGAGAGATCTGCTTCATGTCACCCACCACACCAAATAGGCTAATGTCTGAGAGACAGCAGCAGAAGAGAAAAACAAACAAACAAACAAAAACAAAACAACAGTTTTCTGGACAAGAAGATATAATTTCTAAATAAAATAATTTCATCATGCTGCATAGATATTTATTTTATTCCTTAAAAAGCACGAAGGAAGACAGAACATTATTTGGCACCTTATGGCCTTTATGAATATCACTTCTAGTCCTTTGTGAACAGCACAAATACGTGGTAAGTTTTGTGCACACATCTGTGTTAACTGGTGTGGCGGGGTTGAGTGCAAGCCTCAGGCTTTCTCTGCTTTTAGGAAAATGAAACTCTCCTAAATCATTTAAGTGTGAGTGAGACATGACAGATTGGGTGTAGTTTGTGAAACCCTCAAACCGTATCTGCCACATGACTTGTGTTTTCCCCTCGTGCAGCCACAGACAGCCAAGCCACAGAAAGTATGCCTGGATTTAGCACCAAAGCGCTGGTGTGACTGTCACCGTTTACGCTGAGCCTTCGCAGGAACAGTTGCCAAACGGGTAGTATACTGTAAAATAACCTGGACTCCACTATCAAAATACTATCAAAATACTCAAGTGAGGAATCTGGAGAAATAAAAGGTGCCTGGCAAGCCCTGCAGTTCAAACAGATATTATTGACTGGATTGGTATTCCCCACACTGATGTGATGCGATTCAGCTTCTCTTAAAATACAATTTATGTATAAAGATACATTTTCATCTATACCATAACATTTCCCTACTCGCTGCACTAAGGTGCAGCTAAAAGCCACAGTATATCCACACGGCAAATTTCACTTCTCTTTTGTTCGAAACAGTTGGAAATTAGTTCAGATTAATTCATTTCATGTGTCACAGCACCCCTGGCTGTGGAAAATGAAGAGGAAACCTCTGGCTCATTTTGAGCAGCTTTCTTAAGGAAACCTTGTAAACGAAACTACGGGAAGGCAAGAGTGTTGATAGTTAAGAATAAAAGGACATGAAAGACATTTATGTTAAAGTACTGGGTACCTAACCATAGCTCTGCAGCTTCAGAGGGCAATAAAAGTAGAAGTAAAGCTTAAGATCCTAGGGATGACGAGTGAACCAGCTTCTGTTTCTAGTAAGAGGAAAATGCTTTTTTTCAGTTTAGTAGCATAAAGAATAAACAGAACTGTTGTGGGTGTAAAGAGACAAAGGTTTACTGGTACTCTTGATTGAAAGGGTGGACTGAGATGCTGCTTACAAATATCAATGAAAAATAATCAGTACAAATTCCTCAAATTAAGTCAAAGCAAGTAATAAGGTTCTTCAGGTTTCTCTATTTTTCTCAGGAAGTAGAAGACACAGATCTGCTTTGAGAGGGTGCAAGTGACCTCCATGAAACTCCATCAGTGCTACAGTGGTATAAATGCTAACGGTTAATTTGGAAGCCTAGAAGGATTGCAAGGACTAACTTCATTCAGGATGAGAATTGGTCTGGCCAAAATCTTTGTAGTACTTCCATTCTGCCAGGGAGTCTTTGGGAAAATCTCAAAAATTGTCTGTAAGCTATTCATTGTATTCATCGATGACACTGCCCTGTAACACTAACATTAACATTATTATTAATAAAATATATTAGTGATATTAATAACTAGTAATTAATATAATATTACTAGAGTAATTAGTCACAATAATATGTCTCACTGTCTTTTGAAAAGGCAGGCCCTTAGGAATCAGCCTAGTGTGAGAGCTGCTGAGCAAACCCCAGTGAAGTACAGGTATGTAGTGTCTAAACATCCCATCCTGAAGTTCAATCAGAAGGTGATCACAACCTGTTAATATTGGTGCCTCAAGAAGGTCTCAGGGAGAAACTAATTTTCTAATGTGTTCCTAGCTAGAAAATTGCTCTTTCAGGCTTTCTGGTTTTGCTGATTTACTCTTCAGGGAAACAGTAAGAAAATACACACATATAAAATCAGCTCTTGGACATGTATAACTGCAAAACCACAGTGAAATACCTTCCAGTCTAGACCATCAAAGAAAGCTCAGGAGGTACATAGTGTCAGGCTAACAGTACTCAGCCCCACTGCTTTGATGATCAGAAGCAACAATTGCTAGAATTTACCCCCTTCAGCCTTTGGTGGTTTGGTTTGTTCTGGTTCGTTGTTGTTGTGGTTGTTTGGTTGGTTTTGGTTTTGTTTTTTCTTTCTCTTTCCATTTGCAGGAAGCTTGGTTGTGAGAAATGTTTGTTCACTACATTTCTGAGAATCACAAAGAAGAGAACTTGAGGTTTTTTGCTTAAGTTAGGAACAATTGCCATGTTTGAGAGCTCTTTCAAATAGTGACGGCTATTTTTAGATGGTCTGGACATTTTGGTTGAAAGGGTCTTGGGAATTTTTGATTATATAAGAACTCACAAAGAAAGTTTGCTCTTAAAACATGCTGTTTACAGTATTAAACAGACATAAACACTATGAGGAAGTCATAAAAGCTGGAAGAGTATCCTGATCAACAGGTGGCCCTGGGCAGGATATCTCTCACTATTTGCCCTATAAATAAGTACTGGATTAGGAAAAAGGCCTGGCCTGGGGAAAGACACAAGGCTTACAAGGGAAAGTAATCCATCATCTCACAGCATCTGTCAACCTGTCTTCCATGTAAGTACTCAAACCAAAATAATTTGAATAGACATTTAGAAACCTTAATGGGACTTGGATGCCAGCCAACTCCCATAGCTTTTCTGGTACCACCACTAGATAGAAGTGAACTGCAAAGAAGAAAAAAAAAATCAGATAAAATAAAATTTTAAAATAATTTAATTACTGTGATCATGGAGTCTTCTTGTGTATACCCTCCCGCCTCAAACCCAAACATATCTGAGCATGCACTGGCATGCAGTCTTCAGCTGCCTGATCACATACAAAGCTATTTCTCTGCCCTCAGGACTCCTGTCTCATAAGGGCAACGCAGGGATAACACGCAACTGGGAAACCATCAATTATCTTTCTTCTTGGTTGTGCAAACTGTCCCCGTACTTACCTCACTGTTCCAATAAAAGAACCACTACGTCCCTAATAGGCCACTAATTTCTATGGAAATCTGCCCAGAGACACAGCACTGTCTGGCTTTCAATATCTTTTTTCATGAGTGGCATTCACAGCAATAAGGTGGCACTGATGATGAAGCTGAAAAGGTTGAAAATTAGCCTAAAACTAAGTTAGCCAGCATTAAAGTGGGAATAGGGTCATGATCTGCTCTGACATGAATCTCTGCTTTGGATTCACAATCTTGCGAGGGAATTTTGCATAGCTGGTCAGCCCCGAAGCGGTGGGGTTTTGGGTGGGTTGTTTTGGGTTATCACCCACCACAAAGGAGCTTGTGGGTTAAGCTGTTCCTCTTACTCTTTAATTCAGTTCTTAGAGCACTTACTCAGGATGTTTCTTCCTTGTAACTCATCTGAAGGAATTCAAACTGGTCTTTCCTACCTCCCAGGCAAAGGTTTTCTAAACTCAGGTTCTCAGTTCTTCCCATCTAAGCTGTCCTGTTCTGCATGAGCTAGCTTCGTATTTATGGAAAATGGAACCAAGACGGATTCTGTAACTATAGGGGAGGAACAACCACCTGAAAATGGGGATGTCGTTCCAGAGACCTCCAGCTAATGCTCAAATGTTTTAAAATATTCACTGGAAGCAAGATTTAATCCCAGCTGAATTGATTCTATGCTCATGTACTGTTTCCCTCCTGCAATCCTGCCAGTCTGGCCAGTTATGCAAATGATATTCCAGTTTTATTCTGTCTCCTCCATTCTTCTCCCACATCCCAAATATGCTGGACCAGAAGTAAATACCATAGTACAGCAAATATCCTATTCAACATGTCACTTCAAACTTCTGAGACATCACCACGCCCGATAGCAAAATTACAAAATGCTGGTTCTTGTAGGCCATCTAGTGGTAAAAGCAGAATAGTATAAAGAGAAAGCCATTTCAGGCTAATCCTTCCAGAAGATGATTAAATACAATCTGCAAAACACACAGGGCTACCTTGCTGATCAGTGGATGTTTTCCCCACACACAAGCAAGCAAGACGATTAGGCTCACAAGCCATAGTCTGAATAAACTGAGTGTGTGGCCACAGGCTCCTTATCTCTCCACCATCAATCCCAAAATCTATGCTAGAAGTTCTGTCTAAGCAATGAAAAAACATACTGTAAATCACCTAGAGCAGAGAGGAGATCTACTGAAACGTCTAAAAAACAAATTTTTAAACCCTATATTGGATGAGTGCTACCCAATTCTGGGTTCCTCTGGTTTGCTTCTGAGAACTTGATGAACAATATCAGGTATTATAAGCAACAGACAGAAGTTCTTGTTTCGGTAGACGCTGCAGACAGTAGTTGCTTTGCTTACAGTTCTCAGCATCCTGAGAGCACACACCGGTTCTGCAACCCCTTCCCACCTTCGCATGGGTTTGGCCGTGTGCTGGTTTGACTGAAAGCGAGTTAATTTTCTTCATGCAGTTAGAAACCTTTATTTTCCATAGCTCACATGGTCATTGTTTAGATTTAGTTTAAGATCAAGAAGATAACACCCTGGGAGATAGTTAATGTTTTTAATTGCTCTGGTCTAAGTCAAAAGGCCTCTGAGCTCACTGTCCACAGGTGTGAGGCAGGTAGGAAGGGGGCATAGATGGGGCAGAGCTTGACTGACATCCAAACTGATCAATAAGAATACTCCATCCCATTAGTGTCATGCTTCATATTCAAGGAGAGTCAGGATCTTCCAGTTAGGTTTTTCTCAGAGCCAGGATGGACACCTGCTTGGGGGAGTTCTGTTTGAGACTTTCTTTAGTTCAGCGTTTTGCCATCCTGCCCTTTTGTAGAGGCCTCTAGGTTTTTCTGCCTTTTTCTCTCTTCTCTCTCTGAGATTGGCTGTTCAGCCTGGAGAAGAGAAGGCTGAGAGGGGATCTCATCAGTGCTTATAAATATCTCAAGGGTGAGTGTCAAGAGGATGGGACCAGACTCCTTTCAGTGGTGCCCAATGATAGGATGAGGGGCAATGAGCACAAACTGAAGCACAGGAGCTTCCATCTGAATATGAGGAGAAACTTCTTTGCTTTGAGGGTGCCAGAGCACTGGAACAGGCTGCCCAGAGAGGCTGTGAAGTCTTCTTCTCTGGAGACATTCACAAATCTCCTAGACACATTCTTGTGCAATCTGCTCTAGGTGTACCTGATTTAGCAGGTAGGTTGGACTAGATGATGTCCAGAAGTCCCTTCCAACCCCAACCATTCTGTGATTCTGTGACCAGGGTGCTACTTCCTGGGACTGGCTGTTAAGTGCATACAGAGTTTGTGAGTAATTGCATTGAGTATATTTTATATCCTATTTTACATTTTATATATACTATTAGCAGTAGTAGTATATTAGTATTATTTTATTAAACTGTGTTTATCTCAATCCACAAGTTTCTCCATTCCCTTTCGATTCTCTCCCCTATTCGGGGCCCGGTGTGGGAGAGAACGAGCAAGCAGCTGTCACAGTTATTTTGCTAGCTTGGGTTAAACCACGACAGGCTGCCCGCACACAAGCAAGCTCTGGCACGGCACCTGCGATGAGCCTGCTGTGACAGGGCTGCATGAGCAAGAGCTGGGGGCAGCCTTGTTGAAAGCTTCTTCCCCTTGACTCAACAGCCACATTTAAGTGCATTTAAGCTCAGGCCCTGGGGATGGGTCCCTGCCTGAGCTGTGCTGTAGGTATGCCTGTGCTGGGCCAGGGATCTTACTTATCCTGACCCTGACTTGCTGCCATGACCATACCAAGTGGACACAGGCTACAGTAGCCTCTTAATATGTGACTGTCACAGACAGAAATACAAAGGCAATGACTGTTAGTGCTTTATTCATGTTATCTAAAAGAGAATAAAAATACATACCTGCTTGAATAAAAGTTTATTTCGTGCATCATAGAAAAATCATGTATTCTATCAAATAAGACTTTCAAGATAAAGGATATAAAGGAAAGAAACATACAAATTCATAAATACACTGTTCTCTCATTGTATTACACACAGTACTCCTTAGAGTTACACACTTAAAAGACTAGTTGCTACCATTGCAGTTAGCAGACATTTCACTTGCAAGATTGATCCCTGTTTTTAAGGCTAAATCCTGCCCTCTTTAGTTCAGCAAATTCTTAGAGCTATTGCAAAGAACTCAGCCTGAACAAAAAGCAGAAGACTGGACTTGGTTTCTAAGTATCTTAGGTGCAACATTCATACGCAACTGTAGAACGTAATCCTCTTATTACACTTGGTTCTACTCAGGAGTCAGCTAATATAGTTAATAAAGTCACATATTAAAAACTAGTTCCATTTACTGAATTTGGCTGATCTGACAAATGTAGAAATAGTCTGCAATATCACATGTTTAAGCTTGTAATTAACTGGCAGTGCCTTTCTGGTAGTCACAGTTAATGTTTCCTTATAGTTTTTTAATTAATGCATTTCACATTCTCTTACACAGTTGTTTCACGATAAAGAACAAGTACAGCATCTTTTACTTGAAAAACCTGAGAAACATATCAGTTTTATTCAGATATGGTACTTCAGAGTATAAAGCACTACAAAACACAGCTGAGATACAAACCTGAATTCTTCATAAACTCCAAAACCCTACTGATGTTAACAGAGTTTGGGAGCTGTGCAATAGAGTTATATTTGACTGTTTCATCTTAGTCCCTTTTTGGACACCACACAAAACCACTGAGCAAATTTTTTACTAAGCGTGCAGCAAAGTAAAGCAAACGAAAAGAAAAAAGGTATCACAGTGTATTGAATGCAACTGCTATTATCACATTATGTCAATGTTAATAGGTTTCTCATATACATTCAAATGCTGTTTGAATTCTAGCTGCGTTAAACTATCCAACAAGACAGAAAGAAACTACCACCTTTACTAAGTTAGTAGCAAACTATCTCCATACTCAAAGTGAGAGTTCTATCCAGTAGCTACAGGAAAAAATCAGACTATGTAATGAAAAGATTAGGTTTACATTCTTTTAAATTGAAAACCCCAGACATCTGCATCTCATAATAATATCTGTCTGCTGACTCCAGTTTCAGTGCATCCTCATATTTCTGTAGACATCACAAGGTATAAACACTCCAAACAATGCTGAATGTACAAGAGAAACAGTTTCACAAATGAGATATAACGTGCTTTTTAGGTTACAATGTCTCTTTGCTATCACGCCTCCTTACTATTTTGGTCAATTTTTCAAAAGACAAAATAGTCCCTTGTCAAGAACTTGGTTACATACACATATTTACAACAAACCCAAGAGTCTCGTGTGTTAAATAATTTGAAAAGGATAGGATTTTACCAAGCAACATACCTAAGCCTCTAGTGCTATCATAGTCCACAACATTTTACAAAGATAACTCCCATGTTTTAAAATAAACTAATACAGTGTTTTCTCCTTGTACTAAACATTATTACTTCCAAGTTTATAAGCATAATCAAGACCTATTCCCTGGAAGAAAAATGCATTTTTCTGTAGCTTACCTTAAAGTGTGATCCAAGACAATTACCATGTTATTGAATGTAAATTTTTTTATATTAATGGTCCAACAGTGCAAGAGAAACACAGGATAAATCATTGTAAAGGAAGAGAACTCTTCTGGCTTTCTGTCATGTGCAGTGCACTATGTCAGCTTAATTACACAATGCTGACAAATAACTTCATTTATAAATAGCAACACTGCATCTTTGACATGACACTCAATCAAAAAAATAGATTTGCTGAAATGAAGAAAACTTTCCTGTATAAACTGGAGTATAATTATAAATCAATTCTTTTGTTTCCTCGTCTTCACTGGGGAAACGGTGCAGGCTCTTCCGGGCTGTAAAACATCGTAAAAGTACAGATCACTTTACTGTTATCCTCCCTGAAATCACCTTTCTAGGCAGTTATTCTGTGTAGCATAACAGCAAATGGAATTACAGTAACTTATATGTGAAGAACTGTGAAGATACATCTTCAGGAAGCTGGTTACAGCATATTTTATTACCAGAGAGGGAGAAATTTAATAATTAATTTAAAGCCAAGACTGTACAAAAATATTTATCCATGAGATACTGGCAGTATCTACCAGAGATACCAATACCTGTAACACTGAAAGAGTGTCAGCCTACTGGAAGTTGCATTGTTAGCACAGACTGTGCTGGTGACTACAGTACAAACTGAATCCTTGTCTGATTTATCATGTTGGCAACTCTACACAAGTTCAAATTAAGATTTTAGATATGAAAATGATATTTCAGTAGAACGGTTTAGTTATCAAGTGATCACAGATGAGTATATTTTGCCAGCTGAAAACAGTTTGTTTTTCATCCTGTGGTTTATTTTCTAAAACTATCAACTACTCATTGCAACATTACAATAAGAAGTACTCGTTAAGAGCAGCTGTACACAGATCAGGGTGGTAATGAAAAGTAACTTGTGATTTGGTATAAGAGATGGGGAGTAGACACATGCAGCTGGCTGACAGAAGTTTGCTCTACTAGAATTGAAGTTCAACAGATCGAAAAGCTAGTGAGGCATCTGTGTGGTACTACACACGAGCTCATTATATGTGTATACATATATGAAAGAACTTTCATGTACTGTGTCTCGACAGGACTTACAGAGCTGGCACTTCTTTTGCTACATTTACTTGGATAATGGCCTACGCAAGCTTACTTCTGCCTCTAATACAGCGTGCAGATAGATAGTACAGAACGTAGCAAACAAAACTAGAAAACATAATGCATTCTAGAATTTAGACTACAAAAGAAAACAGACGCATCCTATACTTCCTTCTATTTTCCCCTTTAATTTTGTCTTAGTCTCCCATAAGAACCTTATCAAAATTCTTAAGACACACGAAGCTTATGGATACTGACAAGGAATTTTACATGATTTTGCTACCTTTTAGTGAATGGGAATAGGATTAAATATTGCAAAAAAGAGCCTTGAACTTGTACGAAGCACAACTTTCTATACTCTCACTGACCATGTCAGCAGAAGTTGCATTTCTTTAAACCACAGAATCAAGACGTGCTTTCTCCAGTTAGGTGACTCTCTTTATTAAGGATCAGCTTTAGAAACCAAACTCTATTAGGTTATTGATTATGTTTCTTCATAGTCTCAATCAAGTAAGACAATTTCATAAACAGTCACTTTAAAATATGAAAATGATGTCTCAACAGAACGGTTTAGTAAGTATAAATAAAGGAACAAAATAAGTTTGATCCCTTCAAATACTCCAGTATTTATATCTTGCTAATTTATAATGAATAGACCAAAGGTGTCATAAATTTTAAAAATTTTACACATTGGTTATTTCCAGCTTTTACAGAAGCTCTGTAAAATTTAAAAACTTGTTATGCTCTCTATAGTATATAAATGTTGGGCACTGTATTTCATCCCTTTGATACATCCATATACTGCCCAAGCAGTATTTATAATCTTGGTACATGTATTTTGCAAGCAAAACTGAGACTACATTTAATGACTCTAACTCAGTTTGGAACTGAAGAAACCTCTGAAATTATGAATGCAGTATTTTTTTGTTTCACTGTCTTTGTGCAAGGGAGGCTAAAATGTTACAGTGACCATTCAAAATCGTAGATAGTCATAGCACAAACAACGATTTTGAGTCGGTCTACTGAAAAGAATTAGTGGAATGCCTGGTCTTTTGATGTCACTTTTACCAAGCCATTCTATTTCTAGTATCCCTTGTTTTTTTATAAGGCTATAAAGTTTGCAGAATAATCTTCTCAGAAAGCGGTAAGAGGTACTGAACTTTGACAGCCAAAAAGGAGGTCTGTCTTCAAAGATTTTCAGTCCAAAAAACCAACATTTATAGATAATAAATGTCTTACCTTCGTTAACGAAGAAGTCAGCTATATAATACGCTGCTCTTATAGCTGATGGGGAATGTGGAATGCCTGGTGAATTCTTCCACTCAAAAGCATTTTTCTCTGGATGCCACTGAACGCCATAAATTGGATATTTGTATGCTGCAACAAACACAAAGCACATAAGAAAAGTCTGCCTTAAGAATTATGTGCTAAGCCTTACTGCAAAAGAAACTCAAAGGATAAGCTATAAAAACACTTCACTTATCAACAGTTTCACAAAAGTTTAAACAGCAAGTTGAAATTCTGTTACACCCAGTAGAACTGAAAGGAAACAAAATGCATATTGTAAAAGAAGGGTCTCAATCCATTCAAGAAGATTTTTGTACATCACTTTTTTTATTATTCACTTCAGAATGTTTATATATATAGGTATAAACTAAAAAGTAGTGTTATAAGTGTATCAGTCTCAAAACGTCCTATCTACTGCCAGCAACACTCAACATGCAATATTCAAAGGCACAAAGGAAACCCCTGGCAGTTCCATAGGACAGATCCAAGTCTTAGGTTCTCCTTCAAGGCCCAATCAGTCCAGGGGCAGCTGCCATCTGCTCTGTGCCAGACCTGACACCCACAGGGAGAAACCAGTCCTTAACTGGATTAACAGAGAATAGCAGCACAGCAGTTGATGACTGCTCTGTGATTAACTGCTTGCAGGCACAGGAGATGTCTGTCATTAGCCTAATCAGTTTTTCTGATCAAACTGCTCTTCTCCTCTTCTGGAGGATGGCCAAAGGAATCCCATGGGCCAGCAGCTGGGCCTCACTGTAGAGCTGCTAATAGTGCACTGATCAAGGTAAAACACTCCCTAAAGAGCTAAATTGTTCCTTGAGCTGAGCAAGCCTGGTGCAAAACATACACAAGACGAGTAATGCAAAAGGCTTTTGGAGGAGGCTGCTAAAGTAACAAGGGATGTTGCTGTTACCTCAGTACCCTGAATTGTTCTTCCTTAAAGCAAACACATACAGAGCATCACAGGAGCACAAGCATAAGCAAACAGACAGAAAACAAGGTGCAACAGAAGCACATTGCATTGCACAGGGATTAAACTACTACAGGAAAAGTGCTGTTACACTTCACACCACAGAACTGAAATACTCCAGTGCTAAAGCGTAACAGCATATCTGGAAGGGGAACAGCATGTGAGACAAGTCAGTAATTAGGCTCACAGATATGTACTCATAAGATAAAATATCTCTGCAAAGAGGGCATGTTCCTCACAGCCAGAGCACCAATAGGGCGGATGCTCACTCTGCTATTCTACCAGCAAGCCTGCAGTACAAATTAACATCAGTGCCACTACACCCCTAAAGAATTAGTTTGTTACAGTCACAGTTTACAAAGGAAATTCATTTCCCTACCTTCCATGGTAGATATAAACTCTACTTCATCATCAGTGTTAGTGGTCAGAACATTATAGAAATTACGAAGCTTTTCATTCTTTGTGAAATTCTGCGATGAGGGGAAAAGAAAAAAAATATGTTATTTGCTCATTTATATATAGTTTTAACAGAGCAAATGCATTTGTATTCAGGAAAAAAAATTATCAAATACCTTCATGGAGAGGCTCCACATATGGAAGTTTGATGACAATGGCTTAGTAGCAAATGCATGTAATACATCATCAGGGAAATTCTTGAATAATCTACTGGTTTTTGCAGCTATTACAAAGAAAAATGAAAAAAGGATATTGTCCATTACCCAAGCTGCTAACAGATGGACTAATACTGGAGACAAATTTAATAAAATACTGCACTAAAGTAAACTTTTTTTCTATAGTATAACCATATCATTTTAGAATACATGCAAGGAAAATCAGAGAAATAACTACTACAGGTTTCCAATACACTGTTACCACTGTCCTCCAGTCCTGACACACAGAGGACCCAACTTTGCTGCTTAAGTTCTCAATAAGTATCATTCTTTACCACTCATTTCAGTGATCTTTCCATTCACAACGAGCATAAATGATGGAATTTTTGAATGCTACATAGTCCACAGATGGCTTACTCACAAATTAAAGGATAAAGTATCAACAGAGGCCACATTTCACCAGTGTTGCCGAGTGGCACAGCTCTATCTTAAGGGATCTCTTCTGATTTCAATACTGTACAAGTGGGACAGCAATGCTAATATTCATCATTAGGAAAGATGCAATTTGTAAACTTTAAAATGACCTGCTCCCCGAGTTTGATAGGTTTAGGACCTGTGAATTTTGTTCAACTCAGTAGCAAAAAGGGACCTAAACCCACATTATTTTTGTAGGTCCAAATTATCAAATCACTCAAAGAGTCACTGTGTCTTTTTGCTGACTACTGTGGTTTTCAAATGGCTTTTGCTCACATCTCTGCTTTAGAAGTGATAAAGTTGGCACTGACTTTCTAAAAACAGTCATAGCAACTTAACAAGAAAGAATTTAACAAGCTAATAATCAGGAGCCTCCCAAACATTCACACCTGCATATTTATCACAAACAAACCACAGCACCTCTCAGAAAAACTCAGACATCAGATACAATTGAATTTTTCACCTGAGGTAAAGTTCAGAGGGAGTGCAAAACCATTTGTCTTGGTATTAACAAGTAAAACTTCACCACTTGTGAGATATGTAAGCTCTTCGTGTCCGAGACATGTTCCCCATACTGGGAAATAATCTCCTTTATCGTTAGCCTTCAAAATAAAAAGCAACAAAGCATGTTATGAACACATAGCAAGGGCCCTTTGCAATGTCCATATGCCTGTGCCCACACACCTGTATTAAGAAAACATAAATCCTATTGCTAGCATTGCTACGGTCTTAAGTTACATTCCTATATGCTTGTTTAACTAGCAGCTTTGGATCTGTGTTCCAGAAAGACAAATTGGTAGTTTAAGCAACATAAAAAGTGACAATCATTTTCAAAAGAATGAAAATTGACAGGCAAGTGGAAAAGCAAGAGAAGAAAGTAAAAAGGAGAAAAGGAAAGCAAAAAGAGAACACAACTAGCTTCCTATCACTTAAATAAGTACAGTGGAGATTTGCATTTTTGTATGGTTTATTTCTGATAGTAAGCACGTTATAGACTGGGGTGTTTTAGAACTCCCATTTCTGTGAAATCTGAGTAGTCTTTCTTACATTTTTCTAAACATTTTTAAGTTACGCATACCACACCCTATCACCATTTTTGAGAAAGCTGAAATTACAGGTTTAGAAAAAAAAATGTCACCCTGTTGCATTACTGATAGTATGGTAATGAAAGCCCATATAAGTGCTTCTCAGAGCAAAACACTGAAGATTTACAGAAAGTAGTCTAATAATAATGCAGCATCTTCAGGACCACCCATCATGCATGGCTACACAAAGGACTTGAAACTTCACTGTCTATCTTTCATGTAAGTGAGGAACAAAACCACTAATGGCAAAAAATAGACTATGGCTGAAGAAAAATTACAACTGAACCATAAACACTTTGTGCCCTCTCCCTGTTTTTTTTTAATAAACATTAGCCTGAAGGCTAAGCATATATTAAACAACACCCAAGACATCACATTTTAAAACCTAATTTAAAAGCTGGAAAACAGTATTTCATCTAGATTTTTGCCTGGCTAGTAAAACTCTAATGACTTTAATGATGATTAGCATTTCATATCCTCTATTCATATTAAAGCAAAGCCAGACCAAGTAATTTCTCATTATGAACATTTGAAAACGAAGAGAAGAAGAGCCCTCATGTGTTTTAGAAAAAACCCATAAAATTAACTCAATTCTCTACCTGCTAATATACTCTTGACTATTGTAGCTTACCTTACATTAGTAAAACTGTTGGTATTTTATAGTGCTAATTAAGTCTCAAAAGACAAAAATCAAAACAAACATCACAAATAGCACAGAAAAAAATGACTTATCACTAAGGGTTACCTATGATGAACTGAAAATATTCTGCTTTTAACTCACCTGAAGTACACATACCACCTAATAAACCTGCCTCTCTGAGCTTAAAATTACGACATATACAATACAGTTAATCATTGTGAAATGTCAATAGAATTTTGTAATAGTACTGCCAACCACAAGAAACCTTGCCTCAGTACTGAGTACAAAGACAGAGCCTGCACTTCACACAGTGAGCGGTTTCAAAGAGACAAATGAGATTCTTACAGAAATGCAAGACAGCTTTTGCAAGATTTAGGTTTAAGGCAACAGGCTAACATTCACCATGAAGAAAGACACACAAAAGAATAATAACAGTGGTGCCATGGGGACTGAAGAGTAGGAAGCTTAAACTACTGAACGGCAGCAGCTCACTGGTCCCGTGAAGGCACTACCTGTGCTTTCCTTGCTGGCTGTCGGGAAGTCAGCAGCAAGGGTAGATGAGGAATCCCTCACTGCCAATGAATGCTCCTACCATGGCATCAGTTTAAGCACTACTCAGAACCACCTCTAGAATTGGGCAAAATTTCTGAAGTATGAATTCTGTAATCATTTCAATCAGTGTGAGATGAAAATAAAGTCAGTAAAGAGGAAAAAAGGAAGAAAATTTTTATTCAATTTGAACACAGAGGATCCTTAACATATCAGAGAGATGGTATATAAAGCTCTGTGAATCTCCACACTTTTCCACAATGCAAATTTGACTTCAAAATGCATTGACTACTATCTGAAGAAAAAAAAAAAAAACAAACCTCTTACACTCTAAGAGAATTAAATCTTCAATAAGGATTCAGATCCTTCCTGATGTTCTTTGATAGAATGAGCTTTCCCAGAAATTCAGTATTCTCTTAATAAAGCTAATGATCATACACATATTAAAAAATAATGAATATAATCTTTCAAGTGTTCTTCCCATCTTTTTTCATGTTATATATTAAGCTAGTGTTTCTTAAGAAATCTGCTATATTTACAGTTACCAATGCAAAGAAATGGGTAAAATAGCATAAGATGCTAATGCGGGTCCCTCATCTGCACCTCCAGAAATATTTTTAAATCTACCTATAGATAAGTGAGAATAAATGTGATTCACTAGCTGTAACATGTATGCAAAGGGAGGGTTTAATGTTATATTATTGTAAACTGGTTTATTTGAGAGTTTCTCTAGAATTCTTTCCGAGTCTAACCTTTAATCATAAGACTTCAACAAATGATTACATTTATGTATAACTTTGTTCAACATTCAATGTCAATAGATAGTCTCTGCTTTTGAAAGGCATTATGGTTATTTTATTGGAAGTTCCACAGAGCCATAAAGCCTGAGGTACAATAAATAAAAGATACTGTTCTCATTTGAAGAACGTGGAAGTTGAAGATCATGACACAACATGTAACAGGAGAGGGTATCAGAAGTCTGAATAGTAAGCTATTAAACAATTTTTTTATGCAGAAGCCAGCAATGAGCTACTTATTGTCAGGCTCACAGTTAACACACTGGATTCCAATGCAAAACTATGAAAATATAGGCCTCCCTGTCATTTTGATCTCTGAAAAGTGATGATAACAAGAACAGACTGTTCCTTAGTAATTACCTCTAATGCCTTGTGGTAAAATATCTTAGCAACCCTGGAATATTGTGAAGTCTTAAGATCCACACCACCTCCTGGAAAAAGTACCCTGAAAGGCAACATCCAAGAATCTGATTAGCAACAGTGACCAAACTAAAACTTGGACAATGTACACAGAGAAAGGTCTGATAGTAGTTTCAAGGGTAGGATTTGAGTCTACATTAAGACACCTACATTTCAAAAATCTATAGACAGGCATCTAAGCTTCTATTATGGACAGTAGGGATCTAGTCAGAAAAGTCAACAGAGACTTGAATAGGTTTTCTAGAGCAGACACCTAAGTGGTCAGTAAGTTGAACAGCCCTGTAGGCTCCACTGGCTGTACTGACTAGCATCCCATTAATTACATGACCTTAGACAGCTAGCACACATGCAGACAGCTAAATTTAGGTCTTCTAGTTTTTAACTGAATCATATCCTAAATCTCAGTGCTCTTATACTGAAGAATGGTTATTATCACAAAGCAGTGACTGAGCCTAGTGCAATGTAAGAAGAGAGCAAAGAGAAAATACACAAAACATACAGATTTCAGCTGGTATACAAAAAGGTTATGTGCCATGACTCCATCAAAACCTGTCCTGACTCTTAGTCGGCTTTCCCTAGCACTTTAAAATCCTGTCCTCAATCTCAATTCATCCTGTTCAGTTTCAATAAAGAACTGTAGCCCTGGCAGAGTGACCTTCTTATGGCAGGCAACACAGACCAAAAAGTTTCTATTAAAAAAGGAAAAAAGTACATCTGGCCATAGCCTTTCATCACATGGAATTTAATACAGCCGAAGAAGACTCAGAGACAATTTCAAATAAATAGTGCACAATCTTTTTCTACCACAAAAAAATAATCAGCAATGGAAATTCTGCTAATGCAAAAAGGAAGTAACCCATTAAGGAGCAATGATAATGGCTTGACATTGTCATATAGACATTGAAATGTAACTACTTCTATTCCAGTATCTCTAATCTCTAATTAGTTGATTGAATTTCAAAGGCTATTTCAGGAGTACATTGCTGTATTCATAAAATTCCATCTCTACTATAGTAAATTTCATGATTTTAAGAAGGTGGTGTTTAATAATAAATAATTTCCAACTGCAAAGAATCTGGAGTTAACCTCTTACAACATGAAAGATCAATGTATCTCTTTCTTATTGTAAGTTTCCACATAATGGAAAGTCCTTCCCTCCAGAGATCTTATTTGTTATTTACACACAGCTATAGTGTGGAAGCCATTAACTGAGAGTGGAGAGCAATAAGAGGAAATAGAGACCATCCTTACCCACCTACATAGCACAAACCCACTGCCAGTCACTGCAATGACAGAAGGGTACGGGAACTGGATCTACTTGCCTAACACCCTCTTCTACATCAAGGAAGGCGGTGAGGTAGAAAGAATTGAAGAACTCATTGGTGAAAATCCTTCTGGCAATGAAAGAGAGGCTGGCAGCCATGAGGAAGGGGTGAAATTACTCATTTTGACTCCAGCATGAGAAGCTACAAGGGAAGAAGTGTCACTGCCTTATACTTGCTTATACCAGAAGACTGTGAAGACCCACATGTTGGTGTACAGGGCATTCTGTGGAGCAGAGGACAATGCTCTCCCCAGACAGCCACAGGTCTAAACCTGCAAATTCTATGTATGTTGATTAACATTCTTGTATATGCATAAACCTAACAAAGATATTCATGGTTTAAGATCCTCATCTCATGACTACAATTAACCTAATCACACACTGTGGGCTCACATACAATCAAGCCTGTGAAGTGTAGCATCAGCTGACTCGACTCTTCTAAAGTGCACTTTTAGCAGGCAGCAACTATAAAGGGTTACGCCTGCGCTTAGTTCACAATTAAATGTGTTAAATTAGGTATCCCACACTTAAAATGTAGGAAAAGCACATGGGTGGACAGTTGCCATAGGTCAGCTGAAAAATTAAAATGTTTGTCAAGCAAAGACCTAAGCCACAGAATCAAAACAGGCAAGACGGGCCATTCAAGTAGCAAGAAAGAAAGCACCCACAGAAAAATGGGTAGAAGAGACTGGAAATCAAAAACTTTTATGATAGATGAAATGTGAGGAGTACTGGAAAAGGGAAGAAGGGTAGGAACAGGGGTAAAATACCCAGCAAGTGCTATTAAATATCAAAACTAAGGTGATGACTCAAATGAGGAAGAAGGAAGCATTAACAAAGAAGAAGTGAGCTATTTCACTTGTACAATTGTTAACCACTACAATGCCACTTCGGTCTGTCTGCAGACAAGCACAGGACAATGCCAAGATGGCACTGTTGCAGATTATCTGACATGCTCCTCAAGGAAGGAAAGGCAGCAGACTGACTTTGGATGAAATGGTGCTCTCTCTGTCTTAGAACATATTTACATGTCTGCAGCACTCAGCACGACCTCTCAAGAGAATAGAAAGACAGTGTTCTTGTGAGAACAGCAGAGCTCAAAACCAAAACTATCACATCTTTTAACAAAAAATCAGGGCTCAAAACTTACCCATTAATGGAGTGGAATAGTTTATCATATTCTTCATCTGAACGATTTAATCTGAAACACCAAGAAAACAGTTACATAATATATGAAATATTCATATTTAACCACAAAATATTAACATTATTGAACAGAAACATGATACAGAAAATATGTAGAAAGCATGCTTTCAACAGTATAAAATGAAACATTTCAATTGAAACAGCTCAGTCCACAAGGTTGAAAATAGGACCATGACACGTGCAACTCAGGGGACCCCTTTGCAGACACTCATTGAATTTAACATTTACATGAGTTGCATGGTGGTTATTTCCTGCAGACTGGCAACTCCGGTTTCCAATTGACTCCAAGATGGGCCGAGCTGCAAACAGTGGGTCACACCCAATCCTCAGCAAAGACAGAGTTGCGAGGTGGGAAGATGAGCAAGACCTCAGCATCCGCAAAACACCAGCAAACCAGTATGATGACTACACTCCAACAGAATTGATACACTGGGTATATTCTAAGTGTACAGCTTTGCTGCACCTAACACAGTTGCCAGAATTAGAAGCTTCTATTCATTGATGAAGCTTCTAGACAGCAAACATTCTGAAAGCTCCATCAGCTGCGAGAGGAACACTGGATACTTACTCAGGCACTTATTGGTGCTGGTGGTGCTCTTATTGGATTGTGCAGATAAATTCTATTGTAATTTTTGGCAGTGGCATTAGTATAGCTTCTAAGCTCTGACAATTATAATTTTAGCATTCTGACTCCAGCGCATTTACTATTTTATAGCTGTTATGAAGTATTGTCAGTTGTTACTTACTCTGTTCCTTTTTACCCAACAACAAAAACACAACAACACATGGAGTTGGTGATGCATAGTTTGACCAGAATTGGACTTCGGTTTCTTCAAGGACTACTGACAGCCTTCCTCCACTACTTGAATTCTAGGACTACAGAATGTGACAAATGATAGTATATGTATATATATAACTAGATATCTACATGTATTTATGGGGCACTATACATTAGGACTGAATATAGGTAACTTCAAAAGCCACGGATGCAAATTACACAAGATAAAGAAAATAAAGAAAATTTTTCAAAGAAAGGTTATTATCATAAACAGAACTATAAAAAATTACATGTTCCAGCCTGCTTTTATTCTGATTTCCAAACCATCCTGCAAATTGTGGCATCTTCAAATAGTCATGGAAGAGCTCTAAACACTCAGAAAAGCTGCATAACTGCTTTCTGTGCCTGTGTTAAACAACTATTACCCCCTTGTAAGGATATAAAATTCTACCTTATTGGCACAACTCGGGCACCAGCAGATTCCAAAAACTTCACATACGAAGCTGCAATATAAGAACTTCCAAATCTGTGGAACTTCTCAAAGTGACATTCCTGTGACAATATCCCTGAGGGGTCCAAGGAAAAAAAATACACTATACAAGTAGCAAATGCCATGCACAGAAAGAAAAACAGAACTCCCATTTCCTATATGCCACGTTAGTGTTACATTCACTACCTGAAAGAACTACAAACACTGACACAATGGTGCATCAATTACTTCGCCTAGTGACAAGGTACCAAATAAACACACATTATCTGACTAAGAGTCAGCGTCCCTGTTTTAACTATTTAGTACTACAACTCCTCTTAAATAAGTAAGTGTTATTTTAAGATTTTTGAACAATGTACAGCATAACACTATCTACAAAAGCTTTAACCAAACCCACGCTTTAGGAAACCTTTCACTCCACACACACACCGGGTTTCACGCCGGCTGTAGGTGCCGTTCCCTCCCCCAGGACAGCGAGGGCCGCCACGTTACCCGCCGGTAACCCCCGGGGAGCGGCCGCCGGGGGCTGAGGGGCCGTCACCCCCTCCCCGCGGCTGCCGCCGCCGCTCCCCCAGCCACCGCCACCGCCCCCTACCAATGATGGGTCTCTCGTTGCCCTTCTCCAGGTGGCCGCGCAGCACAGGGGAGGCTGCAGCAGCGCCGAGGAGCAGCAGAAAGAGGAGGAAGGTGGCAGCCCGGAGGGGAGGAAGCCCCGCCAAGCTCCCCATGGCCACGTCGCTCGTCGCCTGTCAGGACCAACGGCTCCGCGCAGCCACTGGCCCACCCGCTGCCGCGCCGCGGGGCACGCTGGGAAGTGTAGTTCCGGCGGCGGGCGTTGGGCCGTGCTCGTGGCCGTCGCCTTGTTGCGGATCCCGGGTCGGGGTTCCCCGGATCGGTGTTCCCGCGGTCGGGGTTCCCCGCCGGCGGCCTGTGCCCGCGGGGAGAAGGTGGTCTCGGCCCTGCTGAGGCCCTGTCTCACTGCTCGGAAAAAGTAACACTTGGATCACTAGAAAGTGACAGACAAGACTGGTTCGACTAGAAAAGGTTTATTAATATAATGATATTAATATGTAAAAAAATTAAACACGTTCTGCATTGCACTGTGCATAGTCAGTAGTAAATTATATTTGCATAATTTAAGAGCAGCTTGCTTTTTTTTAGAGGCACTCCTATTTTCTTAGAGATGAATAATGCACATGGAGACTTTTACTGTTGTATTTTGCTGACTCTGCAGCTCAAAGCCCATACCTCTTCCATTCATTATGCAATTGTCCTAATTATCTTCTCTCATTATCAGCAGCAACTGCAATTGTCCCTTAGATAAAGTCCCTGCCTTCTTTATAACACGTAAAGATTAAAAAATAATTAACAGTCTATGACAAAATAACTGCATTCTCTGCTCTACCTGCTGTCTTAGGCGAACAGGTTACCATTTAATAATAGATTCAGAATATTTTTGAAGACACTTAGGACATTATATTCGTAGAGCTGGTGTAGTCCAAATGAAGATTAAAAAAACACGTAAATTGAGCCCATGTAAATATGCATATATAATCAAATTAAGTCTGCTATATAAACCAGCAATGATTAGAGATTGGGTTCATAGGAAGAGTTCAAGCTTTCCTGTTCACTGAAACACAGTTCATTCTTTTATGTAGTTTACATTCCAGGATTAAAGTCAAAGGAGCATAACATTAAGACAATAGCTTCAGTTCTTCAGTTTGTAAATGATTTAGAACTTGATTTACACACTTGAGGAATTGCCAGATGCCTGACTACTTAGTTTATTTTCTTATAAAGAAGAATTAGCACTTCACTGAACTCCTCTATTTAAGGAGCTTTTATATCACAAAATAGTTCAACCTGAGAAACAGAAACCTATAAGAAAGATATGAATGTATGAAAATCTATCTGAAAAATGTTTCTTCAAATTTAAGCTCAGTATCAAGGATGTTCTGAAAGAATAAAAAATGCACTTGAGAAAATGAGGGAGCTGGAAGAAAAACAAAAGAAAAAAAAAACAACAACAACAACTTTAAGAAGTCCTTGTGAGTTTGGAAAGGATTTTGTACCTGGCATTGACCTTAACACAACAGAAGAAACTACAACCAGCAAGTAATCTATCAGCCTTTCAAAGTTGTTCCTCTTGCTATTCTTTGTTAGCTTCCAATGGCTTCTGCAATAATGCAGTATTAATCATAATCTAAAATAAGACATTTCTGATTTAATAGGATAGTCTCATTTTTCTCCCCTAAGCATATATTATTATAACATCCCAATGTCCTAAAGATTCCACAATAACTAAAGTTAGTGTTTCTAGCTACCTGAGAAACAAGGTAATTGTTATGGATCCATTTATATGAAAATTCATATGGAATGTTTAAATATATAATGCTAATGCAAAGACCCCTTGGGTTATTACAGGAAAGCTAAAAATTGGGTAAACAAACTCTAGCAGTTGGTGCATTACAGAGTTTTTAACAAAAACCTAAATTAAAAGTAAGACAATGTTTTAGGTTATTGAATACTGGGGATTGCAGGATGATACTTCTACGTAACGTGATAGCTTCTACACATACAATGTTCACATTTGAATCACGTCCCTTAAAAAAAAATCTGTTTTCAATACGTAAAGACAGATTTTTTTATTACCCCTACAGAAGTAGAGGGCTCAACAGAAATTAAAAATAATTTCTTCCAGTGCCCAACAGAAGATATAGACTGCTGAGCTGCCAATTACTTTTCTGAAAATAAAGTGAAGATACCCAGCATCTCGTACACTGAGGTCCAAAGTGACCTGCAAGCACCCTTAAACCACAGAACAAATACTTCTAAAGTTCAGGCCTACAAAGGATAATCTACTTCATCCTCCAAAACAAACAGATACTGCAAACATCTAATTGCTCTTGACCTCTGCAGTGGTCTACAGTAGGAATTAAAGGTGATCATAATCTGAGCTGCATATAGCTTGTCTATAGACAGTAGCTCTGGGAAGAAAGATACCAGAGTTTTCAAGGTTCTTTTGACTCTCTCACCAGTTCCTTCTCCTGATTCATACTGTCCTTGGAAGAATAGCTACATGGTGATCTGTTTTCCCTATCTTTCTCTATAAAATTGGGTAATTACTGTGTTAACACAAAAAGGGAATTGCACAAGCAGCACAAAGATTAGCACAAATGTTTCTACTGTTGCTGACTAATTTTCAATTTGACACAAACAAAGCAGCCATTTTCCCTGAGAATCAGTCCAAAAAGCAGCCTCTTTTCACTCTCTGTAAATGAGACCCGTAGTCTTATTTCCACAGCTAACTAGTCTGCTTGGTTCACATTTGATTCTTTTTTGTATCCTATCATCATGACAAGCCAAGATACAAGAGCTAAGCATAAGGTTCTGGACTGCGTTATTACAGATGAGTTGTCTCCAAACTTAACAGAAGCAGTATCAGTCTCTGATATCCAACGCACTCTTCAGCTTTTAGCAGTTAATCAATTACAAACAGTATTGGAAACATATAGAATCCATTAATCTCTTCAGACGTACATACTGATAGACTCCAGACAGTATAAAAGTACAGTCAATTAATACTCAGCACCCTGCAAAGATATACATTTACAGTGATTTCAAGTTTACATGAAAGATTTCATACTACACTTATTCCTACTTCCAGTGTTCAAGAATTGATATAATACTGTAGTAAGGTTATTCCTGGGCAATCAAAGAAATGCTATGAAGATAATCTGCAGATGTCATTATGAAATCAGTCCATTCCTTAGCGAGCTCTTCAATGGAGACTTCTTCCCCCCCATACTCCTGTGGAAGAATGCTAATTGGGAAGTGTTCGGTCAGACTCTGCATGTAGTTACTTCCATGCATATACACCTAAAACAAGAGATGAAAAGCATTACTTGGGTATGAAAACAGGCAGCAAAGAAACATAGTGCAAGAGCCGAAGCCACCAGTTTAGTTGGACTAAATAAGTGCACTTGTTCATAATGAGCTCCTTAAATGAAGAAGAAAGTACCACCATGTGAGTGTGTTTCCCACGGGTGCTCAAACTCTGACCCGCTCAATATCTGCAGCTTGATGAAGCATGGACTGCAACAAGAGAACTGCATTTTATACAGCTGCAAGCACAGGAGCTGAAACCAGCCACACACTTGTTCCAGACCAGTTTAGTGACACGGGTGAGGGAACACGCTACATCCGTACAACTGAGGTGAGCTAAACCATGGAAAGACTGGTCCTGTCATGATAGTTCTCTTGTACTTCTTTTTCAGTCATTTCCAAGAAAAGATCAGTGTTTGGCTCCTGGCCATTACTATCTGGTCCTGCTACATGTATTTAAAAACAACATTACATAGTATGTATGTAGGTTCAGATATGTGCCAAGAAGGATATTCAGAAGAATCTGTATCTCAGTCCTTATGTTTCAGTTCCAATTGAAATTAGATCCAGGACTTCTCCTCCACTTTAACCCTTGTAATACTGTCATTTTGGTTCTTCTTGTCTTGCTTCACTGTAGCTATTTTGAACACTTATTCATGACTTTCAGTCAGAAAGTTGTATAGGGCTCTTGTTAACACCTGACAAAAAATTCTGTAATTATTATTACACATAGATTACAAGAATGTGCACTCAAAAAGTAGTTGGCTGCCTTTATCTAACACTTCCTCGTCAGGAAGTAAGATAACAAGTGAAGAATAATTATTCCTATTAAAGTATGTGGAAGTGACCCTTAGAGCTTTTTTCAGATCATACCTGAAACCCTAAGCCAGAGACAAGCCAATCTCCTTTCCATGAAGTGGGATATCTCATTTGTTTTCTTTCAGGCCTTTACTGTCCATCTGCCCTCTTTTCTGCTTTTTGAGTTCCAGTCTGAGATATTCTGAACTGGACAGGTGACAGGGGCTTATTTGACACGTATTAATGTGCGAGAAGAAGGGCCACAGCATCAGGCTGCTGGAGCACACTCAGTTTCTTCATCTTTCCAGAGTGAGGGACTGACTGTGCTAGGCTGGCAGAAAGAATCCTGCCTCTCTCCTCCCTAACAAAACACACACGCTAGGAAAAGGGGATTGGCGAATAACAGATAACAGTGACAAAAAAAATCTGGATTTACTGTCCTAGTGAGCAGTAGGTACTGCAAATGCACAAGATCCACGTGCCGAAACAAGGAGGCATCAAAGTGGGAATAACAACAGGCAGTGCTGCTTATTTTTTACCTTATTCCTGCTGTTAACACTTCACAGTATTTCCTTTCCTGCCAGCTGAAACCACCAATATTCTTCCTCTGCTACAAAACCCAGAATTCTAGAATTTTGGCATGTTTTGCATCCAAACACAAACAGAGTTTTAAGATTTAAAAATCCAAAACAATCTAAAACAACTAAGAAGCTATTTGTAAAGAAATTTTGAACTTAAGCTTGACCTATTTTTGGTGCGTAAATGCCTTTGCAGATCTTTCAGAACTAAAAAGTTGTCTTCTACTAATTCTGCACAATTTGGAGCATAACATCACTGTTCAGTGACAATATCTCACTGTCATTTATAGGCAGAGTGTTGGGAGGTCCAGGATCTATTTCTTCCTAGTCCTGCAGACTAATTGCTATGTGACCTCAAGCAAATCATTTAACCTCTCTGTGTCACTGTAGTTTTTATCTTCAGAGTGGTGATAACAGTTACTACTTACAACTCTGGCATTATTGATAACTGAAAATGCTTTACAGTTAGTTTCCGGAGGCCCAAATGGCACTAACATTCAGAAATTGTTTATGCTCTTCAGTGCTCAGAAGCACCAGAGTCTGATGGAAGTGCTGCAGATTGTCATGTGGAAATTTTATGGCAGAAAGAAATACTTGTGTGCACTCACCCGTTGTTTTATTTTTTCAGTGAGAAAAGGCTTAATTAGAGCATAGACCGGGTAGAAGAATAAAGGCTCATTAATGAAGTGGATACCTCGAACTTTTAGAGGAAAGGAATCCTGTCAACATACATGAAAAACAGCAAAAGAAAAGGAATGCATTATTAAAAATATTCTATTATTAAGGACAAATATGTGAAAACTATCTAGTCCATAGGTTGGAGCATTCTTCCTGATCTTGCTAATACCTGCACTTCAGAGTGCTCTTAGTTTACACTGCCCCAAAAATGCTTAGAAAATCACATATTGTTCCTCCCATTAGAAAGAAAAAACCTACCAACAAAACAAACAAACAAAAACCCAGAACAGTATGAGAAGAGGCTACTAAAAAAAAACAAAACACAAACCCAAAACAACAAAAAAAGAAACAAGAAAACCTTCACCAAATTACATATAAATAACGTACACAAAGCTTGTGCTCAGCCTTTCCTCAGAAGTACAATTTTTCACAGCAGAGATTCTGCTGCTGATTTACCAAAAAGCTATCCAGCCATGTGCTTTAATTGGTAATTCACAACCTGAAGGATAAGATGTAAATATATATAAATATAAACCACTGGGGCTACTAACTTTAAGTTAAATAAATTATAAATATGATTTAGAGACCTTCTAAATATAGTTTAGAGCCTTGAAATTACTGGCAATTCGCCCAAGCTAGAAGTTCAGATTTACAACAAGATTACTGTCATAATGAAAATAAAAATTATATACGCTATGCAGTCTTTATAATATGAAATACTTCTACTTGCATTCAAGATTCATTTTGAAGTCCCAGACTTTTTCAGGTTTAAAGAAAATATGGCAGTGCTCAAAGACAGCATTATGCCATGAGGAAAGTATAGCTTACATTCATATCCCAGCTAATACCACCTCTGCAACTAGTTTTCTGCCTATAAAAATGGTACTTCTTACAGTTTTCCCCACTAGCACAGTAGCTCTTCTCACATTATTTCATGCATCATTTTATTAAAAACAAAAACAAACAAAAGCCCAAACAAACAAAAAGCATAAACACAAACCCTATACATTTCTTAAGTGCAATTCCTTTTAGATTTTAATGTATGATAAAGACCTTAAAACTATCAGATTATAGGTTTACCTCATGTTATTATGTGTTATCATATATATGAAGTCTACTATCATGTTTTTCACAAAACAATTTGTTTTTTCATGGGGTAACAGATTTTTCAAGGTGATATCACTTAATAATGTTACTATGGTTTCCATTCCTTAGTCCATATTTTCTTTCTATTAACTTATGTTTCGTCATACAGGATTGTAATCTGCAACACACATTTCTCAAGAAAAACTCATGGTTGAAACTATGCTTCCTTAATTTTATTTCTGAGCATATTGAACAATACTAAGACAATCTCTGGGTGAAATATATGAACTCAGCTAAAATGATGAAAGGAATTTGAAACAAAAATTAGTTACACTTATTTCTCATCTTAGAAAAGAACACTGTGTTTCTGCGTTTTTTTTCAATAGCTATACCATAAAAAATTAGAAGCTTGAAAAACATGCAACAAATCTGAAATAGATCAAGATGGAAACATCACATTCAAATAATTTCCTGGTTTGAGATAATGGATTGAAACCATTAGATGTAATTTCAAATCCTGTTCTTCTTCCTTTCTGCTCTATTTGAAGGTTAAAAAATTACTAGCAACTTGCTTACTAGCTCAGAAGTCAACTGAAACACTCTTGCACATCCTGTTCTCATGAGATATGGCCCAGAATCATACAAACATCAAGAGTTATTATTCTAGATGTGAAAAGTTGGGAATACCTGCTGGTTTCACTGAAGTTTTACAGTAGATACCAAAAAGGAAGAACAGCTGGAGTTCTGATGATATTCATTCAATGACTAAGCTTCAACTGAACCTCAGATATAAACCTTACTAAACCAGAGCAAGAGATTATCTCCCTGGCTAATTTCCACATCATAGGCTAAAAGTTTTATTATTACTGATTTTCAGCATAACTTCTGAAGGAAAATGGGATTATAGGACTACACTGTAGCCTTCCTGTCAATTCTCTGTCCCCTTTTTAAATTTGGTTCCTTTTTTTTTTTTTCTCTCAAATTCCTTGGTAAAGTTCAACTGAATTTGACAGAAAGGAACAAGTCTTAAAGACAGTAAAGTCCCTAGAAGTTTTGTGAAAAACAGGAGGTGAAGTAGCAGCAAATTGCACAAAATAATGCTCAAATTGGGGGGGTAAAACCAAGCAGAACATAAACATTATTCATTCTGTTGGTAGCAGCTGGATGGTTAAGTAGCATCATCCATATTGGTAACAAGCCAGTACCGTATTGGTCTTAACTACTCTTAGCACATGCTGCTTCTCACCTTCTCTGAGTCTCAGGAAATTAAAAAAAAAAAAAAGAAGAAGCTTTGAATATTTAGTTAATGTACAAAAGAATGGAAGAGAGGAGACGAAATAGGATAATGAACACAGATCCTTATAAAATTTGGCTTAATCTGCCCTTACACTCATGAAATTCTTGTGTTGTAACAGATCTGTGGAGTTCTTACAAAACATCAGAGGTTAAAGGACATTTACTGGTACACAAGAACATGCTTAAAGTCAAATAAAGCACAACCTGTACCTGAGCTGTCTGACTTCTAGAGGATTTAAGATTTTGTTCTTTCAAGCTGCACAGACTTTAAGAAGGTCTAGAGAAGGAAAATTTACCATAGCTTTAAAAAGATAAAAAATTGGGAGTTATAGCAATGAAGAACCATAAAGCAATACGTCATACTTACTGTAAGCACAGCAGCAATTTTCTTGGCCACTGCTGGGCTGATTTGAAATGCATGAGCAAATCGCCACCCTTGCAGATCAAAGATAACCTTGACTCCATTCCGCTGAGTCTCAATCTCCTTTACAATGAGTTCAGATGTGATAAGACTTACACGAAACACATCGTATGCTGTAAATAAATTGGGATCCCATTGTCCTGAGGAGTAAATAAACTGCACTGCATTATCATGAGGATAGCACATACATCTGTAGTTTTCCTTGTTACTGCTTCTAATGTGCTGCTCAGGAACAACAAATAACTAGCAATATCAAAGGTCCTGAAATAAACAGATTTGCCAGTACAGAAGTTATTTTGTGTCCCTGCTCTGCCACACATCTTTTGAACTGTACAGATGGTACCACCTAATGCTAGACAGTTGTATTAATATATGCCACCTAATGTAGTATGTTCCACCTATGGCCATAGCTTCCAGTACAAGGTTTTGACATGACAGCTTAATTCAAACAATCATGTTAGCAGAAACTGAAGATCATCAGTCCAATCAATGAGTATATTTTTTGTTCAGTGCAGCGATTCTGTCAAGATTCAAGCAAATTAAGTTTGTTTTTCTGAGGCCTGAGCAAAGAATTACATGGGATGAGTTTAACCCTTGATGAAAGCTCCAGAGAACACAGCTTTGCAGAAAGACACATTATTTTCTACTAGACCAGCTGATATTAAAACACTTCTTTAAATGCGGGCAAAAATAATTTCTCTGTCCAAAACAAGCACAAAGAAATATGGTAACACATTTAACTACATCTTTTTAAAAAAGACTTTTGGGAGTGTGTGACACAAAAAAAGGATCTTCAGAGTGTTGTTAGACAGGACTCTCTGGCTACATCTAAGTGGTGAAAACCCAGTGAACATCCACATCTAAACTGGACATTGGTACATGACTAGGTGTACACCTTCTTTTCTGTTCTCTCCCTTCTGTGCTGTGTGTGCACCAGTACCAGAGTCTTAGCACATGGCTTTCAAAACTTGCAGAGAAACAAATAATTATTGGGACACTCAGACCCAAATAGCCACATTTCTTTCAAGTTTTAGGGGTTTAACCTCAAGAGTTTTGTTTGTTTGTTTGTTTTTATGCAGACAAGAACTCCACTGAAAAGAAAATACATTATTCATAAAGGAATGTACAGGTTTAGCCAAAACAGTATTTAAGTCAAGTGATATAGCTGTTACAGCTCAACAAACTCCCTTTATATTAATGTAAAGGTATTTCTAACAGGAAACATAAATATGTTACCATACTAGTTAAGATGTTCTGATATTACCCATAAAATATGTTTATTTTGCTGCTCAAATTGTGATAATTAAAAACAAAACCACGAACAAACAGACAAAAGGGATAAAACCCCACAAACAAACAAACAAACAAAAAATGACAAAATAAAACCAAACCATGACTTCCAGAGCTAGGTGTGAAGTGGGTCCAAGCAATTTTGTCACTCACCAATTCTGTATATTAGAACTTTGCTTCCATGTGGGTCCCTTGATCTCAGGAGTCCATGATATCCAGCTTGCAAAAGACCAAGAACAGAAGATGGGTTTAAATCTCCACTTATTTCTGGGCATTCAATTCTCCACTTCTGGTAATTCTTCAATAACTGGAGAAAATAAATGTAGATGGCCGATAGCCATCAGGCATTACATGAAAAGCACTGTTAAAAATAGCTACAGCAAGAACTACAGATTTTGGATTAAAATTTCCTAAGTAGCTACCATTTAGACTTCTAATCTGAGACCTTCAAAGGAGCTATGAGAATCAGAATTTTTAAGTGACTCATTTCAACAAACCAAAATGTAGGTTTAAATCTCAAAGGTAGCATGCACAAGCTAGCCTTTCAAATTGTTACTGTGTTTCATCAAACAGCAAAACCCCACTGGATCCTCAGCACAGTTTCACAAATTAAATGGGTTCACCACAATGAAAGCATCAACCAACAGTCTTCTATTTCTGTTGATTTGTATTAACGGAAATTAATTTTTATTCATTTCTCAATTACTCCATATTTCACAACAGAAGCATTTGAGTTAAAAGTACTGTCAGCTGCAACTAATAAAACATAACCTTATATAAATTAGAAATTTATTTTATCTATGCAAGTACCATTTTCTTCACCATTTTCATAGAAAGAATGGTCAGAAGGAACCTCAGTGGATACTGAATTAATCCCTTGGAACGTTACAGCATCAGTTATGCTGATACCTACAGACTCTTAGAGGGAGACCCTCTAAGAAATTATAGGTGCTAAGAAATTATAGGTGCTATTTCTCTCATGGAAATAGCACCTATAAATATGTATTTATAGGTACAAAACCAAAAAAGTTAATCTGTCACACTAGAATCCCATTTGATTTGACAATCAGAAAGCTGATAAAAGCCTCATCCTAAACCATACACCATAGAAAGAAACATTTAGCCATTAGGAGAATTTTATTAGAAGGCTTTTGAGTGTGTTAAATCAGTTTGTCTAGGCCAACTTAAAACCAAACAGATAAAAAAGGGCAGGTAGGGGGTGGGGAGAGGGCATAGTAGGAAAAAAAAAGTTAATTTGTAGAATAGAAATTCACTATGATTTCAAACACAGGTCTGATTAGGTACTCTGATTATCTCACTCTGTTAGTATGTGACTCTCTGCAAAGGGCACTGTTTGAGCAATCCCAACCACTTTGTGCCAACCAGACGGCACTGTCAACACACTATGTTCTTTTCCTTGATCTTTCAAATACAGACCCTTAAACAGCAGCAAAACATAAAATCATGCTCAAAACAACTCTGCAAATATCTTCACCCTTTCCCACTTTTCTTGTAAAATCAGTTATACCACAACTTTATGAACCTGGTTAACAATTACATAAATATTTTAAACAACTCTTTCAAGGACTACCTGCCAAAACAAGATGAGAATAAAAATGATATGTTAATTCAAGCCTCTAAATAATTGTATCTTGTCAGTATAGTTAGTTTCTCATTTTAGTGAATATTTACATTTTCCAAGTTGGAAAAGGCAAATGTTTAAAATCTGGACCTCAGGAGAAAGGGAATGATGTTCACAGGTTGTGACACACACAAGATCCTTACGAAGACATAATTTACCTCCTGGTGAGTCCATTAAGGAATAAGTATGTGGTTGGAATACTTCTGACACCTTCTGTGACGTGGGCAAGTGGTGCATCTTTTGACATAGACAAGTGACATGGCTAAGCTCCAAATGTATTTCCCTTGGCCAGAAAGCCAGGAAGTGCTAAAGAGGTCTCAGATTTTGAAAACCTAATCTAATTACCTGAAATGATTTAGCGCTGAAGTAAAGGTTAGCATCAGATAATCTTCCACAGCATCTACAACTAGTTTTGAGCCATATTCTGTAAATTTTCATTTATGTAAACAATCCCTTTCTTAGCAGCTGGACATACTCAGGTCACACACAGACACAAACAGAAATATTATACATAACAACCAGTCTGGATATAGAAGATGAATCAACCTAATATCAGGATAAACAGGAACACTCATTACCTAGTATAAAATATGTCTCATACTTTTAACACAGGGAAAACATCTCAATATATAATTATCTGTGTTTACAAACTGAATAACCTACCTAGCATTTGATCAACACCTGAAAATAGATGCAAGATAACTCTATAAATGGAGAAAGCTGGATGAAAAACTCCAGTGTCTGGAGTTAAACATTAATTAAGAGGTTTTTTTCCTGAGGTCTTTAGGGGATAGTTCCAGATTTCTGAACATCAGAGATGATAAAGTTACTGATTAATCCAAAATTCATGTGCTATGAAACAAAGAAAAGTGAACCTAGTACTTTAGTTAGAATTAAAAGAACTAGAAAACCACATGCTTGTTACAGAAACCAATGTATTTGTATATGTACATTTTTTCATTGTTGTTCATTTTTTTCATATTAACAAGGGTGCTAGACAGAATTAGGCCTCTGTGTCAGCAGTTGTACCAATGCACATGATGTTTAGGAAAAAAATGTTTTGGCAATCTCTGAAGAAGAAACCAACAGCTCAGACTTCAGAATATAAAGATATATATATACATAATCACACACCTTTGGGTATTTCTTTTTTTTTTTTTTTTTTTTTTTAATTATGTGTATATAGCTACACAGAATTTAAACATATGGTATACACAGACACAAAATTTAAAATATTATTATAGAGACATAGAACTTTCCCAGTTCCACATGCAATATCTCTTTGACAGTTGGAAGAAGACTGGCTCATGTCAGTTTAGAGATTGGGTTTAGCACAAAGGGAAGACTGGCTGACTGATTTGTGTTTTCTCAACAGTCAGCCAGGGAGCCTAATAGGGGCTTTTCCATCCTCTCTGTGAAACCCCTCTATATTAATGGAAGAAAAGCAGCCAAGTAATTGACTTAAACTTGCTATTTATATTTGAACAATGTGAAGATCCTCAGAAATAATGCCTGCAATTTGGCAGTATGTTTGACACTATGGAAAACAATCCTTCTTGTACATCAGTTATTCTAAGCAGTGTAACACACTAGAAAGTCTTGATTCCTCCATATACCTTTGTAGCTATCAGAACTCCTAAAAGGATCCCAGATATTTAGACAGTTTTGAGTGCCATAAACCCAATGTTTACAAAAGTCTAAGTGGTATGTTATGAAAACATATCTTGGCACAGAGTTTCAATGTTGCTTTTTTATTGAATTTAAAGTTTTTCATTCTTTTCCCCAGAGTATAATCTACTTCAAGTACAAAAAGACAGTATCCCCAAGTCACTGAGAATTAGCCTTATACATGAGTTGTGGGATGTAAGACGAAGACATAATAAAATGCACTAGGCAAAAAGATTTAGGGAGGAAAGGAGATGCTAGTTCTCCAGATGTCACATATCACTACTGAATCCAAGTGACAGTGGTTTTGATCACAATAATAAAGTCAAACATATATACATAGCTGGTACATTAAAAAAGGGTATATAAACCCATAGCTTTAGCACATTTAATGGAGACCCGTGGTCCCGTTTCTCTGTTTACAACACATATAGTAAGTAGGTTTATCTGTACAAATCAATGAGCAAAAAACATACTCAGCTCTGAAACAAACATATAGCCAGACTGAAATCTTTTGCAGCATTAACACCCGATCCCTACCTGTATCTCTCACAGGGATTACAAAGGCATAGAAGATGTTGTAACGATGTAACACCATTCTTTCTGAGTATTAATTTTTGGTAGGTAAGTATTGCCTAGAAGTCTCACAGGGCAAGAAAATTCCTTATTTACCTATTGAAGGTTTGTTGTGTCATTTGACTGTTATTGTTATTCTGTGTCAAAGGACTTTCTGTTCATTCCTAAAGATACATCTGCCAGTATTTGATGTAGACTGACTTAACACTTTCTTACCAATAAAATTAATGCTTTTGAAATAATTTCATGGAAGCTATCTGCTTAACGTCACCTCTTCTTCTGGAGCCTGTATTTAAGTGGTTCAGGTTCATGCATACATCTCCAGTCACTTTCTAAGATAAGATATTCGGCCAAGTTTAATCTTTCTTGTGATTCAAAACGAAGAAAAAGAATTCTCTTCTAACTTGAGAATAGGCTGTTACTGAGCTTTATTGAATAATCATTTGTTTTAAAAAATACAGACAGTTCTTCTTTGAGTTCTTCAATTCCAGCTACCTGTTTCAGTGGTGGATTTTTTTCAGGTCTGACACATATCAATAGATCAGTACTTGAAAGCAAGTCTGGAATTGCCAGTGCAAAATGTAAAGAATGTTGGAATGAGTTATCATAGAAGATTCAGAAATGGATCTACCTGATTCTTAGTTTCTGAATCATTTCCAAATGTGGATAAGCTAAAATTTCTGAGATGTCAACATTCAGATAAATCTGTGTCAAGTAATAACCAGGGATGCATCAAGAAACCATTTGCTCAGTTGCCACTTAATTCATATTTAAGTCTAAGTATAAGCCCATACTAAGAAAGATGCTTGACAAGAGCTTGAAGACCTTTGGTTATAAACATTGACAGAGCCACAAAACTTCTATTATCCCTTAGCTGCTCTACAAGTACTATGCAGTAGGACACAGAAGCCCAGTTGGCAAAAAGAGGACCATATCAATCTGGACTCCAAACTGAGATGCAACATTTAACCAGGACAGGAGGGAGCAGACACTGTTTAGACTGATGACAGGAGGGCTCTGTCTAGGATGAAGTACTAACATAACCTCTGCATGAGGTCAGACTTGGGTTAGATGAATATTCATCTTATGACTACCACAGATTTTTGCACAATAAATCTCTTGGGCCTTAATATACTGATTGCAGATAAACACATTCCTTTTCCTTTTTTTTAAAGTTTCTTGTCTTCTTCCCATGCTGTAAGAGAAATAACCTAGAAATCAGTGTAAAGTGGTATATGGAAGATGAAGTAAAAGTAGCTAGAGCATTTGGAAACCTGAAATTCTAGATGGAAAAATTAAACACAGGTGGATTTTGAACAGCAGAATCTCTTAGTTCAAAGAAGGTTTCAGACAAGAAATTTAGAAACTTAGCAGCCTGTGGAGATCCAGAAATTCTAATGAGATTCTAAAAAGACTTAATTTTTCTAAAGCAGGTACCCTGACTTAGAGGAATGTTCCTCAAGCAGGGTAGGAAATGTGTTACTTTGTAGACTCCATCTCTTAACCTAGCTTAGATTCCACACTCCTGAAGATTAGTCATAGAATCATAGAATATCTGAAAGTTGCGAGGGACCCAGAAGGATCTAACCTAGAACTACACCATACAACTAAGAGCATCATCCAGATTCTCCTTGAATTTTGACAGGCTTGGTGCCATGACCACTTCCCTGGGGAGCCTGTTCCAGTGACTGACCACCCTCTCAGTGAAGAACCTTTTCCTAATGCTCAATCTGAATTTCCTCTGATGCAGCTTCATCCCATTTCCTCATGTCCTATAGCTGGTCACCAGAGAGAGACCAGCACCTCCCCTTCCACTGCCCCCTTCGAGGAAGCTGCAGACTGCAATGAGGTCACCCCTCAGCCTTCTCTTCTCCAAGCCGAACAGACCAAGTGACCTCAGCTGCTCCTCATAAGTCTTGCCCTCAAGACCTGTCACCATCTTGGTCACCCTCCTCCGGATGCACTGTAATAGTCTGATGTCCTTCTTGTTTTGAGGCACCCGAAACTGCACACAGTACTTGAGGTGGGGCTGTATCAGTGCAGTATAGAGTGGGACAATCATCTCCCTTGACTGGTGAGCTGTGATGTGCTTGATCCATCCCAGGACTCAGTCGGCCCTTTTGGCTGCCAGGGCACACTGTTGACTCATAATCAACTTGCCATCAACCCAAATCCCCAGATCTCTTTCCGCAAGGCTGCTCTCCAGCCTCTCATCCCCCACTTTGTATATATGACCAAAATTATCCCATCCCAGGTGGAGAATTCTGTACTTGCTCTTGCTAACTGTCATACAGTTGGTGACTTCCAAACTCTCTGTCTTTCCAGATCTCCCTGTAAGGCCTCTTTGCCCCCAAGGAAGACCACAACTCCTCCTAGTTTAGTAGCATCAGAAAACTTAGTTAATGTACATTTGATTCCTGCATCCAGATCATTTATAACAACATTAAAGAGCACTGGCCCTGAAATCAAGCCCTGGGGAACACCATTGGTGACTGGCCACCAGCCTGATGTAACCTTATTTACTCTTTGAGCCCAACCAGTCAGCCAATTCCTCACCCAACATATTATGGACTAGCTGGGTGCTGGAGAATTTATCCAGAAGGATACTGTGAGAGACAGTATCAGAAGCTTTGGTAAAATCCATAACTACCACACCTACTGGCTTCTCTTGGTCAACTAAATGGGTGATTTGTCATAAAAGGAAATTAAGTTAGTTAAGCAGGACTTTCCCCTCATGAACCCATGACAGCTATGACTAACGACTGCATTGTCTCTCAAGTGTTTTTCAGTAACTCCCAGAATAACCTTCTCCATAACTTTACAAGGCACTGAAGTGAGACTGACAGGCCTGTAAGTAACAGAATCTTCCTTCTTACCCTTCCTGAAAATTGGACATTTGCCAGCTTCCAGTCAACTGGGACCTCTCCAGAGTCCCAAGACCATTGAAAATCAATGGAGAGAGGTCCCCCAATAACATCAGCCAGCTCTTGCAGTACCCTGTCATGAACCCCATCAGGCATGTGCATCCAGCTTGAGCAGCAAGTCTCAAACAAGTTCAGGGTCATCTGGGAGTTTGTCATCCCCACAGTCAGTCTACCACCACAGGGCTCTGTGGGTTCCAGCCCCATCATCAGTGTTGAAGATAGAGGTGAAGAAGGCATCATTTTCACTTTGTATGCCTATTTGTGAGGTGACCGACCTTGTCAAGCAATGGATCAATGTTATCTCTGACTGTCCCTTTGCTATTAACATATTTTAAAAAGCCCTTTTTGTTGCCCTTCACAATACTGGCCAGCTTGAACTCTCATCGAGATTTGGCCGCACTAATTTTCTCCTTACAGTGGTGAACAGCATCTTCACAGTCCTCCTGTGTCTCCTGTCCTTGCTTCCTATGTCCATACACTTTCCTTTTCTAACAAAGTTCTATAAGAAGTTCCCTGCTCAGCCAAGATAGCCTTCTTCTCCACCTGCTTGACTTGTGACACTTTGGAAATGCCTGCTCCTGCACTTTTAAAGAGATGGCTCTTGAAAAGAGGCCAGCATTCATGGACCCCAGTACCTTCAAAAGCAGATTCCCAGGCGACCTTACTGACGAGCTCCTTCAGCAGCCCTATGTCTGCTCTCCCCAGCTCCAGGGTTGAAGTTTTGCTGGGGGTTTTTCTCCTATTGTCAACTATTTGAAACTCAACTACTTTGTGGTCACTGTGATTAAGACAGCCACCAACCACCACTTTGCCCATGAAGGTAAAACAAATCTAGGAGGGCACCTTTGCCAGTTGGCTCCCTTAGTACCTGCACCAAGAAGTTGTCTTCAACATTCTTCAGAAATTTCCTGGACCTGTTTGTGTCCACTGTATAATATTCCTAGTTGATGTTGGGGACAAGGGAAGCTGATCTAGAGATATCCCTTTGTTCCTTGTAGAACAATTCTTACCTACAACATATCTCACAATTAATCACAATAAAGTGGAGAAACGTATGGGACAAGTTCTGAAGTGCCACTGTCCTGTCTACAGGATTATCAGTAACAACCAATTGTAATGTAATTAGAAGTGAATATTAGGAGAGCATATTATCTTCATTAAGCCCTACTTTTTGGAAGCAGGGAATACAAGAAAACAAAATGGCTTTTGTTAGGAAAGGAAAACAGGCACAGTCCTACAATTGTTAATGCACATCTGATATAAACAATGTCATGAACTTCAAGTAAAAGTAAGGTACATATCTCAAAGGAGTCTGACTTGACTTACTAGTTTTTCTGCTGAGGAGGACAGATTTAAAGCTGTGACATGAATCTCACAACCCAAATGAAAAGAACACAAAATGTATTTTAAAAGCTAATTATTATTATGGGCTTAATTCAATTTCTAGTGTTGTTCTTTAGCTACCCAGATCCTGCAATACATCCATATGCAAACGATCTTCTCTTATGGTGACTAAACTTGGAAAATCTACAGTACAGAGAATTCAAAAACTAAAATTTGAGATCTGTTGGGCAATGCTATGTCATCAACACCAAATTCCACTGAAACACAGCTTCCAGTTGGCACAAGTTAAGAAATGCTTTTGCCCTGGGGAGATTTGGAAGTACTTTCTGTTCAGAATGGTTAGTACTTGTCAATCTTTTTGTAAAAAAGGAAACAACTAATAACACTTTGTACCTTTGGATATTAAAAATATGCACACACTGTCTGTACAACAAAGATAATCACCATACAAACAGCCAGGAGAGTACCAAAACTTACTGAAAGGAGTGTTGTAAATGACCAGACTCCAAGAGAAAATACATTTTTACGCATAGCTTTATGTTAGAGTAATCATAAACCTGTAGTGAAACTAGTATCATTACTAGTAACAAGTAACCTGAGCCTGAAAAGGATGTCCTTTAAATGATACTGTTTCCTGATCGGAGTTGTGGCTGTGCCACACTTACTGCAACCTCTAAGTAACATGACCGTACCACACTTACCATAACCTTTACATTACCTCATCAAGGCTGCACAATGCCAGCCACGATACCGCACTATTATACGGCACCGCGCTGCGTGACCAGCAATTAGTTACACCCTGAAACTCCCTGCTTGGCCCTATCCGACCCACGCCCGCCTCCGTTTGCCCCCAGCAATAACCCCAGACGCCCCTCCGGCCTGCCCGCCGCCCTAGTGCCGCGGCATCCCCGGGGCCCGAGGCGAGACCCCCCCAGGCCGCGGCGTGCGGGGCCAGGTGCGAGCGGGCGGCTGGAACGGCCCCGGGCCGGGCCACAGGGGTCACCGCCGCCTCCTCCTGTCCGCTCCCCCGGCCCTCCTTACCCTCCAAGCCAGGTCCAGGTGGAAGTCTCGGGCACGCAGGAACCTCACCAGGAAGGAGTCGGAGAGGGGCTGCGGCCAGCGCTGCCCGGGCTCTGCCTCCGCCCGCTGCCGCAGCTCGGCGATGGCGCTGCGCACCCTCGGAGCGTGGTCGGGCAGGTCGTTGGGGTGTCCCGCGCCCGGCGGCCCCCGCGACATCCCGCTGCCGCCGCCGGACGGCTCTGAGGCGACAGCCCCGCTCGGTCCCGCTGCCTCCCTGTCCCTGCTCCGCCCCAGAGGGACAGGGGCGGCGTGGGCCGGCCCCGGCGTGGGCCGGCCGCACCGCGGGGGCACCCCAGGGCCCGGCCCCGCCGCGCTGGTGGCCGGGCGGGGTCCGCGGCTGGCCGCAGCGCCCGCCGCATGGGGGTCGTTCCAGGCTGCTGGAAAGCGCTACGGATGGTGGCCTTCCCCTTAGGGGAAAATAAGCCATCTTCAGATACTAAATAGCCAAAAAGCAGCTGGGAACTGCCGTGCAGAGGGGAGGTCGGTCGTGGTGGAAAACTGCCTTGGAGCACGGAATCCTCAGCATGAGTGTGCAGTAATAGAAATATATCCACTCTATCTGGAGAAAAGATGATGACATTGAATTCAACTTTAGTCCAGCTTTACTGCCCAGCAATGAGTTCAGTTATTGAAGGTGAAGGGTTAATTGCTCTATTAGTATTTTTATTGTAACAATTTCCTTTGATTAGGTTTCTTTTGGGATGTCTGGCCTACATATGCTGAAAGTCTTACTTCATTTAACATGGAATTTATGAGGCATACTTAGGCTGATTAAAAGGTTTACAAAACTTTGTTCTAAATAACCTTCTCTGGCTTTCTGCATGTACATTTAATGCTTCCTTACGTTTTGATAGGAATTTTGGTCATATCTAGCCATGTCTTGGGCTGTTACATACTGCTGAAATGTGTACAGGTATCCTTCATTTTACAAATGTGAAAAAATCTGCCCAACTAAAAGCATGCAGGTAAAGAGTGGGATGATTGCGAATAATCATGCCCCCCAAAAAAAGTAATTGAAAGCAGGGACTCAAGGGACTGAACAGGAAAGACAAGTCTGCAGGAGCAAAGTGTTGCAGCAAAGGATAAAAATTGAGAAAGAGGTGGAGCAGTCAAGAGGTGGACGTGTAGAACTGTGGGCAGGAGGAAGGTGTGAGGAGGTATGGACCTGCCCTAGAACGAGAAGAAAAAGCAAGCTGGAAATAAAAGAAGAAACAAAACAGAATGTGGAGTAACAGCAGGTTGTGCTAAACCTTTTGTTTCTGTACAGAGCTGGACAGAGCCTCTATGGGAAAAATGGCATTCAAACGTGATACCCAACCATGGGTGGCAGGACAAAGGGGTATCACAGCAGGGTCATACATAGCTTTCAAACACCCCTTCCTAATTTTTGAGCACTTAGTTTTGCTATCTCAGTATTCTTACAACTTAGGGGGTTGTATGTAAAAACAAAAAGGGTGGGAAAAAAACAGATACTTTTTATTACACTCTTCAGCTGAGCACTCATAGTTTTTAACTAGCTCATCTACAAAACTGACATTACAGTTTGGCTGCATATTTGACCAAAGTTAGTTTACTAATGATTTCAGAGATTTCCCTCAAGACTGAGTTACAAAATATCTGTACATTTAAAGTTTGTATTAAAAATTCCATGAGTCAGCCTGAGTTTGCTACAGTAATGAGAGCTCCTGTCTCTGACAGTGAAGATGCGATATCATCAGGGCTTCACACAGAGGAGCCAACATATCGAATACTTGATTCTTCACCACAGCAATTAAGACCTGTTGCAAGATGAGACTTGTAGGTAAAGCTTTTGTTTTGTTTAATTACATGTGGAAAAGTGCTCAAGTGCCTGAAAGCTCTGTCTAAATAAAATATGCCTGTTTGTAAACTTTGTCTTGTTTGTGTCCTTGGACTATAATGATTACTGCAACAAAGACCTGAAATTGTGGCAATATCTCGTAGATGTTCCATTTTGGCATGTACCTGTGACAAATGGACTTCCCAGACAGCCAGAATTTTCCCTTCTTCAGCAGAAACTTTACATCTGTGTGAAAGCAATATCATAACTTTAACAGGTCTTCTGTGGCAAGTGTTCAAGGGTTATGTGGTTATCTATGACTGTAGAATCACATACATGTACATTTTATATATGGATATGTATATGTATGGAAATGGTTTAGTGGTGGTCTTGGCAATGATAAGGTTTACGGTTGGACTTCATGATCTTAAAGGTCTTTTCCAAGCTAAATGATTCTATGATTCTAAGTTCAGAAAGGTCAGGCAGTAGGAGCTGTTAAAGTTAGTAGTACATCCATAGCAAAGCTTCTGAAGCAAATTGGAAAACAAACCTCAACACTGAAGATTTTTCCTTAAGAAGTATGAGTCCATTCTCCTTTTATTTATTTATTTGTGTTTTTTTTTACGGGACACTATAAAAACGATAAAAGGTTTTTGAGTTTCAACCCTATAGTTGTAGTTTTATGTTCTTTCTGTGAATGATATGGATAAATCGAAGCTTGTCTTTCATCCACACACATTTAGGCTAGCATTAGCACAAAAATTTCAATAGGATCAGGATTAAGTGTTTAACTTTCATAGATGCTGAATACTTTATTTCAGTCAGTAAGGATGGCAGATAGTCAGCATCCCTATAAATTAAGTTCTAGTTAATTTGCTTAAACTTGTGCATAGAAAGCCATTATGCAATGTTTAATTTTCAGATCTTTGATTTTTTACTAAGAAATCACATATATAAAAAGTGTAAGTGCAGAGGTGTGAGTAAGGAAATCAAGACAATAATTAGGTGAGCTGTTTTACAAAGTGCCAAATGGCCTGCCCTCTCCTCTTGCTTTTCTCCTCAAAGAAGTATCCACAACTAGAACAAAATAATCCTTCTCTCCAAAAAAGAAAAAGTTTGAGTATTTCTTCTTCAAGTTTATCACATATTCCAGGGCAGAAACTAATTTGGGAAGAATTACATTGCCACTTATTAACTAGAGAGACAAGAAAATGCATGTCACATGGAAAAAAAAAAAAAAGTATCACTCTGGTATTTATTATGTACAGGTGAAAAAACCCAGCCCTGTACAAGCAAACTCCTACACAAATGCAATCTTCCAGTGAAATCCAGAGCAGAGAGTCAAATCAGTGGGGCCCCCGGTTTGTCATGCAAGTCTGTTCACGTAAAGGACTTTGGAATACCAGTAGAGGAGGAAAAAAATCTTTCAAGCTAAGCAAAACTGAATGGAGAACTCACTTCTGTAGTGAAAGCTGATCATTTTGTACAGCAAAAAGAAAAAAAAAAGTGTAATACATGTCATCCTTCTCTGAACCAGTGAAAGTTAAACCCCAAGGTGTAAGAGGTCCAGTTGTGTCAGTAAATGCTTTCTGCTTTTTTAATTTTCCCATGATCCATCCTTCTTTATGTCTGTCTGCTCACTGGTGCTGATACCATTGTTCAAAACTTTGGCAAACCTTCTCCTATTGTACTAGACCTTCAAGTATATAATATACTGTCTAGCAGGGTTGGTTGGTGACTCAGTAACTTAGCAATAGCCTTTCAAAGTCCCACTCTATAATATAATATAATTTAGCAATCTTAGTAGACAGTTGATGTACATATACTGGAAGAGAACTTGTCTTGCCTTGTACAGCACAATAGATTATTTGCAAAACCATCTTGGTGTAAAAATAACTGGAGGAAAGTGTTGTATAAGCACAGCCCAAGTTTCTAGTTAAATTATATGTAGTTTATTCTGCTCTGTAAGACCCTGCAATCCTCAGTGTGTGAAGAGATGATGAAAAACATTCACAATCAGGAATTGGAAGGGTAACTCAAGGACTGAGTGAGTGATGGGGGGGAAAGACTTTGGTCCTGCTGTCTTGTTGTAGCAAGAGTATGAATCATCTGCACCAAACCAGCTGCAAAAGTGATGGTTTATTTACTGTCAGATTTACAGGCATCACTTTGAAGTCTTGACATTTTATGGAACCAATAAGGACTACCTAGACCCAGCCCTGCCACAAGGCTGGGAGAATATGCATCACACTGTTTGTGTTTAAAAGAAGGAAAGACTTGTGTACACTCCTTAACCCTCATATCTTCCTCCTTTTAAATAAATCTGTGCCCATGCATATGGAAAGGATTTACCCATTGACTGTATATTTGATTAAATATTTCAGGCTACAATTTCACCTATCACAGTTTTCCATCTATCACTCATTTTTAGTTTAAATTTATCTAACTAATTTCACTGGGTTTTCACTGAAGAGCTTCTGTGAACTGGTGGTGAGAAGGAGCCAAAAAAAAAAAAAAAGAAAAGAAAAGAAAAAACATCAAACAACTGCTCTTCAGCAATATTCTTGTTATTCCCTGCATCTGCATGTTTCACAACTTCCGTCTGTGACCGTGTGTTTGGTCTGGTTGGCTCTAGTGTCCCTCCCTGGGACCTCTGCTCACAATTTTTGCCTGTTTTTCCAGCTTGTCAATATTTCCACTGGATAAGCATACAGGTGATAAAAGATTCTAACTCAGGTCGCTGCAGCTGGCAGTTGCTGAAAAGTTGCAAGCAGAATCAACAAGCAGGATCGATAGGGTGAATATTTGTGCATCTACATGGCTCCTCATTCTGCCCGTGTGTATTCCAGCATAAGGTTACTGTGTGCCATATAGCCGCAACAGCAGCGGTCTGTGGGTTATGATTTGCTGTAACAAGTTGCCCTTTCCTTTAATGTCAAGAACTCCGAGTGTGTTGTTTCAAGTGTGGTTCTTTGCTGCCTTGTACTGAACTTGATTTTCTGCAACTACTTGATTGTGTTGATCTTTTAGTCCTGTTTACGGTATATAGCAGGATACAGGGGGGAATAAATACAAGCCCTGGCATAGAAGCTGTATTCAGTGCCCCAACTTAGGAAATATTTGCCTGGGAAGATGACTCTAAATGGAGTTTGACTAGCCAGGGAGTTAGGTACTGACTCTGCACTCTCAAGATGTGCTCATCTTGGAGTCCTGTGCTGGAAATCTGCACTAAAACATGTCAAAAAGAAAGAGAAAAAAACAAACCAACCAACCAAACAAACCAAACCAAACCAAACCAAACCAAACCAAACCAAACCAAACCAAACCAAACCAAACCAAACCAAGGAAACCAATTTCTGTTATTAAAACATAGTCTCTGGAGAAGGGGACAGGTTGTTTCATATTAATGCTAACTTGATGGTTACAACATTTGCCAGTACTGCAAAAGTTCCAGGTTTGATTCCTCCCTCTGCCTTCAAACAACACGTCTTAAACACTATGCTATGAGAACACTCTGTCCCTTAGCTATAGTACACATCGTTCATTAGGATTATATGCACTTTAGGGCATAATAAGATGAGCCTGATGAGGCAACATAGCAATAAGAGTAACAAATAGCATATAGGAGCAGGAAATTTGGTTCAGGATCGTGCTCCAAAAACTGTTTATATATTTTACAAGTAATACACAAAGATACCCAGAAGGAGAGATGGCCAAACAGTACTCCTGTCATTGAATAAACATTGCTGTTGTGTTGAAAGCCTTCAGGCGGCATGGAAATCTCAAAGGCACAGAAAAATGTTATTTTTGTCTTTCAAAAAGAACACATTTGGGCAGAAATAAAACATCTATAGTAGTTATTCACAGCAATTGTTAGCAAACTATTACTGTAGAAATATGGAACGTATTAAATATAATTTAATACATAGAAACTATTGAGATATATGTATTAAATGAGTTTACTTTTGAATTAAAACATTGTGTTCTATCTAAAGACAGAAATGTACCTCTCACAAAGGCTTTTGTCTCTGAAGACATTAGGAAGAAAATAACAATACGAGAACATCAGTACTGTTCACAGTAAACACAGATGGAGATCATAACCAGTGAATCACAGAACCATAGAATCATTTTGGTTGGAAGAAACCCTTAAGATCATCAAGTCCAACCATAACCTAACTCTAGCACTAAAGCATGTCCCTAAGATGCTCAACAGTGATTTATAACTAGAGATCCAATGTCATAATACAGATTCTGAACAAACAAGTTATTCTAGTTCCATTTATTTCTAGAGGAAAAGTTTGAAAAATGAGCATGACTTCTACATATTAGAAGCAGACTAAGTTACATAAACATAGAGACTCTATCAGCCTATAATATGCACAAATTTCAATTGCCAAAACCCACAAGATTTTACATATTGTAAATAAAATATGTGTAAAAAGCATTTTTAGATTTGAAGTGCAAAGACAAACCAGTATATTGAAGTTAATATTCATGTTTTTACAGTGAGCGAAAATATTTCATGTAGAAACTTCTGAAATTTTGCCATTTCTAAGTCTGACCTTACAAAGCAGGAGAAAACAATACAAAAAGTTTGCCTCAAAAGTTTCTCGGGTTTCCTCTTTTTTTTTTGTTCTCTTTTTTTTTTCTCTCTATTTGCATTTGTTTGTTCATATGTTTGTTTTCTGCTTTATTGTAGTTTTGTTTGTTTGTTTCAGATCAGCCTCTCAACAAAAAGCCTGGTTCTGGACCAGTTTGTGGACCCAGTGGTGGTTTATATATGAGGTATGTACTGATTTATTAGCACCATAAGGACTGATTTATCCTGGGCATCCATTAAACACAATCCCTGGAGCTGGGTTAGGCGTCTCACACAAGCCAGCTACCAGACCTAGCTATTGGGATTTAAATACCTAATGGAAACATAATTCTTATCTAAACCACCCGGTGTCCTTCACTGATTTGGTTGTGAAATACTGCACTTCATAATTCTCAAACAGGAGGGTGCAATTCTGCTCACATTATAAACAGTGCCTCTGTACTGTTCAACAGATTTGAAATCTCCATAATCAGAACTTCATAATCATCAGCTTGTCCAACCAAACCCACTCTGTGTAAGACACATTGCTAAATGGGTTAAGGGTCTGTGTTAGATTCTGGGTAAATGAGAAGGGGACCAGAATACAAAGAAATGAAGGGGCTTCAGGAGTTGAAAAGCTTAAGAATCACTGCTGTAGAAATTTAAACCTTAGAAATGAAATCAGCTGTATAAACCCAGCAAAATTAATGGTTAATTTTATATCCTCAACAGGCATGCATTTTTTTTCTGGTGATCAATGAATAAAGTTGATTACCATGCTGTGGAGATAAGGATGACACTAATGAGATTTTGATTGATGTGATTTTCATTTTTATGATCTATTTGTAAGCACAGTCACAGAAAAAGAAATGGTTTTGGCAAATAAGATGGCACAGCAAAGACTACTAAAAGCGATTTCCAGAGAATTAATAAGTACATGGCAAACTTTGTTCAACAGAGGTTGTGAAGCTTTGAAGACATTCATCTTCCTTGGAAAACTGTGAAGTCTAAAAATTTTGAGTAAAGCAGTGTCAGACTTACTGCCTGCTTTTGACACGAGAACATATAGCATTGGTTCTCTGAGACATTCGGAAAACTATTTGCAAGTTGAAGCCTGTAAATAGAAACTTAACATTGAAAAGGGCACCTGCAAATACTGCAAAAATGTATCCAGGTGCAACATGAACACATTTGTGCATGCAGAAACAGAAAAGGTAACCATGCATGGTTACCTTTCACTTCCATACCAGCTAATCTGAGACATATTCCTGTTCTTCTATTTTTATATCTATTATAATACCATATACCTTAGAAAAACTAAATGCAAACTTTTCTTTGGGTATGGCATTTTACTAGGCTTTAGGTTTTTATTTTGCCTATGCTTCAAATAAATTACCTCTCCTGATGAATTTATGCAGCTGTCATTCTGAATCTAAATAGGAGAGAATCCAGTATACCATACTGTATAAGAATGAGATGCTCAACACAGTCCTTCTTTCTAAACTATATGGAAAGGGGATTTTTTTTTCTGGAAAACACTGAGATATGTGTTAAGGTCTGGACTGCTACTACCATTATTGTTGGAGTTTCACAAAACAATATTCCTGTACAGATAAATTCTTACAATAAACAGACATTACACTGTATCTAAAATTATAATGATTCATTTTACAGCACAGAAAATGCAGTATTGACATTTCCTTTTTTTCATTTTCCTTCTTGAAAAATATGTTTATTCTCTTGTGAAACCCAGATTTATTCATTTCTTAAATCATGCTGCTAATCAATTCTGTTAGTAGATATTTTAACAAGCAGTTCTAGGATACATCAAGTCAATTAGATGTAGTAAAACTACCATCCTGTTTGAAACAATGGGCATCTTCTCACCTAGACAAGCTTTGGAATGCCAAAATATAAGTGCTATGATCAGAACTGGGCCACTATAACAAACTGCTGTGTAGAATCTTTGCACAGTTTATATTATGCTTGGACTAAACCTTTGTGAGGCGGAGAGAAATATATTGCATTATTGCTTTTTACTTCAGGTGAATAAAAACAATTTACCTTTACATTATTTAGATACTTAGACAAAAATCGGGCATCAATAAATGTTGTGCCTTTACTGAAAAAGAAACTGGTTGATTCCAGACAGGTACAGCACTGGTTTCAACTCTCTATAAATACTCTTTTCAAATAGTGAGTACGTAAGAAAAATAGCTACACCCCTATCCTCATTTTCCTTCCACATACTGGATTAAAAACTGGTCTATGCTGCCTCCATTTGGTACTGTCTCAACACAGAATTCTTTAAGATGAGCCATTGACAACCTGAATTCATTTAACACCAGGGTGCCACGATGTGTAACCAGCTCTTTCCAGCTGAAGGTGAATTGTCTCTACTGACTTTCATAATGTACTTTTATTTAGCATGTAATATCATTGTCCACTGCCTTGATGACATAAAGCTTCATGGGCCTGGGCATTAATATTCTATTTACAAAAGAGCCCAAGCATGAGAAGTCAAATTAGAGCCATAGCCTGTGGACAGAATTCTGTTCCTCCTGACATGGCACTCATCCTGCTGGCTCCTCACCTGGGATCAATATGAGGTAAACCTAGACGATGAGAAATACAATCCAGTGTGAACCAAGACTAGACAACAGTGCATCTCCTGCTGGTGGCACGTCACAGGACCAATGTAGATTGGAGGACCTTATACAGGGTAGGCACTGATGTCACCTCTTCAGTACAGCTGCTGCCTCTGGGACATGTCAAATTATTTTTGCTCTTTGCAAGACAGCAAAATTGTGAAGGTCCAGAGAACAACTCGTTTTAAAGAAATTCTGTTGATGACATTTCAGAGGAAATGTGTGGTTTTCAAGAGCATTTGTTGGCTATTGGAATTTAGTAAGTGATTCCTTTTACACTATGAAAGTAATGCATTCTAGTTTCCAGTGGACCTGTATTTCAAGTTCCTCCACCATCTTCAGCAGAGTAGTGTCAGCTGCATTCATTGTGCAGTTTGCTCCTGGAGCTGAGGTGAGACCCTTCATCTGGCAGAGAGGATGGTGCTGTGCTGGTTGTGACCCACACAGATGCGGACTGGTGAACCTGGGCAGACAAGAGAGAAATGGGGACAGCTGAGCTCAAGCTGCAGCTCCCAAGGGGAGAGAGAAGGTTGCTTCTGCCCTTTATCAAATCCTTTTACTTTGTAAGGACTTAACACCTTTGGGCACTTGCCTTTCTGTCAAATGTAGTCAACAGTATATATCAGGTTCAAAAATATGGAGGGAGAGAGACAGATCAGATACTCACTGACAGACAGATAGATGGGCAGGCAATGTGATCACATTTATTTCCTCAGGAAATCAGATCTGTAAGCCATATGCAAAACTGTGGATTGTATGTTGGTGGGTGGGGTCTTCAAAAGCTCCTAAGATCCAGAGCAAAAAATTTATTTATGCACCTCATATTAACTCAGATAAAAGGAGAATTAGGTACCTAAGTAACATTAAAAGTCTAACCTAAATGACTTTAATGTATCACTTGAGTAGCCTTAATCCCACTTGCCCCATTTTAAATGGTAGCTGATAGGAGATTTGGCACTGATTTTAAAGAGTATATAATTTCATAAAGCTTATGTAAAAGCAATGATAATGCCTGAAAACCTTCAAAAAGTTAAAGTTACAACATCAGATGCCTTAATTCACATGCATTGTCTTAATGGTAAAAATCTAACAAAGCCTTAGATTGGTGCCAAACAGTCAATGTTGAAGGAATGTTTCCACAAGTTTTTACATTGGTCCAGACAAATAAAAAATATACAGATAATAGGTCTCGCTTTTCCTATAGCTAGTTAAAACACATGGTATATCAGAGAGGAAGACCAGTGAAATGCTTCAAAGGCATAGTCAAGGTAAGTCTTAGTTTGGTTTGCATTACTTCTACATGTGAGGTGTATGGCGGAGCCATATGTCATGGTAGACAAGGTGTAGAGACACTCTCAAGACCTGTGAGCAAATTCAGGCTGAGAACTTCGCAAGAAGGATTGCAGAGGACAGTGGGCAGAGTGACTACAAGTACAGATGTGACCATGCCTGCTGGGCATTGTGAAAGTAAGACTGGTATGCACCACTATCAGAATTAACCTATCCTAGTCAAAAGAAAAGCAGATTCTATCAGTGCATCCAACATCTCACACTCAGGTGTTTTTTCTTCCCAGTAAAGTTACTTTTTAAGAAGATGACTAATTAGTTTTAAATTGTTAATTTTAAAAACTAAGAACAAGGGCTTTTTAATATTCTTTTTCAAATAACCAATTTAAGCTAGGGATGTAAATAAATCTGTTCAGAGGACAACCATCCATTTACTGCATTCCAAGATCATGAAATTTGCTTTCATTGCATACTGTAAAAACCAAAACCGATGAGATCATACTGTGTAAAAATATTTGAGTTTGGATTTAAAATGTCAGACGTATAGTTAGATATTGCACTTCCAGTGACTAGACAGTCAACATGGGACATTTCAGGAAAAAATGCAATCCAAATTGGTAGATCTCTGTGAAAGCTTTGAGCTTAAATGAGGAATATCTTCCGCAAATAAACGGTTCTCAGTAGTTTTACTGTAAAACCTAAACGAATGGCTTGATTTTTCAAAAGTGGATAAATGGGCACAAAGTACCAAAAGAGAGTAAAGGACTTCCAATAATTATGATATTTATTGAGACGCTTATCTTTAGGAACTTCTAAAGAAGTTGGGCAGAGACTAAGCAGTGAAAATATTTTGACCTATTTAAATTCTAAGCATTAGAGCAGTATTTACTCATCTCTCTTGCAGTAACACCAAAGCTAATAAATAACCATATTGCATGATGTTTCCTTGCTACCTTCAGGGAAATCCTGTTTACTTATACCCTTGCCTGCCAAATGAAACAATATTTGAGTTCTTGAATTACATATAAACTTTAATCCAGGTGAGCAATCACTGGGTATTCAGTGACTCAGCTGAGTTAATAAATGAATTGGGTATTTTTATTGATTGTTTTTTACTGTTTTTTCAGCGAATTCAACTAAAAAGAATGATGACGCTGTCTATATTGCCTATATTAATCACATTCAGAGTCCCTATAGTGAAACCATTACAGGAAATATACTACAGCTATTTCTATCTTCTGTCAACATTTTCCTTTCTTTTAGTGCATGAAGGTAGCCAGAGGACAGAACTATGCTTAGACTGAAATAGTCCTTCCCCATGATGCCCTTTCAGCTGTCCAAGCAGGGGAACTTGGTATTGTATCAGTGAAACTAAATGAAAGGCATGAGCATAGAAGGACTGAGAAGGCAGTTTCATTATGTGTTTAACCCAAATGATGTCTGTGATTCCTAAAAGACATGTAAGATGAATAATATTACGTATGCATTGACGATATTACTGCTATGGCTGATGTTACTGTATCACCTTGTTCTCTTAGGTTCTGTGCAGACACAGAACAAGTTGGTCCCTGGCCTCAGGCAGCCTTCATCTACATATAAAAATGAAACAAAAAGACAGAGTTGGACAGAGGTTAAGAGAACAGTGAAACCATACCGGTCATAACAATAAACCTCAGTTATTGCATGTCTGCAACCTAGGCCTTGAGAAGCATGGAAATGTCCCAAACAAGAGCTTCAAGCAGGGATTGGAAGAAAAAAAACCTCCTTTTGCAGAGCTTTTCCCAATAGTGAAGGCAAAAGAGGGCCTGCACCTAATTCTAGCTCACTGCTAAAGAAAAGCTAGTGCCATAGCTTAGATGGCAACAGTAAAAAGTGCTTTGATTTGAGAATAAGCATTTCAGGTTCGACGTGACAGGGAAATGAGAGTATAAGGATGCATACACACTCATGTGCATCAAAGCAACCTTTACAGCAGCCTCATGAGTATGTGCGAGCAGGAAAACACCAGAAAAGGGTCTCAATAAAGGAGACAACCATAACATAAATGAGAACTTCAGAACTTTCTGATTCGACAAAGAAAATTCTATCCTGGACACGTTATGCAGAGGGAATGACTGAAAAAAAAAAAAAAAAGAGGTATGAACTAGGGATGAAGATACAGAGGAGCCTGATAGATGTTCAGGTATAGCCAAAATGACAGGCAGAGGGATGACATCTGCCACAGTATCAAAGAAGAGGCAGAGAAAGGTTGGGCTGAGGGGATTGTTGGCTGATTGTCCATGAGAGGAAGCCAGGCAGACATACTAATATTTCAGTTGCCATTTATAACTGCTTTGGAGGTGAGAAATGGATGTGACAATCCTAAAAGGGTATGACGAATTGCATAGTAATAAATGGTATTTGATATGTATCTGAGAAGCCAATGTAACCAGAAAACAGAGCACATACTGTATTCTATCTCAGAATAGTTATTGGTCAACTCTATCTTGTTGCAAAGGGGTAAGGTATCTCATCTTTGATTTCTAACAGAGTTATTTCCACCTCATATTAGCTTATTTTTAGACTAAGTGGGTAAAAGGTTTTGCTTCCAAACAAAAATAATATGGTCTTAGTGCAGATCCCTGGGATGGCTGGTTACTAATCTCCTTCTACCTGGAGAAACAGTCATTCTCTCTAGCTTTTTGTTTGCTTGTTTTCCTTACACATTCAACGTTTAATTCATAGCAAAATCCATGATTATTCATCATCTTTAATAATCTTCATTCTGAGAGACAGTCTGTTGAAAAACTACAGAAACTATGCTTTTAGGACATCTTTACCTGCTGTTTCAGTAGATTTAAAAAGCTAGCAAAGCAAAAGAAGTTTCTTCCCCTTGACACTGGCTGTGTTGGTTTGGCTTTCCATCAAGGTATACTTCTGCAGTTCTCTCCTCAGACTGACTTCTATCTAAACTTTATACTTTCTGTCTCACAGATCATCCCAGAAGATGTTTCTAGAATATTGACATGGGTCAGTTGTGTGGAGCTACAACAAGAATTATTTTAGCCTATTTTAAAACTAATAGTAGTTTCAGAACATGACAGGGGAAAAAATTTCCTTACTTAACTTAGATATTTTTTAAGTCAGCTTGCACTGGAAAATTTACAAGTTCACTGAAGAAAATACCACCTGTCTTACTTTATCATTAAACACCAAAAAAGCTATATTTTCTTGTTTTTGTCCTGAAGCTTAGTTGTTGCTTTTAGCTGTTTTTACAATAAATTATGGCAAACTAACTAAACCACTTGTTTAATCAAGTGAAAATTTACAAACCTTATGCCACTGAAATAGAAATTAACCCCTTCCTGTTCCTAGCTGAGCTCCTGCCAAGGCAAATACAATCTGTTCAGTGCTTTTTCCGTTCTTGAACCTGAATTCTTCCTCTTCGAATCACATTATAGGTGATAACAATAAGTGCGATGTTAAAGCTCAGAGATCAGAGTATGTTCCTTCTGCACCTGGATTTGGAAACACTCTATCCTGAGCCTGGCACGGGGAGCAGCTCCCTCCCTCTTTCTCAGCGCTCTGCTGAGATGCCCACCTGCAGCTCTGGCCCTGCCTCTGCAGCAGACTTATGTCACTGGCCAGTGGTTCTCCTGGTGATTCTGCCACTGACATCATATGAACAAATATTTTATCAGTCTCCTCTTTAGCCATGAAAACGAAACAGAAGTGGTAAAAGATGAATTAGGCTGGTAGCCCCCTACGCTATTTAATAAATATGTAGACAAATAATAAAATCAACTAACCTGGTCAACCCAAATGTGACTTCTGTCTTTAAAAAAATACTTTAATTTTTGGTAGTATACATACCAAAATATGAAGATACTCAAATACAAAACTAAAATTGGTGTTATACTCTGGCAGCAACAACAATCTGAAGGAAGAAAACAGTACATATATAAAACTTGTGTACCCATTTCAGAACTAAAATAACAAAGAAAAAGAGGAAGCCATTTAACTATCAACTTCGTATTAATTGAGAGTTGCACTAACATTTTCTAATCTGCATATTTCAGATTACTGACATCAGCATTATTCCATGATGCACTGCAGATAATTAAGCATATTTTTTCATGTCCTATAAATCATCTTTGCACAAAATGCTGAGTTTATAATTAATTTCTTCTCTATATCTTTCCAGTGAACCAAATCCTACTTTTTTTTTTTTTCCTATGAGATCAATATCCTTAGGCTGATTCTTCATAGACTATGTTTTAAATATGAAAAATATCTGACATGATGTAGGCGCACTAAGAGTGAAATATTAGCTTCTCATGTACATTGCCCTAGTTTATATACCTTACTCTGCTTCCCACCCTTTGTGCTTTGGCCATGAGCAAATCAGAATTTTTGTTACACCTAAATGACACAACACATTTGACTGCAGCGCATTTATCAATAACTAGGTCTGAATTATCTGGTTCACATGTGCACATTTCAAAGACTTTTATAATAGACTATTTAGAGTCTCTTCCCCTGGCAATTCACACATGCTTTTCCTTCATACGCTGTCTCAACATCAATTTTGAACATTTTTTCTATGAATAACAGAAGCCTGGCCTACTCTAAATTTGTACTGTCTCTTAAACTATTCCACTGTGTTTACTTCCAATTTCCTTCATGCCAACCCTCAACAGTCACTAGTGCAGCACCTTCGACTCCTTCTCAGTCCTCAGTATGATCTCCAGCTCCTTCACCCCAAAGCTGAAGCCCTCCTAGACCCGCCCTGGCAATCAGAGCCCTCCCTCTCATGGGTCTCACCTTCGCTGGCCGACCTCTTGGATAAGACTTACACAGGCTGTGTGTCAGCACTGAATGGACATGGCACGGGCAGCTGCCTTCAGCCACCTGCCCACCAGCATGGGCAGGCAGAAAGGATGGGAACACGCTCATTGTGTTTCCTCCATCTCTTTCTCCATCTATTACCCACTAACCACGTGGGTTAGAGGAGCTTGTTCTCCTGGGGTCTGCAACGAACAGAGAAATGCCTTGATCACCAGAATTTCACCATCAAGGCAGAGGGAGAGGAAATCAGAGTGGTCTGAGGCCTGAAGGTGTCACAGCTTCTCCTGGCAGCTGGAGGGGCTCTGAAGCTCCCACCAGAGCACTTGCGCAGGTGTTTGACAGAACAAACACCCTCTTTGACAGAGAAGCAATGCCATGAACAAATAATTATGTCAGAAGCATTTACTGTCAGATTGAAAGGCAGGGAAGTTATCAGGCAACAAATTGGTGCATGGTGCATTGGTGCACTGACCACAGAGCAGTGGCCCTGCTTTTTTTAAAACTCTGAAGAAGCCAGTTTACATTAGGAAGAGTGACTGCACAGCAAATGGCTAAAGAAAACCTGAGAAAACAAGCCTTGGTCTCCATGAGGAATATGGCACAGTGTCTTTAATTCATACCCACATAACTGGCCATACTGCTTTCCTGCCCCTTCCCCCAGCCACAGGCATCGACATCGCAACAGTTTTCCTTCATTTCCTATTGGAAGTTAAACTTCTTTCAGGACGGATGAAGCAGTAATGCCGAGGTTCATCGTTATTTCATGTATTTAAATAACTACTTCTCCAAATCACTTCGAGTCTGGAGATATACTTGCTCTTCAAAAGTCAAAAATACTAATGGAAAATGATCTGAGAGTACCAGAAATGAAGAAACACTGAAATTTGTAATGAAGAGCAGTTCATCTCCATAATGGTGAACACCTAGTTTTAGTCCTGAAACAGAAAACTCAATTTTGGAAAAGGAGAAACACAAGCACTTAGATAGCAAACTTATTCCTGTTGCAAAGAATATTCCTATTGGAGTTTTGACCACTGAATTACAGTTTAATACTTCACAGCCACAATAATTTCCAGTTGCCCATAGGTTTCCAAGATTGGCTTGGCAACCCTGAGCGAGTCACAGGTGGGTAGCTTATTTCAAGCACCACCTAGTGGATCTCTTTAAAAGACAAAAATAAAAAAAGCAGCAATTAGCAAAATATTTTAGCTTTTGAAGGTAGGTATGGCAGGTGTCAATCTCCCTTCTTTAAATGTTGTTATTTGATTGCTCATTAATAGCAAGTCACAACAGCTCTGAAAAACACTAAATTAAGAAAAATGAAAAAATACGAGTCTGTTGAGCTGTTCCACGTACAAAATTTGGCTCTTACTGAGCCTCAGCATAGGACATTCTCTTCCCAATTAATTAGGCCCAAAACATTGAGATATGTCCTTTGATGATCAGAATTCCCAGAGTAAAAGAGAAATTAACTTCTGCTTTTAAATGCAAAGAAGTGAGACTGAGATGTCATTATTTTAATAATCACAAATACCTAACCAAAGAAAGAAGGTACTTCTAATCTTATTCGCTGGTCAGTAAAATATGGCTATATAATTCAGTAAGTAGTATATTATACCAAGAGATGCTTGATAGGCCTACTATCTGAGCAATTTCCTAAAATAAAAATAATATAACATGAAACAATACAATAAAATATATAAAGAATATAAAGAATAGAGATCTACAAGTAGTGATAAAGAACAGACATTTGTCATTAATGAGGAAATGTAGTTACTTTTTGACTGAATGGAAATGACCAATGTACTATGTACTAATCAACACAATTTTATATCTATTTTGAAATTACCTAAGTTATTTTAGTCTGTACGTAGTACATTACAAGATGTCTCTGCTTTAAAACAGAAATTAAGTTGCACTCTTCCTACAAATAACAATGGGGGAATCACATTTTGGTGCCTGTTCATTATATTCTCTTGTAAATATTTGAATATTAAAACACATAAATAACTTTTATTTTGTGCCTAATTATAGAAATACCTTTATACTGGGGATGCCCAGTGGCTGTGGTGACAAAGTAGGTGTGAGGCTTACATATTTCAAATAAAAGAAAACTTTCTCCTTCTCCAAATTTGTATTAAATATTTTAAAGTGAGTGATGCAAATACAAAATATCAAGTGTTCTTATTCATAGGTCCCTTCTCCCACATACTGTGGTCAAGGAAATAGTGAAACAGTGAAATTAACTAAATTCTCTCAGCCCTTGGTGATTAATTCTTTTTATTATCATACTGATAAAAGGGTGGGTGGCTGGATTTTGTGCCTGCAAAGGTAAATTATAACAATGGTTTAGCAATCCAGAACTACTACATAATACAAATCATAAAATGTCTTTTGCAGCTTCTTTATTTTTGAGGGTTGAAATCAGCCTGGTGTCAATGGGCACAATCCCACTGTCACTGTACACTGATGTCAGGGTTGAATCTAACCTCTCACAACGCTCAGGGAGAATGGATGTACATATTTGTGGTGGTGGTGGTGGTGGTTGTTCATTGAGAGACCCTGACACTCAAGGTACACAGAGAAAAACAGCATCCTGTCTGGTCAGTCAGAACTGTGCTTCACTCTGGCTTGTATGCCGATCAGGATTTATTAACAGGATTCCAGCATCCCAGAAGGCAGATGCTTTTCTTAGAATCATTTCAGTTAGAAGAGACCCTCATGATCATCAACTCCAACCATAACCTAACTCTAGCACTAAACCATGTCCCTAAGAACCTCGTCTAAATGCCTTTTAAACATCTCCAGAGATGGTGACTCCATCACTTCCCTGGGCAGCCTGTTCCAGTGCCTGACAACCCTTTCCAAGAAGAGTTTTTTCCTAATATCCAATCTAAATCTTCCCTGACACAACTTGAGGCCATTTCCCCTTGTCCTAACACTTGTTACTCAGGGAAGAGACCAACACCCTCCATGCTACAACCTCCTTTCAGGTAGCTGTAGACAGAAATAAGGTCTCCCCTCAGCCTCCTTTTCTCCAGGGTAAACAGCCCCAGTTCCCTCAGCCGCTCCTCATCAGACTTGTGCTCCAGACCCCTCAACAGCTTCGTTGCCCTTCTATGAACTCTCTCCAGCACCTCAATGTCTTTCGTGTAGTGAGGGGCCCAAAACTGAACACACGATTCAAGGTGGGGCCTCAGCACTGCTGGGTACAGGGAGATGATCACTTGTCTAGTCCTGCTGGCCACACCATTCCTGATACAAGCCAGGATGCTGTTGGCCTTTTTGGTCACCTGGGCACACTGTTGGTTCATGTTCAGCCGGTTGTCAATCAATACCCCCAGATCCCTCTCTGTCAGGCAGCTTTTCAGCCACTCTTCCCTGAGCCTGTAGAGCTGCCTGGGGTTGTTATGACCCAAGTGCAGGACATGGCACTTGGCCTTGTTGAACTTCATATAAGGAGATATGTGCAATATGTTATCCAAGGACAAAGAAAGTTACCATAGTTCATTGTAAAAAAAGCTTTATTCTAAAAAGGTGATTCTGAATCTTCTGAATATTCTTAAATAAACAAAGATGACAACTACACAATAATTAATAATGTGATGATATAAAGTGATATTTATAAAATTAGTGTATACCCTTAGATTACAGAGATGCAAAAATATAATTATTGTAGATATTTTTAAGACAAGTATCTTTCAGGAACACAGTTCTTCATTTACTGCCTTATTGCACCCTCACTTGGTGATGGTCGGTTTGACTTTCTTGGGAAAAAAGTGTGGAGAAATAACCCAAAATACAAAAGTATGGCATGAAAAATACTGCTTTTGATAGGAAGCATTCCATATCATTTTAAATTTCAGCAATTTTATGCAGCACAATAGAGATTTAGGTAGTTGTTGTAGATATTAAACACTCTCATAAATAATGACTTTTGACAACATCCTATAAGTGTATAAATGGTTTAAGAACATTAACAGAGGACTCGCCTTGCATAGACACACACTTATACATAGCAGGGTCTAGACATAAGTACAGGGTTTGGGGAGAGGGATTACTCTAAGTTTCCCAGGATCTGTCAGAGCAAGCTAGCTTGGAGCTAGCACTGGAGATAGCCTTCCAGTTACTCTTCTTCTTGCTAGCAGATAACATCTCCTACAACATAATGTTATGTGACTTTTGAATCTAACCACTAACAATCTGCAGAGCAAAAAGTAATACTAGTAGTAGGATTTGAGGAAGTATTGTAAGGTATAAAATCGATCTAAAATGTTTCGAGTTTAGAAATCGGATTAATGGACTGGGATGTAGAATGGATGCTGGGAACAGAGCCAAGTCCCTCATTCTATCAAAGAGCAAACTTGCAGGGCTTCTTGAGCAAGAATGGAAAACACAGAATCCTGTAAAAAGTATATTAACTTCTCCCATTTCTGAAAATAATTAGTAAAAGTTTTAGGGGGAAAAAGAAGGATAGGACACTCCCGTGACATGACAGGAGCCAGGCAGTAAATATATTTAACACCATGTAAGAGTCAAAGAGTGCAAGAGTCAAAATGCTGCTGTCACATGCAGAATATGACTTCAGAAATGTTTACAGGTATTTTTCACCAGGCTGAACAGTAAAATATTAATAAGGTGGTAGAATCATGTATCCTTTCAATAATCTATTTAACCTATTTTTCCAAATAAGTGCCAAAGTAAATTTATGGAATGGGTGACTGTCTCAGCAAATGCACATCACATCTCTTTAATACAGTGAACTTTGGTTTAACTACAATGATATTCCTGAAACTGTCACAGGTGGGAATCGCATAATTTGGATTTGAAATATTCATGGAACAGAGTTCATGACATTTTTTCTTAAACATCAGGAAAACTATAATCTTAATTTAAAATTAAGCAGTAGCATTCAGTGCATATTCTCAGGCAAGCAGGTTACCCTGTAAGGCTTAGCATCTAAAATGCTACCATTGTGCATATTTACTTTCAGTTCATCAAAGTCAAACCTTGTAAGCAGCTCTGCTGGAGTACAAAAGTCCCTGGATAAATGGAACTAGAGAACATTTTCTTTCTACAGATCACCTAAAAATATCTGGACAAACAGTGCAGTGTAGGAGCACAATCTGTACAACAGTTCCATGCTTTTTCTGGTCTAGCAAATGAAATAACCTGAAACAGGGTGGAAACAGGCCATGGGCTGCCATCTACAGTGCACTTCAAGAAGAGGGTTGCTATTTGCAAGAGTTTGTGTGTTTTAAAGCCACACACCGGAATTTCTGCTTTTTTAAAAAATACAAAATTACTGTTTTTCCTAGCTGTTATATAGTTTGCTAATGAACGGGGAAAAGTATGGTCTTAAAAGTACTATGATGTGGGAAGAAGTACCCCAGCTATATAAACAATGGCCACTGGTAGTCTCCTCTGGCAGAGTGTTTGGTTGTTACCCTGCACCCAAGCTGTAGTCAGGATGATGGCATTGCTGAGCGTCAAAGGTGCAGTTACGATTTGTGCTGTTGTACACCAGAAGGGAGATTGCTCTGTGTGATTAGGAGCAAAGGCACCAAGAGACACTCATTTTATACAAAATATGAGTGAAATTTAGATTAAAAAATAGACCAATGGTTAGAGAGGGTTTCAGGGAGAAAATGTAAGAAATAAAGGGGATTTTTTTTAAGACTGTCTTTCATAAGAACAACTCATGAAAGAAGATCTGTAAGCAACTAATCATTGTTGTGGACCCAGCCTATATGTGACTATATGCTCCCTTAAGTCAAATAGTTAGCACAAACTGTTATCAAACATACTAATACTGTTAGTACATATCTGGAAAAGAGCTTGCCATTGTGGAAAGCTCCTGTCTTACCTCATGCTCCCAGATAGTGGAGCCCACCAAAAACACCACACTGGATGACAAAGAAAATAAAATCAAAGTATCTAGGAAGTGAAATCATCATTGTTCAAAGACCAGAATCTCTTTTTAAAAGACATCATACACTAACTTAGCTGCTTAATTCTGTCATTATGTTAGCTATTAGCTGTTACATTCTATTTAATTGTCCATCAGTTATAATTTTTTTCTAAGATTATCAACAGTCCTTTTCTAAATTTTTGTTCAAACTCTCTCGTAAGTGCAAGCCTTTATTTCCTCATTCCCAAGAAGTGTAGCAACAACATTAACATACTGTAGAACTTCATCACTCTTTTATGGTCAGTGTATTTTCCACAATGTTTGTTGCATATTTTGAAACTCCCTGCGCCATAGATGTTGAAGTACTATTCAGAACTATTCAAACCTTGGAAAATAATGCTTGCTGGAATCTGCATCCTGCCCTGGCCTTCAGCATAGGATTGAATTTCACACAGAGTGCAGAGAATGTAGTTATTTAATTACCACTGACTAAATTATATATGATAAAGTCTTCATATACACTTATTTTTAATAGCTCAGAACTATTAAATAGTTGAACTCTGTTTTTCATTCATTTGCATCTATGTCACGAGGACTTTCACCAACGCTGTGATCCTTCATGCCAGATGAAGTTGCACAGCCCTGTCTCTTGATTTTGGAGCCAAGGACCTAAGGTGCAGAGCCAAGGTGCAGGTGAAGGTGTGCTAATAACTGGGACAATCTGGAAGGCAAGTCCCTCAGCAGTGACCTATATATGAGCTCTGACTTTGTCTCATGAACCATCCAGACTCTCTCAATCCCAGATAATCATATCAATGTCAGTTGGTGAGGATATGTGGAGGTCACCAACATTAGATCATAATCCACTGATTTATTTTCTTTTGAGGCAGTAGAAACATAAGAACAATAGTATAATGTATTTTCCATTTATTTAACAAGTATTTTCATAATCTTTTTGAGTAGTTGGGCTACACTGACAAACACAAGCATCATGCTATTTACAGTTTGTCTGTTGTCTGGTATTAGTTTGCATAAGTCTTGGGGCCACTTTCGATCTGTAGCCAAGAACTGGCAAAGCACCAGTTTTACAGTCCAGTGACAGCCTCTGAGACGTATGAGAAAATAATGGTTATTTGGATTTGGTCTTTTTTATATTATGCTGGCTAAAAAAAGAATCCTCACTACATTTTCTGAGCACTTAAGAACTTGAGTCTTAAATCTCAATAATTTTCAAATAAATTACTCTAAAGTTTTCTTAATTTTAAAAATACATCTATTCTTCTGGTTTTGTCCAGTGAAGCTGAGGGGAAAAATGTATCTCAGAAGGATAAACACAGTCATCCTTCTGCCCTCTAAGTTTGCCATTAAGTTGACAAAATCACTATGCTGAAAGCAGTAATGGAAAAATCCAAAATGCTTTATTGAATGGAACAGGGAAGACTTTGATAAAGACCTGCTGATTTCATGGTTAAACAAAGGGAATTGTCCTCCTCCTGAGCTCTGTTGTAGTGTAGAGCTACATTTCTAGAAGGGCCCCAAGATGTTTTCAGGGTCAAGAGCACACATCTGTCTGGTAGGTGTTTCAAATACCCACGAGGAACTGGAGTGCTGAAGAGAGTGTTACTGTTGGTTGGCACTCCCTGCCAATCAAGTTCAGTTGGAGAACTGCTGGCATAATGGCTTAGACACAGCTCTGTCTGCACCAACTCTGCAAATCATGCACACGGATGAGGCAAATCTTCAATATGATAATCTGATGGCAAACTATCATAGTTCATATCACAAACAACTTTCCTGAATGTAATTGTTAGATGATGGAAAATCAGAGGGGAAAAAAAAAAAGAGGCCCAACAGAATTTTGAAAAACCAACTGTATATATTTCCAAAGTCTCTAGAGACACATAAGGTGGGAACTTGAACTATAATATTACAGACATAATTGCCACAGAGCATTCCACCTAGTCCTCAGGGGCTTGCATTATTCTCCATCAAAAAGGTTCATTTGAGCCAAAGACTTTGTAGAGCTTGCAGTGCAGACTGGAATACTGCTGAACTTGCACTCCCTTTAAGGATAATTTTCACTCTCCCACATTCCTAATGGTATAGATAAGGAGGAATAACACAGAATCACTTCCTAGCACTGACACCAACATTATCAAAAACTGAAAATATTTGCAGCACACTGGATTATTGTCACACAAATCACAGCAAGCATTATAAACTGAGTTCAAAATTCTTACTGCTTTTATTTGTTCCACTATTACATTGCATATTCAACTGAATAGATACTACTAAGTCACTAGGGGCCAGCACTTTCTCAAAGGCAATACAGTACTTCTTTAAAAGGAGCAATGTTTTAAACTCCAAATGTTCAAAACCAACTGTTAGCCTCACAAAATTAATGGCACTGGGTCAAAACCAATGAGATCCTAAACAAACAGTAAATTTGAGTTCTCCTTTCCTGATGACCATTTCCAAGGTTCTTGGCCGCTTACTTTAAAGACTTCTTTGTCTAATCAGGAGGGGCGAAGCAATTTAAAAACCTAGCACTTTAGTGTCATTTTATGCTTCCAAAGATAGGGGGTTAAAAAATACACTTCCTAGGTCTCAGGACAAAAACCTGAGAATAGGCAAGGTGCTATGAACCAGATGGTTTAAAGGCTGTTATTTCATTTGCCTAGATTCCCTGGGCAAATTCCCTAGACTTGTGTGACAGATTCTTATTGAGTGTTCCTCATGTCAAATTTAGGTCTCCAAGATCAAAACTGGAATTTTCAATGATATATTCAACATATAACTTTGTGGCACTTACCCATGGCTAGTAGTCCCTGTGATCTAAGAAATGTTGAGATTTCAATTCTCTCCTCAGTGGGAAGAGGAGAGATTTCTCATGGCAGTATTCTCCTCACTACACCACAAAGTATTCTGGAGTTGAAGCTATTTCACTATGGTTAAATAAGGATAGAAGATGCCAGGAAAACAAACGAACCAACCAACCCACCCGTCAACAACACAAAGGTAGAATTGAACTTTAGCTTTTTGGTAAGGAGACTATCTAACATGGACATTCTTTCCACTCAAGTTGCCTGGGCTCTGTTTGACTCACTTTTACTTTTCCTCTGTGTAATCAGACTTCATTTTTTGCATGTAAACTTGAAACAACTTCACCAAGAAGTGAGAATCCCCTCATGTCATAGCTGCCTACGGAGTAAGAAAACAGGGAAAAATGAAAGAAGTATCATCTGAAAGACTGAACCTAAGAGTCCCATCTGCCTTTTAAGTGTGGTGCTACAAAAGCTGGGAACACAGTTTTGCTTTGATGGTGTTTTAAAGGAGTCCCATCCAAAGTTAAGTCTGCAGATGTAATAGTAAATTAGTTCATCCAGGTGTCATAAGATGAACGTCATCTCTGCCAGCTGCAGTTTAAATCCACAATATATTGTCCTGTTTGAAAGAGTGCAGACAGAAATGACCACTTTCTTTTGTACATAAAAAAACTTGATGGCTTTCTTCACATCAGCCCTCATTCTTCTTTTAGTCTATCCAAAGCCATTTCTTTAAATCTTTTTTTTTAGAGCCTGATTTCCAGACCTTCCATCATCCTTGATGCTCCCTCTGGATTCTAGCACACATTTCTTGATAGGTCATTGTTAAAATTACAGACAGCACTACAACAGAACAAATGAGCACCCTGCAAGTCTTACACCAATTTTGGGTAACTTCCAGTATAATGTTCACTTCACTTCTTGATAACATTGAGAAATTATTATCCACTATAGCCTGACTCTTTCAGCCAGAACTGCTACTTAACCAATTATTTCTCAGGATCACTTGGTGCAACTGCTTTAAAAAAAAAAAAAAAAAAAAAAAAAAAGGGCACTAGGGCACTAGACACTCTTTGCGAAGAAAAACACTTGCACCCAGTTTCAGATGGAATGCAGACTGAAACTCTTGAGGTGTGCACCTTCCCATTGCCCTGACAGATATGTTTAAACGACAGATAGTATTGAATCTAAGACATTCTCAAAACTCTACATAGCATATTAACTACCATGCTGACTCTTTGGATTCAAGTTTACAAATGCTTAATTCTCCTCCGAGGCACTGTTGGAGTGGTCTTTGCTTTTACTGACGGCTGCTACAGGAAGCTTCTACGCAGTTGCTGAACTTGTGTTTACACCGATTTAAGGCTTGCACTTAATTAAGGATGGAGCTGAAAGCAGGTACATACACAAAAATGCATTTGGCAAACCGTTAATCCTTCTTCCACCAAACCTGTATCAAAGCACAGATTCCCAACTGCAGGCTGGCGCCAGAGCGAAGCGGACGTGGGCTACACGATAAACGTTACCAGCAGGTAACGCCGCTATCCCGGCTCCCGCCCCGGGCAGCGTCGTGCGGCAACGCTGGCTGCCCCGAAGCCACCGCAGACCGCCCCGAGCGGGGACGACGCGGAGAAAGCAGTAGGGCCACATCCGCCCGCGGGAAGACCCAGCGAGGAGGGGGCGGGAGGCCTACCCGGGCCAAGCCCACACCCACCACAGGCGGTAACGGCAGCCGGGCGAAAAGCCGCTCCCGCCGTTATCACTCACGTCGCTGGCGCCAGCTGCCCCTCGCGCATGCGCACCGCACCCCCAGCTCCCCGGCACAGGCGCAGCGGAGCGCAGGCAATCAGCGTTACTGCTCTCCCCCCCGCGCATTCCTCAGCGCTCCCCAAGAGCATGCGCACTTTGTGCCTGACGGAGGGAGAGAGAGAAACCGACTCCTTCCGCCCGCGCCCCACCGCGCGCATGCGCACTCCCCGCCGGGCGCCGCAGGCCCCACCCCCGCGCCATCGGAGTCGCTGGCGGCGGGCGCGCGCGGGGCGGTTTTCGTCCCCACGTGACATGGAGGCGGGGACGGGAAGGGAAAGGTCAGTGGCGACGCCGGCGGAGGGGGAGCGGAAGGTCAGGGCGCCGCGGAGCGGAAGTGGGAGCCGGAGCCCGTCCGCCATTGTGGGGAAGCGGAGCCCAGAGCAGAGGGGGAAGTGGCGCTGCGTCCGGCCGGCCGGCTCCTTCCAACGGGAACCCGATCGGTGGCCGCAGCGAGCCCAGGCGGCGGCGACGACAATCAGGCGGCGGGGAGGAGGCGGCGGCGAGCGGCGCGGCGCGGCGGGCGAGCGGCCCCGGCGTGCGGATTCACTCGAGGCCCAGGCGGAGCGGAGCGAGGGGATCGCGGCTCCCCGTGAAGAATGTCAGCCACCAGCGTCGACCAGGTACCAGCCGCGGAACGGGGGAGCGGCCGTCCGTTCCCTGCCCTTTCCTTTTCCCCGGCCCGTCGCTAGCCCCGGCGGGGGGGGCGGCGGCCACCTGCACCTTCCCTCGCCGCCGGGGCGGCGCGGTTCACGGCCTCCTCCTCCTTCCCTCTCTTTCTCCCGCCTTCCGTCCCCGCCGCCATGGGGAGCGGCGATCAATCGGAGCCGGCGGCGCCTGGGATGGCGGGCTCCTTCCCCGGCAGCCCCTATTTATAACCGCTGATCCGCGCCAGAGCCGCTCCGCGCCAGAGCCGCTCCGCCTCCCCGCCCGCAGGGCCCGCCGGCGCTCAGCCCCGCGCCTCCCGGCCCGCCGCCCTGCCGCCTGGGCCCCGCCGCCCGGCCCGGCTCCTTTGTGTGTTCTCTCCCCGACCGAGCCCCTTCGGCCTGCTGCTCCCTCTCTCCACTCCCGGAGCGCCTTGGGGCCCGGCTCCCCACGACGCCCGGCCCTGGCTTCTCTCCCTGGCGCTCCCCTGGCTTCTTGTAACCGCATCCTTTCTCTTCGTGCCCTTCTATCTACTCACCCACTTACTCTCCCTTCGGGCCTCTGGTTTTTGCTCTTTCCCCACAGTCGCTGCTTCTCCTGGCTGTTCTCATCTGTTTCTCCTAAGTGCTGTTCTGCACTTTTTTAGTTGGTTCTTCACAGAGCTTAGGGTCGTTATTTTTCTATCTTTCTCGGCCTCTGCTGCCTTTTCATTTCTGGTTGGAAGCTATTCTGTCTTGATCTCTGCTTCCTCCGTGGGCCTCTGCCACTCCCCAAAAGTTTTGGCCCTGCAGTCTTCTACCCACTTGTATTTTCTCTATGTGTCTTTAATGTTTTGTTTTTTTCTGTCTCTGTGCATGCTCTCCAGTTCCTTTTTATGCAATTTTTTCTAGCTTGGTGATCTTTTAGCTTTGCATTGCTCTGTTTTCCACGAAGACTGCTTCTTCCCAGCTTTTTTAGTTCTGTGTCTGTTGTTGGTTTTTGCATGCCATTGTGTCTGGAGTAGATCCATCCCAGAAGATGAGTTGGGTTTTTTAAGGTTACAGAGATTTTTTTTCTTTGATATTGGGAGAGGGAGGTGACCAACCAGTGTAGCTTTAGATTAAGCAGTGTTAAACAGTCTTATGATAACTCAGACACAGATGCACGTAAAAGATGGAGGTGGTTGCTTCATGAACTATCAAACCTCTGAATACTGAGTTTTTCAGGACTAAAAGTTGTTAGAGTGATGGATCCTGGAGACCCACTCATGCTTAGTTGTACATATGTGAGAAGATGAATTAGATTTTTATGGACTAGCGTTTGTTTTTCTAACCTATTTTATTTTGCTATAGAGATATTAAGGATACTGTAACTTGTACTGTTGCGGTGATTCTTAGTGCATGACAGATTAACGGTGTTTTGTAGTGACTAATCCTAAAAAAAAAAAAAAAATCCTCCTTAAGGTATTATTTCCTTGTGTGAAAACTCCATACAGACTGTATCATTTTCTCACTGTTAATTGCCTAGGAAAGGAACCCACAACTACTAGTTGAGCTTACAACATCACTGTATATTCCTTTGTATATCTAAAGAGCAAGGCATTGTATGTTGTTCTCTGATAAGTACCCATCAGTCAACCTAAAAGATGACAGATGATAATGAAGTTCTAGTAGTGGTAGTATTCTTAGGCTACTAACTGTTTTTGTTCTTTTACTCTATGCTTTGTTTATTGCTTGTATTTCGGGAGGGGGGCGGGGGTTAGGGAAGGGTAATTGAAGTTAATTTGTTGTTCAGGTTTTCAGCACTGTTTAAGCTTCACATGCTGTAGAAGACTAGATTATTTCAATGCCTTTTTGTGAATTTTTTCATTTTTTGAATTATTTTTGTCGAGGTTGTATAGTATTTTATATGATAGTATTCTATATAGTATCAAATATTTTATAATAGCGTGTTTTCGTAGTATTTGAAACTGATTTTGAAAAGAGCAGAATTGGCGTAGAAATTGAATTACCCTGAAGTAAATATTAGAGGATTCTAACTGAACTTGTTTTGCTTTTTTTCCACTTTCCTATATACAGAGACCTAAAGGACAGGGAAACAAAGGTAAGTTGATTCTTGAATTTCTGTATAAATCTCTAATATTGCTGTTTATTGAGGTTAATATATCTTCAGACAAATGTGGGAAGAGAATGTAGTTATAGGATGTCTTTTATTTTAGAGCAAGACAACAGGAAATTGTGTGCCAAAATGTTACTTCCCAGAATTTTTACTGTGGCACAGTCGTATATCAGTTTAAAATGTTTTATTTCTCAAATGAAGATTAATATCAGAAGTTGGACGATAACATAGCTGTTTATTTTTAGCTGACTTTGTAATATGCTTGTGTGATATCTTTAACAGTATACCTTGGGCCTTTCTCTGCAGTGCATAGAATCAGTGTGCTAGAATCATCAGGAAGAATCTTTTGAACAGCTTCCTTTGCTTGCAAGACAACCACCATGTGACTAGTTACTCATATCTGTGAACAGAATGTATCACCTTCCTTATTCTCAGAAATTTTGTAGGCTTTTTTCATTTTTATGTCAGTTTAGAGTATTTTCTTAGTGCTTGTAGGCCTTCTGCTTTTCTATTTTTTCATATTTCTGTCAGCATCTTAGTTTTTTAAATACCATACTCAGTGGGGTTTCTTCTCTCCCACAGAAACAAGGAACTACCTACCTAATATTCTTCTCTCTAAAATTCTTGGCAAGTCTGTCGTAAACAGCAACTCAGATTATATCTTGCAATTTAGTTCTGGTCTGGAATTTGTTATCTTTGCTATAAAGGCTAATACTCTATTTGGGAATTCTTTTTGTCTAATACTTTGTGCCCACTTAATTCTTAGGTGTATGACAAGATGAGCTATAGAATAGCATGTACACAGCTGCTACCTTCTTGTGTTAATATGCTTATTATTTTTTTATGCAGATAAGAAACTTTTTTTTGGAGCTCATGTACTCTTTGCTCCCCACTGTTCATTATGTGAACTAATCTAATTGTTTTCTTTGAACTGTCATTTAATGTTATCCTCAGCGTCCTTATTCTGTTATTCTGTCTATGTGCAGATTATCTGCTTCCTATTACATATATCACTTACAAGGTGGCACATCATTCCTGAATCTTGCTGAGTTTGGCCTGTTCCTTTTAATTTCTCTGCATTCAGAGAAAAGTGAACTTGTGTTTACCTTCTCAGACTGGTCATTCTGTAATAGTATTCTCTCATATTCTAATTGTTCCACCTTTCCCCCCCGCCGCCCCCAAACAAACTGGAGCTTCTGTTTCTCTGTGTCTGAAGTAGTTTGTGTTTATACTTTCCATGTTGCCCTTAAATGAAAAGTCTGATTAATTTTAGCAAGTAGTTTGTGGCTTTACGTTCTTTGAATTACCATATCTCAGTTTTAGTGAGGTTATTCAGATGCATCTATTAGAGAATCATACAAGTAGTTTTAAAGTATACACCAGATATATGAATTGGAGTGGAAGTACTAAGTATTTCAATTTGGGTATTATGTTGCAGCATGTTTAATAGTGAAAATGCGGGAGTCAGCTTTACTTTAACTTAAAGCACACAAAAATATGCTAACATAAATAATTTGTAAATGCTGCAGAATGTTTGAATCAAAGCACATGTCTAAGTTTGCTATGTAAGGAAGAGATTTTTGCATTTCTGAACTTAGATTTTTATGGAGTGCATCCTTTTAAATGATGGATACTTATTATTTGTTCTCTTGCTGAGAATATAACCAAAATGAAAACTGTAGTGAAACAAAGCAATAATCTCCTCCGTTCTGTTAAATCATTTGATATAATGTCTATTTAAGGGAACTAAATGATGATTTAGCATTAGATTAAAGGGCTGGGAGATTGAAGATTGTGGTACAGTAGTTGGCTTTGGGTTAGAGACTTTTTCAGGAGGATAAATTAAGTCAGTATCAGCAATCCTTACTTGACCATCTGTTAGCAGACTGTAATTCTTTTCAGGTGTCATGATAGGTCCCAGCTTAAAGGACCTTGAAGGGAAGATATGATACTGAGTTAACAGACTAACCTGAAGTTGGTTCTGTGCTTAAGAATCATAATGTTAGAGAGCATGGTAAAAAGATTACTGTCTACATGTCTGGTAGAGTAAATGAGAGAATGTGAGTGAGGAGTATAAGGGGTGCATGCATTAAAATAGAGTATTTTTCCATATTGAAACAAAACATAGTAGAACTGTAAATTATATTGGGATGTAGCTGATTTTTATTGTCTAGTAAAATGCTTTTGAGGCTTTATTCTATTTGATTATAAATTGGTGCACAGTACTGTTTCCCTTGACCAGAATTTGTAGGATTGAAGTTCTAGTGTGTAGAACAGTACTAGTGATCTGTTGTGTTACATATTTGTGTTGGTATTTTGGAGATTTGAATGACTAAATTGTCCTGTCTTTAAAGTTTTCTTGTTCTAGTTGTCAACTACTATACAGTTGGCAGAAAACATAGGAACTGATATTAATCAAATTATGTCTTACAGTGATGTGGAAAAATTGTCATTCCCAAAACTCCCCCTTTTTTTCCCACCTTGTTCTTTTGTTTGTTGTGCCAGTGTATCACACCTGTGATAGGAAAGTGCTGACTTGTGTTTACACATACACATAAATAATGAAATTTTGGAATTTGTAGTAGGCGTAAATGTAAGCATTAGGTTTAAAACAAGAATGAAATGTTTGTGTTTCTTGTAGTATTTATTCATGTTAATTAAGGTGTAACAGCTTCTTGTAATGAAAATCTTATTCTTGTGTCTTTGGCCACAATTTGTACATTTTGCAAATGGTTATTCAGAGGATAGGAGCAGTTAAAGCTTACGTTGTTTTAAGTTCCTTAATTTGATGAGTTGTTTCTTGCCAGTGTCTAATTACATTTTAAGTTTTCGCAGTGTTTGCGGAAGTATACAGTGTTTTCAGGATTGGATTGATACAGATATTTTTAGTAACTGTAGATTAGTTTCAATTAGTATTCTTCATCGCTGCCATGTTCGGTTGGAACACTTAATGTGAGATTTTTTGGGAATGAGGCATGCATCTTAATCTGTTTGCTCATTAAATGTGTGTGGGCTACGTTCTTCATTATTAACACATTATGTAAAGTTAGAATGAAAAACCAAAGAAACACGCTTCTACTGGGAATATTTATATTTACTAGGAAAGTTGTTGGTATAGAACTCTTTTGTGTTGCTGACTTAAGAGCTCAGTACAGAATAAATAAGAAAATACATTTACAAGATTATTCTGTGTTCGTTGTAATGGCAGACCAAAAATAATTCTGTCTTAAGTGACCTTTAGATACCTCTGAAACAATAAACACAGCAGATGTGTGTTTTATGGAAATTAGCTGTCAGTATGAAGAGCTTAATTTTGATAGCAGCATGTCAAGACTAGAATGCTGTTTATTCCTTTATTTGTGGTTGCATGCTTTTAAGAAACTTCTATGCCTCCATCTACGTTTTTAATTACAACAGAATTGTATTTGAGAATTGTGCTCTCCACAGTATTTGGTTAACTCTAAGCGATGGACATGACATCGACAAAAGATTTTGAAGCTCATCCCATGTGTGACTGAGCCAGATATAAAGAGGAATATAGTGTTCCAGCTCATTAATGTGTTACCATTGTGTGTAAATTCAGGATGATTAATGACCTTAACTGAAACTCTGTATGAGGCAAAAAAATTCCCAACACCTAATGTTAATTTGAATTTGGTATTTAATTTAGAAATACTGTTCTGTCAAGTTTTAAAACCCTTTGTGCTCACCTAGGCTGGTTATATTTGGCTGTAGCTAGTATACAAATGCACTGTGCCAATTTGTAGTAAGTGAAATGTCAAGTGTTCTGACTTAAATTTCCAGGAAGATAATCAAAACACAAGTGGGTTTCTTCCTTCCCAGGTATTTGCCTTGAAAAAGAAAAACCCGTTGTTTTATGTTATGAACTTTCGTCTCTTTTTACTGCTCTCTGAAATGAATTTTTTTTTTTTCCAGAATTTTGGTTGTGCCTTGTGATTATATCTATTACATTGTCATTCTTTTCAGCTGAAACTGAAGACAGTTTGTTTTAGAGGTGTTAAAGTCAAATGTGAAAAAAAAATTGAAATGACTTGGTCCAGGCACTACTTGGTTTGCAATGTGAATTTTGGGTGGCAAAAAACCCCTGGAATGAAACAGACAAAATCCCGCTCTTAAACACTACCTCCAACAAAGCTGAAGGTTTAGTTACATGGTTGTATATACTTTTCCAAATCTTTTGCTAAAAGAGGGAAACCATGGAGTCAGTTCTTAACTCAGTGTCTCCAGCTGTCAGAAAATATGATGTTTTGTTGTAACTTCTGCAGTCATGGTTTCTCAATTTGCCTTACTGCTGATCACTGTAAAACTGTGTGGTTGTGTTTGCTGTGTGGTTTGTATTTTTTTTTTTCTTCATTGAACCCATTTGATAAATAACAAAAGTGTGTTTGGAAAAGCAGTAGTATATTTTTGTGAAGAAGTCTTCATCTTCAAGTTGTATAGTTGCAAATTGTTGGTTTAAGTCCCTGTTCTGCTTTGTACTGTGAGAAACAATGGAACTTAGTAGAAGTTTGTGCAATTTGACTTTGTTTAAATAGTAGCCTGGGGGAGGATAGAGAGACATTTCAAGTAATTTGGGCAGCTGGAAAATCCCAGGTAGGTGTAATGCCGTAGATGAAATGAAAGGTAATAGGAGGCCAAGAAGAGCAGGTAGGAAGAGATTCCAGTGTGTAGTGGCATATTTGTTGGGAAAGGATTGTAATTACCCTTGGGGACTTTAGCTCTTGTTTCTGTCTTGCTTTGTATGCTCTAAGGTTCAAAGATGCTGCTAATGCAGTACAGTATAATATTTATGTAGGAAATACAGAATTAAATAGGCGAATAGTGGTGCTCTTCATGGTTGTCTTGGGGGGTAACTGGCTTTCCTCCTGGCAGGATAAAGCTGTGTGTTGCAGCTCTCCCTCAACCTTTTGAATGTTCCTCATCTGGTTGGTCTGCACATTTGCACTTAGTCTGGTATTTCTGGAAATGCTCGATTTACTGCCTGTGCAAATAAGATGTGCTTTCTTCTGTCTTTGGAGCTGAGGAAAAAGAATAGTCACGAGTAGTCTGCTCTGGTTGCCATCTTTCCAGAAATCTCCTGAGATCCGATCGTGATCATTAATAGGATGAGCTATTTTCTTTAAATTTAACAAAGCGGTGTTTAACAATAATGTGTTCAGTCTCAGCAAAGTACAGGTACAAGTATTTCAATGTACAGATGATTAAGAAATGTTACCTAAATTAAAAATGCAACATATATCTTTTAGAGAGTATACCTAATACAGATTTACTTTTAGTTTCAGTACAAAACGGTTCGATTCATCAAAAGGATGCAGTAAATGATGATGATTTTGAGCCATATCTAAGTAGTCAGACAAATCAGGTAAGTGCACACTGTTTACTATCTTGAAGTTAATTTTGGAGTTCAACTGACTTCCAGACTTAATTAATTTTTGGATGATATTTTTTAGCATTACTTATTTGCCTGAAAATCTGCTGAAATATAATTTTATATCTTATCATGTCTTATACAGTATCTTAAACAGGTAAAGTCTTAATTCTGGAAAAGACTCAGTAAAAAACATGTTCTCATATCTCCTGCTCTTGTGTTTCTGCTCTGACTTTAGAAAGATGCAGTTACAAGAAGCTTGAGGAAAAAAAAAAACAAACACCAAAACAAAAACCCCCAAACAAAACACCACACCTTAAATTTACAGTATCTATTGGATGCAGTTCAAAACAACAGTTTCTTTGGCTCTGAGAAAATATTAACTGCTTGGACATGGTTTCCTTTGAAGTTGGTAGAAGTAGCTCTCAGTTGATGGCATAATAGATTGAAGCTTAATGTTACTACAACTTGATATAACTTATGCAAGGAAGTTAATGACTTTCAGAGCTGTGAATTGTCTCTGTAATCAAATGTTAGTATTCATTTAGTTAAGTTTGTAAGTTGTAGTGGTCTTGAGAGAGGGTGAAATTACAAATTATTGAAAGGCTTAGGGAGTTTTGCTTGCCTTCTCATTTTTTTTCAAATAATACAGTAAGGAGCCATCAGCTAGAGGATGATAATGTGTGGTTTTTCCTCCAAACATTATTAGAAATCATGTGGGGATAGGCCTTCAAATGCCTTGGAGCTTTATCTTAAGTAGTGAATTCTGTGATTACCCAGGACTCTTGGGAGTGGAATTTGAATTTAGGTAGGAAACTTTGTTCTCCTGGACCACAGATTGTACTTAATGCCCATTCTCAGTAGTGTGGAAGTGTTAGTTTGATTTGTGTTCCACCTGAAACAAACAGGCATCCTTTTCACTATAGTATTCTGGCAGGTGTCTCCAATTAGAAGTGAGAAACTTTACAAAAAAAAAAGTAAGAATACCAAAACTTTAAATCATAGTGGCAGCTTATTTTTCTGTATTCATGAAACTACAGTCGTTATGACTAATTTTTTTAAAGTAGCTTGTTATTCTCTTGATACTGTTGACATGGAGGTATTTTATACCTAGCTCAGTAACTGAAAATAAAGATAATATATTACAAAAAAATGAGCTCTTCAGTGCTTTGAAAAGGTCTGTTGAGGAAAAAATGCCCATATCTAGCAGATACTTTGTTTACCTTTTATGTTGAAAGGAGTGGTGAAGTTACAAATGCATTCATATAATAATTAAAATGTTTTAGACTGTATAATGCGGGGTTTTGCTTGTTTGTTTTTTTTTTTTTTTCCTCTCCCTGAGCATAATTGCCTGCATTGCTGATTTATTTTATTTTCTTGCAGAGTAACAGCTATCCACCAATGTCAGACCCATATATGCCTAGTTATTATGCTCCATCCATTGGATTTCCATACTCTTTAGGTGAAGCAGCGTGGTCAACTGCAGGCGACCCTCCAATGCCATACTTGACAACTTATGGACAGATGAGTAATGGTGAACACCATTACATACCTGATGGTGTATTTAGTCAACCTGGGGCATTAGGAAATACCCCTCCATTTCTTGGGCAGCATGGATTTAATTTTTTTCCTGGGAATGCAGACTTCTCTACATGGGGGACAAGTGGATCTCAGGGACAATCAACGCAAAGCTCTGCTTACAGCAGCAGCTATGGTTATCCACCGAGTTCTCTTGGGAGGGCCATAGCAGATGGACAGGCTGGATTTGGCAGTGATACTCTGAGCAAGGTGCCTGGGATTAGCAGCATTGAGCAAGGCATGACTGGACTGAAAATTGGTGGAGATATGACGGCTGCTGTGACAAAAACCGTAGGTTCAGCTCTGAGCAGTACAGGTATGACAAGCATTGCAGCAAACAGCGTGCCCCCAGTTAGCAGTTCAGCACCTAAACCAACCTCCTGGGCTGCCATTGCAAGGAAGCCTGCTAAACCTCAGCCGAAACTTAAGCCTAAAGGTAATGTGGGCATTGGGGGCCCCGCTGTACCACCACCACCTATAAAACACAACATGAATATTGGAACTTGGGATGACAAAGGGTCAGTGGTAAAAGCACCCCCGGCCCAAACAGTACTGCCTCCTCAGACTATAATCCAGCAGCCTCAGCCATTAATTCAACCACCACCACTGGTGCAAAGCCAACTGCCTCAACAGCAGCCTCAGCCACAGCAACCACAACAGCAACAAGGACCTCAGCAGCAGGCCCAACCTCACCAGTTGCAGCAGCAACAGCTGCAAAACCGCTGGGTAGCTCCTCGTAATCGGGGTGTGGGCTTCAGCCAGAACAATGGAGCTGCTAGTGAGAACTTTGGTTTAGGTGTTGTATCTGTCAGCTCCTCACCTTCTGGTGTGGAAGTGCACCCAGTGCTGGAGAAACTAAAGGCCATAAACAACTACAATCCCAAAGACTTCGATTGGAATCTGAAGAATGGACGTGTGTTTATAATCAAAAGTTATTCAGAGGACGATATTCATCGCTCCATTAAGTACTCTATCTGGTGTAGTACTGAACATGGTAATAAGCGCTTGGATGCTGCATACCGTTCCCTGAATGGAAAAGGCCCACTCTATTTACTCTTCAGTGTGAATGGCAGTGGACACTTTTGTGGAGTGGCTGAGATGAAGTCTGTTGTGGACTACAATGCCTATGCTGGTGTCTGGTCTCAGGATAAGTGGAAGGGGAAGTTTGATGTCAAATGGATCTTTGTCAAAGACGTTCCCAATAACCAACTGCGGCATATTCGCTTGGAAAACAATGACAACAAACCGGTTACCAATTCGAGGGACACTCAAGAGGTACCCCTAGAAAAAGCCAAGCAAGTGCTTAAAATAATTGCTACTTTCAAGCATACCACCTCAATCTTTGATGACTTTGCACATTATGAGAAGCGTCAAGAGGAGGAGGAAGCCATGCGTAGGGTAAGAAATTGATGTCATTGAAGTAGCTCTCCTGTTTTTTCTGGTTTTGGGAACAACTGGGCTTTCTGTGTGCGAGTGAGTCAGAAAGTGGTGCTTTTTACCCAAGGTGTCTGTACTTGATATAACTGGCTCTTGATGAAAAGGTTTAAGTTCTTGTAAATTGTTTTGTTGACACAGGTATGTGTTTAACCACAGTACTAACACAGGCCTGCTTAAGCAGAGTTCTGACATGTTTTACCCTTTGGAGCAAACAAAAACTGAATTGAGTGTATTACCTGTAACTAAAGTGTTCTAGTTTAGACTTTTATGGTTCTGGATGTCACAAAAAGGACTTGAAATTACAGGAGAGACTTACTTTATTTACCATAACATTTCAGTTCAAAATCTGCTTTAACATAATGTTAACAGCATGATTAAATTTGTCTTTTGTACAGTTGTGAAACACAAAAGTGATACAGTGATGACTTGTACAGTGTCAGAATTATTTTTTGGACATTTCTCATAGTGCAATTCCTAAAAAAAGTGATGTGTAGTTAATTTCTGAAAAGTTTAGCTATGATAAATCTGAAGAGAAACCTTTAGTTTTGGAAGTGTTTCAGAAAACCAGACAAGAGAAAAAGGCATTTAATTTAAGCTCTTCTAGAGCACTTGTTTGCTTTTATTTTGTGTGTATTCTCCCTACTAAAACGCTTGTGTTCACTATTGACCACAATATTTATTTCAGTATATTTTTCTGTCCAGGCTTGCTAGTAACTCCATATATATGATTTGTCTCATGGTTAGACACATTTCGGCAACTGTTGTGCCAGTTAGATAATGTACTGATTCGGAAATAGGAGTTTGCATCAGTGCAGTTTGGTGGTAGTGCTCCCCATTCATCCTGTCACATCACCTACTGAATAAAAAAAACCCACAAAAGTCTAGAGTTTATGCTAATTAGGGGCCTGTGGGATGTGAAGTCCTGAATTTGTTCACTTTTTGAAGGTGCCACAATTCTGGCTGTGTAAGAATTTCACTGCTTCATGGCCTTCTTCTCCTAGGTTTCTAGTACTGCAATGGTTCCACCCCTTTTGTACATTCCTAATCCTTCTACACACATTAAATGTCCTATAGACCAGTGTCGTGCATACCCAAAATCAGTTTTGTGGTTTTATAGCACAGTTCTGCAGTGAATTGACATGTTGGAAGTGTTTGCATTGTTTGGAGGCAAGATGAATATCTCAGTTGGGTGTGTAATGCCTTTTGAATTTTTTTTTTTTTTTAAGAGAATACTGAATGTGCCCTAAATTAGTACTGTTACTTCTGTGACATCTTGATGATAGGAGGACAGACCACATTCTTAACTAATATTCGGTGTTAGAGGAAAACCACCCCTTTCAGGCTTTAGTACAACTTCACTGTGATTTCGGTAGTATTTCAGAAGGGCAATGATTATCCTGTTTTTCTGCAGCCGTAATATTTCATTATTTTCTTAGTTTTTCATGTTATAATACACTTCACAAATAAATTGTTTGCTTCAAAAATATCTAGTTTTGTGAAAAAAGTTATCAAAGGAGTCATAATTCAGACATGCCCTAGCAACTCAGGAAGATAGTGTGTTTTAATTGTGCTTTTGTTCCCACTATAATAGGTGAAAACCATGAAATGGAGACAGGGAACACAGATTTTTGGTAGTTGTTCTATGTATGCTAAACTTAAAATTTAAAGTGCTAAATTCAGCATTTAGTAGGTCTCAAACTAGGTGACTGTGATTATGTATATTTGTGTAATAAAGTCACGTTACTGTTTCCTTTAGTGTCTTCAGGGAAACACAGTATCAAACTCTACTTTTATCTGTTAACAGTTACCTTTCCCAATGCTATTAGGAGAAAACATACTTGCATATTAGGCATTGAGTCCTCTGCATCATACAAAAAATGACTAGAGAGCTGCATATCTAGTTGTGAGGTTTGCTCTTTGTAGATGAATTTGAGATATGCCTTAAGCAAACAAATACCTACTTAAAATGTAGGAAGTCCGAATTAAACTAATGACAGCTCCTGAGAGATCATCTTTACCATTCTTTTATCGAGTGTTGATTTTAAGCCTCTAGGTTTCTTCTTTTATCCCACAGTATACAAATAACCTGTTTATAAATTGTAAACATACAACACTTTTATGATTAAATAACAGTTTGGGAATGCAACAATTAGTATTATAAACTCTGGTTTCTGGTTAATTGAGTAATCCTTTATTTCCTAGTGCTAAGTAGGCTTTTATGGATCTGTCTTTAAATTAGTGCACGTTCTGCTACCCATAGCACTGTGTAAATTGAGTTCATGGCCGTTTGCTGTGGCAATCACATTGTTTCCAGTGTTTCTGTCATGAAAAATGTGTTCATTGCTGTTAATAAAATATTAAATGCATCAAGCAGCAGTAGTCATGTACATGTTCCTTAAAGTTCGATAAATGTTTTGTTGTTGCATAGGTGGTAACAAACTTTCAAACTGCCAGTGATCTAAACATAGTAAACAACATATGATTTACAGATTTAATTTACTTCGTAACTGTTCATCGTTCCAGCTAACTTATTTTAAAGTAATTGGTTGTAAGAGTTTAATCTTAACAACTCAGGGGGACCAATAATTAACTTCCGATATGACCTAGCAGTATATTTTATTAAAATATGTCATACACTTAATAAAAGCGGAATGAATAGTCTGTGATTAACATGAAACTTCAGTCACTTTACCATTTGGTAAAGGTTACTTGCAAATGATTACGAATACTCTCTTTAAGCGTAGATATTAGAACACTAGTGTCTACCACTGTTGGATATGACCTCAGTTTGGGTAAGGTAGCTACAATTGGGGTTGGAAACAAATATGTGCAGTAATCGCACTTTTACGGTGCAGGTGCCAGTGTCCTATTCTAAGTGTACAAGTGCTGTGATCTTTCACCAAAGGAGCAAAGAAATCAACAATGTTTTTCATGAGTTCTGTCACTAATAGATTGAAATAATCTGAAATTGCATTAGTCCTTAGTATGAACTACTGCTTTGTGGTGTAAATGTGCATATTTGTTTGCAGATTATTTAAAAATGTGTTTGATTGCCTTTCAACAGAACGCAGTAGCACAAGTATCTAAAAAAAATGGAATGAAAATCTTAAAATATGCCATTTAAGAGCATGTAATTACATTAGGAAAATAAAGGGTATTGAAAGGAAAAAAAATCTGTATTAGTAGATTTTACTGAGAACCATTTACATACAAGGATCAAAATGAGATGTTGTTTTGATGAAATATGCATTTATTGGAAGATTACAACTTCCTTACCCTCAGGCCATGGCTTGTTAACCTGCAATTACTTGTTGTCCTAGGACTTCTTTTGAATGCTTTTTAGTGCAGAATTCTACTTTTATGGCATATAATGGAAAAAAAAAATGATTCCACATAGCGGTAGAATGCTCTAGGTGGTTTTCTTAGTGAGATAGTTCAGAAAAATAATTAAATTTTATCCATGGGAGAAAATAGAAGAATTCAGTATATATTTGTGTTGACCTAGTTTGCATTTGGAATTTTTACTATTCAGGAAGCCTTTAAATGTCAGATAAATAAGAATTTAAAATGTTGGCTTTCTCCTGTTGTACTACAGATCTTGTAATAGGAGTGCTGATATAGCTAAAACTTTCTGACTCAAAAAGAGTAATTTCTTTTTTTTCCCCTTTTATTGGTACTAATGCAATTTCTGTTTCTCTGATAATTGGTTTACAATTGAACTGCAGTGTTAAGCAGTGTGAGTGCTTTCCACTCCAGGACACTACTGACTTTATGCCTGATTTGGTATTTCTTGAAAATATCTGAAAGGAAGGAGGGAAGTGAGAAAACATCCAGTAAGAGTAAACCGAAGACACTTCCTCCTCCCCTTACCTGCCAACCATCAGCTATTAGGTTATAATGTCAAAATCAGACAAAGATACATCCACAGTCCTGGTACAAGTCAAGAAAAACACGTGGTTGACCAACATTTTTAATGCAGTTAAATGATAGTTGTACCAGACAGCTGCTTAAAGTTTGCCTATTCACATCTAAAAGAGGTTCGAAACAGTAAATGTGAAACAGGTTATGTTTTATTTTTTGAGGAACTTGAGCATTTCCTGTATGCTTTTGGTGTTGTTTCAAGGGGCATGATTTTGCAGTTTCCTTGATGTGTTTATCCACAGTTTCCTTTTCATAAATGTAGATGATATTGCAGGTCTGATGTCTGTTTTAAGAAAACAAAACCAATATGGTCAGAAAATAGAAACAGCAGGTACAGTTTTTGCTCCCTTGGTAATCGTGAGACGAATATGTACCCCTGGTCTTGGGAGAAGAAAGAAGATAATTTGGAACTGGAATAATTTTAAATATACTATTCAGAATTTTCAGCCCATGATGCTGTGTTAGTTATGTCTTCATTTGCTTTTGCATCTCTAGTCTTTTGGAAACACTAAAAAATTACCTACAAGTTCTTTTCTTATCGACACATGGATTTCAAATGAGCTCATTTTCTGTGTCGTTGGTGGAGTTGTTTCTGTTCACAAGTAGGGGCTAGAATTTATGACGGGATGAGGGCAGCATGGAGAGATCTGGGTGTTAAAATATGGTATTGTATAAAGTGGCTATATAAGCATTGAGTAGTGGTGCCTTTCTCCTGTGAAGGGAAAAGGTGGTGCAACAGGGAAAGTGCAATATTGGACTGCTTAATGAAAGAAATGGAATGTAGTTAAACTTTCAGGTGATCTTAGTTTATAGTGACACTTGCATGGATCTTGTAATGTGTTTTCTTTTTGATTTGAAATTCCTATCTGAAAAATGAAGCCTACAGAGTCCTTTTTACAGCATGGGTTAAATTATCTGACTCTGGGACTTGAAAGACCAGCTTCTCCTGTAAAATAGAGACCCCTATTGGAAAAACTAGGAATATCAACCATAGGGTTTACCTTAATGCTCAAGAGATCTTTCATTTCTGGAATCTGATTCTTCAGTGTACTTAGATATGAAGGTAGCTGTCTAAGAGAAGACTTCAATCTTGAATTGAGCTTTACTTCTTGACTTCAAAAACAACAATTTTAAATCTTATAGAGCAAAAGCAGAACCTTGAATATACAGGTATAGCTATTAAAATTCCGGCTACATCTGCTACTAAATTGTCTGAAAGATTCTTGTCTAGTATATTTTGTAGGCTGTACAGTGGATGTCATTTCCCTTCCAAGGTTACTATAGATTCCTTAGCAGGGCAATTAAATAATGTCTTGCTGTTGTTGTTCATGGGCATTTGAGAAAAATTAAAAATGGTGTCAAAGTCACCTTTCTGCTCCTTTTGCTGGGACAGTGATCATTACTCAATGTGGTTTCCATAGATGTAGTTAGAAGCTATCTGTCAGTCTTCAAAAGCCAATGTTATGCTGTGAGCACTGTTAACAAACAGTAATGAGGACCTAGACACTTGATTTTTATTTATTTATTTATTTTTTTAAAACTTGCAGAAATGGCTGCCTTGTACCTAATTAAAAACTGATATTTCAGTTTTAACAATGTACAGGACTGAAAGGCAGCACTTGCTACTGGTAGTTAGAATTGAGTAATCCATCACTGAAAGTATCCACCTGGGAAAACAAGACTGGAAGGGCTTTTCTGGCTCATGAAACTCAAGCTTGGTTTTTGCAGAGCCCTTCCTTGTTGTGTGTTATCATCTGCTATTTTTAAAGTAGTTGGGTTTCTTTCTGTTTCTCTGTCTTCTAAATGTTTGTACCCTATTATTTAGTGTGCTGTGGAATTTCGGATGTGGATTAAGTTCTTATTGCCGTTATCATTACCACAATAAAATAATATGGTCTGTCCATGTTCCACTAACAATGCATCTGTCTGCTCCAATTTAAATTTAATTACCATTTTACAGTAATTTGTTCACATTTCTACTATTGCTAAGTATGTTTCAGAGGCTGAAATAATTAAAATACCCTCAAAACTAATAGGAAGAATAAATAAATTAGGAGTCTAGGTCTTGTAGTTTTTCAGAATTTCTTAATATTCATATGCTTGAAAGCCTCACTTCCTGTCTGGAATTGAAATGATCTGCAGCAGCAGGGTCTTTGAGTATTAATTCATAAGGCTAACCGGAAGAAGGAACTGTTCTTGAGTTGTAAAACCTCATTTGACTTCCGGTGTTCACTTTTTTAATTTGTGCCTTGTAGTTTTCATATTGGGATAGGGAAGAGAAGAAAATGGTTGGCGGGGGCTGGCATCTCCACAGGAAAAATTTCTATGCCCATGTAAGGCTTCTAGAGATCCTTCCTATCCAATCCTTCCCTCCCATCTTCCCAGAGTTTCCAGAAGTGCTTCTCAGAAAAATGTGTTTAAATATTTTTGTCTGGTTGTGAGGTGCTCTCTGTCTTCAGTAGATTTACCTTCCCTAGTTTAGAATTCAAGAGTGAGAAGTTTTTATTTTACGCAATTTTAAATTTTCAGTAGTGTAGTTGATAGTAACAGCCAATGAACTGCTTGTAATAAATGGAGTGAACTATTTCTAGCATATTTCAGTTTTCTCAGTAATCTGTTTTTCATTGTGGTTCTCAAGCACTGAGGTCAATGTTTGTGCTGTCATAGCTGTAATGGTACACGGGGGTGCAATAAACTACAGAATATGGCTGATGCTATTAGTAAATGAGATTTCATGAACTTTGCTGTGGCTCCTTCTCAGCAGCTCTCCAGCTGTCTGTTCTGCCCCTGCCAGGTGTTTCTGCCTACGCAGTGGAGTTGGCAGCAGAGATGTGTGCCTGTTGCCTTGCTTCACAAAATGCAGTCTGACATGTTAGCTTACTTTGCAGATGAGCAGAGTTTTTAAACTGAAGATTAAACTGCAGTTTGCAGTGAAGCAGCTGTGATGTGCTACACATTGCCTTCTGAAGCTGTGGTGAGGATGCTACCTCTTGGGAGAGGGGCAAAGCAGACAGCTTCAGGCATAAACATTTTACCATTGCATTAAGATGCAAAAGTTTGGCAAAATTCTAGTTGTTTTTCTTTTTTGCAAGTAGAGCTGATTGTGCTGAAGGCGAGTGTCTGTGGAAATTATCTGCAATTTGCCTGTGCAACTTTGCAATCCTGGATAGCTTTCAAAATGGACACCTTGAAATTCTTGCACTTGCAACTGCTATAAAAAACAAAACACCAAAACAAAACAAAAAAAAAAATCCCAAATCAAACAAAAAAAACCAAAAGTCCTTTCATGTCTACCTTCCTTCACCTTGAGCTTCAGTTTGTGGGATCTGAGAAGAAAATAGAGCTGAGGGCTGTAGTAGCTTCTTGTTGTTAGGCTATCATTTACATTTTTGCTGCTTGAAATGAGGCTTTTTCATTTCCCTTGTTTTTGACAAAAGATTCCAGGAGGCAATGTTGTGTGCGTCTCAGTAGTTTCTTTCAAATTGGATCAGGAAATGCTTTTGTCGTGTTGAATTTGGTTAGCATAGAGATTTTGTTAAATCTGAGGATAAATTACATTGCAGCTACTTTTCAGCACAGGATCATTCAGTTAGTGTGCTGAATTCAGAGAACTGAAGTTTGGAAATCAGTCAACCTCACAGTTCAGAAGAAGTTATACTGTTAATTCCATAACTTTGCACTAGATCGATGAATGTTTTGGAGGCCCAAGCCTTCTTAGGTTCACCTTCACTCGATTTTTGTCAGCTTGTGTAAAAAGTTACCTGCATGGTCTGGCAGCTACTTTTAACCAGCTGATGCATTCCCACATAGTTCTGATTCAAATGGTACCTAATTTCCACGACCTGCTCTTAAGCTCCCTCTAAAGCTGGGGAATTTCACCTCAGCAAGTTCTGAAGTGAAGCTCACCTCTGGCAGGGAACTTCACTTGACTGGAGAAGCTTTTTATCTGAGAGCATTGCAAGAGATGTGGAAAAGGCTTTGCTCATCTGAATATAACAAATAAGAGATTTTTTTTTAATGAAAGGGAAATGTAGTGGAATCCAGTCAGTAACACTGTAAACTTTCTCTGCTCTGATGCAGGAAACCTGCTGGGGGTAAAATCTTCTGCTGCTTTGTCTGTGATAACTTTTTAATACAAAACCAATCAAACAAAAGCTGTCCAATGGAAAACTAGGAAGAAAAAAAAAAGGCAACTGCAAGACAGAGGAAGAAAGCTTTTTGAGATGGGTAAAGGCAGTGGTAGTGAGTGTGATCTGACTTAAAAGAAAGAGTTTAATTTACTTTTGAGTGTAATAGCACTACCTGTGTTTTGAATAAATCAGGATTTTTTGTTGTCCCTTTTGCTATATAGGGTGTCAGATGTCACTGATATCAATCTAAAGAAAATACTGTGCACTTGCAAAATGTCAAGTTTGTATGTCTGCTTTAAGTATTTAAATATAGGTGTAGTGATATATAACTTTGAGACTATAGGAAAGGTGCACTGGTGTGGTTTTAAAGCCTTTTCCTCTGTAGAATTCAAAATGCACGTGAAATTTGTAACGCTTCTTTTGTTCAATCCGCTGGAAGAAGGTGGTCAGGATATCATTACCTTTCTACTTTGAATTTTTATGAACTTAAATGATTTTGAGTTCAGGAGCTACACAAAGCACAAGGTTGATTACTGTGCAGCAGTTTGCAGTGCAGAGAGAGGCTTTCTGGACAGCTTGGCTCAGTGGTTACAGATGTAATACTTGCAAATGGGAAGGAACTGATGATTTTATTTGTATGTAGGTAGTATTTAAAATTGTGAACATGTTGATATTTCGTTATTTAACATCACAGTTTCGTAGACTCCTGCTTAATACTGCAGTAGTATTTTTTTAGCACTTTGTGCAGTTCTTTCAGTTGAATTCTACTAATAGTAGAGGAATAATCTGAGATGTGCACAAGCAGGCTATTTTTGAATGCCTTACATGCATAGTGAGGCATGAGGCCAGGGATCATCTCTTTTTCAGCCTAGATGTGCTCTGTTAACATATCAGTTTGAATTAATGACTGTTACTATCAATCTCAAATTTTAAACCCAATATCTTACTGTGCAAATATTAGTTACATTTCTTTGAATTAGGAAAAAATGATTTCTAGCAGAATATTGCAATTATCACTCTTGTGTTAAATAGACTGAAGTTCTGCCATAGAGAATGACAGGTCTTAGATACAGAGCTGCTGGGACTGTGAGCAAGAACCCTGTGTGGATTTACTTTTTTAGTGTTCATCTTATAGCAACTCAGAGGGCTGTTTTGGAGAGGATTACACCAGCAGCTGTACTCTAATAACCAGTATAAATTTTATGTATCCTCTTCTTTCATTATAGTGTCTTTTTGGCAGAATTTATTTGGGTCCATATGCCAATTAGGACTTTTCCTAAATAGTTTCTAGCATAATAAAGTTTCAGGATGATATCAGAGTGGTTTTGAAATAATGGTTTAAATGCCTCCTGGTTTATTTTGGTTTTCCCTATTATGTTTATGTTCAGTTTATAACATACTGGAAATGAACCTATGCATCTTCTGTGGAGGTATTTTAAAACATTTATATAATGTGCTCAGTTGTACATATTCAAAAAGGGAATGCTATTGGAAGATAAATTCTTAGTTCCTTAGAGTCAAACTACAGTATCTTTTTACAGTCTAGAAGGTATATAATGAAGGTAATGAGATAGAGCTCATTATCTGTTTTTATTTTTTTCCTAGAGGTAGTCGTAATGCTTAAGTGTGTGTTTATCTTTGACAAATTAGAGAAAATGCACTGAAAATGTTATTTACTCGGTTAGACTCTGTTACAGAAGAAGGATTTGTTAGTCGTTGATAGGGACACAGCTCAGTTAGTATTTTAGCCCTTAACCATGCCAAGTTGTTTATCCGTGTTTGTATTACACAGACAACATCACACACTTTGTACCTTTACACCAAATGCAACATCTCATAATGCTCTGAGGGCTTTGTAGTGAATATGGTCTTGACTGCAACTTAGGCTTGCATTCAAGTGGGCCTTTTTCCAGCCATTCCTACCTCACTGGTTTTGCATTTTGTGACTAAAAGTAATTTTTAAAAAAAGTATGATGGCTTTTTTTTTTTAAATTATTTTTCTTGCCATTCGAGCCATGTGTTTGTATGTATGGAGGAGGTGGTACTGTGCTAGCTTGTTCCTTTACCTTTTGATCTTAAGCACATTGAAACATTTCATTACAGTAAGCTTTGAATGAGATACCTGGGAATATGATCATCACTTTTTTGGGGATATAATAGGTGGAGAGTAGATTATTTAAATACTAATGCAGAACATTTTTGACAAATTAAGCGGAAGATTTAGGGTACCTCTTTCTTGCCTTGTTTGTAGATCACTTGGTCTCCTTTTTCAGCTCACTTTGTGCATTACATTTTTTTGGAAGTGATTTAAAAGCAGCACTGTAAAACCTTTTATTTTTGATGGCTGTATTTGAAACATATTTGCCTTTTAGTTTTATATATACTTCTGTGTTTCTTTTAAAGAAGTTGACTTGAATTAGTTATTTCATATTCCTGAAAAAAGTGAAATTTTTTCCTTGAAAACTTGTTGCCTGGAGAAAATCCAAGCAATACAATTGCTCTGATGATAGGAAAGCAGATAATGTTGAACTGTATTAATATATTATCTTCCTTTTTTCTTCTTTTTTTCAGGAGAGAAATAGAAACAAACAATAACTATACGGAGATGTCCAGCTAGAATTACAACACTAATGATGTAGACTCTGGAAATGCCTAATATGTCTAAGAAGACGTTATTAAAGCTTTTTTCTGCTTAAGGTGACATCTTTGAACACTTTAACACAAAATTGACTCTTCTTGTAATGGTTCTCATCAGTGCATCTGCCCTTATACTCTCTCACCAAACACACTTGAGAACTGTACTTTCGTCAAGCACTTTCTGTCCTGAAGCTTTTACCAGTATCTGCTGTCTTTTGTATTTATGCATCCTAGCTATAAGGCACAGGAGACTGAACGAATGCAAGGATTCATTAACTCTTTGAATTTGTTAAATACTAACATTTAACCATTAGAAGTGGTTCAATGATGTGAGATTCACATTGCTTCAACTTAATTTTTTCTTTGTTGTAGTTTTTTTAATTGTCAGTTTTTAGCTATTCAACAGATTAAAAGCAAATCATGCCATATTTAGTCCTGGAGTAAAACTCAAGTCTAAATGTTCATGTGAAAATTATTGTAGTAATCTTTTAATATGGCAAAGCAACTTTAAGCTGCAGTTTAGCCAAATGAAACGTAACATGAAATTATATTAGAATGACATTTCCCTTGTTTCAAACTGTTTGGTGTAAGAGAATATTAATATGCAGCTTGGTGGGCACCACCAGTTAATGCACATTTCTTTATTTTTTTTTCTGTAACATGTATACTGAAAAAGTGCATTTGTCTGAGGAACTGTTTGTTTGCTACCACTCAATGAATCTCAGTTTTGAGTAAATGTACCTCAGTCTAAATCAGACTTTTTATGACCTTTATAACTACATTTAAAATAATCTTTAATTCCTATTTCTGGGTGTTTGCAAGCCTGACAGATTGCTATCATGAAAGTGAAAATTTACTCCTCTAGGTGAATCACTAGCTAAATAAACATAATTCTTGTTTAGCAAGCATATACTCTGTTTCTCAAATTTTTTGTTTCACTGTCCCAATATCCAGGTGTCTTTTCCCCTGTTTGAAAATATTTTGAGAAAAATACTTTGATCTGTGGAGATGACGTATTCATGGTCACGTTAACACAATTTTTGTTAAAACCGTGCAGCAAGAATTTCAGAATATACATTAAAATGTGTAATTCTATATTAGTTTTTAACTTCTAAAAATTATATCTTTTTTGTTTTCAGTTTATGTAACAACACATTCTATCTGCTGGAAGAGAATATTAAAAAAATGTTAAGCGGGTATATTGACTGTAAAAAAAAAAAAAAAAATACTGAACAGCCTGTACCAAACTCCGGGGATAGCTTTCTCTTTTTAGAACAGCAGTGTAGAAGTCAGATATGTTATACCTTAAAATAGCAATACCACATTTTATTTGAACATGTTTCATGTCTTATGGTCCAACACAGATGTTTATATTGTGTTTTGAGTCCTTCATTTACAGATCCTGGCAGTCAAAGTTCTGGAGCTTGAGTGGCAAAGGTTTGTTTTGAATACAGACTATTTTGCTATATTTTACTTTTCTCTCTTCCAAAGCCCCTTGCACTCTTCTAACCTTGCAAACACAAGAAGTTCAGTACATGCTCATTATTTAAAATGTTGTTTGAGACTGCAGGGTAGCAGATAGGAATCTTAATTTTTACTGCCAGTTTTTGGGAAACTCCAAAGGGAAGCCACTCCTGTATTTTGGATAAAAGAAGCAATCTCACTTAAATGTGATTGTGTAACAAGTAGCAAGTGGGATGAGGGAAGGACAAGTGAAGTGCGAATTGTAAGAGGAGACTTACATGAAAGCTTAAAGCCCAAACCCTATGAAATTTGGCTTGAGCCCAAAAATTGCTGCTTCCATGCATTTCTGTTTCTGGCTAACAGGTTTTATAGCTACTTGTTTCCCTCTGTTGGCTGATTTATGGATTACTGCCCATTTTTCCAATTGTTAGTTAGGCCAAGGTCAGTGTTGTGAGTCTAAAGAATGTAGTCCTTCCGATGATCCTTCATGGAATGGATTAGCATGCTTCTGCTCCATTACAAAAATATCTTATGAAAATGCACAGAAGTTTCCAGTTAAAAGAAAGCTACTGATAGAGTCAGGAATTCAGGAATTGATTTGCATGTGCAACCATAGTTTGTTTCCACTGCAGTATTCATATTTTTGCAGGCTTTGTTAGTATTTCCTGCTTTACCCCTTGCCTTTTTTATTTTAATAGCATGAGCATTACTCTTGGATTGAATCAAGCTTAGTATAAAATGGGATCATCACTCTGTTGCAGACTTTGAGAGCTTGGAAAATGAGGCAGGATTGTGAGAAAAGGAGGTGATCACATTTAGAGAGCTGTGACAGTTCTTATACTGTTCCAGGATTTTTAGCAAACCTACAAATAGAAGAGTTTCATTCCTGATGGTGTTAGTCATGTTGCAACCGATTTGATGACTGCTGGGAGTCTAGTTTGTGAGGCTGAAATTAAAAGGAATTTCATGTGCATATAAAGTGCTGTAAAAATAGTATATAATATTGTAAAATCAGCTATGGAGTGCTGTACTAGTTAATGGACATGTGAAACTTTTAGCTTTCAGCTTCCTTATGCACGAGTTCTTTTCCTCCAGAAAGAAAAGGAATGGTGCTTAATATCTCAAATAAATGTAGAAATACATTTTTTGGTCTGATTTTTCCATACAGTGAAGTTGGTGTAATGACTACTTGCTAATGGAGGAGTCCTGTTCCTGATGCCTCCTCCTTTGTGTCAGCATTTGTTTTCCTGTGATCCATACTGAGCCAGTTCAAGATGTTTTCTGCAGATTTAATGGTCTGGGTAGTTCTCTGTGAGGTCAGATGTTTAGAAGGGAGATGTTGGGAGGTGAAGAAAGGAGACTTGTCCTTTCAGAAGCAGGTATCCACTGTAGAATAGGCTTAGCTGCACTACACACTTAATGGGTTGGTGAACCAGAGATGCAGCAGAATGGTTAAAACTGGGAAAGGCTCTCCAAGAAAAAAAACAATTCCATTTTCAGTGTAAGATTGTGGTTGTGTACAGTAAGATATGATGTTCTTGCATATGTTCAGTGATAGCAGGAAGAGGGAAAAAATACTGAGTATATATACTACTTTTTCCACTTCAAGGAGACCTCAGAATTCATATAGAAAAGTTATTGCTGGAAAGGCTTGTCTGACCAACACAAGTGGGACAAACTGAAGTTGTAGGAGCTTTGCTAACCTTGAGTGTCTCTTGACTTTGTAACATCAGCATCATTATCATAGGTTTTTTTAGTATTTGACTTTGACGAGAAATAATTCCTGTCAGTTGAATGCTCAAGTTACTGGGCACTACTGTATTTTGAGGGACTTGGATTGGGGAAAAACTCCTTATCCACAACTAGACAAATTTCGTTACTTCATGTCTCTTTCTGTTCCAGGCTTAATTTATCAAATACTTGCTTCTATACATCCTCTTGCTCTGTTCATCTTTTTGGATACTCTGGCAGTCTCATAATGCACTGTCTGCAAAATTCAGATACAAAAGCTCCTTGCCAAAATGATTCTCATCCCAGACAAATCTGTGGCACCAAAAAGAAAGAGAATGTTAAGAATGTTAAGCTCTTGGTCAGGTGCTAATAACGTAATATTTAGGAGGAAGCATCTCAAGTATTTTTTGCAGTTTAGTCGAAGTTCTATTTTGAAGTTGCTTTCTGTTTCATAGGAAGATTTTACACACTTGAAATATGTTCCTTAAGAAAGAAGTTTTAAATAAACTATTTTGATGTGCATCTTTTCTAGCTGAAACTGAGTTGAAGCAACAGTGTTTTGAACTGTGTTTTTCAAAATTATTGGTGGCTCTTTCACCAGAAAGGTATTTATATACTTCAGCTGATTCTAGTGCAGCAAAAATCCAGTGTGGACAGTCTCTGAGTTTTCTGCAGCTCTTATTTTTAAATCAATAATTCTGGGCATTCAAATACAAATCACCCTTTAGGATTTTGTATTATTTTCGAAGCCATTTGAACTCATTTTTCCTACCATTTTGTGTAGGAAATACGCACAGATTTTCTGTGTCTTGTTTATTCTTTTGCCAGGTGAAGAGCCATGTAATATACTGATAAATTAAGAGAGATTAAGAGACCAACTCTTTTCAATTGAAGCAAAACCTTTTTTAAAATTTTGTAGGTTTTTGTGTACATTAAAGTATGATAACTCAGATGAGAATTCTTTGGCATGAGAATTGACCATTTGATTTTATTTAATCTGCTTGAAAATTTCTGTGAAAGTAACCTGTTTGCATCTTTATTCCTTATTTATTTTATTCTCAGCCTGACGTATCCACCATAGTTTAGCATGGGAGGGGGGAGGAAAGAATTTTTCTATGGATCAAAGGAATTTTAAGCAGATGAGTTTGGCTTCATATAAAATTAGAATATTAGTGTACAGTTGGCATGTTGTCCTCAAAGCATCTGTCCTATACTGTCTGTTCTACTTTATATATTTTAATAAAGTGCATTTTAATATGATGAATATGGACCTTTCAGTTCAAAAAGTTAAATTTGTATCCTCTTTAGGCTTTTGACAGTATTTCTCTTCCCATAATAATCCTGAAACATTCTTATTACTACTTTCAGTGTCCAGGGATATCTAAGCCAAATATTATTAATAAAAAATGCTGTTTATTAATATAAGGGGATGTATGTATAATGTTTGTGTTTGTTACCTGTTCCTTTCTGACCTTGTCCTTCTTCACAAGTGGAAATTCAACAAACAGAAGTCAAACACCAGTTAATTGGCTCCTCCAAACAATTTCCCTACATATTTCACAAGAAGCTGTTTTGCCACTTTGGAAGCAGAATGCGAATGGTTAGTGGATCTTCAAGCATTTTCCTCCAGAAGCCTGTGTTTGGTCAGATGTTCAAGAGCCAATGAATTTGTTACTCCCGCCTAAGTAAGCATTCCTTCCCACTTCCCTGCCCTTTCTAGGAAGACTCCGCTGTGCTGCCTCTTGTCTGCTGCTCCCTTTGGATGCTCATGGGGGAAGCCTGGTGTTGGATCCTGTTTTCACCATCTGCAAAAAAGTTTTCTGACTTTATTTTCTCCTCTGGACAGAGGAAAACTTCTGGCTGAGTTTAGCTTGTCTCAGTTTCTCTCGGCCTGTTTGCCACAATGTAAATAGAGAAATTATTGCTTTAATAACCAGATGAATTCAGTCTGCCATGTGGTGTATGCCATTTTTTTTAAAGTTAATTCTGCAGCATTTTTGTTCAGAAGATGGAAAGGGACATTATTTCATTAGAATTTTAAAGGGCATAGAGATTTTTTTTAAATACAAGGGTCCACTCTAAGTGTTCTTCTGAATTTTAGTGGTGGTGGTAACTGATGTGTTGAGTGAGAGTTTATAAGGTGTTTGCACATCCTGTGTGCATTTGCACTTGTCATCTTAATACTGAATTAACTTCCTTTGCCTGTAAAATTAGTTTGTAACACTTGAGAAATTTTACTTTGTTATTTTGAATTTCATCTACTCAGAGGTACTATTACATTTAATCTGCCTGCACAAATTTACGTGCATCTTGAGAATGAAGTGGATGTTCATGTAAAATTAAACAAGGTACTCTAGAATGATGACTGTGTTTTAAGTTGAGCTTGTGGGCTTTCAGATGAACAAGCTGTCTTGATTTGTGCCCTCATATGTGAAGCATTACACTTAAATATTGAACTCTGAATTTATGCATCCTTTCTTTCCTGTTCTGCAAACATCTGAAAGAACCTCAGATGTTAAAAGAAAAAAAAATAAATCCTTGCTTTATGCTTAGTCCAGGAATGAAAATTTCCAAACTAAGCATTTGAGCAAGATACATGGAGGTTTAGCTTTAGTTTGAGCTAAGCTTATGGCGTTTCATCAAAAGGGTAAAATAAAAGGTTGCGAATCTGTCATTATCTACTGAAGTTGTATATCTGCTATTAAAAAAAAAGAAAAGCTGAAATTTTATTTTGCAAGCATTAATATGTGCAACTGCTGTTCAGTATTACCCAAGAATCTTAAAAGTACTTGCATCAGTTCAGATTAGCAGCCATGTAAAATAGAGGATGAAATGACAGATCTCTTTTCTCCAGGAATACAGAATTGTTAAATTGGTTAAAATTCAGATGTTTGTGCTGTGTGATTGGAATACATTGGATGTTAAATCTATCCCTCTTCTGCTAATTCTCTGGAAAACATTGCTACTAAATTATTTTTCTTTTTTTTTTTTTTTTAATTTAAATTGGCTGACAATTTGTTTTCAGCTGCTTAACTGGTTTGCAGCTTAGTTCTCATGAGATGCTTCACTGGGTCTTGTGAGTGTGGTGCTTCATCAGAATGTGTAGAACTCTAATTTCTTCAAGTTAATGTAACTTAATTGCTATTAACTTGATCTGTATTCCATTCAACTTCATATTTTATGACAATGCTTGGTCTTTCAGTTGTATTTATCATCTTTAATTTCAAGAATACCACATGCAGAACAATTCGGAGAAGTTTTTAGTTCCTGAAATTTATGCTTATTTTAAATGTTAATAAATAACTATTGTATCTGCTCTTTGGGTTGCTAGTGAGTATTGATGATTTTTTTTTTGAAAACTGAAAGTCAAAGGTGGAGACAGGAATACTTGTTCTGGGAAGCAGAAGATGAAATGCTGGAACGCCGAGAGAACTGACAGCTGTATGAGACGAAGGATGTTGGACACCCAGGAGAGTGTTGGGGGGGTTGGTTCTTCATTCACACTTCAGTGCAGCTTTTCAGGTGCTGAAGAATCTTTTGAGCAAAGAATTAAAATCAAGTATGTTCACATAGTCCAGTTGAACTCCTAATTTGGTCTCTGATTTTGTCTGCTTGGTTGCTGTTTGGGGGGTGGGGGACAGGACAAAGACTTTTTAAATTTGTGTCATATGTATCTCTTCCACTTCTCTCTTAACGTTATGATTTTGCTCTTGACCTTACATCAGTTTACAGTCTTGGAGTTATTATAACTTGTGCTTCTTCAGTACAAGGTTCCCTATTTCACATTTTCTGTAAGTCAGTCATATATTTCCCAGGGCTTTGAAGGTTGGTTGTGTTCGGTGCATAGGCCATTCCTCTGCCCCTAATTCATCGTTGCTGTTTACTAGACTTCCCTAGCTGATTTCATAGTTGGGGATTTTTCTGATCCTGCTTATTTTAAATGGCTTTATCTGAAGAGGTTATTCAGTTACTAGTTTATTTCTGTGAATAATTGTTAGTCTTTGGAGCAGGCTATAGTTATAAATTGCTGCATTTTTTTATCATACTGATCAAATGACAAGAGAATGAAATACAATGAAGTTCTACATTAGATTTAAAAAAAATACTGTTTCCCACACAAGCTGTGTTTTGAACATTTTCACTGTTTAACTCTTTTGCAAGTTCTAGTTAGCTTTCTCTATGCTGAATCTGTCTTAACAGTGTTTGAGACATTTTTAGGTAGACTGAAAAAGTCTCTGTTTAAACACAGCTTTTCTGCAGCATTACACCATGATAGTTTCTCACTTAGTGTCTTTCTTTAGATCTTGAATCTCATTCAGTGAGCCTACCTGCTTTCTTTGCAGCAGAAGAGTCACTTGAAAGGACACTTTGACTTTCTACCTTCTTTTTCTGTTCATGTTTTCCTCCCATTCCATACAATTCAATTAATCACACCTATGGCATGTAAAAGAACAATGAGCTGTTGGTTTATTTGGTTGGAACAAGTGGGAGGGGTGATGGGAAATCTTTCAAGAAAATGACAAATGGGTGGAATTGTGTGATATTTCCACCTGCAGGGAGCGAATACACCAACAAACCCTAAGGTAAAGGAAATGGGGGAAATGCTGTCCAGATGTACTGTTTCACTATGCGTTTGTATGTTGGTTAAGTATGGAGATAAGGTGGTGAGGTTGTGATGTGGTTTTGAGTGAGTTTGTTTTTTTCCCCCCTCCAGTTGGGAGAAAAAACAAACAAACCAGGAAGTTCTACAAGCAGTGCAGGAAAAAGTTTGTGTAATGCAGATACTTGAACAAAATGAAGTTTGGGAGCTTAGAGGCAATTGAGAGCCCACAAGGAGTGTGCAAAAAGAAACATCCGAGGTGCTGCTACTTGGGTGACCATGGAAAATAATGCAGCTGATGATGCAGAGACTTGAGACAGAGCTCACACCTGCATTAGATCTCTGATCAAAAGAGTTGCTCTTTTTTATAATTATGCTCCTCAGAAGGTACCCCTGAGGCAGAGACTTACTAGAGACCTCAAATGAGTCCATCCCTGCTGCATAGTATTTGTCTTTCAAATGATGCATGAGCAACAGGGAAGGAAATGACCTGGTGGGTACAAATTAGAGTTAATGATTTAATGAAGCACTGGGATAACAGTGTGATGAGGTATACGGAACAGAATAGCTACTTACGCTGCTGTACCTTTAAGTTGTTCAGTGTGGTAAGATTTATTTAAATAAGCTAGCTAATTTTTCTAAAATGCTGGTATTGAAATACTACTGGAGAAAGAGAAATTGTTGTTTGGCAGCAAAAAGGTAATCTTGAATGTGATACTTCAAATGTTTATTTCTGTGAACATCAATGCCTGCAAATTTCTCCTGTTCATATTTTTAGAGAAACAGATTTTCAACTAGACTGTACAAATGGAATTCAGTAATGCTTACATTTATACCTAGTCAACCACCAGCAAGTATCAACTCATCTATATTTAATTCATAATGTCATAACGCTATTATAGTAAGTCCCATTTTCTAGAGGAGAGTTGAAGGACACGCAAAAGGTGACAGACTTGCATTAGAATCTTCACAAATTGATGTCCCTGGATTTGAAAGCTTGTAATTAAGGCAGACTGAGGAAATGGGGATAGTTAAAGGAAGAATGTTCTGGCAGCAAATAAATATATAATTTTTTAGGAGAGTGGGAAAGGGTTAAGTGAAAATTGACAGTGATGTGATACATGCAAACTCTAGGGAGAGGAACTGAAGGTGCAGGAGCATTAAGGGACTGAGAAGAGTTCAGTGGGAAAGGTACAGGACAAACTGCAGATAGAGGGGGTGTAGAAATGGATGCAAAGGGATCTTGAAAGAAATCTGTTGATAGTAACTGGGAATTTTTCAGTCTTAAGATTGACTGAACTGGGAGAAAAGAGCTGTAGCACAGGTGTTGCATCACACAGGGAGGAGGAAAAGGATGGAAGTGTGGGTGCTGCTCCCAGGATGGCTGTGGTTCTCTGGAGGCTGCAACTTTCTGTACAAAGGTAAGAGCTTGACTTTGAATCACTTCTGCCCAAGGATGGAAGTTGAGATGGAAACATCCCAGTTGGTAAGTAATTTATTCACTAATCTGCCAGCAAAATGTAAAAACAAATGAGTTTTGCAGCTTTTCAAAGACAAGAACAGAAGTGCTGAGTCTTAAGAAAGATTATACCTCTGAAAATGAAATTTTGCAAGTGAGTTTTAACAATTTTAGCTTTCCCCTGTCATCTAGCTCACATGACTATATAATGAAATGCTCACTGTTGGCTGACTTGGATCCAGATTTGTAGTTCTTGCAATCTGTGTGGGACACTGATATAGCAGAAAGTTCTGGGGCCGTGTTCTTTTTAGGCACAAAGCTTCACAGACTAAAGTCTAGCCCAAAGTCTTTGGCCAGTTATGTCACCAAGACTAATACCCAATACAGATATAATTAAAATCTTGCAGTAATGTAAACCCCCCAAAAAACATGTAGGAGTCTTCTCCTCCACTAACTGAAGAAATGAACCAAAATGTGGGATGTAAAAAAGTTGTATTAAATTGCACTGAATTTTTTTCCTGATCATTTCTAAATCAAAGTACTTGAAACATTTTCATGTGTCTTAGTATTCATAACGTAGTGCTCAAAAAAGATTGTAGAAATAAATACATGAAATATGTAAGTAAAACTGTATTATTTTTTTTTTTTTGCCTGAACTGAGATCCAGGGAGCGTGGAGATAGTTCTGTCCTAAGTTTCAACAAGTTCCAGAAGTTCGTTGCAAAAATACTTTGAAATTTTGACCCCGTCCTTTTGGCAGGTATTTTACAATCAAAAGCTTCCCACAAATTGTAATCTAAGAAGGGATATGCCAGAACGAAGATGTGGCTAATCTGACATCCTGCCTCTGCCCACAACCAGTTGCGAACATTTCAAGAATGGTGTAAGAGCAAGGAAAGCATAAACTGCCTCTGGCATGCTGTCCTAGCCTCCAGCTAGCTGGGGTCTTTCTGGATCTTTACTTAAATAAATTAGTTCAGTTGCTTTATGATTTATGAGTTATAGAAATAGCTCAATGCAACTTGAACAGATCTGGAAAACCTTTAAAAGGAGGAAAATTCTACAGCAAAACATCATTTTTTAAAAAAATAATGTATCTGCAGTACAAATATGACTCATTTGACAGCTAAGAAAAGAGTGTTGAACTTTCTTAAAAGTACTAAGTTAAGCATGGAGTTTCTCCATTAAAAATAGGAAATATGAAAAATTATAAAGATGATAAATGGAATGCTGTTCTACATGCAAAATTGCATTGACTTTGCAAAATTATACAGTAAACGACAGAAATGTGGTTGGAAAGCTTCAGGTCATAGGTGTGTCAAGAAGGACTATCCACAGACTTTGCATACTTCTTCCCCGACTCCGGCTTGGAAAAACACCTCAGAGCTCCAGCAATTAGTTACCTTTGGGAAGCATTTGGTCAGAGTTCCCATCTTTAAATGTGCTTGGTATTCTAGAGGAAGCATACTAAAGCAACCTACAGGAGAACTAAATATAGGAGCTAGATGGGGGCAGGTGCTGCACTCCCACTGAATCGAGTGCTGCTATCCTTGTATGAAGACAAAATGTGCTTGACGTGGAGTGAGTTACTGGCTGGAGTTTGCTCTTTCCTATTGATTTCTTCCCTCATGCTCATGTCAGAGCCTGCAGGAATTAACAAGAAAAACCTGTTCCCAGGTGAAAGTTGGATCTTTTGGTTTTACAGAAGTGTAATTGCTGGAGGGAATACTTCCTGATATAAAGAAGTGGTGCTTAGGAATCCATGCTTTCCTTCCAGGAGCTTCTGGTTCGAGAAGAGGGGTGACATGCTGTTGGGTGTTACCTCTTATATTCTACAGATTTTAACCTGGGTATTGAGCCCTCTTTATAGAGGTAGAGCCCTTCTGTAACAGATTATGTATTTCAAATATACCATAATTTACAGAGAGCTCATATTGTTCTAATGCTAATATAAAGATGTCTTTACCCAAGTTACTTTAATACTTATGAGAGAGTGAGAGCTAGGGTGAAAAAAAGTAATTTTTATACATTGTAGTCGTAGGTTATTATCTCTGCAAGTGTTTATTTAGTTGCCAACTTTGTTATGCACCTCTGCTGCCTGCGTGCCCGCTTCTACATGGCCTGCTGCAGGCTCCTGACTTAAAACTGGCTTGTGTCTGGTGAGCTTGGGGCAGTATCAATTCAAATGTGCAGGAGTTTCCCTCTTAGTCCAACCCCCCTGCAATGAACAGTGACATCTTCAACTAGATCAGGTTGCTCAGAGCCCCGTCCAGCTTGGCCTTGAATGTCTCCAGGGATGGGGCATCAACCACCTCTTTGGGCAACCTGGGCCAGTGTTTCAACACCCTCATTGTAAAACAATTCTTTTTCATGTCTACCCTGAATTTTCTCTCTTTTGATTTAAAACCATTACCCTCTGTCCTATTGCAACAGGCCCTGCTAAATGTCTGTCCCCATCTTCCTTATAGACCCCTTTTAAGTACTGAAAGGCTGCAATGTCTGCCTGAGGCCTTCTTCAGGCTGAACAACACCAACTCTCCCAGTCTGTCCTCATAGGAGAGGTGTTCTAGCCCTTTGACCATTGTCGTGGCCTTCCTCTGGACCCTCTCCAACAGGTCCATGTCTTTCCTTGTGCTGAAGACCCCAGAAGTGGACACAGTACTGCAGGTGGGGTCTCATGAGAGCAGATTAGAGAAGGAGAATCACCTCCCCTGACCTGCTGGTTGTGTTTCTTTTGATGCTTTCCGGTTTTTATACCTCAGACTTCCTGTTGAACACCAAACATCCTTTAATCTTTATGCCTTGGTTTCATGTCAGTCATGCGGACTCTTCTTGACCTAGCAGAGGTTGGGGAACAAATTAAATGAGCATGAAAATACTGCAAAGATAAGTTTCATGAACTTCTTTTGTCTCAGACTTTCTGACACTTGGTTTGATCCCAATTCAGGATAATTATTCTAGCTCTGTAGGCAGAGTTTGGAATAGGTACAAGAGGAGCTCTGAGAGGCTGTGTTCTCTCTTCTGTCTAAAAAAGCACAGAGGATGGGCTTGCTAACTGCTTGTATTAACTAATTCTATTCCTCTTCTACCCCTTTGCTTTCCAGCATCACATATGTTGAAGGGATGGATGAAAGTGTAAGTGGTTTGGTTTGTTGGTTTTTGGCTTTGTAATATGCGTGATTCTTATATTATGATTGCTTATTCCAGCACTGCCACTCAGGAAAGTAATGCCAGTAAACCAGACAGTGTGCAGCAGACAGACTAAACTGGAGTGAATAAAGTGAATAAACTTCTTAAAAGTGAGAGTGTCAAAAGACTTAATCTGAGGGGTAAGTATGTGTGTAGACAACTCTATTATACCCACATATTTGGTAGCATTAAGAGTTAACTTTTCAAAATATTCTAATTTATCTTTTGCTGCTGATGCCTGTATATAGTACCTACATCTGTAATAAACTGATGAAGTCATTTGTACTGGCAAGCTAGGTAAAGAAGATCTAACAAATTCACTGGATATAGGCTGGATATAATAGCGAAGAACCATGTTTTTAACTGAAGGCATTTGGGAGATATTTAAATATGGAACTATCTTAATATTATTTGGGCATCTTTCACTTGAAATATTTCAAAAATTCTTTCAGATTTTTCTTGGTAGATTAGGATGGTCCACTGCAGCCTAAATCTGGGATATTAGAAGTATTATCTAAATTCAGATGGGTAGAATTTAATGCGTGAGCCTAGCCCTGTAAAACTACAGAGCAAAACCATTTTATGCTAAGAAGTTGTTAGTAATAAATTTGAGTGCTTGTATAGCTTTGAAAGAGTAATAAATTATGGTGTTTGTATAGGTTTACAAAGAATAAACTAGATTTGCTTCCTGTAGGTGAATTAGCCTACCATAATGGTAAAAATGTACTGGGAAAAAGTAAAAAGGAAACAGAAGTGGAAATCTAGTGGGTAGTTTTGCTCTGCCAAGGGTATGGGAAAAGTGGAAATATGACAGATTTTAGTGTGTTTCCTGGAGAAAGGTGATTGAGAGAAATACAGCTGGGTATAAGCTTTAGGCAAAATTAGACTTTAGCTGTTAGTGCTGCCTGAGCAGTTTGGTGAGAGAGAGAAATACTCTTCCGCCCGTTTAAATAGATTCCTAATGAAAAGTGGGGTAAGTACAGTATGGAACATCCAGTGATCTCAGTTTCACCATCAGATAAGCGAGATGACCACTGGCTATTTCAGTGTATACTTCTAAGTATGCTTTAGGCGGGATGCCACAAATGCACCAAGAAGTCTGGTGTGGAGACCTGACAGAGAAGAGTTACGGCCGGTCCTGGGCATGACAGAAGCTGCTTAATTTAGAACCGTGAGACCATCAAACGTTGCAGTGTGTGAGCGGTAAATATAGCTCCTGGTTTGGGAGGTATCAGGTTCGGAGTGCACAGAAGGCGGAAGCGGCTGGGGCAAATTCTGTGACTAGTATGGAAATACTCACTGCAGCCGTTTTGCTAACCTCAGGCACCAAATATACTTCAGGGATGCATGAGGGGAATGTGTCGCTTGGCAGTGTGTGCTTCAGCTGGGCAGCCAAGGTGGCAGGAGCCCTTGCCCAGCAAGTCCACGCTCAACTGCCGCCCTCCACCTCCTATGCCTGGGGAGGTGGTTCCCATAGACTGGAAGTACTCAAGTACTTGCTTTCCTCTTAAACTTGCACTTCTGTGTTTCGCCCAAGTGCTGTTTTATGACTCTCCCTTTTTGTACATTGCTGGGAACAAATTACGTTCTCTAGACTTATTCTTTAAGTGTGGGAGGGCATATTTTTGGGTCTGATTATGGGTCTTTTGAGTGGCCTGTTGACTTCAATGGCTTGGAGTTAGGTCCCTGAAGGTGTGTTCATCACTAAGCTTCCTACCACTATGCTAAGAGGCAAACAAATCCTTGTCAGCTGTGTGGCATGACATCTTGGTATTGCTGCTTTGCTACTCACCTGTGCGAGGTAACTTCAATCTGCTCCATCACCTGTCTCCTGGGGCTGGCAAAGGGTGAGGCAAAGTGCTTGCCAGAGGTAATACAGTTCTCCAGCTTGTTTCATTGGTTGTGGAATATTTTTTGGTTTAGGAGAAACATTTTCTGTCTGTAGGACAGTTCCTGTAGCTTTGAAATTTTCATTTCCCTTTGATACAGTTGGTTCATGCAAAGTGATGTGGCTTCATGAGAGGCAAATTCTGTATCTCTTTCTGCAGTTAAATCCAAAGCTGATGACGAAGATGATTAACTATTCATAAACATTTTTTCCTGATACTATCCATAACTGCTGTGCAAATGTGAATGGATGATACTGTTCCAGCCATTATAAGCGGGTATTGAATTGCACTTTGAGGAAGCTACTTTTGGACAAAGGTGTCTTTGACTCTTCAGAGCTGGAACGCTGTATGATGTGTGAAAATACTAGATATTCACTGACTGAGGCTGGGGGAAAAAAAAAACCAAAACAACAAAAACCCACAAAACTGTACAAATATAGTGAAACTTCTAAGACATGACAGCAGAGGGAGCCATTGAGATTTGGTTTCTTTGCTTCTCTTTAAAGGAAAAAAAACCCAACCCACCGGACTTCATACTGTACAGCACTTTCCCCCTTCACATTTAATGGAATAGACACATGAGAATTTTGGGGAAATAAAATAATCCACGTTGGTTTGATACCTTTTACACTAATGTCACTTGTTGTATTGAGATGTGCCATATTTTGATTATGTTAGTATTCTGGAGAGCTTTCTAAATAAATTCTGAGGACATAACTGTGGAGCAATCAATGACATTACTCTGTCATGTGTGCACACTCTCTACTAGAGTGGGCAATGTTGGTTCTTAAAATCTTTGCTATAAACCTGTGTTATTTTTAACCTGTATTTACTTCTGGCCCCATTTTTGTATCTACCAATATTTCTTTATACTGTTTTGTATTTACTTCAGTCTATATATTCCCATATGTTTGCACAGTGCCTGGAGCTGTGTGGGCTTTTCAAGAGTGTTAACAGTTTCCAAAAGCAAGCTGTATGTGCACAAAATGTGTTTCCATGTTTTCAAAAAACATATTAACAGACTATGGCAAATGGGTGAGAAGAAAAAGGCATTTAAATTCTTATTATTGACTCTCCTTATTACCTGCTAGTAACCACAACAAGAAATGCCAGCTCATAGTGCTACATACTGTCTCTGCAAACATATTGAAGCATGTGCTCCCTGAATCGAGCGGTGCGGCATAAACTGTGGCGTGGGAGGAGAAAGCGGAGGTGGGACAATGAAGCCAGCTGCCTCGAGCGGATCGATGCCAGTAGAGATTTTACTCCAGGCATCTTGGTTCCTGTAAACTAGAGCTAGATGATAATGTTTGCTTGAGAAGCAGGGTTTAGCATGCTTGCTGCATGTTGTTTGCATCAATACCCTGCTCTCATGCAGTGCCTCTTCCCTAGTTTTGAATAGCAGCAATGAGTATAATGTGTACTCTTCATACTGATTCCTGTTTAGTTACATCCTGAAAGTACATCATTCTCAAAAAACCAGCCCTTCTTCTTCAGTTCACAGGGGTTTTTTTGTTTCTTTTTTTTTTTTTTTGTAAACATCTAAGATACAATGCTGATTTGACGTTTGAACACTACTTGTGTCTTTGTAGGGGGAGACTTCTGTTTCATGCTTTTCTTGCCATCCCATCTTCACAATTGTTCTGATGTACTTTCTAGAACTAGAGAATGTTTGTCAACAAATGTTGATGTTGAAGTTGGCCTCAACAAACTATTTTTGCATTTTTAACATTTGGGCAGACAGCGTGCAGACCTGTCTTGTTATCAAAGGTCACTGGAGGTCTTCAGTGTTTAGATGTGAGGAGTAAAAAGTTCAGAGTCCCTTAAGGGATTGTTCACAGTCGTTGTTCTGATATGCAGAAATCTGTACGGATCTGTCAGACCTTTGAAATCAGTGCAGAGTTCAGTGCTGATTATTAAATATTTCTTTATTAATAAAAGAAAAAAAATCTAACTGAAGATTCTTAGACATCAGTAGAAAATATTGAACTGAAGATAAAAGCGCACTCAGGACCAAGGCTTATGTTCTCAATTTAGAAAACCTACACTCATATACACACAAAAATGAGAGTCCAGTGTTTAAATGCATATGTAAATGAGACTTCATTTACATACTAGAAGCCCTACCTGCAGCCAGACAGCTAGCATTTCTGCTTCTATACCACCTATAGAGCTACATATATTGTAAAGAGAGACAGATTTGCTGACCCTATCGCTTCTGTGCAGCAGCCAACCCCTGTAAGTCAGCTCTGGCAGTATTTTTAAAACATAGAAAGCTAGATGGGAAAATAATCTGCCAAATGTCTTATGCATAATATGAGCTCCTTGAAGTGCGTTGTATAACCAAATCTGGTGTCTGCAACTTCCAGATCCATGAAAAGCTCGTGTACAGTAGATGAGACATGGTATGTGTTCTTTTTCAAGAGCTGCAGCACTGAGGCAATGTGAAAAGGGGACAATTTTTAAATAGCGTTTGTGTTGTCTTGATCCTCTTCTGCTTTCTGGTGTCTGAGCTTCCTTAGACTACCCCTGCACCTGGATTGCTCTTGTAGTAACCTGCATCTCTATGGGGTTGTGATGTTTTGTGTTTGCATCTGTGGTAGAGCCTGTGTTGGCAGTCAGGGTGCTGGTTATGCCAGCTCCTGAACCACAGCAAACCTCTTCGCTAGCAGGGATAAGATTGACTTGTCTGGTTGCTGCTAACTGAGGTAAAAGGTCTGGAAGGTGATGGTAATCAGACTTATTCTAAAGAGGTCTGCATCCTCTGTAAGCTTTGGATGTCGTTAACTGTGGAGTAAACTGCTGCTCAAAGAGCATGTCCTTGAGGATAGATTTAGTTCAAAATTTCCTTTAGGAGGTTTTTCAGGAATAGGGAAATATCAAGAGGGATGAAGACAAACTTCAGGTATTCTTATACTGAAGAGCTAAGTCTTTTCTGGATCACCTTAGAGTGATCTTTACCAAGTGTTAAACGGGTAGTTGGGAGATCGTGGGGTTGTCTGGGTTCAGCTGTGTAGTGCTATAATTGGAAGTAGCAGAGGAAGGGATTTCTGGACATAGTGTGAACTAAGGGGTTAAAGTAAGCATTAGTAGAAGGTGGAGGAAGAGACCAAAAAGGTTTCCATTTGTAAATTATAAGCAATATAACCACACAGCACCAGCATCCGGTAGGGCTGGTGGCCACCCAGGCCCAAGAAAAGTGGGTGGAGGTAATGTTTGGAATGTCTCAGTTGAGAAGCCCAAATGTGATGTTGCACGTTGTAGTACCTGTTGTATTGAGTCTACCTACACTAACTTTGCAGACTCTCAAACAGAGAGATCCTAAAGTAGATATGCAGATAGTGGATAATCCAGAAGTCTGGCTCTGATGTCTGTGTTAACAAATCACTGGGGGGAGGGAGAAATTCCTACATTCTGACTAGATTCCAGTACAGTTAATGAGATGTGTGTGTTAGGTATGATCCTGCAGTATTTCTGTACCCACAAATGGTGATTGCTTTCTTGAAACAGAAATTATAAAAAATTCTTCTAATTTTGATGAATCTATTAGTCTTTGCTCTAAACAAAAAAAAAAAGACACTTCCAGGAAGAAATCTGTACATGCAGAGCTCTGTAAAGAAAACACAGTCAACTGAAATAAAGCTTTGGGCATTCAGAGATTTCTAGGTTACTAGAAGTACTTGCATTAACTTCAAAATAAAACAGAATCTTATGTTTTGCCTGGATTTGGATATTTGCTTTGAAATTGGAGCATCAAAACGCGAACTTGTTTTTGTTTTTTAATTTTTTGAAAGATTGAATTAACCTCTAAACTCTTAAGATTTAGACTTATTGAAATCTAGAGTTGAGCAGAATGAACGTTCTCTTAAAAAATCAATTCAGTAACTGCTACAGCTGAAAATTGGAATTTTGCATTGGGCACCAAGGAAGTGGCAATAGGCTTCTGTCCTTTTAAAAACAACTGCTTCTGAAATCTAATAGAAGTAGTTTATCTGCCTTAACAGATTTTCTACTGCTGTTCATTCAAGGGGGTGTGCAGAGGTCTCAGGATGTTAATTTTTTAGGTGAAAGAAATAATTTTTTTAACCATGGTTTAAGATCCTGTTTAAATCAAAATTAAAATTTATGTTCTGTATAGTAATTATGTTTAAAATCCTGTTATAACAACTAATTCTTTAATTGAGATTATTGATGTTTTACTGATGTATAATGCCTGAACTTAGAGTATCATTTAAGAAGTGTATTTTATTCTTCAGAAGGTTGTAAAGACTTTTTACAAGTCGAGTTGCAGATATTCCTGATCTTCTTACTGTTTTTATTTTGAAATTTTTCTAGTACTAATAAAATGAGGCTTCCAAAAGGAGAAAAATATTTTTCTTTTCTTTAATCTTCTTATTGTAATGTATGTTTACAGCATGAGAGGGTGCTTTCAACTAAGACAACCTCCATACATTTTTAAGGTTTGTTTCCACTCTTGGTCCAACTCATTCGCGTAACCCGTTTGCTGATGGCTGGCTGACTGTGTTATCATTTTCCTCTTAGAAGAATTATGCCAATCATTTGTTGGCTATGGTTTGTTGCAGTTGATATGAAACAGCTCCTTTCTTGAAAATGCAAAAATCTAATAACTTGAAGTTCTAAGAGCTTGCAATTGATTTAAAACATGTAAGCTTAAAAAAAAATTATGATTACTTCTAATATATATATGAGGAGAAAAGAAGTTTAAGGAATTTTGATGGCTAATTTAAACAATATTTGGGTTAATACAAAGATTTCTGGTATACAACTGTAGAATTAACCTTTCTTTTTACACTGTTAGTTTTGTTGATAGAATTCTATTATTTTTTTTTTTTTTCCCCCCTGCAAACTAATCATGTCATTTTTAATTCCTACGCAGAGCATCAAGTGAAAGCTGGGACACTCTGGCATGTCTGTCCATTGTAATTACTTTCTTAAGACTTTTTTTGTGTCAGGTTGACCTTGTTAGGTTCCAGCTGTCATATAGTAATATACATGACAATATAGTATTATACACTACAAGGATGTTCATCTTTCCGTATGTAATTGTCCTTCATTATTGCCTTTCACATGTCTAGATAGTTTTCAGTTATAGCCGCTAAAATTATGAAGTTGATGCTGAAACTCTGTCACTTCTTGCAAATGTAATGTCTGACCTTCATAGCTATATTCTGCCATTGGGGCCCAGAGATAAACAACTTATCTTGTTGGCATTTTTATTCGTGTGGGCAGATGTACGCTCATGATATCATCAGGTTGGAAGTCACTCTACAAACTTTGACAACTTAGCTGTTTATTAGCAAAGCACGAAAAAAAAAAAAAGGTGAAACCAATTAAAGAACTGAACAAACCAACTAGAAGCTTATATTCAGAGTAATATTGGTCTTCAGCACTGAAAGCGTCAGTCAACTCTGGGATCTGGTCCCTCATGAAACTACATGGTTCCCCATTGTAGATAGTAGGCTGGTGTGTGTGCTGTTAGCTCTCTGAACTAGATCTTCATATCCAAAATAAAATGTTGCTCCTTCAGAAAGACAGAGATCTCACCTGTGCCACTGGCATCAAGGTTGCTGATGCCTACTATTAGATTTCTCAGAGATTTTGGACATGTGATCTTAAATATCCTTCAACTTTAATAACATTAAAGAAGGCTGCATGCTATCTCAATTCCAGATGCAGTTGTGTGAAGTTTAGGTCTGTTTACCTCTCCCACAGGCTATTACTAGTTTCAGTATTGAAATATTTGGTTATAGTCAAGTTTGATTTAATTTGACTTGTTCTGTCTGCAAAGAATTGAGTTTTTTGAAACTGGATCATTTTATGATCATTTGTACACACAAACCCAATGTTTTTTGTCTTGTAAAAAATTAAGTTCTCATCTAAGTTAGAATATTATCCACTGACCAAGCACAGTATGAGAATTATTGATTTCAGAGATTTGTTTTCTTTCTCTGATTAACTACAGATAATAGGTCCTAAAGTAGTTACCATTGAAGAGTTTATCATGCATCTGATATTACTCATCTCTATCATACTTGTTGGATAGATGTCTCATGTTACTTGAAAAAGGGTACTAATGATATGCTGTCAGGATAGTTGCTTTCTAAATACTTGATCCAGGGACCTTTTACTAGAATAGTAAAACACTACTTTTTGAAAAGTGGAATGGAAGAGCTGCAGTCAGTTGCATTGCATTGGGTGTCAGATGATACACTTCAATGAGCAGGGTAGAAGACGAAGCATCGTGAGGTGCAGTTTCTACGTTAGATTTGCTGTCACATGGTTACTTAACCATTTTAGGCCTTGGATTAGCCACTTTCTGAATAAGAATGGCAGTGCTTCACAGTTGGGGAATGAGCTAATTGCTCTGAATGAACATGATAGAAATAAATAATCAACCAAAAATCTGTACTTGCTCTGACACTGGTAAGGGAATTAGGAAAAAAAAATACTTAATATAAATAAACATTTGTAACATTTACTGTACTTTCAAAGTACAGATGTAGTTTTGTACTTGTTTTACTATTGGGCCTAAAACTTATGGGCATCAGTGGACAACAAATGGCATACTTTCCATTACGCTCAAAACAGACAAAAAAACCCCAGCTGCATGAAGGAGGTGAAAAAAAAGTGTGTTCCAACACTTTCAAGTTTACAATACTTGAAATATGGGAGATTATCACAGTATCACAGTATGTTTGGGATTGGAAGGGACCTCAAAAGATCATTTAGTCCAATCCCCCTGCCAGAGCAGGAACGCCTAGGTGAGGTCTCACAGGAACATGTCCAGGCGGGTTTTGAATGTCTCCAGAGTAGGAGACTCCACAACCTCCCTGGGCAGCCTGTTCCAGTGCTCCATCACCCTCACTGAGAAGTTTTTTCTCAAATTTAAGTGGACCCTCTTGTGTTCCAGCTTGATCCCATTACCCCTTTTCCTATCATTGTTTGCCACTGAGAAGAGCCTGGCTCCATCCTTGTGGCACTCACCCTTTATATATATTTATAAACATTAATAAGGTCACCCCTCAGTCTCCTCTTCTCCAAACTAAAGAGACCCAGCTCCTTCAGCCTTTCTTCATAAGGGAGGTGCTCCACTCCCTTAACATCTTCATTGCTCTGTGCTGGACTCTCTCCAGCAGTTCCCTGTCCTTCTTGAACTGAGGGGCCCAGAACTGGATACAATATTCCAGATGGGATCTCACCAGGTCGGAGTAGAGGGGAAGGAGGACCTCTCTCAATCTGCTAACCCTTCTAATACATCCGAAGACGCCATTGGCCTTCCTGGCCACAAGGATGTGGTGAGTGCTGGCTCATGGTCATCCTGTTGTCCACCAGGACCCCCAGGTCCCTTTCCCCTACACTGCTCTCTAATATGTAATTTCCCAACCTATTCTGGAACCTGGGGTTGTTCCTGCCCAGATGCAGGACTCTACGCTTTCTCTTGTTAAATTTCATCAGGTTATTCCCTGCCCAACTCTCCAGCCTGTCCAGGTCCTGCTGGATGGCAGCACAACCTTCTGGCGTGTCAGCCACTCCTCCCAGCTTGGTGTCATCAGCAAACTTGCTGATAGTCCACTCAATTCCCTTGTCCAAATCGCTAATGAATATATTGAATATTATTGGCCCCAGTACTGACCCCTGAGGCACTCCACTAGATACTGGACTCCACACCATTGACTACCACTCTCTGGCTTCTTCCCTTCAGCCAGTTTGCAACCCACCTCACTACTCTATTGTCTAGACCACACCTCCTCAACTTAGCTGTGAGGATGCTGTGAGAGTTTCTGAGTTCCAAAGCATGTTATTTACCACACTCAAATTGGGGCTTATGAGAACTTCAGGGGATGCACCACTTAAAATATTGTTCAAAAGGAAGTATAATAAAAAGAAAATTAAAGATTAAAAGTTAGTCACAAATTATCAAAAAAACAAGACTTTCCCCCAAGCACCATATCTTTAAATAATTAATAGCACTCATGTTTGATCTTGACACTTAATTCAAATTCAGGATAGACTCCAGACCCAAACTGAAAGCAAATGCTGGTATTTTTTCTCCCTCATTTGCAAGGTCTCTGTGCAATGCCAGATTGCTTGTTTACTTCTCTATGATGCTCCATTTATCTAGTTATGTTCCATAACACACATGCTTTAATATTTGATCATGAAGGCTGGGCTCCTGCGCAAAGAGGCGGCTTGATCTCTTGAGGCTACCTAGATCATAGGCCCAAAATCTAAGCCATAGATATGTTTTCCTCTGACTTGAATGGGAATTAATACTTCAGATTAAATTTCAGTATCAAATACCCACTCTATATTAGCTTCATGCTTTCTTTCTCTTATGTTTTTGTTTGATCTCAAATCTTGTTTCAGACTTCTCTCGAGAGATCATTCACTAAACTTGTTCTTTAGCAAACTGTGACCTCTGTTTGCATGGCTTCCTTCCCTCTTTCCAGCCATCACAGTGTCTTCTCCAGCACTGCTTGTTGGCTCTGTCTCTCTTGGTCTCTCTCTGACTGTTGATCTGTCAGTGTCGATTTCAGCTCTTGGGTTTTTCCCTCCCATCCTCACTTTGGTGTCTCACTGGAAGTCCTACCTACTATTCTTTTTCCCTTTCTTTTCCAGTTCTATGCTAGGCCATTACCCATTCTGCTTCTTTCCCTTGTACTATGCATAAGCGACTCTCACACATCTCACCAAGATAATTTCTTTCTATTTCTTAGCAGTACTAAGACTGACTTTGACTACATGTTATTTGGAAATCCAGTCTGGTTTTGGTTTTTATTCCTCTGTTTCTTCTCTCTGTTTTATTTTGTCGTTTTTCTTTTTCTGATGAATGCTGTGCTAGTTAAATTGTATTTATCAGAGATTGCTATTGTTTCTGCACTTGCAAAATTACTCTCTTTTGTCAAACTACCTTCTCATCACCTGGAAAAAACCTTCATTCTGTCTTTGTGTTATAGAATCATGAATTTCCAACCACAATTCAAATCCCCAAAGGGTCTATATTATAGCCTTTATGTTTGTATAAATGCAAACATGTTTTCTTTTATATATACACATATATAAAAAGTGATATATATATATATATGAAGAAGACAAACTCTCTGTTGTATATTCAAACATCCACATCCCATTTTTATCTCTGACAGCAACTTTGCCTTCTTACTTCATTCAGAACTATAAAGGAAGGTATATTTTTGGGTATCGTCTTTGCCGGTCTTATATGCTACAACCATTGTTGCAGATATTCCTGGTATTTCCAAGAGAGATGGTCTTTTCAATCAAATTACACAGGTAAAATTTTTCTAATTTTCTGAGTCAGTTATAACAACATCCATCTGGGCATGAGAGTTGTATCCTTTAGTCAAATTTGCAAGACATAGCTGAAAAGATGTGGTGTTTTGCAACCTCCTCCCCACCCCCCCCAGCCATTTCTTAGACTTTATCACTCCTTTAGCACACCACACACAAGCTTCATTTTGCAGTTCCTTCCCAGCCTATCCACCTTCTTTCTTCCACCGTGAATATGCCAAATTTTTATCTGAAGTAGCCTAAGTTGCCAATTTCTTTATAGCTTTTAATTTCTCATATAAATACAGTCATTCTTTTTCATGCCACCGACTTGTCTGTGTACCTTCCTTCAAAATCATCTTCTCTGTGCCTTTCTAAAGTATTGTTAAGTGATGTGACCATGAAGGCTGATGCTGACCAGCAGCATCTCACTTCCTTGTACTTCCCCTGCCATGACCTGAGGTTCAGCTGGCTGGAACAAGCCAGGGAGGTGTCACAGCCCCAAGCCTGTCAGTGTTCAAGAAGAGACTGAACAATGCCCTCAGACACATGGTGTGAACTGTGTTGTCATATGCAGGGACAGGAGCTGGACTCGATGATCCTCATGGGTCCCTTCCAACTCAAGACATTCTAAGATTCTGTGAAGTAAAGTCTACTGTCCATGCAAAGACAACTGGATGGCTTGCTGAATTCTGTGATGTGGACCCAAGGCACCTCAAAGAAACTTCTGTCCATCGCTGCCAGGACAATTCCCTGGCCTGTGGATGGATATATTCCACCCTTTGTCACCTCACTGTATTTCTTCTTCTGTTACCTAAAAAACTCTGCACGGTGAGACAAGGATGCCTTCCCACTTTCCCTCTCCCCAATGTCTCTTGTGGGTTTATGTATTGTCCTACTGCTAGAAGGAGTTCCTGATTCATGACCAAGACTCCTAGAACCTGTCAGTATATGAATAGTGTAGTTTTGTCAATTTATAAATTAAAGTTTCAGTGTGTTTTTTTTTTTGTTTTCTAAGGCGCAATCTTGTTCTATTGAAAAGTCCTGAAAGCTTATTAAATCACGAAATCTACTTTTTCCCAAAAGAGTCCCAGAGTTGGCCTTAAATTGTTTGATAATAAAGCTATTAGATATTTATAATTATTCAATGATAAAATTTAATTATATAATAAGAGTTATTATTTTTCTATTCTATCTAGAAGTTTGATTTTTTTAATTTAAAAGTTTTAACCAGTTCTAGAGCTGTGAAGGATGCTCTGGTTTTGGTGATGACAACTGGGCTTTTTTTTCAGAACAGAATGTTTTTCCTTCTTGTCAGTTAATCCCAAAGAAATGCATAGGAAAACTCACTGCTGATGTTCTAGTCTCTATTGATCAGCTGACCCACCCTTTGGCCAGGGCAAATGAAGAACTTGCACTGTAAGTGTTTGTTGTAAATTATTAGTGCTTTGACACTCAACAAGCTACCAGAAAAGTCTGTTGAGGTCTCTGTCAGGTGTTGCTGTGCCTGTCACAAGAGACTTCTCTGCATTTCATGGAAAACCTGAACTGACTAGTGAGAGGAAGAAAATGTTGTCGTGTATTGACTTTGGATTGTACTTTGTCTTTTTGCTTCTGTTTTTTATCTCTTATCTTAACAGTTTTAAAAGTGTTAACCAACAGGTCAGTGCTTTTTAGATGTCACCTGTAGCTTCTGTAATAGTCAATAGGAGTTCTGTCATTGTCTTTGATGAAGGATTTGTCTTGTGGGAAGGAGAATACTTTTAAAGAGGGAACAATAATATTTCTCAGTGCTCCTGATGCTGCTGGTGAAAGGCGATGTCCTTTCCAAGCTCGGCGTGTCTCCAGTGGTGTGGTGACGTTAGGTTATTGTTGGACTTGGTAATCTTGAGGGTCTCTTCCAACCTAAATAATTCTATGATTCTATGAAGGCAGGTGCTTTTCTCCAGCTCTGGGCCTTGCAAATACCTTATTTCCAGTCATGTTATTTTTTCCAACCTTATAACTTCACGGTTAAACACTATTTTTTTTTTTAAATGAAACTTGTGTTTTCTGTTTGCCAGCAGATGGCAGTAGTGTAGGAGTGTTGAACAACCGTCAAAAAAAAGGGTTTTGCTGTAAGTGTTTGCAGGCTCCTGTGTACTCTGTCTCTTCCAGCTGTGAGGGGACTATGAACATATTTCTCCTTGCTCTGCATAAATTGGATCATCTCATCAGCACTTTCTGATCAATTGATACATTTTGAAAGCGTGTTTTTAGCAGTCACGTTTTGTAGTGATAATGATACCATCTTGAGTATTAATGAAAATGGATGCTGATTTAACAAACAGAATTACTTTTTACACAGCCTTTCCCTAGTGACTTAGGATCATTGAGCGTCTTCAAGTCTTTTTACTTTTAGAAATGGCAAGGTGAACATTTTCTGATTTGTAACTTAGTATTTTAAAATGTCTGTTTGTTTCATGATGCAGAATTTGAAATCAACTTGTGTTGGTAACTTATAATTTCTACAGATGCATCACTCTGCATTTATCAGGAGTGGCTTTATTGGAAGGGGGGAATATAACGAGCTCTTAACCCTTTGTTTGCATGAGTGGATATGGATCTTGCTCGGAACTCCTGGGTTGTGATCCTGACTTCACAGCTGCCCACCACTCAGGTCAGGGCTGGAGGGGGATGCCTTTCGCCACAACATGCTCTCCTGATGCATCATGCCTGTCAACATACAGATGCCAGAAAGTATTTCAGCCTCACGCTGAAACACCCTACTCAACTGCTCTCTAAACCTGAATATACCTGCGGTCTAAAAGTTAATTGATTGTTTTAAAATGTTAATTAAAAATTACAAAATTACATTCAATGTAAGACTAGAATTGTTTTAATTTTGGAAGCGACGAGCATTCAAGTGCCTTATTTGTGCTCGAGCCTTTTCAGGCTTCAGAAAATTGAGTGTGTCTCTGCTTATGTCCCTGACACAGTAGGCGAGATGCGAGACTGACTAACCTAGACTGACAGAATACAGTGCCTCAAAAATTCTGTTGTTCCTTCTGCTCTTTTTTTTAGTGCAGTTGAATTCTGATGTCATGATGACTTTCTTTTATATAACAGGTTATTTCTTAAGTGCACCAGGCATTTCTCAAAAGCTCTTGAAGTCACCAGCTCAGCTTCACCACACCTGTGTCAGAAACTTGCTTCCTAGTCAATGAAGGCAAAGAAGCAGGTTGTCTCCAGTCATGACTCAGGTCTTATGAATATAGGAACAGCTCCCAGGGGCTCTTTCATTTTTGTGATGTAAAGAAATTTTAAACTCTTAGGCTCTGGCCTACTGCCTCTAGACTTTCAGTGTAGGCTTTTTGGTCAGTTGCTTCAACTTCGGTGACATCAGTCTATGACAGCTAGGAGTCTGAGTGAAGAAAAGCAACATGTGTGGTTGTTCTTCGTAGCCCTAGAGATAATTCGGAAAAAAAAAATAAACCGTCATTTGAAAAGGAATTTGAGAGACAAGCAGTTGTAAAAGTAATTGGCTCAGGTGGGAGGTCTTGCACAGAATTATCAGGATTGATGAAAACATGAGAATATCTAAGAAATGGTGAAATGTAGATCAGCTGTTGAATTTAGCACCAGGAGTGCAGGAGGAGGCACAAGATAAGACAAGACAATCTACAGGAGAAGAGAAAGTAGGGAACACATTTAAATAAGGGAACAAGAAGATCAGCAGGGGTCAGTGAGGTAAGGGCTTAATTAGTATCATCTTTTTGCAAGAATATCTTAGGAACTGGAAAAATGATTTGCTATATAGGGAGGGAAGCAGTGAGTGATGTTATCAAGGAAGTCAAGTAGGAGGTAGCTGAGAGGACTAGTGTTCTTTTTCCCTTCTGTAAAAGATGACATAGGTGATATCTCCCTTCTTCACACGTCAAAAAGGCACCTAGACTTTATCTACAAGGAAAAGTTGCTTGAAAATTTCATGCCCCATATTGCAAGTGCACATTTCTCCATAATAAATCCCACCCTACCCCTGTTGTCTGACTGAATTGTAGTTAAGTATGCAAATATCATATACTTTTAAGTGTAATTAAATATGAGACAAAATACTTCTAAGAGAGTCCACATTAGACATGACAGGCCTAATTTTACTGTCTTTTCTTTATCCTCTGGGTTTGCATCTCATGCCAATACAAATTATAGCCTTGCTGTGTGACCACAAGATTTAAACTGAGGGCAACCCACAGAAGGAATATATTGAATCACTGGTCCTACTGCTTGCTGGCATCTGAAACTTCAGAAACTGTGGTTACTTACGCTGTTGTTTTTGAGGTTCTAGCCTGTTTAGAGAGGCAGTGATAAGTACCAGCTGCTACCAAAAAATGCTTTGGTCTTAAATAAAGAATCTTTCTGGGGGGAAAGATTTTTCCACTAGATTTTCACACTCGTTTTCCTGGGGAGTGAAAGGCACCAAACAGCCCTGTTGCCAAGTATCTCTTATCAGCTAAAGCCAAGCATATAATTGTTCATGTATTGTAAAATTTATGTAGGCTACTGGCCTTTCTGAAATATGCAATAGTTAGGCACTTCAACTTATTTCAATGTTTCACAATGGAGCTGTGTAGAGGAATTCTGAATTCCACTTGGTAGCCTCCAGGTCATCTTCTGCTTCAAAATAATTGAAAATATGTAGAAAAATGAGTTATCAGAGATGAAGTCAGTTCTTAAAGTAAAAAAAAAAACCCACCATACTCAAATGCAGATCATGATTTGATAGATGTTTGTACAGCACTGAGCAAACTAGGGTTCTGGACTTGGGATACAGAATATTATTGCAATACAAATAAAGACTGCTCACACTTTAATGATTTAACATAGTGCTCACGGGGCCAGCGAACTGTATCAGTCAACGCTTTCTGTAAATACTGAAAATTGTTCATGTGTGTTATCAGCATGCTTATGTAGCTCCAATATTGTTTACTTTGTACTGTGCCTTTTAATTTTTGATGGCACTGTCATTTTGAGAGAGAATTTAAGTAGCTTATTACAGAGAAGGAGGTATGTTGTACTTAAGGTGAAAATGGGTTTGCTGCATCCAAGGAAAAATAAGAATTTGAACATTTCTTTATTTGCCATTAAAACCTATCTGTGAATAAAAAAGCAGGTATAAGTTTGCCCACAGAAGCATATGTGTGTGTCTCACAAATATGTAGGTACCATCACCTTCAATTAACAGGACAATGGGGAAAAAATGTGCTTTCTAATCCTTGTTGGATGAAAATGATATGCAAGTTTCAAATCTAAAGGAGAGGGGTGACAAGTAGTTACTTCATCTCCTGGCTGTGAGGAGCACTGAGGGCTCACATGGTGAATGGACTCATGGGGAGGACAGGGAAATAAGGATGGGCAAAAATCTTTACAGCTGGTGGAAGCATTAGCAGCCAGCCTGCCAAAAGGATTGTAAAAAGAAATGAGTGACACTGCAAATGATGACAGGTATGCTTGCAATGATAGGCAACCGTTTCAGTGAAAAGAAATGCCCTTGCATCAGCAGGATGGGAGAAACACTCTGCAAACCATGCAGGTACAGGGCAGCATACAGTGACCATTAGAAAGAGATGCTGATTTCCTTTCAAAGTGTTGAGTAAACGCACAGTTTCTGAAGGTACCTGTTGGAATTGTGCGCTTGCAATTTTTACAGCTGCATCAGTCACCTACCCTTTTGCTTGTTATTTGTTAAGGAGAAGGAAGTTAAGCAGACAAGTAATGTTGCTGTGTACTTTGTGTCCTGTTGATGGAAACCAGATTTTTATGAATCCAGTGATGCAGTAAACTCTACTATAATATGCTTTTTATGATTACCAGAAATGCCATAACATTTCAAGGTACTAGCTTCTGAGGATAGATTTATATAATTGAAAAATCTTTGAGGAGAACAGATGTGAACAGTGGAACCAATTGAGAGCGTGTATTTCTCACATCTGTCCCTTTAATTTTCTGCATCTTTGTGACTCTGTCTGGAATTGTGGGATGCTATATCTGTCATATGCCAACAGATGGCAACATTATAAGTCCATTTTTAAAGATGGTTAGAAATAACCGACCTCTCAGCTGCTCCAAATTTAGTCAGAAAAAATGAGGAAAATTAATTACGTCTTTTCTTCAATGTAAAATGAATTTTTGTGCCATTTAAAAATAAAATAACTACCCCCAAAAAACATCACCAAAAACCCCATAATGACAGGTACCGTTATTTCTTCCTTCTCTTTTAATATTTCTTCCAACATCTCCTGTATTTCTTTCTTTTACATACTTTACGTTAAATTTAATATGCAGTGGTGTTTGACCCGGTTTTATTATGTTACTCTTCCACAAGTGTGTATGAAACAATGTTCAGTGATGTTTCCTAAGCCTTTTGAGGTCTCAGAAGTAATAAAACTTTTACATAGACAGACGTCTTGGGTGTTTTCTACTGTTTTCCTTGATATGTTTGTATAATATTTTATCAGAAGCAGCAACAGCAACACAGAAGCCACAGGGTGAATTCCCATTGTTTCATATTATACAGAAATCAGATGAGATGAGCCACTGACCCTGCTAACTTAAACTATGATGCTTTATAATAATACTGAATGAAATTCAGACTGAACCTTTACAATTTATGAATAAAGCAATTTGGTTGGATTGCTGCAGCCAGCTCACTCGTATCACTGGGCTGTGCATGGTGGGTCAATGGGTTGGGAGGCTCATGGCAGCTTCTCCAGCCTGCTCAGCAATTCAGTAAGTGACTCCAGGGGGCAGCACAGCAGTACTGGGTGGTGAAATGGGGTGGAAAGTGAAGACATTTCAGGAGGGAGACCTAAAAGTATTGTGGTAGAGGTTCAGCCTAATTGGGCAAAATCTTCGGGGGATCACCATCTTGCTTGAAATTGTGTGTCTGCTTCAGAGTTTATTGATTTTTTTTTTTCTTCTTGTGCATGTGTGTGTAGTTTTAAAATGTACATTGTACACCCGACAGATCTGCTTTTTAGTGTCAATAACATTCTAATTTAAATATAAAATAAGAATTGTTATTCAAACAAAATATGATGTGTATACAGCCTTCACCTGTTTTCTAAAAATACTGTTCCTTGAAATAAAATTTGTGAGCAATTGATCTTTAGGGACAATCTGCATGAAATTGGAGGTAAGGACGTTTAGAGATGCAGGCAATTCTGAGAGCAGGAATAGGCTGTGGGGAGTTGGAGTAGGAGCACTGCTGGTAGATAGGCAGCCTCCAGCCTGAGCTTTACATATTAGCCTAGGTGAGGTCCCTTCGCCTTCAGGTGTGTAGATGCCCAGGAGAGGCTTATTGATTTGCGATCACGTTTTCATGAAGGGATTCTGAATATTTAAAGATGAAACATCATTTACAAGTATGGGGTGATTATTGCTGTCATTGTGCCTACTATTATGATGTATGTGTAAGTATCAGCACCTGTTTGGAATCCTACAGCACAGTATCATTGAGCTGAAGAGTTCAGAGAATATAATGCAGGCAGGACTCTTAATTTAGTTACAAAGCAGAGACTAATGACACCACTGTAATTTGGCTTTAGGCCAAAACCTGTTGCCTTCATAATTAATTGGCTTGTTAGCTTGCGAAAAAGAATGGGCATAGGTTGTTGTAAATGGTGTCAAGTTAATCTTAGAAGCAGGCAACACAGTGTACCTCAAGGGTCTGCTCTTGAACTTTTTCTTCATTGCTAGCAGGCAAGTTAATGAAAAAAGTACTGCATATTTTTGATTGTTAGGGCATCTTTGATAGGCAGTTGCTTTTCTTCCCACTGATTCTTAAATTCAATTTGCTTCCAATATGAACCACTGACAGAGATACTACCCAAACTGTGTAGCTGGCTTTGTAAATTTGTTGTATTTGGTAATGAGTGGTTTCACCCACAAAACCTGAGCATGAGCTATGGGAAGAAGCTCTCTGTGGTGTGCCCCACACTGCTTCTGGGGTATACGTTTCTTCCATGTCTCAGAAATTAAGCTGAGGTGGTACTTTCCTGTTTTCTTCCTCTAGTCCAGGTAATTCACACTGATGGACCACCTGTGTCACATTGTACTTCCCTCCCTGCCAGCTAGATTACCTTTAGAAAAAGGAAAAGTTATACCTGGAAGTGAAAAGGGATGGTTCTTCACCTGGACTACTCTGATTGCATGTTTGAGAACCAAGATTAGAAGAGCACCCAGGCACCCTCTTGCCCAACTTCATAAAAATTGTCCTGCAAGTGCCCCTTTCTGTGCATCGGCTTATGTTTCCAGAAACCAGGGAAAAGTTGCTATGTTTCACCAAAGCACTCTCTACTTCCATTGTGTATTTGTTGAGCTGTGCCCTGGATTTTGTTTGAAAGCGTCAAATCAGAAAACAGGCTGTGCTGTTACCAAGGCTTAATGCTGCGGTGCCCCACGTGGGATCTATCTGTGGCTATTGAGCATCAACAGAGCAACTTCTGCTGGACAGCCTGAGATCTGTGAGGCTGCAGCATGAGGAAACAGCCAGTACCTTGAAAAACCCTGAAAAACTGCAGCTGTTCACACATGTATTGACCTCAACCTTATGGAGCCAGTTGTTCATCTTCAAAAAAAGCCTGCTTTTGAATTATTTCAGGTGCAGTGCATGATTGTTTTTGTCTATGAAACCCTGTTCAGTGTGGGATTTGGCCTTTTCAGAAAATATCTTGAGCTACTTGCTCTCATACAGGTTGAACTTGAGTAAGTTTGCAACCTGTGAAGTATATAGGACCAGAGGACATTGGTTTATCCTGACAGGTGTCAAGTATGAGATCTATTATCTGTGGTGCCCTTTGAAAAGCAGAGGTGTTCTGGGAGACAGTGGAGAAAGGTTGCCTTCGAGAGAGCAAACTGGAGCGAGAGCTGAGCTCTCTGATATTTCATATAGAAAACGCAATGCCTAGTAATTCGCTCTGCTCTGCATATTACAGAATCACAGAATCACAGAATGTTAGGGATTGGAAGGGATCTCGAAAGATCATCTAGTCCAATCCCCCTGCCGGAGTAGGAACACCTAGATGAGGCTACACAGGAATGCGTCCAGGCAGGTTTTGGATGTCTCCAGAGTAGGAGACTCCACAGCCTCACTGGGCAACCTGTTCCAGTGTTCTGTCACCCTTACTGAGAAGAAGTTTCTTCTCAAATTTAAGTGGAACCTTTTGTGTTCCAGTTTGAACCCATCACCCCATGTCCTACCATTGGTAGTCACTGAGAAGAGCCTGGCTCCATCCTTGTAACACTTACCCTTTATATATCTGTAAATATTAATGAGGTCACCCCTCAGTCTCCTCTTCTCCAAGTTAAAGAGACCCAGCTCCCTCAGCCTTTCCTCGTAAGGGAGATGCTCCACTCCCTTAATCAGCTTTGTTGTCCCTATCAGAGGGTGCTTTGCTAGCATCTTTTGTCTGGTTGTTTTGATGGCTTTCTGGGGCTAAATACTGTGTGAACCAGAAGATAGAGAGATGTAACCATGTGTCTGCTGCTGTGACACAGTCCTTGCACATGGGCTCTGCTATGGAGGAGATACTGGTAAATCCATGATGAAGCTGCACCTGAATCACAGTATCACAGTATGTTTGGGATTGGAAGGGACCTTTAAAGATCATCTAGTCCAATCCCCCTGCCAGAGCAGGAACGCCTAGGTGAGGTCCCACAGGAACATGTCCAGGCGGGCTTTGAATGTCTCCAGAGTAGGAGACTCCACAACCTCCCTGGGCAGCCTGTTCCAGTGCTCTGTCACCCTTACTGAGAAGAAGTTTTTTCTCAAATTTAAGTGGAACCTCTTGTGTTCCAGCTTGATCCCATTACCCCTTGTCCTATCAGTTTGCCACTGAGAAGAGCCTGGCTCCATCCTCGTGGCACTCACCCTTTATATATTTATAAACATTAATAAGGTCACCCCTCAGTCTCCCCTTCTCCAAACTAAGGAGACCCAGCTCCTTCAGCCTTTCTTCATACGGGAGGTGCTTCACTCCCTTAATCATCTTTTTTGCCCTACGCTGGACCCTCTCCAGCAGTTCCCTGTCCTTCTTGAACTGAGAGGCCCAGAACTGGACACAATATTCCAGATGGGGTCTCACCAGGTCGGAGTAGAGGGGAAGGAGGACCTCTCTCAATCTACTGACCACTGCCCTTGTAATACATCCGAGGAGGCCATTGGCCTTCCTGAGTTATATCAAAGAGACCTTCAGGGACTGTATCTGGACCAGCCCAAGTCGATTAGCTGACCTTTGATTGAGGGCCTTTTTCTCACTAGCTTTCACAGCTGCTACTTCCTAGCCCTTCACCCTTGACAGAAGGAAGGTGTCTTATCTCATAAAGGTGTCCTGGTAAAATATATAAATAATACTGAAGTACACCAATAGTCACACAAGAAGACCTGTAAGCCACGATAGCAATGTCACCTCAACTTACAGGATACAGACTGTAGATTTATGCAAGTATTTAATAGTGGCTTGCCAAAAGAAGTGGTGCTCTTTTCAAAAGGAATCTTTCTTTGTGTCTTTTGATATTTAAAGAACTGTAATTACAATGGCAAAGCTTTGAATTTTTTTTTTTTTCTGTCCTCTTTTACACATTAATTTATGGACCAATCCAACATTACAGACAAGCTAATGAAAGAACCACATACTCCCTTTATAATTTTTTCTTATTTTTACAGTTTCACTTATGTGGATGAAGGCAAAGTAGTTAGTGCTATAAATAAGTTTAATGATGTATCTCCTCTCAGTTGCTGGATGTTGATGCTGCAGTCCTGCATAACAGAAAAAGAAAAGAATTGAATTTAAATCTTTGTCTCCCTCTTTGTCTCCCATGCTCCGAAAGGTTCTTCCAGCTACTAAATACAAGTATTGCTCTCTTAGTTCTATTCTATATATTTAAAGCTCTCAACATGATTCCCTCATCACCTTGCTTCCACTCCCATTTTTATATTTTTAGCTTTGTGAAAAGATCGAAATTGCATAAGCCAATTTTCTTCAGCAAAATCAGCAAAATTTGGCAACCTCCTATGAAATGATGTCTTTTCAGCTGGTTGGGGTTGGTGGTGAACAGCAGCAGGTATAAAAAGGGAGGAAATTCCAGCTGTGAGGTTTTTACTGCTGCCTCATGAAGCATCCACATGTTGTCATCTATATTGTGGGGAAACATGGGACTTGTACCCTTCAGGACTGAGAGTGACGTTCAGCCCTGAACAGCTAAGATGCTTCCACACCAGAGCTTAATAACAATCTGGTTGTAACTTAAATTGTGGAGTACCTGGGTTGTCTTTTGGAGTTTGTTACAGTGCAATCCTCTGCTAACAGGACTATACAGCTTCCATATTTTTTTATTTGGGTAATCTGGAGCATAGACAGAACAAACCTAAATTTGCCTTGAAGCAAGACAGGTCAGGCTTCTACAGTTCTTAAGTGGTAATCTGGAAAGCTATAAAAATACTTCCATAAACTTAAGTCAGCAAGACTAACTGTAACACTGTTGATGGGACTGTGTGGCAGCTGCAGACACCCCAATAAGGTCCAGAGCTTGCAATACAGGAATTGCTGGCTTTTTCACACCTTTTGTGCCCCACCCCAGGGCATGGTGGTTCCAGTCACGTACACACCCATGGTTGGGGGAGCAGGAAGGGTGCAACCCTCAGTCAATAGACAGAGTCCTCAGCCAACGAGACATCCCAGGCCTCAAGAAGCTTCCGGACCACGCTTGTAATGACCACAGCTCAGATCTGACCAGGCTATAAAATTGGGCGCCCACTGAAGACCTCCTTGAGTAATATTATCCCTGACTGGTATATTGAACCTGCAGTTTAATTGTTGCCAGAGTGCTGTCTGATTTTGGATTATGCATCTCCATCCTGCTCCCCACACTTTGTGTTGATTTCTGTCGTTTGGTTTTGGTCTGTCGATTTGGTTTTGGTTACAAATGAAAGTTCATTTAAACTTATTTTTTGCTTGGAGTCATTTTGTGGTGCCTCCGTGACCGGGACATACTGTGCTCTGGGAAAGAAGTGCCTTGATCAGAAAGCCTATAAGGCTCACAAAGCAGTTGATCTCCTCATCCTTGTAACAGATTTGGGAACAATCTGCTTCTGACAGCCATAGCTATCTTGAGAACTAGGAGGTAGTTTCCACATAAGGGACATCTGCAGAATGAAAGGTCTAATTGTGCCCTTTTATCTAAGGAGGCAACAATAATGTAAAATGTATTCCAGGATATCTTTGAAAGCAGCAAGCTCTTTTCCCAAAGGATTGTAAATGATACAGATTGCCCAGGGACTCATCTGTCTGTCTGTAATGCTAATGCAGTTGTGTGACAATCTCTGTCTTGAAGGGTTCAGGAAGAGTATGAGCTTTGGGATTGTGGTTGCAAGATGCTATGGGACCAGCATTTTGCATCATGGCAAGTGCAACTTAACACAGTCCTTCAGCATTGCATCAAGGGTCTGGGCATGACAGAAATGATTTGTGTCGCTTTAGACAGGGATCACATCCAGTTCCCTTGAGATGCAAGCAGATAGTTTGTGCTGATCTCAGAAGAAAGACTGAAAAACCCCAGGGTGCTTTGATTAAATAAGATTTTCCTTCAGAAAACTGAATAAAATGTTTAAAAAGGACCACTAAGTGAAATTTCACACTGTGCCCCTTGGAGAAGTCCAGGTGTGTCTTGTGGACTATTCCATGTTGTTATTCCCGCTCCTTCTTTCCCTAGTTCTACAGCAAGGGTGAAGGGTGCCTCTGCACCTGTTGACAGGGAGGGTGGCACTCTGTATTTAACACCCAAACCTGAGAAATGAATACAACTAAACATCATTGAGCTGTGAACAGGGTATTTAACGACTCAGCTGTTCCACAAAAGATGGGATGTCTTTTTTCCTGTTTTTTTCACACTATAGTGCTTTAGAAATAGAGGTCTCCTCTATAAGAAAAGAAGGCAGATGCCTGGTCTCAAAAGTGGATCCTAGGCTGTTGGTCTTAGGTGAAGCATGGTACCAAAGACCAAGCAATGGGTGGAGCTGATTAAGACTTATCAGGTTGCCTTTCTGGGTCCTTGTGTATACACATAAAGTTATTCAATTCAGGGTTCAAGAATAAGTCAGCTAAATCCTGCTTGCCTTTCTTGGGTTTGACTTGAAAGGATGAGGCATGAAACAGAAAAATGAGAAACCTGCCAAAAAAGCTGCTTGAATCTTGAACCAATGCCAGAAGAAATCCCAGAGTTCTTGACTTTCTTTGCATTTTGTTCAGAGCCAAGATACTAAATGTCCTTGGCCAAAAACACCTAACTGTGTTGTTTGAGTCCTTCTGACACTGATGAAACTCTAACAGAAAAGAGTTAGAAAGACTTCAAGAAGGGCAAGAAAGAAGACCTAGGAAGCTACAGGCCATAGAGCCTCATCTTGATCCCTGGGAAGGTGATGGAACAGCTAATCCTAGAAACCATTTCCAGACACATTACAGATGAGAAAATCATCAGTAGTCAGCATGGCTGACTTCCATGATGAAGTGACTGGCCTGGTAGATGAAGGGAGGGCAGTTGTTATGGTCTACCTGGATTTCACTAAGGTCTTTGACACTGTCTCCTGTAAGATCCTCATAGAGAATCTGTTGATGTATCGACTTGGTGAGCAGTGGGGTGGACTGAAAAGCCACTGAATAGCTGCACCTAGAGAGTGGTGATCAGCAGTGCAAAGTCTAGTTGGATGCCAGTGACTAGTGGTGTGTCCCAGGAATCAGTACTGGGTCCAATCCTGTTCATTAACAATCTGGATGATGAGGCAGAGTGCACCCTCAGCAAGTTTGCTGATGACACCAAACTGGCTGATATGCCAGAGGGTCATGCTGCCATCCAGATGGAAAAATGGGCTGCCTTGCGGAGTTCAGCAAGGGGAAGTACAAAGTCCTGCACATGTGGAAGAACAACCCCAGGCACCACTACTGTTGGGGCCACCCACCTGGAAAGCAGCTTGGCTCAGAGGGTTCTCTCCTGAAAGGAAGGTGCGAAGAAGACAGAGGCAGGTTCTTTTCAGTGGTGCCCAGTGACAGGACCAGAAGTGAGGATGTTCCCTCTGAACATCAGGAAACACTTTTTCACTGTGAGAGTGACTGAGCACTGGCCCAGGGACGTTGTGGAGTCTCCCCTGGAGATATTCAAAAGCCATCTAGACACAGTCCTGGACAACTGGCTCATGGTGGCCTTGCTTGAGTAGGGGACGTCTCTTCCGATTTCAGCCATGTTTTGATTCTGTGAAAACTTGAATGATCTCCTGAAATAAAACTTTATTAAAAAAACAGTCTCCTCTGTTTTGGGAAAAAGAGCATGTATTTAAACTGTTCTCATGAGATGTAATTTTCCACATAGTATTTTTCCAGATATTTTACGGTCTAATGTTGATTATTGCAATAGTGATATTTAACTCTTTTTATAAGTCAGAAATGTTTTGAAATGAATGAAAATATTTAAACAGCTACTTCTGACGAAAAGCAACTTATGGTTTATTTATGTGAGACTTTTAATACAAAATAGAAACTAGGGAAAGTTTTCATTTCATGTGCATAACCATTATGATAAATTGCACATTAATTTTTACACGGTAGTGTTCAAACTACTCCTGCTGCAGCAAGGGAACAATGGGAGAGCAGGTAATTAAACACCTGCAGATTTTCATAGATCTTAATGGAAAAGTGTGTAGTCTGGCAGATAATGTGTCTTTTAAGTTGCATAAGTAGAGTATTTGAAGTAATGTTAAAGGAGCACTTTTATTGACATTTTGAACACTTTTTCCATCAATGCCATTACAGATTAATTATTTTCAATTTTCTTGAGTGCCAAAAAACCCATGTTAATCTGCATCAGCTCACATGGTAGAAAAGGAAAGCTCTGAAACGTACAAACCTAGAGAGGTATATTATCATAATCATTAAATATTTAATCTTACCTTTAAATTCATTTAAGATCAAGTATCTGTTAATTTTTCATTAGCAGGTCAGAATTTTTAATCAAAAATGTGAAAATTGATGTCCTATATATATTCTGCTAAACAAATGTTTCATGAATCATATTCAATAAAAACTTTTCCTAGCTCCGTAGTGTTTACTTTTTCGAATTTAATCTTTTTTATGTGATGAAAAATGATGTAAATTTGAGAGAACTTTCTGAAGTGAAATGAGCGTAGTTTGGAAATGTTTTTGAGCAGTTTTTTATTTATTTTTTTTTTTTTAGCAGCTTTAATATTTAGTCTTAAAGTCTGGAATCTTCTACATATTGAAAGGAGATAAGTGCCACAGTTCTATTGAAATTCAATTACATTCAGGAGCCTAGTCACTCTATAATCACTTAAACATATCAGTCAAAATTAAATTGATCAATTGCGTTAGCTGGTATGGTAATTCAGGAGAATTTACTACCAGTATATGCTATTTCAGGAACTGTCATCAAGTTGAAAAGAATATTCAGTAAATGAAGAAAATCTAGAGGTATGTGAAAATGCTTCCATTTAACCCAGATCTTGTTCCGTTGCATATCAGAGCTGAATTTGATGAACGTTTTTGTCCTGAATAGCACTTCACTTATTTAACAGCTGTTATTAGAATAAACTTTTCTGTGTTTTTTTTTTTCCTCTGTAGCAATGACAAACCAAGTGGTTAGTAAACCAAAGCTGCTTGGGCTGGGAAGTGGAATAATGCTGTTAAACTTTGTGTATTGAGTGGCCAAGCTGAAATAAGCTGGCTGTGCAGTGAAACTTTAAATACCTACCCATATTTAAAACCCCAGCCAAGCCTAAAGCAATGCTTTGAAGACGGAAGTGCACACTGTGAAGCTGTAAGGCTTCCTACTCTCCCTTGCTTATTCTTCTGCACTTTGGTGCTTGCGTTGGTGATGTCAGCTAGGAGGTTTCACCCGCCCTGCAGAAGGTTTTGTTTTGAATGTTGCCAGACTGATGCAAGTGTAGAAGCACTGGAAATTGCAGTGGACAATGAACGATGCTGTGAGCTGCTCCCAGCCACCTGTACAGGCTAGCTGCCTTTGGATGATGTCTTGAGAAGAGGCAGATCTAGGTCCCTCTGCTGACTCAAGCCAGATGTGAACTATTTCTTTGTCTCTCATGAATGTCCACGTGACAAACTTCCCACCCCCCCTCAACATCCCTCTCTGCACCCACCCAAGTTTTAAGGAAAGCTGAACTTGGCTGCGATTTTGCATTCTGGTCTTGCACCTCCACCCTCCCCTCCAATCCTAGCACCACCAACTTGTGGCTGGCTGTGTGGTAGGCATCACCTTTGTGAGCCTGGAGTGCAAGTGCTCTGGGTTGAGGTTATGCAAAACCTTTGTGAAGCTGCTCAAGCTCTGCAGGGTCTGCAGAGATGTGGGCAAACTTTCCAGCCTCAGGCTTCAGGCTGGCACATCACACTAGAAATAAACCTAAGGTAGCCTGTGCATGCTCAAGGGCTTAGAAATGCAAAAGAAGAGATTTGATCAGAACAAAATCCCTTTGCTTTTTGTTAAGAGAAATGCCAGAATTATGGGAGAGAGTCAACGAATGTTTTTGTAATACTGGCTTTCTTCTTTCTCTTTCAGATGTGATACGCCACTGGAGCCTGAACCTGGGATTGTCTGGGTGGTGACTCTCAAACTGGTGTCAGCTTCAACAGGCCCTGGGACCCAGCAGCCTCCCCCACATCTATAGCTGCTTGCCCTGTGTGGTGGGAACATGGCAGCGCTACCCTCCTGATATCCTCTGGGCTCCCCTCTCCAGCCTGCCAGCGCTCGGCAATGTCTGGACATGTGAGAACTCATCTCGCTGCCTGGCTCTCTTTATGTTTCTTCTTGAATGCTGTGCTTTTTAATTTTTTTCTTTCTTTTTTTGCGTGTCCCTGTTTCATTGGCAAAGTGCTGAGAAAGAGTTAAATAAATTGGGCAGTGCATGTGTGGTGTGTGACCATGGAATTACGAAAAGCCCTGGCTCCTCCAGCTCGGCAGCCAACAAGGGATTCGGGGGGTGTGGGGCTGCAGATGGCAGCGCATTATTACAGCCGCAGGATTGACGAATGTTTGCTGCGGAAATCTCTTGCCCTTGCCACGGAGACTGACCTTGAAATGCTGCAGAATTCCTGGGGTGGATTTCTGTGTGCTTGTAGCAAAAGCCTGAGCTGGCTGGAGGTGTTTGCTTGCTCTGCCCGGTAGCTGTGGAGATGACACTGTGAAAGGTTCTATTGCAGACTACGTGAGTGCTCCCTGTGTTCCTGAGTTGTCTAAGGGAACGTATTTGATCGCATTAGTCCATTTTTAGCTGTGGCGGTTCATATGATATCTTTTCATTGCTATGGTTAAAGCTGCTTTTATGCCTCTCAGTTTCTGTTCCTTAATCATCTGAAAATGCAGGATGTCTGCCACGGTGGGCAAAGAGAGAGAGCAAGTGAGGGTACTTGTTCCTGCCCACCAAAATGATCCCTCATTCCACTGTTTCCCTGCTCATAACCATTTCTGTTGAAAGTATTAAATTTAGATTTTATATATAATTAGAAAGACTTAAAATCAAAACAAACCCCCAAGCCCCAAAACACCAAACAAAACCAAAATCACCCAAACAAAAAACCCACCAGAACCCCCCCACCAAAAAAACCAACTACAAAACACTTATTTTTTGTCAGTTGATGATAGCATTCCAAACAAAAAAAAAAAAAAACAACACCCTACATTTATCACTGGCAAAACATTATAACAAAGTCTTAAAAAAAACCCGTAAGTCAGTATTTCTTGGTGATTTATGATGCACTCCTGTGCAAACAACATGAAGCAACTACAGAGGTAAGGCAAGGAGAACGCTGTCAGCTCAGAAAAACTAACTGATAAGATTTCATAGAAAATAAGTTTCAGGAAAATGTTGCTCAGGAGAGACAGCATACCCTTAAAGAAGTTACTCTTGAGTCCACAAGTGAAAGCTGCCCAGTGTAGGCGAAGGCTAGAAATAGAGTACAAAAGCAAGTGTGGCCAGGTCATGAATACTTATATGGCCTTGAGCAAAAGAAGGACCTGTGCAGAAATGGAATACAGATCAACTTGCTAAACGTAAGTATAAAATAATAAGATTTGCCTGTAAGGACAAAGTCGAAAGGGCAAGATCAATAAATCAAAATGCGTATTACACAGGGTGTAAAGGATAACAAGGAATTTTCTTATGTTGCTAGTAAGAAGACAAGCAAGAACAAAATTGTCCGCTGCTCAATGTAGAGAGAAAGTCTCAAGTGTGATGGAGTCTTCAGTTCTGGAGTTCCTTATTTTAGTTCTCAGAAAAAAAAAGACTGTGCTCAGGTTATTAATAAAATTAACAAAAAACGATGATAAATCAGAAGTACTTCTCAAACACAAAGAAAGTACAGGTTAGAGAGTAGTCAGAAGGCTTAGATCCATCTGATTTGAACACATCTAACATTTATCCAAAGCTCCTTAAAAAGCAAGATGATACAATTTGCAAAAAGTGGAAGGTTACCTTCGAAATCTCATAAATAGTAGTTGAAGTTTTAGAAGCCTGGGAAAGACAAATAAGATTTCTGTTTATAAAAGGGGGAAAGAAGGAGCTTGTGAATTAAAAACAAATGTAATTTCAATTCCTGTTAAAACAAACAAACAAACAGAAAATTATTATAATAGCTATTTGAAAATACCTAGAAAATAATGAGATGCAATGTACTTATTGTGAAGGGTTGTTGGGAATAAAGTGCATCAAATCAGTCTAATATCTTTCTATTAAAGTGACAAATATTCTGGGGAGAAAGAAAACAATAGATATTCCAAGTGTTAACATTCAGAACTCCGGCTTCTGATGTTGACTTGCATGATATTTAAAAGTAAGGTAAAAATTCACCTTCTGAACAAAACTACTATAATGCAGGTGTAAACACTGAAAAATGTGCTGAGAGTAGTTTGTTTTCAAGTTAGAACATTGTGTTTTGCATCGGTTTGGGAGGTCGTTTTGTTCCTGTCCTCACTTTCAACTTGCTGAATGTTTTGATTTGTTGTGTGGCTAATAGAATGAAAAGTATGTTTATTAAATCTATGGATGTCATAGAGGTGGGAAGACCTGGAAAAGTCCTGGAGGACAGAATTAGAATTTGAAATGAGCTAGGGGAAATGTAAGATACAATTCAATTCTGAAAATTCTACTTTCAGGCGTGCATAATCAGCTGCATAAATACAAGGGGAAGAACAAACTCATCTATAGAAAAGGATCCACGGGATACAGTGGATGCAAATTGCATGAGTCACCAAGCTACCTGGTGTTGCCAAAAAATGTAAATGTGCTAGAATGTATTAATCTTACCTGCTAGATGTGGTCTTGCAAGATGAAGAGTGTGGTGTTAGTTTTGGTCACTGTGTTTCAAAAACGTATTGACTGATAAGGTAGAGCAGGGGCATCAAACTCATTTTCACCAGGGACTACATCAGCATCACGATTGCCTTCAAAGGGACTAATGTAATTTTAGAACTATATAAATGTACAGTCCTGAAACTACATTCGTCCCTTTGAAGGCAACTGCGAGGCTGATGTGGCCCCTGGTGAAAATGAGTTTGACACACCTGAGGTAGAGTTTAAAGGAGAGTGGGTAAGATGTTCTCCAGAAAATGTCTATACTGATGTCAAGAAAATATGTCCTCCACAGAACAACTTGAGTTTCATTTGTGTCTTTAAAAAAATAAATCAACACGGTTCTTGAGAGGGATCAGGGTTCAACTTGGCTTTTTCTGTACGGGTAAAGCAAGAAGTAATGATCTTAAATTACTGTAAGGGAGATTTCAATTAGGACTTAAGGGCGAAAGATAAGTATAGCCAAGCCTGGGAAGCAGCTTTTTTGAAAGCCCATAAGAATTTGTCATGAGAAGTCTGTGAGAGATTGGGAAACCATCTGTCAGAAGCAGTGCAGGAGCAGTAGGCTAAGGGATGAACCAGATTGAAGCCTGGAGGCCTCTTCCAGGCTTTCCTTTCTAAGTTTTCACACTTGCTATTTGAAGGATGAAGTGTTTAGAGACAAAAGAGAATCTTAGGGTCAGATCTTCCTTCCCACAATGAATGCTACACCCAGGCTTTTTCCAGGAACTGTCCTTATAGTCATCTAATTTGGCCAGACTCCAAGGAATTGGCTCAGTTTCTTCCTGTTAATGAAAATCAACAGTTTCAATAAACCCCCTTAACCTTGAGTTTTTATTGAGCAGTATATGTTAGAATGGGCCTAAACGTAGGCTAATATCAGAGACAAAAACCTTCAGTGTTGGGTCTTTGGTGCTGATAAGATTTATAGATTTCTACTTTTTTTTTCTTCCTATAAAACAGGACTGAGGTTCCTCTCTGTGAGGCAGGTATTGATTGTTGCCTATTATAGATATCTATATGGTACAATATATTATAGCTGGAGTAAATAAATACCAGACCTTATCCTCTATCATGCTACAGTAAGAATTTGGGAGAGGGAGGCAATGAACTGCACTTTAATCCCACACCAGACATTTTGGTGATGCTTGCGAGTAGAGAAATTTTCACTCACATGTCTAACATTTTCTCATGAACAGTTTAGATTTGTGATTTTATTAAAACAGTTAAGCATTTTTCATTGTTGTTGCTGTGCTATCTTTAAGTAATTTGTTATAGAATGAGCCCATTAACATGACTCTGCTTACAGCCTAGCAGTTCAGCTGTAAGATTTTGTAAAGACATTGTGAGATAGATGTTTCTTTGCCTTTCAGTTATAAATAATAGATGATTTCTGTGAGAAATGCATTGCTTCTAATTTAACAGAAAATACTTTGGTAATTGAAGTGACTCTTTCAATGTTGTATCGATAGGCTTGAGAAAGCCATAGTAGACTGTTCAGATTAAATAAATAAAGGTACACATATCCTGTATGATTATCATGATTATTCTTATTAATAATACCACAACGCTCATGAAATAGTACAAGAAAGACATTTTCTGCCACAGTCTGATATGACTCCTTTCTACAGCCTTTTTCTTATCTGGAAGAAATGTCATACAAAACAGCAGCCGCACACCTTAAATTAGAGTCCAGTGGTTATGTGGAGGAGTTCTGAGAGACAGAGGTACTAATTTGTAGAAAGGTAATTAAAGAGAATCTGCATGCTGAATGTCATCTCACATGTTTGGCTTTTGTGGTAGGGCATGTGGCTGGATATCAGAGCCCAGGCTCTTCCTTCCCTTCCATGTTGCTGCTTTTGTGATAGAGGGCTCCTAATTTGGGGTTTTAGATACCTGTAAGAATAGGTATCTCCCCTAGGTAAGATATAGATATCTTTCCTCAGGGGGAAGGATAGTGCCAATTGTTATTTTTAGGGATGATCACGCTAAAAGTCAGTATCCTCCCTTTGATTCATTCCAATGCAAATAGGCTTTTTCCAGCAAACAAAAAAGTTTGTGCTGTTGATCTTAAATGGACCCTGCTTTCACTTCTGTAAATATTTAGTAAACATTTAGCTTGCACCTTTGCTCTCTCCTGTCCTCATCTGTATTTGATCCCCTCAGAGATTGTGAAGGGAAGGTGAGATGAGAATGATTTCTTGTTTCTGATTTCACAAAATGCCAAGCTTGCTGCAGCAGTACTGGGATGGTCACCAGAAATGTCTGCCATAGACAGTGTTCAGAAAATCAAATTATCATTTGTTTCTCAGTACCAGTAGGAAGTATTAATACATTTTTAAATTGTACGTTTCTTGCCTTCACATTCATCTGCTGCTGTGACACAGGTCTTGCACTTAACTTTTATGGTAAGCAATTTGGAGAAAATAGGAAGAGGCATATACATCCTGAATGGTTATTGCCTTTCCTCTATTTAATAGTAAGGCTAGGAAACACTGCAGAGAGATACTTTCTCTCTGATACTCAGTTTTTAAATCATGGTCAGAAAGCAAGTTACTGAGAGGTCAGATATCTCCCATGGCTTCCCTGTAGGTCAGCTCCTGTGTGGTTAATACCTGTCTATGAGCTGTTAGTGCCTCTTTCACTGAGGGTAATTACCTCACATGGTCCATGTGGTAAAAGATGCACATTCTCAGTCAGTGGCTGAGAAATAATTGTTAAAGAGTGGATTTACATAGTACTAGTAACTTGTTCATAGTGTAGCGATACTCACAAGGTAGACATTTTTTATCAACAGAGCAACCACTGCATTTTAAAGGCCAGCTGAAGTAGAAAATAAAGTCCACAGGCCATAGAAACACTTAGGCTATGTTCATTGTCTTTCCTTTCATTTTATTTGCAGTCCTAATAAGGTGTCAGAACCGGAGGTGGTTTTGCTGTATTTCTCTTTCTGTTGGCACCAAAAAGGCAAACATCAATTTCTTTACTGAATCTAGTCCAACATTTCTGACCTTCTCCACTATTTAAGCAGGACAGATACAAAATGCAAGGCTATTATGCTCCTCATATTTAGTGCTTGAACAGGAGCCAGGCTATGTCACTTAATTTCTTTAAGTGGTTGGATCCTTCATGTCACCCATTGCATGTGCTGTGTTAATAAAGCTGAAGTATCAGAACCTACATCTTCAAGAGAATCTTTGTTGCCATATACTTAAGTCAGCAATTCAGACAACTCAAGGAAAAGCATTCACAAACTTTTCTTTCCTAATAACCCACTGGTTACTAAAATCAGGATTGCCTTAGCTGCGTGTGAAGATGGTGATAAGGCATACACAGTAGCCTCCTTGCTAAAGTACCAGTCACATGTACCAATTTTCTCCATGGCTTAAGGGAGAGGTCCCAGGTGGGAAGGAGGTAAGTTTCACCCCTTTCTTGCCCAACCGCATTTTCTATTGCCTGTTCAGAGGTTCCTCTGCTTTATGTGCTGACTTTGGTCAATCCCAGTCCAAAAGCTGTGGCCATAGTCTCCAGGCGATGTAATTGTTAACCATGGTGATTGTTATATCCATGTGTGACTATGAATGTTGTACACAGGGGTATACAGCCTCCTTGAAAAACATGATCATTTTTTGCTACTGTGTGGTAATAATATCTGTCCTAAAGCATTAGTTTTAAACCCCTATGTAGTTCTGAAAAAGGAAAAATAATGTCCCCATGGTGCTTCAGGTTTTACTCCTGTTGTCACAAACTCCTTATTTAAAAAACAGTTATCAGGTAAAAAATATTTTTAAAAAAATCAAAATGAAGTGTAACACAATCCTTTCTCTCCTCCATCCTTGGAATCTGAAACAAAAAAGATATTTTAAGGAAAGCTGTCTAGGTAGGAAAGCACCGTCATTTGCATTCTTCTGGGAAGACAGGGCTTTCTATACTAAAACTGCAGGGATCAGAGAAAATAATTGACTTCTTTTCTTTAAGGGTTTTTAGTTATATGCATCTGTCTTCATTATGTATATAATGTGATTTTATGTTTTATATCCACGTAGGCAGTCTGGCCCTGGTCCTACAAAGTCATATCTTTCATGGCTTTCTTGAAACAATAGGCACTCAGCATTACTGACACAAGGACATTTCTTTAGGAGCAGAACTTTGCATATCTCCTGAAAATCTTGGTATTGATTCAAAGTGGAAAAAGAATGTGTCTGCATTAAGCAGTTTTAGTGGGCTGGCTTTGGATTCTGTGACCATTTTCCTGCACAGAAGCTGGCTAGTATATTTTACTTTAGCATTTTAAAGGAGCTAACTTTTTTGTCTTTGGTTAAGGTAACTCAATACTAGAGACTGGGAACTGAACTGTCAGGAAGGCTGAAAATAAGCATGGTATATCATTCTTTCTTCCCATATAGAATTTAATAATAAAGTACGATTTTATTTACAGTTGGATTTTTCCTAATTTTTTTCATTACACTGTTACCAGCACATGAATGACAGTACACCTTTTGAAATATTAAAGCAAACATCCTAGTAAGACAACTGCTGAATCTAGTAATTTTCCATTTGCCTTTGAACAAACCTTACTTGCTGCTGTTGTTCTTTTTTCTTTTTCTTTTCATTTTCCTCAGACTTCTTGATATTTTTAATGGTTATTACTGAAACTCTCCCATGCTTGATCAATTCACTGTTGTGCCTCTCTTTTGGGGATCTGATTACTGATGGTCCTTTCTTGCTGGACTTTCAGGTGACTTGACACCGGCTATATAGTGGGATTGTCCCAAGGTGTCACCGTGGGATGTGACGCTTTGGTGTCTCAAAGGAGAGAGAGGATTAATCCAGCTGCAGTCCACCCTGAGGTTCTGCAATTACTGCAGACCTGCCTTAGGTAAAACATACAGGCTATGTCACTGCAATGCTTATAACATTTCTATCCTTTCTACAGAAAATGTATTTCTTTAATATTTCTAGTTGTTTTTGACTTTTTCTCCCCCCCAAAATTAACTATTGTTCTTTTAAATCTTTTATAAATGTTATTAATCTTCTGACTGCATCATAAAATAACAGGACTTGACTCTGTTTTAATATTGCTTTATTGCCATTAAGGAACTACCGTAAACAGACAGACTCTCTTTTATACTGGCATGGTTTATATTTATTAGAAAACAACTCTTTGCGGCAAATCCTCATCCTGTTAAGCACTGATTAACTTGAACAGAGTGTTTGTTCATTTATAACTTTTTATATTAATTTGTACCTTGAGGTCTTGTCTGAGATGGCACCATTTGAACAAATCGATCTATAAAGGGACTGCGAAAGAGGATCTTTGCCCCTAAGAACGCCCAGGCTGGAGAGACCAGACCTGTGGTGGGAGACACAGCAATGGGATGACCTGATGTACCCACAGCAGATCCCTGCTGCCAACAGGGACAGACCCCATGTCCTCCTCTTGACCCCAAACTCCACTGTCTTCCCTGCATTTCCAGTGCAGTTTTCCGAACTGCAGGAGGGCTGTGAGTAAGGCACCAGGTGTCCAAACAATTCTGGAGATCTCCACTGTGGCTACACGTTCACATTTGCCAAAACCAGGTGTTAACATTACTTCTGCAGAGGATTTCTAAAGGCCTCTGGTTATAGTCAACTTTTTTAATATTGTCAGCTCTCCTTAACAACTGTTAGATGCTGCCCACAGTCCTGGAACCTCCATCTTTTACCTTATATTTTTCCCTGGAAAAACTAATTTCCTTGTGCTATTGTTTATCAGGTCTTAGATCTGGGGGCTTCAACCACTATTCAGAATTGGAGCAGAATGAAAGTTATCAATATCTATATAAGAAATGTAGTGTGCTACTTTTGTTACTCTTTGTCATTGTTTTGCCTGGTAATGAATACAGATATTCAAGGGCAAAGAGGTAAAATTAGGCCATGGGACACAGAGGAGAGATTGTGCTGTGTGAAAGACAAAAGGAGAAAAAAAATCACAGACCCCAAGGTTTGTGAAAACGGCTCTCAATATATGTGGCAAAAGTAACAAAATCTGTAATAAAATAAAGCTGACAGAAATGTGATTTTCTTTTTCCAGGTGGCCATGTGATTTTCTTTGTACTGCTTTGTCATGTATTTTATCTGGTACCACCAGACTTCTTAACACTCTCAGTTCACTTGTGAGACTAAACAGTTCCTTCACTAGACAATGCTGTACTTTTTGCGAGAATCACATCATTCTCATCAATTTTAATGAGCATTTAATGCATCTCAAGTGTGTTATTTTTACATCCTGAAATTTGTGACTGTTGAAGGATTAGAAGAGTGAATTTTTATTACTGTTATTTGGCCTGCGTTGCACTGTAGAACTGGCTGTTCTCAACTAAGTGCTGGAGAAGCACTGCATAAGGTATATCTTTATTCCTTCTGAGTGAAGAATTAAAGGTCTGGCACATCTGTGCCCTAACACAGATTCGTGGAACATAGAATTTTAAGGCAGTCACAAGGCTTTTACAGCAGTGTCTTCTTTGGTTTAACTGAACATTAGAAATTCACAGGGAAACAAAGAGACTCAGGTTGTCAGCAGATAATCACTGTCTAGTCAAAGCATCTGGTTCCATTGAAATTGCCTTTCCATTATGCAATATTTGCCTGTGTTTAGTTATTGTTATTTATTTACATTTCAGGAACGTGGGCATCTTTCTCTTATCTTGTATGAAAGGGTTTTACTGACAATGTCAGTCTTTTTCCAGGTAGTTGACCACTTAATCAGAGAAAGCCACTTCCTTAAATTGTACAGCTGGACTTGGTACCTGCATATTAGATTATATCAACTTGATTAAATTTTGCTTTTGGGTATTTTCATTGGCAGAACTTTCTGTGAATAGAAAAGACTTTTTGAATCTGCCTCTTGCTTGATCAGGACTTGCTGTTCTCCCTTTGCATTCCCCATCTTTCCTATTCTGGATCAAACTTTGGTTGATCAAATTAGGAGTAGTAACCAGCTATTCAAAACTTCAATCCAATCAGCAATGCAGATATTAAAAGTAGGGACTAACACATCGTGTGTGTGGGGAATCTTCCCTTATTGCCATTTACAGCTTAGGTCAGGCTGAGTAATTACTACTGCAGGGTAATTTTATACTGTTTTATTAACACTGACTTATATCTCAGATAGGAGTTTGGGGATCCAGAAGGACGTCCATTTTCTGTGAAATACTGTCCCTTTTAAGGAAATTAGATAGTAATCTGCAGTGTAATTGAAACAACATAAAAGAATAAAGATGGACTAGCATTTGAGCAGGGAATAATTATCGGGTTTGTGAGGTTTTTTGGTCTTGTAGCTAATTAAGCTTTGCAGCACTTAGTTTTCATATCTCTTTGCTTTTCTGGCATTCTTCACTAGCCCATATACTTTGTGGGCTCCAAGTTGGTGAGACAGGTGGAGGAAGTTTCTCTGAGAGTTTATTACCACTGGAGTCCTTCTCTGTCAGTAGAGCTGACTATGGATGACCTCTGTAATAGAAGTCCAATGCTGTAGCTTGTGACCAAATACCCAGCTAGTGCATGTGTTGAGTCTTATATCCAGACAGCTATGCTGCTGGCACAACAGAGCATATTAAATGGTTCCAAAGCAGGGAAACGTAAGGATTTTTTTGTATGTGAATTTTCATTTTCCACTAGTGATGATGCATCACTGGCATTATGACTATCTCTCTAGGTGGTAATGTTTCCCAGCTACTACACTCTGCACATCTCTGTAGTTGCCACAGTTCAAGGCTGGGTTTAAATAGCTATTTGGATAAAATTAGTAGTCACAGGTGATTTCAAGGATATGTGTTTTAGGTAATTGAGAAATATGTGTTTGTCCCTCTAGTGTTTTCCCGTGAATGTTCTGACAACCAATACACCCTTGCTTGCAAGACTGACACTTGGGTGCAAGTGAGTACAGGAAAAGAGAATTCTCTGTGTACTGGAAGCAGCAGTCACAGGCAAAGACTATAAACAATCAATTGACTGAATTGCTGTTGCAGAAAACATTTGTTGAATAGTTTAAATTAGTGAGCAGTCTTGTGAGAATCAAAGTTGCTCAGCATTTGAGCAGTAGCTATATTAATTCAGCCTGGGCCAAGTAGCTATCCCCAAAGTATTTGGTGGTGTGAGTGCAGGCCCAGAGGGTGGAAGGGTCTGTCGGGGAGAGGGGGACTTGCCATACCCTCTCTTCCCAGCATGGACTAGCAAAAATTAGCTGCGAATTCTGGAATGGAAACTGTATTGTGAATTTAAACTGGGATTACAATCACAAGACCAAGGTCTTCCTAGCATAATATTCTGTCCCTAGCAGTGGGTGAGAAGAGATGCTTGGGGAACACAAAGAGTAATCCTTCCCCTGCTAAACTTGCTCAGCAGTCAGCAATTTAGAGATTAGGCAGTTTGGCACTCTATTCAGCGAAAGAATGAATATCTAGGAAGATCCTGTGTTCTGGGCTTCTATATAGTCTTTGTGGAAATGGAGTGATTAATTTTGTTCAATCAGAGGTCAGTTTAGGCAAAGCAATAAGAGTTTGTCATTTTCAGGAGTGAGAGGACTTGACCGAGTAATAAACAACTCACTGCTGTCTAATATTTGCAATACAGCAATGCGTAGGTACTTCAAGGGAAAGGGGGCTGCTATTTTGGGCTGTAGGTACACAGCTAATAGAGAAATCTGTTCCCATTTCTGGTGTGACGTAGTTTAACATTCACAGCCCTTACGTATCAGCAACTGATCAGTCCTCAGTCAATCGCAACAAAAGATGCAGAAAATCAGAGGATGATCATTCAAATAAGTACCCATCACAAAACTGCTTTCTCTAGTGAAATGGCAGGAGAAAGATGAAGGAGAAAGATGCTTCTATCATTTGTGATAGTCATAGCCATTTGCGATTGCTTTAATGCTGTGCGCTATAGTTTCAAAAGTACAGAGAAAGCTTGGTGCAAAGCACGCTTGCAGCCCTTGTTCTGTAAGGTGCAATTTATATAGGATGTTACAGAAGCCCCGTGGATATGTAGTTTCTGCTCTTTTGTTCTGTTTGCCTGCACAAGTGTGGAGAGTTAAGTATTTTTCAGGCTTAGGGAGAAATGGTTGTATTGCAGTCAAATGAGAGTTAAATCCTGGCTTTATTGAAGTCAGTGGTTAAATCCAGCATGTAGGAGGTTGTTTTTTAAAAACAGAACAGAAATCCAATTTGAGATTTCTTATTACTAACCTTGTGCAAATATACTTCTTCTATACGAATTATCTTCATATCATGTCAGAAGCAAGAGAATATTGGGATAGCTTTCCCCCAGAGCTCTGTCAGAGGTTTTCATCAGATGAATTTTATCATTGTCACTGATATATTTTTCATCGAGGATTTTTCTGCACTGGAGTCTGATAATTAAGCTGACTGTTTTGGTGACTATTTCCATGGGGAACTAATCTAAGAGAACTGCTATTCTTCTCATTTGCAACTGCAGTATGTTTTGAACTTGTAGTGGAAATGCTGGTGCATTGAACTAATACCTCTGCAGAGGGCTAGGAGGGGGAAACTGGACCAAGACATTAACTTTTTTCCATGTTTTTTTGGGTTCAGATTCATAAGAAAGTTGGAGCAGTGCTTTAGGGCTTGCGATGCATTATAGCATATTGGAAAGGACCTCATAACATCCTGCCTTGCTGAGCTTGGATGATGTTAAAGCAAAATGGACGTGAAGGGGAAAAGAGAGTTACTTCTCTGCCCAGGATAGGACTTAGCAAATGTTTGCCAGCTTTGACTTCTGGAGGAAAAATACCGTCATCACAACCGACCTTCTAATGACATTGTGCAGTTTGGAAAGGAGAAGAATAGTGAACGTTATTAAGAAATACCTAGCTGTGCTCAAACAAAATAAGAGATTATTTCAATATGAAGGTTCTATGAAGGTTCTATGAAGTTTCTCCCCCTTATGAATTTACTGCCCTTATCCCTACTTAGTGATTTTGCTTTTCAATATTTTGAGCTCCTTTATGACTCTGTTTTTTTCACCCAGGCACCTTATTTCTAAATAACTGAGTATTAAGGACCACCAATTATTAGAGGCAGTCAGTAACATAAAACAATAGGAAAATTAATTGTAAAGCACATGAAGTAATTCAGTTAACCATAATAGCCTTAGGGTGGGTGAGCACTTAAGTGTTAGTGGACCTGCAGTGATTCATCTGCCTACTTTTAACAGCTACCATTCAAATTGAATTTAAATACTGTAAACAAAAGTCTTTTAGTGATGTGCTTGGAACAGTAATACAGCTGCAAAGTTCCAGAGGAAAATGCTGCATTGCAGCTCTCCTTCTGGTTCACAGCAAATCTCTGCTGGCATGTAACATGCAGAGGAGGAGCTTCAACACAAGCAGGCTGTTTTCAGCTTCATTATGCAGATCAGCTGTCTCTATCATCCACATTATAAAAACATCTTCAACTTCCTTGGGGATGGAGGAGAGAGAGAGAGAAAGGGAAGAGTGGGGGAAAAAGGGAAAAAAAGAAAAAAAAAGAGGTCAGACAGCTTGCACACTGATTTCCCCTGATATTACTGTTCCAGTGTCTCTCACAGTGCAGTGTTTTTGCCTTTGTACAGATCTAACAGATTTTGACATCCACGTTGTTTAGTTTCAACTATCTTTTATCATTGGGATTTAGTATTAGACTTTGTGGTGATGTTTTGGGTGAATCTGAAAGGAGCATTCTGTAATGCTATAGCCAACAAGCAGTCTTTACATTACTTAACCAGCATTCATGGCCGGTTGCTGACACTAGGGAAAGTGAAGACCTTCCAAATAACCTTGAAACAAAGCTGAGCAGCAGCCTCTTACAAGCTTTTAAGTATGGGGGAAGGAACGGGGGTAGGAAAGGAGGAGGGATTTCGGAGTCCCATATTTACAGCATTTATGTTCAGTAGTTTGCTTTCCAAAGAAAACTCCCTGGTTGTCTGTAGTTTCTTACAATTCTTTAAGAAAGGAATGAAAAGCAAATGCTGCAGATAGCACCAGACTGAGAGGAGGGCAATCCTTGAATGGTCCCGGAGAACAGATTTGTGTAAATGAGATGATTTAGTGCTGTGTCATAGCAGGTGAACAACGGGATTTAGAGGAGAGTTCTGTGACCCTCTCAGCGAGACGAGGCAAAATGTCAGGGAGGACAACATCAGGAACCTGTAGGACTAGAAGTAATGTGGGAACTCGCAAGGCCCCATCCTACCCAACAGAGACTAAGCAGATTATCCATTCCAGCAGGAGCAGATTGAAAATGAAAACAGGAGCACTACAATAAGGCTTTTTGCCACTGACACACTGTAGGTTAATAGGGAATAGTCTGTTGTTGTCCAGAAAGCTCGGATACATGGCAGCCTTCCTCCCTGGATTTCAGCAAAGCAGGGAGTGCTAGATGGAATTTTTTTTAGAAAAAGGGAATTGAGAATGGAAAGCTTTTTTTAAAAAAGACCCAACACAAGAAATCCACAAACCAAACAACAACCCAAAACAAAATACAAAGGTAGTAATGTGTTATCACTGTTCCCCAAGTATATTTTCAACCTAATCAAATGTCTTTCCTTCTCCCAAAAACACTTCTGACTTTTAAATAGAATTAGGAAGCCAACATATCCTGGAAAAATTGGTTTTCTTGCAAAAAGGAAAAGAAAATAAAATCAGAAAATGTTTTCTAAAAGTAGGGGAAGGAGTTTGAATGCAGAGCTTTTGTTCTTGTCTGTTCTGCAACCCAGGCCTTTTGCGGGTCCATGTGAGTTCAACTCTTGCATTTGAAGCCTAATGCTGAATCCATTACAGGGCTCTGTTGAGCTTGCAATGAATTCTAGTCATTCCTAGGAGGATGCTCATGGCTCAGTTAACAAGGTTGAAGTTGCCTGGCCCCAGGCTACATCTCCTATTTTGGGGGGGCAGAATAGTACAAAGGTTGAAAACACTTTTTTTTTTTCCTTTGCCTGTCTCTTAACTTTTCATCAGGGATACGTCATTTTTGCTACACTATTAAAATATTTACAGAATTGTTGGGAAACAGAAGAACCATTCAGACAAAATATTCATAATCTTCCCCCATAGATTCTGCAACCAAACAGTTTCTAACAGTGCATTAATTAATTAAAGTACCTTTCCTATTGTTTTTTAAAGTATCTGTCATTGCTGGAGTGCATCTGGTGTTGAAATGGTAGCTCCGAAAAAAAAAAAAGAGTACAATTATACAATATGAATATTTTTTTAAAATTAAAAATAGAGAAAGAAGCTGCACTTCAACACTCTTGAGGATCAGTCTGAGTGCTATAATTTGGATACCCAGACTAGACATTGCCTCTTCCCATCTAAGATAAACTAAGATCTCAGATCCTTCTATCTTTTTGCATTTACAGTGTAGAAACAGTGTTTCTCAGGTTTGATCACGAACACCAGTTCTTGTTTAGATAAAAACAAAGTCGATTCATAGAATCATAGTATGATTTAGGTTGGAAGGGACATTAAAGATCACCTAGTCCCACCCCCTTGCCATGGGCAGGAACACCTTCCACTAGACCAGGTTGCTCAAAGCCCCATCCAACCTGGTCTTGAATACTTCCAAAGATGGGTCACCCACAGCTTCCCTGGGCAACCTGTTCCAGTGCCTCACTACCCTCATGGTGAATTATTTCTTCCTTATATCTAATCTGAATCTACCCCCTTTCAGTTTAAAGTCAACACCCCTGGTCCTGTCACTACATGCTGCTGTAAAAGGTCCCTCTCCAGCTTTCTTGTAGGCCCCCTTTAGGTACTTGGTGGAACTGGATAAGAATTGCAAAAAATATTTGTCTGTTGAATACTTTCATGTGGAAAATCTAGTCTGGCAAGCACACTGTGTTTGGTAATTGAATGCAGGAAGCAGCAAATATGGCTAATGGCTTACTAGTGTTCAGGGAAGCTGCGTGGAAAAAAAGATGTGCATTGTTCCCAGAGGTGATGAACGGTTTTTTCCTGAGTGATTTGTTCACTGCAGATGTAAGTGCAGGTCACCTGAATCTATTCATAAGTTTGTGATAAGCTTGTTGAATTTGTTTGACAAAAAAAAAAAAAAAAAAAAAAAAAAAAAAAAGGAAGACAACAAATAAATAAATAAACTAATTTGGAAAAGATTTTCACCTGTTTCAATAATTTTCAATTTCCCAAGAAAAACATGGCATCACCCAAAACAACGAATTCTTCTATTTGAGATTTAGCTAGGAAGGCAAATATTCAGTTTTTTCACATTGCTTTAGCTCGATGCCCATCTGGTAGCACCTGATCTTTGCCAGGAGAGAAAACCAAGAAGATTGTAAATTCTGCAGTCTTCATTCTGCAGCAGAGGTCACTAGTTACTTCAGACTTGGTTGTTTACGCTCTCAAAAACATTGGATTCCTGAATTGTCAAAGGTAAGAACAAAGTAATTCTCTTTAATTTTCATGGGAATTTTAAGCATACTAAGGTTTTAAAAGAGATCCCTTTAAGATAGATGCCTTTAACTCTTCTCTGTTGAGAAAAGTTACATCTTGCCAAGCAAATGTCTCTTCAGTATTTTTCAGATAGACAGATAAATCCAGTTCATGATGATTAGTTTCCGAATGTTTTGCAAAGACTCTCTGTATTGTCTGCCACTGAAGGTGCAGCAGGCAGGACAGAGGGTGGCACAACTGGGAATAACATCAGAGCTTGGAACAGAACTGATCTTCAAGATGTGCTTGACACCTTGAAGCATTACTTTCTGAGGAAATGTGGGTCTCAAAGTGCCACAACTTAAAGGTGTGGAAATGAGAGGAGCAAAACTTAGAAGAGAAGAAATAGATATGATGAATAGACTGAATGCTTCTGTAAGCTGCTATAGAAAAATTACCAAGATCTCCTTGCCTGGTAAGTGGACGTGATGGGCAAATAATGCCAGTTGGATATGTTTTTTAGAAGATCTAGATTTGGGAAATCTTAACTCTAAATCTGCTCTGGTGAAAAAACTCTCGGCTGGCTGTTCTCGGTTGCTAAGGAAAGGTTAAGAAAACAAGGTACTGAATCTTCCAGTGAATCAACAATTTGCCTTAGAATGGTTTTTCATGTTCACATTTGTATTCAAATATATCAAAACTGCATTTTCCTACTTTCTACAGGCTATTCCATATTGCAGTTTTTGTCTTCAGTTCTCTAATTACTGCCAGTGCTGGAGTCTTTGATCAAGTGAACAGTTGTTACAGGTCTTGAACCCACAGCTTGGCTCCTTCTGGGCACAGACACCACTTGAAAACCATCTAAGTTGAAAGAAGAGTTTCAAGTGTACTCAACCTTCACCAGAAGCTGCTCATGTGGAAGTCAACAGTGAAATTCCCAGGAAAAGTCGGAGTCCGTGAGACCAACCCAAAATAAGTGCTCTTTAAAAATCTGCCTTCCTGAAGATCGACCCCATAATAATAAACCTTGAAAGGAGGAGAATAGGTTGGGTCTGAGGAATACATACCAGGAACCAATACACAACATTCCCTTCTCTAGCAAACTATGGCCAGACACACAGAAAACCGAAAGGTCAAGTGCTTTAGAAGTCTATTGGTTATAGACCTTCGAGAAAGAAAATGAATTTGACTTAGTAGAAACATATTCATGGAGTGAGCGAAAGGAAAGAAATGCCAACTTACCACACTTGTGTAGCAGAAAGGCATTCACAGTGGTGAGACTGACCAATCTGCAAGCTGACAGGGCAAACCCCCGAAATACATAACACAGTTGCAAAATACTGAAAACATATTTTAAAAGTAACAACTTGAATAAAAAGTATCACCTGAATAAAGTGGTAGTGTGCTGTGTTTTTTGAAAGTAACATCTCAGATAAAATTATTAGGGATAGAGCTTTGCTTCAATATTAAGTAAATAAAAATAAGTGTCTGAAACATTGACTAAGGGACTGAGAATAATATACTTGTATTTTCATTAGTGTAGCTAGCTCTGTTCTGGTCACTGTGGAATATTAAATATTGGAAATCAATAGAGTAGCTGTATATGAATAGTACACTTTAAGAGTAATTACTAATACCTAACTGCTCTGCACGTCTACATTTACTTCAGTAAATAATGCTGTTTTTAATGTTGATAAATGTGTAGTATGAACCAGCTGGCTTAATTAAAACTATTGGGATGGAAAACCTTAATGCCATGTGATGTATTATTCAACCTTATGGAAGGTTTCATGAAAGTTTGTGCCTGGTCATTGTAAAGCCCTGAAACACTTGCCACCACTCGAGGCAAGGCAGGGGATATGTCAGCATTTCAAGGACCCACACAACCCACTGTGAGAGCAAAACGTCCCATAGCCATAGAGGAAAGCAGAGACTGCAGAGAGCTGTGGGGATCAGGCCAGGGTGGGGGCTCCTGTCCCCAAATATCTGGGGAGGTGGCAGGCAACCCCTCTACCTGCTCGGTCATTCCCTGGGCCAACATGTGCTATAGGTCATTCAGAAAGGATGCTATGTGGAGGAGTTGTGTCGCTGCTACCCCTGAGCACGGTGTAAGTTGAAGAATGAAAAATTCAATTTGTCCTGCTCTGCTGAAGAGCTTTGGGCCAGTCCTGATTTGCCCTTGTCCTCGTGTCTGTTCCCTGTTGTCACAGCATGAGGGTGCTTCACAAGAACTAATACATTTTCCCTTCCAGGAAGATATTTTTAGGGAGCTGAGGCACATCAGGATGTACTGAAATGGAGCACAGTGGAACGTCACTGATTTCAAAGTTATACACACTCAAGCAGATTCAGAGTCACTATTAGAAGTCATTGCCTTGACCTAAAGCACTCACAAAAATGGTGACAGAGCCAGGAACCAAACTTTGAGCTCCCTAAATACAGACATATGGGCAAAACCATGCTGCTGAAGTATCCATTGTCAACAGATGTATGGCCAATATTCATGCTGTGATTTTTTTGAGTATGACAGTTTTGGTTGGGGAAAAATAATGTTATTTAGTGGATTCTAGTGTTACATTTTCAAAATGAAATATTTAAATGTTTTCTTGAAAAGTCTTTCCAGTTTTTCATGTGGAAATACATTTCAGGTTAGTTTTTACAAACCTATGTGGCACAAAGACAGTGAGCTATTTTCTTTACACATCAAATGAAATATATTGAACTTAATAATGGACAGCATTTTGGACACATTATACAGGGGAAAAAGTCAAGGAAAATCAAGGAAAGCTCAACCAATTGTTGTTTTTCTTTTATGTTGATGAAGTAATGTTTTCCAGATTATATTTTTAAATTATTCCTTACTTAGAGTGTTTCAGACTAACGTAAACCTTTATCAAATTTTGCAGCTCAGTCATTTACTTTGGCATTAGACGAGAGACAGTTCCTGTAAATTTTGGTATGACGTATTTTTGTAGCTGATCTATGTAGTCTTTCATTGTGCCAGAATGTAACGTACAATAAAATTGACTTCTACCAGGTTCCCTCAGGGTACTGTTTTAGAAGCTTTATGTTAACTAGCTCTCAATATCAATGTAAATTAAAAAATAAAAATTAAAAAAAAAAAATAAAGGACGAGAAAGCAGAGGCTGTAGTTATGCTGAAGAAAAAATGTTCACTTACATTAACTTAAAAAATTATTTAAAGTAATTCCCATGACAGTGGAAGAAAGAGAAAGTAGGTGGGATTTAGGAACAGGGGAATGCTGGCAAAATGAGGTATCACAGACCTGGATGGTGTCCAAAGGCTTTTGTACTGAAGTCCTACAGTGGATGCCTGTGCTCTGAGTAGGCTCCAAAGCAAGTAATGATCCAGTCTGACAGATTTAACTCTCCTTCTGGCATTATCCTTTTGACAGGGACTCGAGGTGTGGTACCATTTCTGCAAATGAGTCCTCAACATCCAATTTCCCAAAGCCAAGCTGCTGATTTCCTTCCACAGGAAGACAGTACTAGAGATCTACAGTATTGACCAAAAATTTCTGCCATAATTTGCATCACTATTTTTAAAGCACTTTGGAATTAAGCAATGATTTTCACAGTAAACCAAAATCACCACTCTCCTTATCCTTGTCTCCCCTTACAAAGGGACATCTGTTACAATGTCAGCTCATTGTTTCAGTCACATTCAAACTTTACCAGAAGATCAATTATTAATATATGGTTTCTACTCAGGAAAACAAGGAGATTTGCCTTATAGGCAGCTTTTGTCCAAAGCTGCTCGGATTTGAATAGCTGCTCATCAGCATTTGTGAAAGCTTCTTCATTGCTAACTGTCTGCTAAGAAAGTATTCTCTGGGCACATTCATTTTGTTTCAGCTCTGCCTGAAGGCTATAAAACTTTAAAATGGTTTTCAGAAAACAATGTGAAGGTTGTACTTAGATATGACATATACAGTTATACTAAATAGTCAGAGCTGACACAAAATAGCCAGTGGATCCATCTTTGCAGAGCCTTTTTGGCAACTGCTTTGTCCTGGATCTCTGCAGAGGTGTCCAGCTCAAACCCCATTTATTGTTCCTTAGGAACTTGAGAAAAAGATTAATGTTTTTAGCAGAGATTTCCAAGGAAGAGCATGAAGCATCAGGATTTACTGCACTGCAAAATAAGGGTTCGCACATCTCCTTCCTTTCTGAACAATCACTGCGGTCTTTGAACAAAAGATTACAGTAAAATGCGGTATTTTATGGCGTTATTCCCTACAGCCACAAGAGGGGGTTTGAAGAACATGATCTGCTTTGCTCTTTCAGCCTAAGCCTTTCCTTCAGCTCCTGATATGTTAGTTGTATCGTGAAACCAGTCATTTCCTGAAATGACTGAAATTTTCAGTCATTTTGCAAAATGACTCCCTCACTCACTCATTTGGTAAAATGACTAAAAGTTTCACGCTTTCTACGAAATGACTGACGTGCTGGATATTCTGCTAGACTATTTGACTGTTTGTTTCACCGAGGAACAGGCATATTGTGAAAAGGGAGGTTATTGGATAAGGATCCTTTGCTTGTTCTGCTTGACTGCTGGAGATGGCTCTGGGTTTTAAAAGTAGCTTCAAAAAGAACTTTACAAAGGTATAAGAAGTGCCCAAAGTGCATGATACCTGGGAAACACTATTGTGAAACTATTGTTGAGATCAAAAAGCCAGGTCAAGATACCAAATCAAAGTCATGACTTGAATACTACCTGCTTGCAGAATGAGTTTTAAAAGTTTTTCTCCTTTCTGCTTTCATCATCGTCTCTTATTTGCTTAGGGAATTGCCAGTTAGTTCTTTTCTATTTCCTTCACTAGCTCATAGGTGTGAAATTCTATGGTGTGGTGACAATGAGAAACAAATCAAGAAACATTGGACTTAAGAGGCATCTCTCATATACCATGTGAGCATTGAAACAGGTATGATATTATCAGAAAAGCACATGTTGCTACATATTCATGTAAAAAAACTTTTATCATCTAAATTTGCAACCATCACAAGATAGGCTGCTGGACTCTTCAAATCCTTCTGTTTTGGGTGCCAGAAGAAGAGAAAGAGGTCTTTGACTATTGGTGTTGGTGCAAAACTGAATGTAAGAAATGAATACTCATCATGAGGACAAGCTGACCTTATTGACATGCAAACTTGGTCTCAAGGCAATTTCAAGGGGATAATGATGTACCAAGACCACCAAATTTTTTGTTCTCTGAGCCTTTACCTCAGAGGGGGCACCAGAAGTGGCTTTTCAGCTTTTCAATATTTTTCTCCTACTTAGTACCTGTGTTGTGTTGCAGAGTACAAAAGAACTGAATTTGCTGAAGTCATCCAAGAACTGAAGCTTCTGTGATCTCCGCATAGCTTGGTGCATGGAAAAGCAAGATATCCACAAAGCCATGGGTCTCCCAAAGGGGATGGTAAGCAAATGCTCTTAGCATGGATGGCAGACAATAATTCCTGAGACTGGACTGTGGGAATTCCTTTTGTCCAGTTCTCAAAAGCACCACCCACCAATCTGGAATGAACTGCACAGCATATGCAGCTCGGTTCGGTACCAATCCCAAATGTGGGGTTAGCTAAAGCTTTCTACTATCAGGGATCATCAGCCAACTCTGCAGTCAACACAATCTGCTTTCAGTGTTCGGTGCTCCTTCTAATGACTCTGCTGCACCAACACATCCAGAGGACACACTGCCCCCACACCTGGCAGAGCGGTAGGCTGTTCCAAACTGGAACTATGCTAAACCCAAGGTTAGACCTGTCCCTATATCTCAAGCTCTGTCAGAAAAGACTCATCCAGACCCATCAAATTCTCCACCCAGTCATATCCTTGAGCTGACTGGCCCTTCGCTTTTAGGGCACCATCCCAAACACCCCCTGCCAAATCCTGCCGCATGTGCTGCCCTCTGCCCCCATTGGCACAGCCTCTCTGGGCAGCGCAGGCTTTGCAGCCAGAGCTCCCGGTAGAGCGCGGTCTTCAGATGGAAGAAAACACTGAAAAGCAAAACAGATACAATGCTGATGTCACAATTCAGTTCTGGCAGGTGGTGTATGTAACTGGATGATTTCAGAAATAAATGTACAAGTCCATATGGCTTTAGAGGTAAATAAATTATGAAAATAATCTCATGTGTTTTCTTTTAAAGTTAATTCAAGTAACAAGGTACCAGGCATTTTGCATGGTGCCTTCCTGCTAGTTTCACTAACTTCATTAAAGGTGTGAAACTTTCTCTTGTTTCACAGAATGACTGAATGAAACAGCCATTTTGTGAAATGGCTGAAAATGTTAATCATTTCCTGAAATGACTGGTTTCAAAATACGACTGTAACATATACAACTCTGGAGTCATCCATTACATTTTCAGTAAGATACAGTTCCCAGGAAGGTACATGGAATGGAAATATTACCGATAGCTTCATTTCATGCCATGCTGAGAGAGAAGAAAAAAGGAAAAGAGGCATGTGTTTTAAACCCATTAAGACATTTTGTGCTGTACCAAGCGAAAATTGTTCTCTAATGATACAATGCAACATATCCTAAATTGGATTATAATATACAGCCTCCTTTGCAGTGTATAGTTAACTATAAGTTACCTTTCTGGAAGGTACTGCATGATTTCACTGCAGTGATATAGTTTAGAATAAAATAAATAATCCAAGTTGGAGAGAGTTTTTTCATGCAAACCTATGTCTTCTGAAATAATAGCTTTGGTGCATATTTTTGCTGTGTACTCCATCATAGGAGTGTAAATAACAGTTCTTTCAACTCTGTCTTTTCCCCCCAGACTCCCACCTTGTTGTTTTCTTGAAGCATCTTATGGGTCAGATGTGAATCTCCTAGCTGCAGCATGTTCAACCTTTTCATTAAACATTCTGTGCCATTTACCTTCCTTCTGAGCATTTTGTTTAGTTCCTTTGCTTTTGTATTAAATGACAATTCTGTAATTAAGAATACTGGCAGCTCACAGCCCAATTTTTTTCTGGTTTTCTTGCTTCTTTTTAGAAAACTTAATTGCTGCCCTTTTAACTTCCAGGTTAGAGCAGCAGGGCACAGGAGTGCAGTTCATCAAAGCCATTGTATTGATGCTGATGCATAAGTTGCCTGGCATGGGATACACAGAGTAACAAAGGTTCATTATTTCATTTGTATTATACACATGACCTTGAAAAATGTAAATGTTATATCTATGGCAATTGGAGAGTTTGCCCTGTCATTTTATATGCACAGCCCCCTTTCTCCTCCTCTTTTTCTTTTTACTGTAAATTTTCTATCCCCAAGGAAAAAAAGAAACAGATACAAGTTATCTGAATTTAATTACAACTGAAATACGATACCCTAAAATTTTACATTATAAAAATCCTATAATCCAAGAGAACAGGTCTGAGGGAAAAGCGTTCAAGTTCTGTTAGGGAAAACAACCCCAAACAGAACCCAAAAAACAACACCACAGTGAACTAGAGTTTTCAAAAATAAGGATGTCGAACACCTTAATTCTTGGTTGTCCACCTCGAGAGCTTCTCAAAGGGCCTTATCCAGACTTATTGTGCATTCTTTTCAGTCTGCACACAGATCCCTTGCAGGTGTCTGTTGGCAAAACACTGAAGTTTTCATACCCCAAAATATTCAGTCCCTTCTGAAATTTTTGGCTTTAGGAAAACACTTCAAAAACAACTCGCCTGTCTCCATCAGTACTTGTTGAGCAGATCTGTGTTCAGAAGGGTGCTAGTGGGAAGTGAACATAGTATATGGCTTTGCGTGGGTATTTGTATTAAAATGTTTGGTGGCCTTTTAAAGCTCTTTAGGAGTCATTCTAGGAGAAAACAGTTATAGTGGTAACAGCTACCAGGCAATAGGAGCAGTAAACAGATTGTGAGCCGCCCATTGGCTGCAGGATGCTTCCAAGAACAATTTGCAGATTAATGTTTATTGACAAGTAAATCTGCAAAGCTTTGAGTCTTTCAGTGAATTATTTTCAAACAAAAGAAGCAGCTAAATATGTCCAACTATTTGGAAGAAATTTAACACTGTTAGTTGCTTAGTTGAGCATAAATTTCAAGTGTGAGAATGTATGACTGGCTTGCAATGATTTCATTCTGAATTCCCTGTCTTGCTGAAGATCTGTCGGGTAAGTAGGTTTTTCGCTAAGTGCATCTGAAAGATAGGTAAGTCAACTTACCCACAAAATTGTGGGAAGGAGAGCTGTAGCTGAAAAAATCAGTTTGTGTATTCAACATCATAACTCATAAAATATCTTTAAATGTCATAAAATACAAAATATTTCAAAACCAGCATAAAGCATGTGAATCCAGAATTGTTTCCTTTTCCAGCCAGAAGACTGAGCAAGAAGAGATAGAAAAGGTAAAGAATAATTGACAGATTGTTTTGACTGAGACTTATTCATGTTTTAAAGTGGGCACTGGAAGATAAAAGCAGCAACACTTTACTCCCCACTCCTTGTAGTACATAAACTCTACCATGAAGGAGCTGTAGCCCTGGCTCTGTACCTTAACTGATCTCCTGTCACAACACTCCCCTGTCACCTGTAAATCTTCTTTTCCAGGCTAAATCGGACCTGATGTCACACCAGCTGATGCACATATTCCACGGCCTTTCTCTTCTTTGCAGATATTTAGCACATTAGCACCCTAACTGTTACTTTTGCAGTAGGTCCATCCTTGGAAAATACTATGATTCATTTCAACAGACGGCCATAAGGGACATGATGAAGAGAACATGCCAGATTACAGATAAATTTGAAAGGATGGTAGCCAACAGTAAAGTAATTATTGTTGACGGAGTCCAAGCAATCTCGACATTTTACGTATGACCTTGTCGTAAGGAACTAAATGGAACAGGGCTAAGGAAGTGTGTGTGTGTGTGTGATTGATTGATTTAATCCTGCTGAACTCTTAATTTTTGAATGGAGACTGAGAGGTTAGTGAGCAATCCGTTAATTTCATTAGCCAGGCACTTTGAACACTGAATAAACCCAGTTTATTTACTGCTTACATCTAAAACATTTTTATCTTAAGATACCCGGATATTTTCCCTTCCAATAGCAACGCATTTTTCATTAGGACTTGCTATTTCATGCTGCTCATTACTGCTCTGCCTAAGATTAGGCTGCAGTGCAGTTTACATGTACAACCCATACACTGGTTTGAAAACTAAGGCTGTTTGTGTCTGAAGGGATAGGGCCTTCAGCTGATGTCATTTGTCACTTTTTTTGTGTGTGTGTCCAAAAGCCCTAAACATTTGCAATACTGTGGAATTAAATGTATAATACTCGCACTTATTACTTATAATGCAGGAATGACCAGAAGTCATACGTTGCATTTTTTTGTTGTGCTGTAGAAACATCTACACAAGCATGGGAAATATTCTGAAGACATTATTATTAGATCCAGTCAGAAAACGGTGTTTTGTTCTCTGGAAAATTCTGTTCCATCAGGGTGAAGAAAGAGTTTGGTCAGCAGGTTTTCACTTGTGTAGTAAGAGCTAACATCTTATGGAGAAAATAGGATTTTTTTCGCACACAAAAATAGTCAGAACTTCACAATTTGACTGTTCTAATAAAATTTTTATTCAGTGGTTCTCAGCTTTGTGTGAATTCTTTACAAACTGTGATCTCCCTATAAAATAATATGCATGTCTTTTCATGTCTTTTTGCTCGCTCTCTTTTTTTTTTTTTTTTTTTAGGTGTCCCTTCATTTTCTGTTTCTTACTGCCTTTCTTTCACTCTGAATTCACCACCTACAAGCATTATTACAGCAACTGGCTCCATATCAGTGACTCACAGATTTATGTCTGTTCTCCATGCCACAGTTATCCCTGTCTTGCCAGTGTCTTCCCAAAGTTATTGCTCCTGCTTACCCTTACACAGGTACCTTCCTTCCTACCCTTGTCACTGTCAAAATACCAAAGTCCTTGTTTCATAGGCCTGGTTTTGATCTGGGTCTGTCTACAGATCCATCTAGTCCAACCTTATAACTGCATGGTAAAGGTCTCTTCTGCAGAATGTCTTCAACCTGCACCCTTTCTTGTCCATCACAAATGGGCACAGATGGTACTTTTGTCCAGACTCTTGTGTAGTAGCTACCGCAAAATCTTTTGTTTCAGTACTGGCAGCTGTCAGCTTGGTCCTTCCATGTCCTTTCAGAGTCCTGCTGCAAAGGTAGTTTTCTTGTCACACCAGTTTGCCCTTCCCACCCCTCTATCTCCACCCTCCTTGGATGGTCTGTTTTTCACGTTATGTATTAGCTTTTTCTTTCAATTTCACACTTATGCACTGCCAGCGTGATTTAGGAAGGGTGAGGCCTAAAACATCAGTGAAGGCATGTCTGGGAAGCACCTATGCTTTTGATCTTTAGATTCTTTTAAGACTTTTTGTATGATTTCCTGATATTGATATGTAAAATCCACCACCATCCTCTCCATGATGCATCCGTCACCCATGCAGTTCATGTTTGTGTACCATTCTGTTTTTGGCTGTGTTGTCGCTTACTCTGACATCTGGAAACCTTCCTCTTCCACTTAACCCACTCTGAGCTATGAGGAATAACACCCAACTACTTTCCACCATGAATGGTGCCACCGAGATCATCCCCTATCACACTATGCTGCCTCCACTCACCTGCCTTGTCAGCAGCCTGCCTACAGCCTCTGTTGTTGCTGTTAAGCTGGGAGGTCTTCAAGGAGACACATTTTGTCCTGTGTTCCCCAATCCCCACGGAGATCTTTTCTGTGGTTTGGAGTCCTAGATGCTGCTGCAAAACAAGCCGTGCTGAGCACCAAAGAGCTGCCTCCACTCTGGTGGCATGTTAAGGATGGATTGTCACCCTTGACAAAGGGCAAAGTATATTAATTTCTGCTTGCCTGGCTCTGCTTGGCCAGCTAGTAGTGCCTCTGTGTCTGGAGTTCCTCCATTGAAGATTATTAATTTTATTTATTCACACAGGAAGGTAGCACACACCCTGGGTAACTTGTGCAGACTCCAAAGGAGACCAAAGAAGAATACCTCAAGGCCCTTTTCAATAGGAGGAACCCACACACATACCTTTGCAGATAAGCCATGTTTTCTGAAAATTCAGCTAATAGATAAAAAAGGCATCTCTGGATCAAAATGGAGACCACACTGTCTCTGGAACATAGTGCTTTGCCATGGTTAAACATGTCAAGTACAGTCAGATAGTAAGCTGGTTTCTATGTGGCATATGGAGACAGCACACGACATTCGTTCTCTACCTAAGAACAACCCTGAGCTTCAAATGTGTTACAAAAAGAGCACCCGGGGCAGTCTGCCTGCCCAAGGACCCTACAGTTTCAGAGAGAAGACGTTAGTTATCTTTCTTGGGAGATTTTGTGCTCTTCTATCAGAGTGTAAAGTGGAACAGGTTATGTGAATATGAGGTTATTGATTGTGCTTGTCTGGACTGAGGGAATGAAGCCCTGAAACTCCCCCGTATGTCCTGTAGGAAGGAACATGTAGGTGCTGCAGGGCTCCACGTGGAGCACAGCCCTTTTATGCTGCCTCCATGGCACAATCAATGACTGTACATTTTAAATGCCTTTCAGGCATTTACATTTTCAGGGCTTTGGATTATTATTTATTATATTTACATGCAAGGCAGAGTAAAAAACAACACAGAAAAGCTAAAAAACTGGGGAGGGCTGTTGTCTGCTAAGAGTGTTTTCATAAAAACTACACCCATTTTTGCTTATAGACTGAAATAATCCTCATAGCCTTAGTGTTATGGATAGTTTTAGGCTCAGGTCATAGAGCATGCATAAAACCCTGGGGCCTGATTCTGCCTGTGTGGTCCTCAGTACCAAGGTTCATAATCTTGCCCCATAGGTACAGCTGATATTTAAACGAGCATGATTGTTAAGAAAAATCCCCTTCTTCACCTTCCCTCCCACCCCCAAACCCACCATGGTACTAGGTTAGGCTACAGCTATACAAAGACCTGTACCAGCACAGCAAAGGACTGGAAACCTCTCGCAGTAATGGGGACAGCAGTGTCTAGCTGGAGAGAGAAATTAGAATTGTCTTACAGCAGATCTGTCACAACAGAGAAAGTTTCTTGACTGTCTGGTTTCCAGATTCACAGTCTCTTCCCCCTCAGCTGTTTGTTCCTCCCCCTCGATCCCTTGTTGGGTGCCGAGAGGACTGTGCGCTGTCAGCTGCCTGCTCACTTTGAACTCTGGTGGCAGTTCCCTCCTGTAGAAACTCTGTGCAAAATTACTTGCCTCCTGAGAATCTACTTGCTATAAATTACATTACAGCCTCAGAGTAATCTAAATTGTTTTAGAGATGCCAGTGTGGTTCTGGGTTTTAAAGCCATGGTGGCAGTTTGAGAGAGGAATAATTGCTTTTCTCCTTGGAGTCCCCATTCAGCTCTGTGACTTTTAGCATGTATATATAGCCCTAAGCCAACTAGGTGCAGCCTGACTTCTTGAGACCAGGCTAGTTTAACTCCCATATTATTTTCATGCAAATTGTGTGTTTAGGATAAGATGCAGAACTCTCCACAGTGGGATGCTCCAGCACTGTCAGAACCTCATAGAACCTCTTAATTCTCATGTATGCAATCTGGAGTGATAACACCAGGTACACTACTGCATAAAACACGAGTTGATATACGGCTAGACCTCTTCCACTTCAGTGTAAATACTTTGAGCATGGCCTTGCTGCACCCAAACATGTGCTGGAATAGACTGGAAACTACACAGATCATGAAAGTCAGCACTCATAAATCCTCTGAGGGACCTGCTGTAAGCTCAGACTGTGGGTGCATCCTTAGCACGAGACAAGAATTAAGCTCACTTAACTGTTTTGAATTCCGTCATATCCCTTCTTTGTAGAAAAGACACAATGTATCTGTTTCATTACATGAGCTGAATTTTTAATTTGTGATCCTACACTTTCTTTTGCTTTTCTTGAATTGCAGTGATTTCAAATGACAGATCTAATAAATGTACAGTTTGTTGGAATCATATCTATTTATTTCTTCATTTAGGCAGTTTAGACTAACTTAAATTAGTGTTTACTTCTTTTCTCCTCTGTTGACAGGTAGGAGGATGACAAAACCTTGTGTTCAGGCTATTCATACTAGAACGCTTTTGTATCTGTCATGTTTTTCTTCTCTCTCTCTCCTGGCAAAACAGGTAACATGAAAAAAAGCCAGTGATCCATTATTTGTTTTTTAATGGCAAATACAGTCCGGTGCTTGTAGATGGAGATTTTACATGAATAACTGTCCAGTCAAGCAGCATTTTGTCACGGAGCCGAAATGATGCAGAACTGTCTTGGATGCTGTGGTCAGTTTTTGACGTGGGGAGCTCTCGGGCACGCATTCATGATGATCCAGCAAATTGTTTCATGTCATCTTTGCATACATTTACAATTCTAAAAATTATTTTGATAGTAGCATTCATGTCCTTGCTTTCCCCTACTACCATGTTTATAGAAATGATTTATGGTGGTAATATTTAAGGTGTATTCTCCTGGCTCCTGTTGGCCTTGCAAAAACCAGCAAGAGTCTTATGGCAAATCTTCAGACTCCTGCCTGAGGAAACTGTGTAACTGGAGTCATCCTCTGTCTATATTCCTTGTTTCTTTCCAGTCTATGAAAAAATAACATTTGAAAACTAGTGCAGCTATTTGTGATTCAATAAACTTGCTAAAATGTTTAGTTCATCTTGAAGTATCCTAAAACATGCCATAAAAAAGAAAATCTCAGGCTAGTGCTCTGACGTGCGATGTATCTGCTTATTCTGCCTGTTCTTATGCTGGAGCTTTTCTGGGTGAAGCTGGCTGTGGCAGTTCTCCATTGAGGCAAAATGTCAGGCAGAGTGCCCCCACCCTCCTCCCTCCTGAATTTGATAACAGTTTCTTTTTTTCCTCTTTTGTTTGTCTGCTTAGGTGATAATCATAGGAAACCATGTGATAGCCTATGACACCACAGCTGTTTGCAATTCCACTTTTCCTATTTATGCAAGTCCCCTGAGACTCTGGTGAGGGAGTATTTTGCAGCCAAGAATTTCCTTGTGTGCACTTGGTTTGCAAACCATTTTTTAGTTTCGTGTGTCTTTTCAGAAACTCTTTAGTCTTGGAGAGGTGGGGATAAATGTGAGAAAATTACATTTTGGGGAGTAATTATTATTTTTTATTAATGTTCCATGAAAAACACAGAAATCTTCACATGCTTGGAGTAAAGCTAAAAGTCTCAATTTCTGTTTGAACATAAGTGACATGCTCTCTCAATAGCACCTATGGTGTCTAAGGCGCTGATCTTCAGCTGCTTTACCTCACTGCTAAAAGACATTTACATATCACAAACTTGAATCAAATTTAGTTTCTCAGAATAGTTTCTTCTAGGAAAAGAGTAATTGAAGAGAAGAAAAACAATTAACATGAGGGAGAAAGTGTTACAAGAAGCGAAATGTAAATTCCGGGTAGCTTTGGAAGAGAAATGCTGACCCAGTCCACGTTCTGGATATAAACCGCTCCTGTAGTTCTGTTCTATTCTAGTCTAGTCTATTTGTTTATGTGTTTGGGTTTGTTTAATTTTGCTGGTGTGGTTTGTTTGTTTGTTTGTTTGTTTGTTTGTTTGTTTGTTTTGGGGGTTTGTGGGGTTTTTTTGGTGGTTTGGTTGGTTGGTTTGGAATCTTTTCTGTTTAGGTTACAAAATAATTCCTAGAGCTTAGAATCACAAAATGCCTTTTCCTCCCAAATCCCTCAGAAGTGCAATAAGCACAGCTCCTCAGTTCACAGTGGCTATTTTCTGCACCTAACTATTTTTGTAGCACAGGTATAGAGATGTAGCTGAGCCTGTAAAATGACCAGCTGGCCGAAAAAAAAAAAAAAGTAGTCTATAGTCTTAATCATTATTATTATTACTATTATTTTACAAAGGGTAGTACTTCAAGTGTAATCTACTCTTACCCATGCATGCATTTTGACTGAGGAATGGAGATGTGCAACCATTTAAAATATTCTATAGGAAATAGGGGTCTTAGCCAGTTACCATGCATAAGAGCATCAGCTAAATACCTGAAACAGGTGTATAGCTCTTTTCTGGCATTGTGGGCTCTACTGCTGAAGAGCAGAAACAGACAACATTAGGAGTTATCTACCCTTGGATAAAGAAAATAACTCAGTTTACTTGTAAGGAATAAAATTAGTATGACAGTTCAGGAGCTGAAAGCTGTCTTCTATGAGGAAGATGAATTAATATCTTGTAGTACTGTTGTAGGAGGAGAATCAGTTAATTATACAAAATATCTGATAACTAGACTGGGAAGGTGGCACTTGACAGAGTTTTCTGTCCAAATTCTAATGCCTTATGCTTCTTAAAACATTGATTTTTTGTCCACCAAAAAAATGGTGCAAGAATTCAAGATTGAAAATAGGATACTTTTTTTAGACATGTGGGTAGTAAAATTAATTTTCTGACTGGGCCTCTGCTGTGACCTGGCTGAGAGTTTGTATTTATTTTTTGCTCTGGGAAGGAAATGGGTTTGAGTGTATAACCATACGTCAATTGTGCTCGTATGCAATAATAAATGCAAGGCAATATTTGTGGGAGAAGTAAGAACTTCTGTTAGAGTAAGTCATACAGTTGGAAATAACAAGCAAGCTTTCAGGTCTGTAAGCCTTTTTTCAGGTCTGAAATAGAAGTAATTATCTTCAAAGATAAACACAGGTGAAGAACAGTTATTGTGAGTTTAATTAGATTGTTAATCAGTTGGACCATCTTAGATGAATGAGTAGCTGGAACTCCAGTTCTTAATGTGAAATTTCTGATCACTATTTCTCGTTAGATTATGGAATCTAAAATAGCAAAAAGTGTGATGAATTTCAGTACTGTTGTTAGGAAAAATATGCCTGACTTATCTCACCTGTTTGTTTCTCTACTTTGATCAAGATTAGAGGACCTTGACCATCTAATTGGATTCCTTCTGGAGGCCAAGCAAACACACCGCAAATACTGAACACAAAAACATATGTTAGTGTTAATGAGATATTGAGCTATCAATGTATGAATAGAATTATACCAGTGACGCCAGGAAAACCAATGGTTGGGTGTTACCTTCTAACAGGTAATAGGAAGAAGATAAAATAGTGATTAAGGCTCTGAGACTATCAGAAATTTGGGATTCTCAAGAGTACAAAGTGTCAGTCTTGAGGATTGCAAGGTTTGTGAAAGATTGAAGAGAGGCTGGTCTTTATTAAGTCATTGTTTTACGAATTGAATTTAATGTAATACGTGAGGTATGTTTTCGCACAGCAGTTACGCGAGGTCAGTTTTGTCCCCAGTATATGGACAAAGAAATAAGGACCAAGATGATTCTCCTCTGAGACAAAACATTTAACTTTGTGATGTCTAAAAATGCAGAAATAGTAAAATACCTGTCCGTATCCTTTCACGTTTCAATATACAACTTCCTACACACGTTGCAAATAAATGCTGCACTTCTCTTTCCATCATTACTGCTCCTGGGAGACTTCCTGCAGCTCCGAGGAGGCAACAGCTTTGCTGTGCCTTCTGAAATCCATGCTGGATTTTTCAGGGATGCTAAAGTATGTTCCCAGCCTGCAGTAAGTGCTCTCTGCTATTTTTTGCCCACAGCCTCCAGAATCTCAGTATCACTTAGGAAAGGGAATATGGCTGCCTTCTCCTGCTACCTCAGTACGTGTGATCTGTACTGAAGAAATTATGCTAGTATTCCAATGGCTTATTTTTGATGTAGCTAACATAGCAAGTCATTATTACGGTCACTAAATTGGTAAAATCTTGTAAATTCAAAATTTACAGAGTTCTTAAGAAGGTAAGTGACTTCCAAGGTGAAGGAAAGACACTGTTGCTTTAGCTCCACTGTTCGCATATTCTGTACTTGAAAATCTCTTTTCCATCTTTTAAGACAGACACTTAACACTTCTGCAGTGTGAAGATTTAATTTTAGGAGACAACAAGCAGGTAGTTTATTTTGTAGTTTCTTGTTATCAAAGGTTTATAAATAACTGGAGATAACCTAAAATTCTGTATCCTTAGGTTTCAGAAAAAAAACCCAACAAAACCAAATTCCATCATGTTTTCTGTCCAGATCTGTGATCTTGATAGCCTGTATGAGTGGCTGTCCCTTAAACCTGAGGAAGGGAAATGGTTATATCTTAGAAGATGCAATTTTACATTAGACATTTTGTTAACATCCAGTGAGTATTCTTGGCTCTAGTATGTCTTCCCTTTGTTTTACAATCCTGTGTACTTGCAATCCACAAAGCAAGTAAACATTTGAAGGTGTCTTTAGAATAACTCCATTTGTCTGAATAGAATGTTCAACAAGAAATATGTTTGTGTATGCAGCAGCAAGCAGACTTAATCTTACCGCTCTCTGGCAAGATCACCTAACTCAGGTAACCGGAGATGACCATAAAGTGCTAATAAACCCTTATGCTAACTGAGTTTGTTATTGTGTATTTAATTATAAGAGAAGTGTGACCCATTGTTGGAGGCAGATCTTGTTTGCCCAATATCTGATCAGATCAATACCTACTGTGATTTCGCAAAATACATCACTACAGTTAGTAAAAATAAAATTTAAACAATGTGCTAAATAGTGGACAAACATCTGTAAATATTATTTTAAAGAAGTAAAAATAAAACCAATATTGTAATTGGGATTAATTCTTTGAACAGTTGAGTCACAGAAGGGAATTCTTAGCTTTTGATAAAATTGAGGAGTTTTATTGTGATTTCATTGGACCAATGGTTTTTCAAGCAGGCTCTGTACATCACAAAAAGAAAAAAAAAATCAGTAAGGAACTTGTTTTGATTTGAGACATTTTCGGAGGGCTATTTTAATTTAATTAATGAAAAATCATAGGTTAATTGCCTTCTGCTTTAATGTGAGGGTATTATGCATGCAGGCATATTTTATTTATATCTTGACTGTTTGATGTACACAATCAATTCAAAAAGGGATAATGAAGAAGTGTTCCACCCTGTGTAGAATAGTAATTAGGGACTCTACTGCAGGGTTTTTTTATTAATTGTGCAGTTCTGTAAACATGTTTGACATAATGTTGAGAAAAGCATTTGTCAAATTTTGCTATTCTCTTTTCTTCTTACTTTTTCCATCCCTCCTACCCAGCCTTTCTCCCATTTAGTCAAAATACATGGTATGGCATTAACTCTCATTGCCTCAGCAGCACTCTGAGTTCATATGACAGATGTATAACGACCAACATGACATCAAGAAAAAGCTGCCCCTTGAACAGCCTCTGTTATGAGAAGTACCTATGTTGATAGCAGAAATGTTCAGGTCTGAGGGCTTTGGAAAATTCTGTGTGAGGTGCTGAGCTATAATGAAGTGGTGTATCTTATAAGAGCAACCAGGAGGTATGGGGCAGAACGGTCACTGTGGCAACAGGAGTACAAGTTCTGAGCTAAGTGCATGCTGAGTAAAAGCCACAAGGGTGAGAGAGATCATGTAAATGGAAAGTCTTTGTTTCTATTCTATCAGCTTCCATTGAGGTCAGCAATAGCAGAAGATGATACTACATGGTAAACAGGAGTATCTTCTGATGTATGACATTTCCTTAATCCAATTACCGACTTTTTTTTTTTTTTTTTTTAGAAATAGAAGAAGATTCCTACATCTCATTTGGGCAGTTGTGCCATTGTGTCTCATTTTCTGTTCTTTCCTTTTCCTTCTCTTCCCATCTTGATAGTATGTCATTTTGAATGCTCAGCAATGTCTTATTTTTTAGATAATTCAAAATTAGCATGTTGTAGAAGAAACATTTCTATGTGTACAAGGTCCTTTTTATAACAGGTCAGCATCTCACATAGAGAAAAGTCATCTTCAAGAGCCTCCTTTTGAAATATAACCTTAATTATTTTGCCTCGGGTCATTTCATGGTATCGGCAGAAGATTTTCCTGCCTTCAGCTGAGACAAAGGTGGTAATCATATACCCTAACAACCTCCTGTGTTCTGCAGGAGTCAAAGATTGTCTTTTTTGAGTTTCTTGCCTCAGAATTAACTTGGAAGTGGTATCCAGGGATTAAACCTTGTCTATCTGCTTCCCAGACTACTCCTGGAGTAATTTTTGACCATAAAAGGGTTCAAAGTAACCCTACTAATTTGCTTTCTTGGATGAAATTCCTCAGTTCCTGCTGTGATGAAACTCACACTAACAGTCATTATTCATGTAATCTGTAAAGACTGCCCAAGACTGTCTCTGCACATGGTGGGAACAACTCCAAGTGGCAGAAATAACTCCTTAGGACAACACAGACAGTAGACATGATGATGCAAGAAAATTGGACTGAGCATGTGCAACCAAATATAAATCATCTATGTCTAGAGTATTACAAATTTGAGATCACTTTTCAGTTAAATAACAGCCAATATTTGATTCACATGAAGCTATGCATGCATACACTCGCCCTTGCCCTGGTAGCTGGGAATTGTGAGACCAGGAAATAGTGCCTGGTCTCAGCAGCTCCTCAGCTGTCTTCTTCTGAAAGCATGCAGTAGAAGTATTACTTCAAATATCAAAACTATAGTATAGCTGGATCCATCGAGAACTGATGAATCCTAGAAATGGTCTTCACTTGAAGATTTCTCTGCCTCGCTGGCATCCTCATTGTTTGAAGGCTGAATTCATTGACATCACCTTTGGGAAATGTTACCATGAAAGAGAGGTCTTTGATGGTTTTGTGGTAACTGTGTTGTGTAATAACATGATGGCAAAGAGATGCCCATGATTCCAATTTTAGTTATACTTACTTACACAAATTCCTGTGGATACAGTCTCCTCTTATCTGGTAGGAGATGGAACATAAGTAATCTTGGGTTGTATCAGCTGCACTGCTCAATAGACCCTCTCCAGTGGGAGCAGGTAGTCAAAGTATCTTACACATAGAGGACATGGATGCTGAGATCACAGGCGACTCACAAACTGCTGCTCTTTCTCCCAACAGAAAAAATATGCATTGTTTGATTCTTTCATTTTGTTTCAACATAGTATGATCAATTCTACATACATTATGAGCTTCTTTTAAATACTCAGATCCCAGAGGAAGATCCTCTAGTTTCATTTGGCTTTTCTTGAAATAATCTTCATCTTCACGATAAGATAATAAAGTCTCGTTAATTCATACTTACCAGGCTATTGTATTTGAAGGATTTCAGATGTCATAAATAAAGGCTTATCTTGGATTTCTAGCTTACCTTCATAAGGAAATAACTAAAGCTTTTTACAAACAAAGCCAAAGCTTGAAAAATCACTTGGAATACTGTAATTCAAGGGCAAGACCACTCTTTTGTCCTGTGGATAAACAAAAAAAGACCTGTTAAATAAACATTAATAGTGAGAAAGCCTTATGATCTATCAATGTTAAATTACCAACAATGATTATTTGAGAGGGAGGTTTAGATGGACCTTGGTCATCTGCTATTTTCCAAATTGTCCTGGTTTTGTTAAAAACAAGTTTCTCTTTTAGTGAATTTGCCTGTCAGCTAAAGCCTTCATGTTAGCTGCATTTTCCTGGAAAACCAGATATATGTTTTGGTTAAACCTAGCAATGGAATGCAAACTTATTGATAAGCACGGATGGACATCTCGCGAGAGGGGCAACGAGAAAACTGATGACCGAGAGTCTGACCAACGGTGTATAACATTCCATTCACGTGAATACTTCATATAAAAGTGGGAGATCACGAGGATCTCGCCCCTTTTTTCCTCATGGCTGACATTAGGAGAGGACCTTGCTGGTCATCCCTGCAAACTGAGGCCTGGTGACAGACTGAATCCAGCTCCGGTTGGCTACAGAGTCTAATCCAGGACTTTGGGTGCTGGCTCTGCAGTTGCTGAGACTTACAAGATTGGTTTTGTATATATTGTATTATTTTCTCTATTCTTATTAGTAGCATTAGTAAAACATCTTTAACTTTTCCAACTCTCTTCTCTCTGTCCTCCTTTCCCTCCCGATCACCTGTCCTGAGTGGGAAGGGGAGGGAGGGAGGGCAAAAGGGGGAAGTGGTGGGGAGAGGAGGTTAACAATATATCTGCCAGGGTTTGATTGTCACCCCGCAATCTTAACCCTTGACACAAATATATTTCAATGATATCTCCTAGAGAACGCAATAAACCATGGCTGTGCAACTGAATTAACACAATCAGAAAGACTTCATGAAGACTAGTGCTCACGCCTTCCTTCAGATGAACAGAACCAAAAGTTCATGTCAATACATAGATTAAAAAGTAACATAATTTCTCCATTTATAGCTCTGTAGTTAGAACTATAGGTTTCCTTAAAACTGCTATCAGATAAATTAAAGGAGGCTGCATAGCCAGTGAACAATTATTTCAATAATCTACATTTGAGTTTCTTGAATTCCTAACTGTGTACGGTTTACAACACGATCCTTATAACCAATACCTATTGACCTGTGTTCTCATGATGCAAATATGAATTTCTAAACCATCTCCTCCTAGGTCTAATAATTTCCTTTAATAGCTTAGGCAAGACCCTAAAATTTTAATTATCCATTTTGCCATCAGTAAAATTTTCAGAGTTCAAGTGAGGCCCATTACATGATATGAAGATAGATTACTGTTCAGCGTGAAAAGACTAGCCCTGAATGACCTAAGTTTTTACCTACTTTGATATAAAATCATCTAATCTAAAATTGTACCAAACTATTTCTCTACCAAACACAATAACTTTTGGCTGAAATATGGCATCTATTTTTGGAGGATTTGCTGTCTTGGTTTAAATAAGTGACAGAGAAACTAATGCAAACCTAGGTGACTTGTCTCAGTGTTTTTTCTCATTTACTTTAGAAATTATCTCAGATCTTATTCCAACACTACATTTATTCAGCATAAGCAACCAAACTCAAGCTCTTGCTATATTTTCATCTCCTTAGCTAAGTAAGTGTACTAACATGTGAAATTTACACCCCCTTTGAGTAACTACTTGATCATATTTCCTCCTGAATATTACACTAAACTGAGTATCTTTATCTTCTCACAGTAATCAGGTTTTCTAGTTACTGAAATAATTCTTGGAGCTTTCCCTTTTTACATTCTCACATTTGATAAATTTCGAGGCCATTACTGGTTAGAAGATTTTGCTAGTTATCTCACTGTGGTGTAAACAGCTCTCACTTTCTATCTGGTGTTCCCTTGATCACTTAATCAAGAATCATGTTTACTTCATTTGCTGCAATGGAGCACTGTGTTGATTGTCCTGACCACAAAGTCCTTTTCTTAGCTGCTTTTGTCTCTCATAAATATAATCTACAAACCTGGTTCTTAGATTCAGTTTTATTAAAATGCATATTGTTGAAATGAACCGGTTTTCTCTTTGGAACCGATCTGTTCCTTTTAACTACTTTGTAGATTTTTATATCACTGGCAAAATCTACCTCCAAGATTTTCCTCTTGACTATTGAACATAGCACTGGACGAAGAAAATATTGCTGCCTGGAAATATCTCTAGAAGATTACACTTACCCATTTAGGATTTGTAGATTTACCACTTTAAAATTAAATTAAATTAAATTAAATTTAAATTTAATTAAATTAATTTAATGTGTTCTAGACAGAGCTGATAAAAATTTCAGAAAATAAAGTATTTAACTGAGACTCAGAAGGAGAACTACCATTAATAATTCCATCAGAATGCAGCAAGACTGAATCAGAAGGTTTTTAGAAGCTGAAGTATAGCTCTATCCATAGAGCTATCATCTTGGGCAGCCACATTTGTAATATCAACCAGAAAAGATACCGAATTTGTCTGACATCACCTTTTTCCACTGTAGATATGCATATATCAACTAACTAATTTTTACACAAAATTTATCTATCGCATGCTTTTGCTGTTTATGCATCATTACTGAAAATATTACCACACTGATGTAGCGTTATGTTCTTTCTAGTATTATAATACAAACTTATACAATTGCAAGTGTGATAGACTCAAACTCCAATAACATGAAGGGTGATTGATTTTGGTAATTAGTGCAAAATAGAGGGAAAAATTGTTAAGGTGGGTGGGCAGATGCGGATATGCATGGGAACAGATCATGTTGGAAATAATTCTCTCTGATAAATAGAATAAGAAAGGGGAGCACAGAGCTGGAGTTAAAAAATAAAAAAAAGAAAATTACTCCTGAGTGGGTTTGTTGTTATTGATGTGGAAGAAAAGAGGTACCAGGAACAACTCCAGGAAAACTTTAAAATGCTGCTTTCTGGGGACAGTTTAGCAAGAGGAGAGCTGAAAAAGTCTCTGAGCTTGCTGGGCTCTGTTTAGAGGGCTGTGGATTGATGGGGTTGTGAACCCCTCTGAGGGGTAGGTGTTGTGAGCTGTCCCAGCTCTGGTAATTAGATAGGTTCGGCAGTCTTTATGATTGGCTTACGCTTACTGATTAATGTTCCACTTGTGCACAGATGTGATTTAGCTTTCTGCTGAATAAACACAACGTGGGGATGGAAAGGTGATAACTGCCATACTCAGCAAAAAAAGAAGGAGCCTATAAATATGCCAGTGGGTCAATAGAAGTGATTTCATTCTGCCTTCACAAGACTGCTGATGAAGTCTGACAGGGAGCTCTACTTCATTAATGCATCACAATGGTGAAGAAAGCCTGAAGGGCAAAACGAGCCACCTGCAGCAGATTGGAGCCTGGGCTGCAGCTGTCAGAGAACAGCCAGGGAGAAATGAAAAGGGCTGCAACAAGGAAATAAATAGGATATCATAGGCGGATAGGGTGTGTTTTCGCTCCCGCCTGAAATGGCTGATAGGGGAGGTGCAGTGCTCAGGGCACCAATTGCGGATGAAGCTGTACTGCCGATCAGAAAAAATCTAGGAGGAAGGCCTGGCGGTATGAAAGTCGTTTAGGTTAAGGCACTAAACAGAAAGTGCTAAGTCTAAGGATGGGTAAATGCAGATGAGTTTAATGATTCATTAAAAAAGAACCGTCTACTGAAGAAAAATTGCTTACAACACAATGAGGAAAAAAATACACTTGTGAGGAAGCACTAGGAGACATAACAGGTAGTCAGTATATAGTTAAGTGCTGTTACACTTGCTCTTTTTCTATAGGTCTTTCCATAAGCATCTGCTAATGGCTGCTGTCTCTACTGGCTTCTCAGCCTCCTGAAACTGAAGTCTGTGCCCAATTTGAGAGGGATATGTTGCTGAATAACCAAACTACTGCAGAGAATGAATAAAGGAAATAAAGAGAAGGATGTGACACCCATATACTGAAAATAAGCTCTGTGAAAGCCAGTCATAGAGTTGGTTGAAATTGTGCAGTGGTGATTTGTCCTACTGCACAACAAAGTAGGGAGCAGAAAACAGCCCCCATGATCACTCGGAGCCATTGGGCTTCCACAGCCTAGAGCTGTAGGTCAGCATCCACAGGGAAGCCGATAAGAAGGATCCTATTCTTCCGTGGGGCCCTGGGTGCAAAACATATAAATGAACAGAGAAGGGCAGAAGTTCACTCAGGACCTAGGCAGAAGCACCTGATCCATATCTCTGAACCTTTGGTCTGACTCATTCATATCCACTCATATGTTTTCAAGAGGGCACAAAGTCTGATCCCTGCATAACCCCAGAGAAGCCCTGAAACAGTCCAGCTCTTCTGAGATCAGGATTAAGCTCACATTGGCTCTGCTTCCTTACACAACTCTTGCGCCTTGCAGCTGGATCCTGTCTCTGACCTCTGGCCTTAGCTGGATGACAAGAGCACTGCTTGCTAGTTGCTTGCCTTGTTTCACTGAATTTTTTATTCATTTTCCGATTGTGTTCCCATCCTGTATGCACAGTGGCAGGAAGGAGATACAGACAGATTGCTTACTGATCCTTTTGAATGCTTTCAGAAAATCCCAGGATTTCTCATTCTCCTTTTACCCTGCTGGGCTGTCTTTCTCCATCACTATGGTTTCTGTACCAATAATTGTTACTTACAGGCAGAAGTAAATGACTTACTTTCACTAACTGAAAAGATCTGAACTTTTAACAATGAAGTGTTTCAAAACTATTTTTTCCATCTCCAACACTTGTAACCAGACAGAGGCAAAAGCTGAGTCTATCACCTGTGGTACTTCCAATTTTCTGCAGAAAAATGCCACTGTTGTTATACTAGATTTTAAATCACATGGTCTGCCACAAAGCTGACTTCCTGAGGTGAAAGAGAAAGTCCTTAATATAAAGATATTACACTAGAGAGGAGGCCATTGAATATATTTTTGTACAAGCCACAGCTTGGGAGATTAAAATTAGAGGCACTTAGAAAAATGCTTATAATCTACAGAGGGCAGAGATCAGTATTATATAGTCCTGAATCCTCCCCAGCTGACTGTTCCTCTCTCGGCTATTCAGTGACTAATGATATATTCAGATGACACAGCTTGAGCTGCAAACACTTATGAGGGTGGTGAAGTCAAGAAAAGGACTCAGAGAAACTAAAAACAGACTGAGAGCAGTCACCAGGCATGAGGATCTGTCATTTTCTTATGGGAGGGAGGAATTAACTCTCTTTACAGGAATTGCACTCCCTGCTCTGTTGTTGGGTTGGGACTTTGTCACGGAGAGGGCTGAAATCTCCGCCTGAGCATGGACTGTTAGTCATCACCTGTAAATGAGGCTAACGGGCAACTCAAGGTCACTGTGGAAGGAAGTTTTCAGTGGTCTCAGACCCACCAGAGCAATTCACAGTGACTCCAGAACTGTCGCTGCCTTTCCTTAAGGCCCCCCGGGCTCAGGAAAGGGACTGGGTCTGTCCTTTGAGGAGTTCTTATCCCTGACCTCTCTTTCCTTTGGGATTTCACCAGGGCGCTCTGGCCCAGGCATGTGACAGCACCAACAGCTGTGGAAGGTATATGGTAAGGAGAACCAGTGATATGATGAGTGCTCATCCTCCTGTATGATAGGGTAGTGTTGTGGTAAACCATATGTGAATAGTGCCATTATGGGTTGTCTAGGTTTCTCCTCATCAGTCAGCAGACGAGTGCTCAAAGGAAAGTGCTTTCCCTTAGAGGCCCTTTTGAGGAACATTTCTCTCAAAGAAGTGTCCTGGGGGTGTGGTGAGTATAGCAATCCTTGGCAGGGTGAATGAGCATGGTTAAGATTCATATTGACATTAATGGACATCAACGTCTGGCTGGCAGCTTCAGTCATCTTTAGCAGTCTTCAAAATAAATAATTTGGACCACACAACAACTAGATCAAAAAGCAGTAAACTCAGTTAAGTTACAGAAGCCATCAATGGTCAAGTAATGTTGCAAGTCTGACATCTGACTTAAGCATGTGCTCTATGAGAGCTACCGTCACGGAGCTGTAATCCATCCGTCACTGTACTCCCAGCTTATACCCAGAAACCATAACTCAAATGCTGCAACCCACCAGCTACCAAAGCAACCAGGCTTTCCGGCCAGGCAGATGCCTTGTGTGCAGCACAGGCAGCAGTAATGCTGTTACTGTGCTTCTGAGGATGAGGTATTACTCAAGCTCATAGCTTTGTGAGAGCATTACGTGTGCCTGTGCTTACAGAGCTGTGTATCGCTGACCCTGAGGTGCTGCATCTTCTTTGGTCTCCCTCACACCCAAGCAAGAGAATTCTACAGCCTTGCCTGGAGTAGGCATAAAACACAATTGTTGCATCTGGAAACTGATGTCTCAAAACACAAACTGTACCCACTGACAAAAATTGGCCTCTTATGAGATGAGAAAAACCCCAAGACACTGTTCTGGAGGCTCAGTGCAGTGTATCTGCATTCCCAGATGGGATTTGAACTCATGGGTCCCAGGAGAACCAAGTCAATACTCTAAAGCAGGCACATTAGAGCTAAGTGCCATGTTGGCTGCTGCTGCAAGGCCTCATATAAATATTACACCTCACTCTGTAAGGCACAAAATGTTTGGTTTCTAAGTCTATTAATATATAATGAGGATATGGTATAATTAATATAGTTTTGATTTTCCTATAAATCCACATTACTAATAAGAATGTGAAGTAATTACTCAAAAAACCTTTTCAACAAATGGCAGTTTTCACTGATTAAAAATGGAGTTTGTGTTTTAAGTGTTATTTATGGGTTTGCTGAAATGAATAATTATTAGCTTATTGAGCTACAAGATAATTAAGAAAAGTGTTTTTACTTAAACACACACATCAGAATCTACATTAGGGAATTTAGATGCATGCAATGTCCTTTGAAATTTTTTAATACCTTCTAGAAATCCTGTATCCACTTGCAAACTGGCAAATGTTTTTATTTCAATTAAAAAAAATTGAACATTCCAGATGATTATTCTGTGTGTTCAAGTCATGAAGTGGATACCTTTGTATTGTAAATTCTTTTGTAATCTGGAACAGCATTGCAAAAGTATTTTCATTCACTGACTAAAGAATTAGAAGTTGATGTATCGATAGAAAATGAGGATAAATTTCTTGGCCAAATTTTGCATATGAATATTGATGCTAATCTACTCTGTGTTAACTTAGAACTGTCTAAAATTTTTAATTTTAACCTTCACAAGTGTATATGTAAATGGGTACATGACAAAGCTGCATGTAATTTGGATGCATTCTTCATATTGCTGTATTTGTAGAGTATTTGATTCAGTTGCTCATACCTGATTTTTTTTTTTTTTAATTGCAGAATTAAAGATATTTTAGTCCTAAATCTGAAGCAGAAATTCTTCTCTAAGACTCTAGCTCGTACAAGATTTTTCAAATTTCAGAGCAGCAGAAGCTGTCCTAGAGTGATCAAGCACTGCTTCTGACCATTAAGCCCTCAAAGCGCATTTTGTGACTAATGTGGGAAAAGACAGGAACATCGGAATATTATTCATTTAAGGTATGTGTCACTTATTACTATACCCCAGTTCGTGATAGTTTTGAGTCCAGAGCTGTGTGCATTAAGAAGTATTTTGATTTTGTGTCTCACACGTATCAGCTATACAGTATCCAAAACTTACAGAACCTTCTCTGTAAGACAATTAGATCACATTGTTTAGATGAGATTTTCCACCATAAAAATCTGGTAGGTGATAAAAATTTGCTTATGTGTTCCTGGAAAATTTGAAGTCCTTCAGTGGCATACCTCAATTGGAAAGGATTAGTAGAGTGCCACGGAAACAATTTGTTTTTCTGGTATATTTCAATGGGAGGGAAAAGTGTCCCAGTGCAGAACACTGGAAGTGCATGAAGTCTTATGGAAACATCTCTTCACAGTAGAGCCTATCTGTCTGCCTCCCATTTTGGCCTGTGACATTTAAAGTCCAGCTATCAGGCTTACAGATAAGGCAGTTTCTCATTCTATTCCCATAACCCTGGGCTCAGTGACTGCTTGGTGGTGGTGGTGCAGGCAGGCTGGTGTCCATGGTAAGTCTCTTGAATCTCCCCCTTTACTTGATACTGAGGCAATGAAGCATCTTCCTCTGAATAGAGTTAATAAATGTGTCAGTGAGAAGTTGAAGACGTCTCAAGTGAAACTGTTATTCATTTATCTATCTCTTATGTCAGAATGTAGTCAATATGACATGATCACGTTTTCCTCATTGTTTCCTCATTTACAATGTATTGGTTTCCTATCCAATCTTGGAGCCAACCAGTATCAAATACCAAATGATCTTGAAGTTTACAATTAGGAAGAGTGAAAATGCTGGAAATGGGAAGACCCTCAATAATTTCATGGCATCAGAAAATTAAATTTCTGCGATAACAAATTACGATATAATGAGGTCACATTAGAGGAACAAGAGGCCCAGATGCCTCAATGATTTAATCTGTCTCTTCCTGTAGGCCTGCACCTAATTTTAATGAATATTTTGATAGATAACATATTTGCTTCAAAATAGGTCTTTAAAGACAGTTGTGAGAGTATTATGTTTTAAAGATGCTGTGATAGAAATTCATTTCATTAACTGCCTGATAAGAAAAAATGACTCTACAAATGTACTGGTATCAGCCATACTATTATGACCCATCTGCTCTTATTGAGTAAAGTTACAGTAATGTATCTTTATTGGTCTGTTCCTTGAATGCTGTAGAGGCTCATTTTCCTTGTCTAATGAAAAGCCAAGTGACACTAATGAAACAGGTACTGTATATGCCTGAACTTCAGGAGAGGAAACAGAACATCAAGTGAAAATGTCTGTGAAGTGAATAGTCAAGTGTAAATACATATGTGAGCCCATAAAAGAGTAAAATAACTGCCAAACCAAGAATGTTGTTGTTTTGTTTTATTTTGTTTTAATCAAATATTGGTTTTGTTCTAATGGCAAAGACCATGAGAACCTCTGAAACAGAGATTTGTTGCCCTTTTGAGGTGAGTTATACTTCAGCTGGAGAAAAACTGATCTTATTCACAGTTTATTTATTCATATCACAACTCTGAAACCTTTTGTCCTGGTTTTGTTAAAAAACAAGTTTCTCTTTTAGTGAATTTTGCCTGCCAGCTAAAGCCTTCATATTAGCTGCATTTTCCTGGAAAACCAGATATATGTTTTGGTAAACATAGCAATGGAATGCTGACTTATTGATAAGGACGGATTCACATCTCGCGAGAGGGACAACGAGAAACTGGTGACCAAGAAACTGACCAACTGTGTATAACATTCCATTCACGTGAATACTTCATAGAAAAGTGGGAGATCATGAGGATCTCGTCCCTTTTTCTCTTCTGCTTATGATCGACATTAGGAGAGGACCTTGCTAGTTGCCCCTGCAAACTGAGGCCTGGTGAGAGACTGAATCCAGCTCCAGTTGGCTACAGAGTCTAATCCAGGACTTTGGGTGCTGGCTCTGCAGTTGCTGAGACTTTCAAGATTGGTTTTGTATATATTGTATTATTTTCTCTATTCTTATTAGTAGCATTAGTAAAACATCTTTAATTTTTTCCAACTCTCTTCTCTCTGTCCTTCTTTCCCTCCCGATCACCTGTCCTGAGTGGGAAGTGGGGAGAGGGAGGGGCAAAAGGGGGAAGTGATGGGGAGAAGAGGTTAACAATACATCTGCTTTATTGTCACCCTACAGTCTGAACCCTTGTCACCTTTCCATAAGTACTCTAAGTCATCTGAGGACCAAGCATGAGGAGATCCATTCTGGGTGGTCTCAGGTGGGATGTGGTAGCACCTCTCATTCTTGTCTGATCTCTTCAGTCCTGGTCTATTGAGATAGTGCCCATCACTCTGGTATTCAGCTTGTTGCTGTGTAATTATACACCATTTCCAAAATCCATAATTTTTCTCATAGTGCAGTTTAGCTACGTACTTTCAAATATACTTGCTTTTAACAAAAAATGGTAATGGTGCAGCAGTTTTGCAGACACACCAAGTCCAGGTAGTTGCATAAAAAAGCAAAAGTTTACGTCCCTTCTGAAGGCATGCACTTCAGACATGTGTCTGCTGAGGCATCTGCTGAATCTCTGTTTCTATGCTTATGAACATGTCATTCCTTGCAAGAAAATTCAGAAGTGGCCAAGGGGTCTCAAAAATGAAGACTTCTTTTTAAGAATAAATTTTGGTGCACTCTGTTGAAGACCTTGCAAATAAAAACTGAAACTTGACCTGCCCTCAGGGAGGAGCAAGTAAAGCAGAGCAAATGGATGTTACAGTACCTGGACATCTTGTCTTCTTGGGACCATGTTGTTGTAAACTATAGAATGGTTGTACTTAGACCTTCAAGCTCTTGTGTCATGAACAGCATTTATTCAGCCTATAGGATATGGAAGACCAGATAAGGGTACCATGAAGAAAGAAGATTATAATTTCCTAGAAAACTGTGGGTGTCCAGAGTACTTCTTCTGTAGCTGACATTCGAGAATCTAAAAGAATTTCTCCTCTGAATGTCCTCTTAACCTGGACAATCTGGAAAACTGACTTACTGCAAGAGAATTTTAGAATTTTTTGAATTCTTTAGAACTATTTCTTAATTCTTTAGAACTTTTCCTCTATCTAGATTCATATGGCTTAGAATGAATTCCTTATTTGCCTAATGACAATTGATATAGCTGGCTCCTAGCTGTTCATGTACAAACTTCAGAAATTTTCACATACATACATACATCTAAACAAACCAGAAAACTTCAGGTGAAAAGGCCAGTGAAGCTCAACAGCCAGGAAATACCAGAGTAAAAATACCTTACAGTCTCTTATCTGCAAACTGTCTACGTGCATTATGATAAAGTCTTTTATCCACATGATTCACAACAGTTTTTCTTCATCCTCCTCTGGCAAGTGATCCCGTATGTCATTTAACACTTAACATTCAAAAGCTATACTGACCACAAATGTATTCATTTTTCACGCTTTTTTCTCTGATTCTGATCTCTGTGTCTTCTTTGTAGCTATTAATGAATTTATTTATCCAACACACTAGTAATGTAACAGGATGGTGTCTTAGTTTTACAAATTAGGAACTGAGGCACCGGCACTGAGACTAAAGCCAAAATTTCCCTATATCAACTCATTTTCTGGAGGCTAATTTTCAAGACTAGAGTCTAGCTTTTCTGGGCATTCTGCTGCCTTTTATATGTTCAGGGAATAGTTCATATCAAACTTTTGCAACTATGAGAGTTCAGTACTCCAACTGCTTCAGATTCGGCACTCAGAAAACAAAACAGGAGCGATCACAGAGAACAAGTTTGCACAAATGCTATGAGCAGTATCACACAGAAGCTCTATGATCTAGACAGAGAAAAAAATCAGAGATCAAGACAATAGTTAAGGGGCTTAATCAGGAAGACAGATTCTCTTCTGGAAATTTTCAGCCTGTTTCACCTCTTCTGTCCCTTTCTAAGCAACGAGATGGACATGGGAGTCCTTTATATAACTGTCCGCTTTACTTTGATTCATCCTTACAAAACATGGTTTATCCAGTAAATTGCATGGGGTGGGAGCACTACAGATGGGCATGATATACAATGTTTATCATATAAAGTTGTACAATTAAATATACTCTGATAATGTATATGTGGCTGTGCAGGTTGTAGACTACCTATACACACGTTTTGAGGCATTTAATATTTTTGAGTTCTTCACCTTGTAAACTTAGCATCTGAATAGTGAGGTGGATTTTTTTTTTTTTTTTAAATAACACCTTTCCAGGTTTTTTAAAAAAATCCTCTTCTGCAATAACATCAAGCCTATTATTCCTTTTCCTCTCTTAGAGTCAGCAGGAGCTTTAGATAGCAAACTGCATTGAGCTATCAGTGTCGTTAAGTAGCCCTAGACCATGAATTTAAATGTTTCTTCCTCTTCCCCCCTTCTCATCTGTATGGGGTAGACCTCTTAGTCTGACTCAGTGCCCATTGGCAAGCTCCAAAATGTGCCAGCTGGCAGAATCAGATGCAAAATGCAGTTGAAATAAAGGAGACAGTAGGTGGAACATCCTTAAGGAACTGATTTCAAAAAAGTTGATTCTGACAAGAGAGTTGCACCCACTTTGATCCTTTCATCACCTTGAACAGACACATGATTCTGCAATTTGTTGTGGCAGCAGAAGTATGGCAGCTTATGTCAAAGACTGCAAGCCTAGTTCTGTCATTATTAGTTTACAAAAACTAATAAAAAATTCAATATCTGAACACTAATGGTAACACTGAAAACAAGTTTATGATCACACTCTTGTCTCCCTTTACTGCCAGTGCCTCAAATAATTTTCCTATTCATTAAGATGGAGGCCACAGCTGAGGACGTGCTTGTAGTGTGCTGGGAATTGCCGCTCAGCATGTGAGCTTCTTGGACCCCAAAACTGAAGGAAAAAACAGAAGTAACTTTTTGTAATTTGATATTCTGGTATTTTTATACCTCTTCGATATGGATTCCAGTGTGTACATATATCATATGTCAGCTAATCTTCTCATCAACATTGTTTCTGATAGCAATTCTTCCTTCATATTTCATTGTATTCCATATTAGACACTTAATTTGCTTTGAACATATAGTCTTTGATGCTTGTGGGACTTGTCATTCATATATTAATGCTGTAAAATGAAGTTGACAGAAGAATTACGTACATGAGTGTGCTGTTTACTTGCCCTGATAGCATGTTTTTGTTTAGTTAGTGAATTTGCCTTATCAGTTAGCTGTCTGGTACATGTTCTTCAATTCTTGCCTTTGAGTTGTCTTGAAGGAAGAATCTTTCTGCTTATACACCCTCTTGATGACATATAATCTGTTCTGGAGCTCATGGTCCCTGTCCCCTCTGCTTTCTGTTTCCTTGTTCAAGTACACAGAAGAGATGTATCTGATCTGTTCAACAGCTTGTCTGCATTTTGGTGCATATATGACTTCATCTCCAAACTTCTGCACAGACTGTGAGTACATCCCACTAAGTCAAAGTTCAGGTAGAACATATTTTTATGTTTAAATACAGCCTGGAACTGTACTTTTTGAGGTAGAAGAGCCATCCTTTAATCTGATCTCTGAGCATTAGCTTTTTAACTGCATTGTTCAGAAGAGGAAGAGACAGCAACAGCACGAACAGCCAAAATAATCAGTATCAGTCCAGTAATGTGTGACAGCTCCTCTCTGTGATCTCTCACTGCATTATGGGAATAGAACCACACATTTATCCCATGTGCATATTGTATATTAACTGAGGAGATACTTTTTGAACAAAAACATCATTCCCAGTGTGTGTTTGCAGCTCATTATTTCCAGGAATGAAGCCACATATCCTGTTAGAGCTGGATCTGCTACAAAATGCAACAGCTTGTCAGCTTTCTGATTGCTGTACGTACATCAGTCTGGTGCTTTTCTCTTTGTGCTGGACTCAGACGCTCAGCCTTGTCAGTTCCACTGCAGGACAAACCAGAGCTGCATGGGAATTTTCTCTCTCTGCCCCTCCAGCTGGGACTTCTGAGGAAATTATATTGGACTGGAAAAGAAAACCAAAATCCTCTAAAAAAGCTTCTTGATTTAGAAGGAGAATGAGATCACCAGTGCACAAGGCAGAATTTTTTTCACAGACCCCTGGCTGTCCTGCAGCGTGGCTCCTTTCTGGCAGAAATAAAGCAGAGGGTGCAGGATGATTTCCTGACCCATGCCATTGACATTGTGTGTACCCAGAATTAGGATCTTGGGATAGCTCCTAGGTCTGTCAGTTTAGGTCTGACTACAGTACTGCTCTGGCTCCATTGATGATTCCTCTCAGAAGACAAAAAGTGATCACTTCTCACTAATGAATCACAAAATCACACTATCAGTGAAGCTAGAAGGTACCTCTGGAGACTTTCTGGTTCATCTCCCCTACTCAAAGCAAGGTCTGCTAGACCAGGTTGTTTAGGACATCATCGAGTTGGGTTTGAATATCTCCAGGGATGAAGACTCTACAATGTGTCTGGGCAATCTGTGTTATGGTTTTACCAGTCTTAAGAAAAAAAGAGGGTTTGTTTTTTTTTTTTCTTTTAAATCTGTGTTTGTGGCCTCTTATATTTTTCACTGTGTACCACTGAGAGGAGCCTGGCTTCATCTTCTTTTCTCCTCCCACCAAACATTTACACACTGCTAGGATTTCCCTACTGAGCCTTCCCTTCTTTAGGTTCTTCTTGTATGTCAGATGCTGCAGTCCTTTATTATTTTTTTGGCCTTTCTTTAGAGTCTGTTAGTATGTCCATGTCTCTTTTGTACTGGGTAGCGCAGAGCTGGACCCAGTACACCTGATGTGTCTCGTCAGTGCTGAGCAGAAGGGAAGCATCACTTCCTTCAACCTGCTGGCAACCCTCTGTCTATTGCAACCAAGGACAATGTTGACTGCCTTTGCTTGTGGGTGCCTTGCAGGCTCATGGTCAGCTTGTTCTCCATCAGGATCCTGAGGCCTTTCTTCGGACACCTACTTTTCAGATCGTCGTGTTCGCAGTGTGTTCTGATATCAGGGATTGTTCTTGCAGTATCCTGAAGTCCATCATTCCCTGCTTGCTGCAACCTGGGCTGTCCCTGATCTTTACATCCCAAACCAGTTATTCCCAGTTCATAAGCATGAGGTTCAGCAGAGCACACCCCATCACTGGTTTCTTGATCACCTGTGACAAGAAGTTATCATCAATGTACTCCAGAAACCTCCTGGATTGCTTATGCCCTGTTGTGTTGTCCCTCTAGCAGATACTGAGTTGGTTAGTCTCCCATGAGGACCAAGGCCTGCAAATGTGAAGCTTCTTCCACTTTTCTGAAGAAAACCCTGTGCAGTACTTCTTCATGGTTCTGTAGCAAACAGCCACAAGAACATTGACCGTGTTGTTTTGCCCACTAATCCAGATCCATAAGCTCTCATGTGGCTCCTCACCCATCCCAAGTCAGAATTTTGTGCATCCTCGTTCCTCTGTCATCCACAGGGCAACTCCACTCCTCACCTCACCATCCTCTTCTGTCCTTCCCAAAGAGCCTGTATCCAATCACTGCGTTGTTTCAGTCATTTGATCTGTCCCACCACATCTCCATGGTCTCAATGAGATTTATACAATCATGTATAATGCCGCACCCGCAATTCTTTCTGTTTTCTCCCTATGCTGCATGTGTTGATGTACAGGGATTTCAGAGAGGCACTCAGTCATGCTGATTTCCCAAAAAGGTACAAAAGCTTCCTCCATATTGCTCTCCTGTAGATACTTCCTTATCTGTGTGCACATACTTGGGGCGGACCTACTTCCACCCTGTTTTGATGATTAGAAATCTCTCTTTTCCACATCACTCTGTATACTCTAATTACCAAACCAGTCCACCTCTTCCAGGGAAGGTTGTCATCACAACCCCCATGACTCCCAGTTTAAAGCTCTCCTCACCAGGTTGGCCTGCCTGTTGGGAAAGAGGCCATACTTGGTCAGGTGGATCCTATCTTTTCTTGGCAGTTCTCCATCTTCAAAGAAGATTCCAAGGTCCTAAAAGCCAAATCCCTATATTTCAACACCAACTGTGCAAACATTTGTTGATATGAAAAACTGATGAATCTGTCCAGTCTTCCCTGAGCACTTCACCAGTGGGATGAAGGAGACAACAATGGACCTCCGTATCCTTGGCCCTTGCTACAGGGTCACATAATCACTCTTGACATGATCCAGACCTTCCTTGGCTGTGACATAGGTGCCCATGTAGAAAAGTAGTGGGGCTTCTAGCAAGAAGGACAGATGAGCCTCAGTAGTACCTCCACAGTGTCCCAGAACCAAGCCTCCAGTAAGCAGCAAAGCTCCCTGGGCAGCAGATCAGACCAGCAAAGGGGCCTCTGCACCCCACTGCTGCTCCTGGCACTTCCTCCAGTTCTGCCATAATATGGAGGTAGAGTTGGGGTTTTGTCTCCATGGGGACTCAGATAAGATCCAGGAGACCTCTTTCCCCATCTCTGATGCCACATAAACCCTCACCAGTGCCCACCAGCTGTGGGCAGGCAACCTATCTCCGTGGTCTCAGCCTCTGCAAGAGACCCAGGCATCCCGGCAGCCCAGCGTGGAGAGCTGTGTCTTACCCTCAGGAGCAACAACTGAGCCCAGAAGTATGGAGTTCATGTTTTTATACATTTTTACACTGCTACAGACCCCAGTCATCTCATTGATACACACACACCCTGGAGAACGTCATTTAAAGCTATAAAGCCCTTTCTTCTACAGACAGATAAGGAGGAAACATGCATGTTTTTTTTGTTCCTTATTTGTAAGTACCAGAGGAGCTCAAACAATTTGGAATATGCAATTTATCTAAAAAGTCAAATTTGTTTTATCATTAGAGAATTACTGTATCAGCTAGCTTCAACTCCTGGTATGCAAAACTGCAGATAATACTGCGGATCACTGGTGTTTTCTGACAGATGTGTGGTTTTATTCAGTTCTGTTTATTGAAATGCTTAACTGTTCTTATTAGCCTAATAGAAAAACAACATGGAAAGAAACTTTTCAAAATATTTCCGCAAAGCAGGCTGTTATATAAAACTGTCAGAAAATGAGTTGGCATTTTACTGATTTTGCAGGAAGGTAAGTACATGTATTTGTTTTGAAGGGGACAGAATACAGCAGGATCAGATATGGGGTTTGACCCTCCTCTGCAAACCTCCTTCCAGATTTCTAAGTCTCTCACAAAGCAGATGTCATTTTGAAGATTCAAAATAGAAAAACACTAAAAATTAACATTCTTCAGGAATACTGCTATGCTTTATTGCCATTTGCCAGTAGAAATCATGTGCCCTGACTACTAATTATGTATTATTTTAGGAAGGCAGAAGACTTAACAAGGCAGCGATGAAGCAAACTCCCGAACAGCACCATGGGATAACCTCATTGGTTCCAATGGCTGGTGCTTTTCTGTGATCTCTTCATATTACTGCAACTGTTATTTAACCCTCAGATGCTCAAACGACACAGGAAAACCTTAAGAATAAGTCTCAGTTCAACAAACTTATACATTTAGTCCTACTGATAAAACTACCAGTACAGGCATTAGGAGCACTGAGATCCTCAGTTTCTGAATCTCTGATTTTGCAGGATGAAGGCAAAGAAATCCACTCTACTTGTTAAAGAAGATACCTCTCATCAGGGTTTTGGCCCGTGTCCACTGAAGAGTATTTTCCTTGACTTCATAAAGCTTTGATAGGAGCCTTCACTGGAAAGTGCAGGAGAACAACTGGATGGCTTCCTACAAGTTGCCCTAGAACGATGGTGCTCTGGAGTCCTTTTTTTAAAAAAAAAAAACAATGGCTTTGTGTAATTACTCTGAAAAAAGTGACATGGTGGTCAAATTTCACCAAGAGACCATACTAATTCTTTGATAGTAAAGACTGAATTAACATCTGTGTCTACAAGTAAGCGAAGAACTGACTATACTTTCCAGTTTTAGGTTATTTTCTGTAAACTGTTGAATAAACAAGAAGCATAGATTCTTTAAAAATCCTGGGTATGTTCCTCTCAAAGTTGATACTTCTCTGATTATATCTCTGTGTTGGATGGAATCACAAAAGTGATATGTATCCTTCCAGTTGCAAAATCAGTTCACCAGAAAGTGGTGTGGCCTCTTGAGGCTGGATGATAGTTAAAGTGAGCTCCAGGATCTGTGTTTTCCTGCCTATAGTGCCAGCTGATTTGTGTTGCAGAGCTGCCTCTTTGTTTCCTGCACTCCTCTAGACAATGAAGGTGAGCAAAACTCAGACCTCTGAGGACTGGGAAGTTGGCTGCTATTTCAATACTGCCATTTTTAAGCAATACCCAATGTATCTGCATCACAGGTGTCATTTTACAGAAGATGCCATTTAACACTAGACTTCTCCCCATCCATGAAAAACCCACATTCTGAGAGTTCAATTGCTACTAAAAATTCTCTTGGTAGGGAGAAACAGCAATTATTACAGCTCTAGATCTCATCAGTGAAACAGGTTTTGCTGAATTTCTTTCAATACATACTGAGTATGCACACAGGGAAGACATGTGCAGACCTCTGGTGGAGCAGATTTTCTTTAACCTTATATCCCAACCACAGCCCCGTCAATCTTATCTAGCTCCCCCCACTTGTCATACTGCATGCAACTGGAATAAAAACTGATCACTCCCAGGGGCTGTTGCCAACAGCACACTGTTAAGGTGAAACAGCTCTCATCTTAATTTGGTTTTCAAAGGCTTTATGTTTCTCAAAGTCAGCACTGTGCAAGAGTGAGATACATCACCAGGTGTACTTAATACTGCATTCATTAAGACATTGTGTTCAATCATGTTATAACATCTAGTATCTACTGACTAGATGGTACAGTTTTTAGATCATTATTCTTAATTTTTGTCTTTTCTCTTTGCAAAAGAAAACTCATAGGCTGAAAAGATATGCGTCTAGAGTGGTTTCAGCCCAGAGGAGTGACAAGTGAAACATGAGTACATGTTCTCAGGCCACCAATAGGTGTACTATAATGCTTGATGTGGATTTTTTATTTGGTTTAGTGAAGAAACAAGCCAATAATATGTTGAAACTGTTATCATTATGTTTACTGCATTGAAGCATGTCGGGAAAATGAATAATGTTTGTTTCAATGGAGATGTTCCTAAAGACAGTGTGGAGGCACACATTATTAAAGCTGGCCTTTTTGATTTTGTAAATCATATCAAATATATCCCAAAACATGTTTAACTATGAGTGGCAGAAAAACTTCACATGAGTCTGTTTTTCTGGCTGACCCAACACAGACTCTTGTTAAAAAATTATAAGCCTTGGAGTCAATTCCCTGGAGGGTCCCCAAAGCATTTCCTGGATAATAATGATGCAATAGTTTCCTATCCTATTGATGGTTGTCCCAGAGCACCTCAGAACAAATGCTCCCATTCCCTGAAAGCTGCTCAAGTACCAGGATGCTGCTATAAATGGTTGAAATGTGATGCAGTTTCCCCTCCAACTTCCTCCAGCTCAGCCTAATGGGGATTAAGAGCCATTAAAAGCTCTTTGCAGCATATGCAGTTGCTATTGATCACTTGTTTTAGCCAATGATCTGATTACAACTGTCTTCTCTTTCCAGTGCTTTACTGGCAGAAATGAACATACAAACATACAATAAAAAGTGCAGAACGAAGGTACCAGGCCTTTCTACATGTACTATGAATTTGTTTGGTTGCTAAAATGAAAGACTTCTGCTGTCTTTTTCATGAGTAAAAGTTTCTACGTGAAATCTAAAAAGCCAGTTTGGAGCAAAAAGAGATGTAACAGTGAAGGTCAGGGAGTTTGTCTTGCCTGAGATGGTACATTGCATTTCGCATTCTTTGCTGAATGTTAGCAAACAAGATGAGTTTGGGAAATGCTTTCCCCCTTTTCATTGCTGTGAAGTTTAGGAAACCTTCTGAGAGGTGAGAGTGCCAGCTCCTGTCCCCTTGGACTGGCAAAGTGATTGAACTCTGCTGTTGCCTTTGCTGAGTCAGCATTCTAACCCCTGGGCTTTTCACAAAGGCAGGTGTTACCTGCTTCTACTACTTCTTCTTAAAATAACCCAAAAGTAACTCTTCACTGTACTGAGCCCAATTGTGTGCAAATTAGGTGAACTTGGAAAGCAGGTACCAGATTGAGCCCCAGGGAAGGATAGTCCGGGAAGCAGCATGTCGACTTTATAGTTCTTCCAGGTCTGTGGTCTGTGGAGTCTGTGGAGGATGTGGAGGATACACAGAGGCAGACCTGAAGAGGTCATTGCCAAAGTCAAATGTACAGGCCTCCCATGAGGGAAGGCGAAACCAAGCAGAGCCTTCCTGGAGAGCAATTATTCAGTGTCAGCACTCGGTTTCACCCAAATTCTGGTTTTGATGCCTATGTTCTTATAATATCTTGAATATTTATCCTCCAAATGACTTCTCTGGCAAGGTGAAGAAGCAAAAAAGGGCACTGAATTGAGAAGATTGCTATAAGAAGCCTGAGGTAGAAGAAATGCCCCAAAACTCTGATGGTCCTTTGTGATCCCAGCATTTATTTTGTAGTATTAAATGGCTCTTGGGGAAGACATCAGGCTCCATTTGCCTGACTGTGACAGCCTTTTAAGAAACGGTGGCAGAGCAGTGATAGCACACTGGCTCTCCTGTTCAAAACAACAGAACTGCTGATAATTGTCGTGGTTGAGACGGACAAACTACATGGACCAAGTTCTTCCAGGATGAAAGTAGTAGATGCCATTTATTGCCACAAGTGCATTTTTATACAGTTTTACCAATTCATGTGTCTCTTCACTATTGGTTACAAGTTACAGCAGTAACATCTCATTGGCTAATTTTGCTATCATCAGTGTTACTCTTCTACTCCCTTCTCTCTCATGGGTACATCCTTAATATGTCCAGATACTCCTTTACTCCCATCTTTCTCATGGGTAGGCCTTCATATCTTCAAGGCTAATTTCTGTTCCCATGCCCTCCGTCAGGGAATCCATGGACCCACCGTAGTCCCCCACAGATAATTCATTATTTCAAAGTGTGAGTATGTATTAGGTTTAGGAGAACAGATTTTGCAGCTCACACCTATGATCCAAGATGTACAGGGTTGGTTTGCTGTTTATGATTGGACAGGAAACAAATAGAAACATTGACTCCTTCCTCAGCGTGTAAATAATTTTGGACAATACTTCACCAGCAAAGCCACAAATTTGCTCAGCTAGCAGGATGTGTTACTACTTAGGTGGGCCTTAGGAATCCCTCAGGAGATGGTCCTGAGTGGGAAGATATGTAAATATCATCAATAAACCACCAGTACTCTACTTATGAAAGTGCAGTATGGGTGGGTGTCAGGCCAGAAAAGAGATCTCTGCATGATAGTGAAAGGAAATGTTAGCAACTGAACAAGATTAAAGGAAAGAAGTGGGATAGAGGTGTCCTCCCCTTTGACCACTGCAATACCTTCATCTTGATTCCTAGAAAGGGCAGGATGTGTTTCGTATTTCTCATTTTATGATGAAGGAGACCCATACCAGAGCAGCCTGGCACTCCACAAAGGACTGCAGAGTCCTCCATGTGCAGAGGACATGACTTGCTTCAGAAATGTAAGCATGAGCAGAAAATTGTGCTTGCCTGCCTTTGGAAGTGTCAGCATTTATTGGCAGCTGAATGACTTCCTATATCACTTTGTTACTCTTAGAAAAGACAAAAACTCAGAGCACACATAAGCTATCTAGTTGAGTAGTACCCTGGAGCAGGACCCTGTTCTGAGCCCTGATGATTCGAACACATTTGTTTCCTGAATGTATGATGTAGAAATTCACAGGACACTTTGTTGAGCCTTTATCCGATCCTAGAGTGTTTTTCTTTTTGTGATACAGTTTCCAGCTGAATACTTCAGTTAAAATAGAGACTGCTGGTTTTGATGACTCTAAGAACACAATGCTTTAAACCCTCGACTTCAGCAGACACCACCAGAGAGCATGCTTCCTATGAAATGTCCTCAGAGTTATTGATTCGCTTCCTAGAGCAGGAGAATTTAATGTAGGCTTGTGCTGTTGCAGGTGTTCTTGCAGTACACAGAGCTCCCAAAACAAAGAGCAGAGAGCATCAGTGTCCTTGATGGCTGCTACCTAGCCAGAGGTACAGCTCCTCAAGAGAAGTAATTTGTTACTCTTGACTTCAGCATAGCAATCAGATGATAATTGTCAGCAGCCTCTGCTGACTGAGACATCAGTGGCACGAAAAGTTTCCTCCAGCTGATGCATGGTGAGAAGGATGGAGTTGTCCTGAGAATGAGAAGGGTCAGCGCAGACATGACCATTCTGAGAGAAACTGAAGAGCTGCTACAAACACCTCCCCTGCAGGTGTTTGGAAAGGGAGCACACAGTTGTACACCTCTGTGGGAAAGGAAACAAGTCACTGCAGGATAACAAGTGGACACATGATGAGACACAGGGAAAACGAAGCGGGGCATGTGATGCTTTCCACTAGGGCTTTCAGCATAGCTTGTGGGAACCAGGACGGTTGCAGTGACACAAAATATAAAAGAAGCGTCCAGGAAGTGCATCCTCCAGGGCAAATGTCCATCACTAGCATAAAGAATTAATGAAGTGTAAATCACAGCTCCTCTCCAATCAACTACAGGGTCTCCTACCTGCTTTTCCATCTTCATAGCCTTGAATTCAGGCACTTCAGCAGCATCTGGATATTTGTTATTTGCATCCCTGAATCTTATATATAGGACCATGATGAGCAAGCAATTCTGCCATACTGACTTACCTTACTTTGTGTAATTAGGTCATGTGCAGGGATGTCTTCCCTCCAGCAGCATAGACTGAGAAACTGGGTGCAGTGCAAATGCTGCCAGCACTTACTTGCTATAAAAAGCTAATAGTCCTTTGTGGGCCATGAGAGGAATGACAGAAATATGGCTTAAATTCTGGACTGCTTACTCTACCCTTTGATGAAATGGTGCCCTGACACTGGGACAGTGAGATCAGTTTCTCCACATTGTAGTCATTGTTCACAGCAGTGGTAGGTCAGAATTTTCCATGTCAGCCAGTCATCTTACCCCTGACTTTGAAAATCCACAATGCTTCCAACTCTTTTGATAGTGAAAATTGTATAATTTTAATGACAGAGTTATTTTATTAATCTTTCAATAGTGCCTGGCAGGATCTCTGTGCTGCTTTACTGTCTTAGGATCCCTGGTTCAGAATGGATGCCATTTTTCATGATTTTATACAGAAGTAAGGTCTAAGTTGAAGCTGTCTGCCATTTCCTCAGAGATGCAGTTTCTAGCTCAGGTGGTTACCCATTCCCATGATTCCATTGGAACTCAGTTATTCAGATTATGCTTATTTCTGTTGAAGATGATTAAAGAGGTATATGTTTTCATACATGACATTTCCACATGTTACAAGCCTGTCATTCCTGTCTTAACTTCATGCAAGCTAATTTCCAGTTCTGGAGTCTCTTGAGCTATCAACAAATTTATGTTTTTAAGACTTCTGACTCCGAGAAAGTGGGAATACAAATACTTGAGTTCACCCTATATGAAGCATCTGGGGCAGTTATGTCTCATCTAATGCTTAATGGCCCAGTCGCTTGGTAGACCCAGTCATAATTCATCAGGCATCTGATTGAATGTAGTTTAGTCTGACTCATGATAGTGTTTGAGGCTAATTTAAAGGCAGAACATTACACTTGCACAACTTGCCAATATATGCTAAACATGTAGAATGAACTTTCTCCTTCTGATTAAAATATATGAGCCATTTTATATGGTTCCGTATTCCAAAGAATACAGATTACTTTTTCTGGGATAGCAGAAATTTCTGTTTACATTGAGAATTGCTTCTTTTCACTTCTTTTGACCTTTTTTCTTTCATTGAAAACAGCAAGATGAGGCTATACTGTAAATCTTTTATTCATATCTATTTCATATGCAGTGATCCATGCCATAGGTGCATGGTTCCAAGGCTGGGCATGTAAAGTGATAAAAAAATTTCTCTGCTCTTGAGCATACGAAAAATAGAACCGAATTACATTCTTCTACTCCTTGTTTGTTTTCCAGTTAGAGTTCAGTATTAGATACTATTTCCCTGACTCTTTATCAACTTGATTGTAGCTTTCAGAAAATGTCAATATAGCACAGTGTTACCATTTATATAATGATGATTTTATTTAATACTACAACACATAAAGAATCTTACCCATTATACATATATCTTGAAAAGTCATACAAAATAGAGTCACTGAAAAAGTATTGGAGCAAATCAGCAAATAATCTCAGCTTCAGAAAAAGAAAATTGAGAACAATTCTGGCAATTAATGGTATGAACATTTAATTACTAAGTACAATATTAAATGAAAATGTAACAGATTTATATAACCTTACACAGACAGTGGAACCATAAATAGTTGAAAGCGTGCATTTGTAAGGAAATAGGTCTTATAGGCAAACATGATATCCTGTTCATAGAAGCTTAAAGATTGGACATGTTGAGGGAACTCGTATGGCAACATGGAGCAATCAGATCAGGTCCTTTAGTAAAATCTGAATTTTGCACTTAAAACAGGAAATAAACTTGTTTTGCTTAAAAATTAGTAGGTATTCTTCCTTTCTTAGTACAGAGTACTAAGAGTACTGAGAATTCCTGAGTACATTCATTAATTAGAGTTAAAGAGCACTTTTAAAATTCCCTTTAAGGAAAGACATATCAAATCTTGTCTGTTGTCCTGAGGGATCTTGATAACACAGACTCTTCAAATTCTCCACAGAATTAAAAGTCACTGGAATATTATGCATATGGTATATTTGAAGATTTCCTTAGGAGTAATGATCTTTCTATATTCATAAATCATTTTCTCCTACTGTAAGGTTAACACATAAAATATTCAGAAAAACTAGCAAGAAATTACCGTCTTTCCAGCCACTACTTTTTCCCATTGTTCACAGGCATATGGCTGGAGTCTGAACTAAGCAGATGTGAGCATCTCCACCAGTCTTAGAGAGACTAACAAATCCTAACCAGGGGTAATTTGGCTTCTTTCTCATTGTACGTGCTAGAGAAAAGCAGTCATACTTGTTAAGGCTGCCATCAGTGAGTCCTAAACCACATCATTTTACAACCATTATTAGAGATCATACCTGTCTATTAAGATTCAGATGATGAAGGTATACTTCCCTATTACTCTGTCTTGAGCTAAAGCCAAGAATTTTTGAGACTAAGAACTGAAAAAACAAGAGGGAGTAGATGGAGCTGGGGACACGGAAAGGGAGAGATGGAAAGACAGAGAACTGTGTACAATCCATATATTGACGATACTGCAGCACAAATGCTTCAGTCATCCTTAGTAGTTTGACATGCACATTTACTGGGGAAACTAATGAAGACAGTCCCGTGCTGAGAAGAACGTTCTCTTTGGGAGGAGCAGTAGTGGGTTAGCCTTATCCCATGATAAAGAGATGGGGCAAGTGGTCCATGCATTCCCGTTAGTCACTGAATACCAGTAGCTGTAGCTGTACACCAGACTGGGTAAAGGAAGAAAATGCTTCACAGGCATTTGTGTCATTTCAAAGCAGAACTCAGTTTCACATGTTTTTTTCCTCCCTTTCAGTAGCTCTTTGAGAACAGCTATAAAACAATGGTTTGATCATGCAGCTGTTAATGGAAAATGAATTCTGGATGGCTAAATAACAAAAGGTGCTTGATTAAATGGCAACAAGACTTATTTAACTGCAAACCAGACTCCTCTGTGTGTGGCTTGGGAAGAAGACATTCTCCAGTGAGAGAACAAAAAAGTTAGCATGTGACACTGGCATCCAACTCTGCAAAGGACCATCTCAACACATTTAGAAAAGCAATTCATAATCTGAAATGTGCTTGTACAACATATTCTACCTTTTCTAGCAGTGAACAGGTTTGTAAACATTTGATGATTGTTAATTCACTGTCAGAAGAAAAAAAATATAATCTTGCCTGGACTCACTTTTTAGATAGTTTGTCTCCTAACTGCAGTTTTTACCTTCCACTTTTTCCACAGAAGTATTTATCTTTCAACCAGCTTCTTTTCCAACGTCCTAGCCAGTGTCTCTGGAAGGCTAGCTTTGTGCCTCTGCATGTGCTTCTTTGTGTAGAAAGAATGTGATTTGCTTTTTTTTGTGCTATTTATAGCGAGCTTCTCCACAGAGATGATGTCCCCTCCCCCCAACAGCTCCGAGCATCCTCGTACTGCAGTTACCCACCACCTGATGTCCTATTTTCTCATTGGCTCTGGCTGTTCCCAAACCTTGTGACTCCTGTGAGCTCACGCCCAGCTGTACCAGCTCGGAATCTCCTGCAGTGAGACATAATCTTCACTTTCACTTCTATCATTTGTCCCTAATATGTCAAAGCATTCGAACAAGGACTTGCATTCATTCCCAGAGCCCCCTGTCCTAGGTTCAGCCCAGAGGTCAACATGGAAATAGATCTGTTCCTTGGCTCTGTTACGAGATCTCCGTTACTTACGGGAGGACTGTAACCCATATCATCACATCTGAGACAGAGATTTTATATTCAGATGACCTTTTATTTCCTGGTATTGTAAGTACCATCTCGCCCTCCATCTGCTGTTCAACTAAAAGTCAGGCGACCGATTAACTTTCTCAATGGGATTTCCCTGTGATTATAAAGCCAGGTGACTGTGACAAGGTCACCAGGAAAAACAGTCTTGTGATTTTATGCCTGACAGAAATCTGGCAGGAAATGCAGATGAGAGAAATGTCACACTTTAGGTAATGATAACCTTAAATATCAGAGACTGAGCTCAGAAATGTTTGGGTTTTTTTTTTCAGACCATCAGAAGGTTTCATGAAATATGTCTGTTTGTTCATTCCTCCAGGAGACCCTCTCTGTTCTTACATCTCAGTGTGTTATGATAAATAATGCATTGCCTTCCCAATAGCCTTGATAAAACTGCTTCCTTAACCATATGAGGAGTACATTTCAAAAAGAGAACAAGCAGAGCACAGAGATGGAAATTAACCCCAGGACCGCCAGCCTCCATTAGCAATAATGGTGTCTGACAATTCCGGGGTTAAATGAGAAGTAGGTGCCTTTTTACTGAGTTCTGCTCTTTGTTCTTGCTTTAGTGTGTGTCATTGTGGAGACTGTCATGTAAGGTTAATGACAGCCTCTCATTACCCTTGTCAAATATGTAATAATGTGGCCCAACAACAGGGCTGAATGGCTCCTGCTTGTCAGACCCCTATGTTTTGCCTAGCAGATGGTCACTGTGTTTGGAGAGGCCCTCAGATCCATCAGTGCTATCCTGAACACGTGTGTGAGGGAGGCATTTTTCCCTGATGGGACAGTTCATGGATGGAATACTAATTGGGCACAGCAAGACAACTGAGGATTTATTTATTTTTGTTCCTGGTAGAAATACGTTGTGTTCCAGGGAGGGGAGGGGGAAGGAGGGAGAGACAAAATCCCATTTCTGCCATTACCAGCTCCTTTTTTATTGTCTGACTCCTTATACTGGCAAAATCTCTGTGTGATATGCCTTATGCTGAAAATCTGGGCTCTTCAGCTACAGTATCAATGGGCATGGAAATTCAGGATTTAGTCTACTATTTTGAAAGTCTGACTTCTATTCTCCCACCTCTTAAAAAGAAAACAAAGTTGCTGCTTATTCACTAGGAGCTTTTGAGTGCATCATGTTAACACATCCCCTTGATATTACCTCCCTAGTTATTAGGATTACATATTTATGCTGTGGTAGCTGACCCTCCTGTGTTAGGTAGTATGCAAACAGAAAATATCTGTTCCTTCTAAAGTAAACATAAGCCCCTTTAGCATTAGGTTGGCAATGTGGAAGGCAGTAGTTTGTATTGTCTGTCCTATCGGTAGCCTGTTCTGAAAGTTAGTTTCCTCAGCCTTTGACCGTGCACCCACATCTATTAAACAGAGAGTCCTTTGCAGCAGGAACTTAGGCTCCTCAGAGGCTTGGGCTAGGGCTGCCCCAATCAGGTATGGAGATTTATGGGGTTTTAAAACTATTATGTCCCTTCCTTTAATTGTTCAAAATACAATCTTTAAAATGCAAAGCTAGTGCAAAATGATGCACTATCATCTTTCTCCGCTTGGGAAACTTTGCACTAATGGAACTCCATTGTTCTTTGTTGAAAATGCCTAATATGAGCAGCCTGCACAGCCATAAAATAATGCTTTATCTCATGTGGTTAGGTACAATTCGTCTACATCAAGGAGTGGGATTGATGTGACTAAAATTAGGCTAGTTATAATGGTGCAAATGTTCCTAATGTAGACAATGCCTCAGTCTGCAGAAGAAGAAAAATTTGTTCTAAAAAGAATAATCAGACCTATTTGTTTCAGAGGGATCTTAACTCTGAAACTTAAATATAGCAGTGTAGAAATCAACATGGTTAACTACTTCACTATTAAGCCTTATAATGGAGATAATCCCTATCACAAAGTGTTTTTTTCTTTCTCTAAGAAGTAGATTCAAATAACAAAAATAACAGCGGGAAAGGGCACTGTATGCTTTATTCCATTTTGTGTTGCAATTATTAGAACATTGTTGACTCTAATGAAGCTGCCCCAGAGTTCCCGTTACCACCATCAAAGTGGTACACGTTGCAGCAGCAGGTCAACTTGTTGTAGGATTCATACACCCAAGTCTGTTCTGGGTCAAGAAATAAAAATGAGTTAGGAAAAAATATTTTGTATAGTCTTTCCCAGTGGAAATACATGAAAAACTCATGTGGAAAACCCCAATCGCTCCATGAGTGTTAGGAAAACAATTTACAATTTACAAAAAGCTACCTATAAGAATGCCCCTGTCTCATCATTATCTCATCTCTTTCAAAACTCATTGATATTTTTTTTTTTTTTTTTTTGGCAGTAATATGACTAATTTTCCATCTGTAAATAATTCTGGTAAAGGTCAGATCCAAAAGTGGAAGCTTAAAGTGCAGAAGCACATACGGCTTATTCGCCTCATCTTTTTCATCTTTTGGGGCTGTTGGTGTGCATCTGAGAGAGCAAGAGGGACTTTTTTCACTGCCAGCCTGGCAGCAGGCTTTTAAAAAAAATTCTGCAGTCAGCAGACTTTGGTGATTTTTTTTTAAAGACATTTACTGTGAATATTACTCAAGTTGGCATAGTTTCCTTTTTTTCTCTGCCACTTCTGTCTCACTGAAACAGCAAGAAATGGGACATTTGTGTTAAACAGCTAGTTCAGGAGATACATGCTCCTTGATACTGGTGTTTTTCCTCACTGAAAGGATCTAAGAACAGAAGAAAAGAAATCACAGGATGTTACTAGGGCTTTCCGAAGGAAAATAAATGAGAAATAGAAAGCGTGCAGAACTGGGTGTGTTGGTTAACAGCTCGACAAGACCTGGCAATGTACGCTTGCAGCCCAGAAAGCCATCCATAACCTGAACTGCAGCAAAAGAAATGTGACCAATAAGTCAGAGGAGGTGATTCTCCCCCTCTGCTCTTCTCTGGTGAGACCCCACCTGGAGTACTGCATCCAGCTCTGGGGCCTCAAACCTAAGAAGGACATGGACTTGTTGGACTGAGTCCAAAGGAAAGCCACGAAGATGATCAAAGAGATGAACCACCTGCAAAGACAGTCTGACAGAGCTGGGGTTGTTTGGCCTCGAGTAGAGAAGGCTCCAGGGACAGCTTAGAGCACCTTTCTGGTACCTAAATGGCACCTACAAGAAAGCTGGAGAGAAGCTTTTTACAAAGGCATGTAGTGACAGGACAGGTGCAATGGTTTCAAACTGAAAGACAGTAGATTTAGATTAGATATAAAGAAGAAATTCTTTACCATGAAAGTGGTGAGGCAGTGGAACAGGCTGCCCAGAGAAGTTGTGGATGCCCTATTCCCGAAAGTGTCCAAGGCCAGGTTGGATGAGGCTTTGAGCAACCTGGCATAGTGGGAGATGTCCCTGCCCAGAGCAGGGGAGTTAGAACTAGATGATCTTTAAGGTCCTTTCCAACCCAAACCCTTCTATGATTTTATGATTCTATGATTTGAGTCAGCTTTCCACGGCACTTATACACGTGATCATGTGCTGTGTCCTACAGGAATGAGGCACCAGGAAAAGTAATGGTAACCATGTAGTATGTCTACTTTCTTAAGAAGACTAGTGAAAGAAAAAGGTGTAGGCCAAGGCTGCTAATTAGTATTGTAAAAGTGGCAAAGGAACAAAATTATGTAAATCAAGATGGCAATTAAAACCAGGGACATTCTCAGCAAGTATCTCTGAAATTAGCAGACATAATAAAGTCAACAGCAATCTTTGCTGGTTTTCTCAGATAGCACTTTCTGAGGCAATGCAAAGCAATATGGGTGTGGAATCTAAAACTCCCCCTTTTTTATAAACCCCTTTCTAATGCACATTGCAGATTAAACTTGTAATTTTTTTGTCTCTACAGTCATTTTGCTAATGCATTGTAGCTCATGACTTCACAAAATACTGAGAGATAGACAGCACTCCCATGTGACCCATATTTTAAAACAAAAACCTCCTGACTTACAGTGAACAGCACAAGCCTGGCAACAGGCAGATTTTTGGCTGACCAGGAGGAGTGGTGAATCCAGCAGTATGTTAACAAAAGCCTGCGAAAGTAACATGATTTTCCTGCCATTAAATATTAGTGAGAAAAATTAGTGAGAAACATTACTTTCCACAGAGTATGGGAGAATATTGTAAGAAGGCAAAAGTGATGCAGGGGTGGTAAAAAGAAGGTGTAGAGGAAAGAAAAGTACCTCCTGAGCTCAGAGGTTGAAGGACAGGGTTGGAGGCATCTGTTATGATCATTCTCCCGCAAAATGAAAGCGAGTCCAAAATGCAACTCCACAGATTTAGAAAAGACTAACTTCAGTATTGAGATGCACAGCTGATCACTCCAAGGCAATTAAAATGAATTGGCTGTATTTGTTTATTTGAAGGTTGTATGAGTGAAAGCTCTCCTGTTTATGAATTCAGGTAAGGCTTCCCTCTGCCTAGGGAAGGTGGGGGCATTGATTTGACTGATAGAATATATTATAGCTTACTGTTTCAAGAGTATTGATATGCTGGGAGTAGAGTACATAACCTGGAGCTACCTAGAGTCGTGGGTTTTTTTCTTATTGTTTTTTTTTTGTTTGTTTGTTTGGTTTTGTTTGTTTGTTTGTTTGTTTTTAAGCTGCCTGTCTTCTGAATATGATGTGAGGAAGGTATCAAGTGATTTGAGTGTCAATAAGATAGACTACCTATTTATGGGTAGTGAGTAAAATACGTTTTGAAGCGTTAGCTCCCTGAACCCTTACAAAGCACAATTCTTTTGGTATTTTCTGTATTTAACAATTCTCCTATTGTAGATTGTGATATAAACACAAAATAACAACACCACAGGAAGGGTTTAAAGACTTGCAGCTGTAGGGAAGACAGAAGGTCTTGGGGTGCCAATATGACTGGGTAAATGAAGTTGAAAATAGGGTGTGAACAATGATATTTGGGTCAACTGCTTAATTGTTGTATTTGGGGCAGGACACATTATTTGGCAATATTTGACATATGGATCCTCGGGTTTTCTCAAGAGAGATCCAGTGGTGGGATTTTATAGATGTCAGAAGCTGGACAACACTGTTATGGTTACACACTTCTGGAAACAAAGGACAACAAAGAAAAATCAAAAAGTAATAAATCCAAACATGAGTCAAACACATAGAAGTTTCCTTTAAAAATAAAGGTAATTACAATTTGGAGCCTAATTCCTTAATAAGCTTGAATTCTTGAACAATGGTAATAAAGGCACAGGTTCATAGAGATATGCAAAAAGGACTTTTCCCAAACTGAGTTGTTCCACAGGGCTGCCCATCCCTGGAGTTCTATATGATCAAAGAGAGAGATAGCTATGACACTTACTACATATATATATTTAAGTAAGGTGTAACAACTTCCTCTCTGCATTCACAGCATATAGAGACAGTTCAGTGGCTCTGGATATCGGACAGTCTGAATAGGTGGATTTAGATGTCATAGCAGGTAAACAAATTTATCTTGGACATTGGTCTGAAAATGGTCCCTTGTAGGGTCATGCTTTAGATACAAGCCACCTTGGGGAAATATTATTGTAATGAGTATATATTTTCACAAAAAATAATTAATTTATAGACAATTTTTAATCTCTTGGTTCCTTTTGGCTAGTGTTTTCATTTGAGTGTCATAGACTCCAATAAACACAGATTTGCTGTAAGTTTTTTGGTTTCAGTAGAGTAAATGGGTCATTGCTTTAAATGTCAGCTTGCTCCACTCACTGAGCAGCCATGAGCCACAGATTTGATTTTCTTAATTGAAAATGTTCATCTCTTACAAAGTTTCAAAGTTTGAAGTTTTCTCTCCTAATGATTTGCCTCCATGTGAAAACGCTGAATTACAAAAGGAGCTGGTTCTGAACATATTTAACTTCTCATCTGTGAGTGCCTAGTTATTTTGATATGGCCTTCTACTTTTTTTAAAGCAATGATGAAAACTTTTCCCTGGATAACGAAAAACTTGACCTTTTAAAAAAGAAAAGTTTTCTTTGCTTCTTAACTGTCACTTAATTATGACTGTGAAAAGGAAAGTAATTTGAAGTGACACAGAGCACTTTTTTTTGGGAAACCAGCAAATTTAAGACTCTACTGTGCAGTGGCACAGGAAAAAGAGCAAAGCAATCTTCTGTATTTGGAATGCTCATGATTTAATTGGCTCCTTCTGATCCCTTATTAATTAAAAAATACTGTAGGCTCTTTGAAGCCGGCATTTGCTTCCTGCCTAAAAACATGCTTGTCAGTCTTGCCCCCCGATGCATTATCATATAACAAGTGTACAGATTTTAAGGATGCAGTGAGAAGTCTATGTGTTTCTTTCCTCTCATGTTTATCCCAGGACTGAAAGGGCAGCCAGGTCTTGAGAAGCAGTAGTGTTCCCCAGCTTGCACATGACTATTCTAACAGCACAGTAGAGTTGGAAGCTTCCCCAGTGCCTGTTCTTGAGCATCAAACTCAATATTTTTGTATATAACTTCAATTGGGATGATTTCACTGGCCAGAATTTAAAAGGCAATAAAGTCCTCTACAGTTCCTAATGAGACCCAATTAAACACAACATTCGAATGCACAGTTCTGTTTCCTTGTGTGACCTTCGTGTCAGGTTTCTGCACATGGACACGGTCCCCAGGAAAAATGACAGCCTGAGGAAAGTGACTGAACAAAAGAGCCACATCTGCCTACTGTTGGTACGAAGAAGGCATGCAGCCCATCCCCTGCTGATGGTCTCAATGGTGCACCACAGTTTGTCTCAGAGAAAAACAGGAGAAATGTAAACAAGCCTAACTTCTCTGAACTGCTTCCTGAGCCAGGATGCCCCCTCCTCTGGGAGGAGCTCAGACATGGCTACATGCCAGCAAACCCATTTGGCTCACACAGTAATTTTGGAACCTCAGTACCAGGGTAATGATAGCAGGGTCTTTTTTATTTTGATGTCTTTAATATTCTTTTGAGTTTTCACAAAATCTGAAGTCTGCTATCAGTGTCCTTTTTCATGAAAATACGGATAAGCAAGATACATATCTGTGCAGACAGTTTTTACTTTAATTCCCCTGCTACTGGTAAATTTGATTAGGAGAAAAGAAAAGTGCTGAACAAATATTTTAAAAATCTGCCAGCAGATTAAATCACACTTTCTCCCTATCTTCTTGGCATATGAGGTTGACTTGGGCATCATTTTAAATCTTCTAGTTTAGATTATGATCTTTAAAATGACATTAAGCTTGCTTTGATGTTCCGTGTGAGTACAGGACAAAAGCGCAGGAATTAAATCATTGCTCACATTGCAGCATCATAATAATACAGACTCAGTCTCCAACAAAAAGGCAGAAAATGAATCTATCCCTGAAATGTTCATGCTTCTATATTGAATCATGTCACTAGTTCTACCAGAAAGATAGTAAAATTGCTCAAAGCCTCAAGCTAGATTTTTTTGTTTTGTTATGTTTTGCTTTTGTTGTTTTTCAGAACCAGGACTAATACCTGGGCTCTGTTTTTCTTAACCGTTTCTGGCACCATTTTAGCTGTCTGCTTTGAGATATATGGAAAGACTCTGGTTTCAGAAGCTGGAATTTTACCTTGTTTTTGTAAGGAGTCCTGTAGGAGCAAGCTACAGGTGTGTAAACCATTAATGGTCCAGCTTTTCTCATCATACTTTTTTCCGTTGCAGCTGTTTCCTTGGACTAGTGGAAGGTAGCTGCTGTGTGAAGTCATGATATTCATTGGGCCAAACAGAGTTGAGAACAAAATGAAATTACCAGCATTTACTAAGTTGTTGCCCATCTACTGAGCTATATTAATAGTAATTTTCCATTCTTGGCCTGTTCCAGTTGTGAGATAATATGGTTTAGCATTAACCTCTTTCAATTAACTTTAAAACAAAAGGCTTACATTAAGTTGCATTACTTTACACTTGAGTTGAGTCATGCCCACAGTCATCTACCAGTGATTACAGTAGCTCAGCGAACAAACAACAGGTTGGTAAACTCTTCTAATGTGACCATGCATCAGAGTCTTCAGGTACCCCAGGTCACTTATAAATGACCTCAAAGACGGAGTTTCTTGTACGAAGTAGAGATAGCATCTTATTTGGAACCAAGGATAAGGACAAGGCTTGAGGCTGAAGTGCCTATAGCAGTCAATGCTGCTGAGCTCCCAGGGAGCAGCTTTCTGAACTGTCTGCAAGGTTACTTAAACCTGAATTACCTAATCCCTGACCATCTTGATGGCAGCTCTGACAATCACCAGGGCCTGGCTAAATTAATCCAAGGGAAGAGGTAAAACTCTCTGGTCAGCTCCATGAGCAGACTGAAGATTTTCATGGCCCCTTATGGAAACCCCCGGACAATCCATACTTGTTTGTGGCTGCTCTAATCAGGCTTACCTAGAGGTTGTAGAAGTGTTACAGTTCAGGCTTTCTGGTTTTCTCTACCTTAAGATAAATTTACATGAAAAGTCTCATGCTTGTGAATCATTGATTGCAAGTTGATGAAACTGGCTGAATATAATCTATAAATGACATCTGCAAGATATTTTATCTTTCTTTTTTTCCCTTTCAACACATTTTCCTATAATTTTGAAAGGCTCTACTTATTGATTCATATCTTGACTGGAAGAAATTGCTGTGGATAGCATGAAGAATAGAACAAAACTGGTAATAGAGCAAAAGGAATATAAGAAAATCAGGGGACAAATGAGAGGTAGACATTTTAGAGAATCAGGATGCTTAAAGGAAGAATTTTAAGATAAAAGCAAACGACATGCCTTTACTAACTGCAGAATATGAATTTAATCCTTCAGAAAAGTATCTTTTTTTTTTTTTCCATTGAGTTAGTAACAGAGAAGTCTTTACTTGAAGATTTTTCCTGTTGACCACCAGAGTATGCTTTGAATATGACTGCAGTCCTGGTTCGTATGAAGTACACAGTGATGAAATCTCTTGGAAGTGATTAAAAACCTTGAGAATACAATCAACAATGCTAGAGTTTGGTACCCTAAAGTAACAGAAATATTATACAAAGAACCTGAACCCTTGTGAAACCAGGTTACAGTTCCTCTAAGCTTGTGCAGAGATTTCATTTTGAGTGATATATTAAAGCTGCTTTAAGCCATGCTGTATATAAACATAGGTTTGTGTTTCATTTGGTGTAAATACAGTCAATCTCTTTAATTGGGGATGGTCTCTGCAGTACCTAGAGACAGGGACCCCACAAAAATGCCTTAACAAGATCCATCTAGGGCAGGGTAGTGGGGCAGAGAAATGCTGGTGTGCACATCGCTGTGTGGTGTGCTGTAGTTTACTGGCTGCTTGTTTGATAACTGGCAGGGAATCCAATCCAAAACTGACAAGATTCATGTCTTCTGCAATGCCTGGACAGCAGGGTCCTGTCCGTTCCTTTCGCCTGCCAAGCAGCCTGGCACAGTGAGTGGGGTGCAGATGGAACGGCACAGCTCACCTGGGCACTTGAGGCACCTTTATCTGCAGTCTTACTGAACTCTATTTGTCTTTTTGCTGGTATTTTCCCAAACTGAAAACTGAAATTTAGAGCAGTGCAGTCATTATTTAAGTCCCCTTGAAAGCATATAACAAAAAAGGATAAATATCACTTTGCAACTAAGCTGAATGTTGTAACAATGTGATGTAAGTAGTGGCATATTAATAACTTTAATTTATCACAACACTCTCTTAAGAATGCAATTTATTTATCGTAAACCAGTCTAAATTATTGAAACATTATACCTTTAGAAATATCCTCTGTATTCTTTGGATTTACCTTTTCATTGTTTCTTACTTCTTTCAGGTCTGGTCCTGTCTATGTCCATAAAATTACCAACTAGCACCAAAGAGAGAAGCAAAGTTAGAGACAGCAAGAAGTTGGCACTGAACAGTTTAGGGAATTGGCAATGGAATTTGGAGCCTTTCGTCTGTCAAAACCCTGCTGATGAGAACTGCACAAACAACTAATGGGGATAAATAGTGTAAGCTCCTCATGAAGAAGTAGGAAAACTGCAAAATGCTGGAATATTTGGTGCTTTCTGAGGGAGATCTGGGAGCAAGAAGAAGGGACAGGTTTATAGAAATAAAAAAAAAGGAAAGAGGTGGCTTAGAATAAGATGATCAAAAATACTACTAAGAAACCATTGGTGTCTTTGCTAGGTTGTCTTTGTCTCACCTTCAGTGAACAAAAGATTATTTAAAATAAAAATGTTGCTATAAATGTCCATTTTCTCAGGATCAGTACACTTATTCTCAGTTCTGGGAGTGTTAGTGGTTAAACACAAACAATTTCTATGGATAATTAGAAGATGAGAGAATCCAGAATAATTTGTCCAAAATACTTTGTGAACCATAAAGTTGTGTGCAATGGTCTTGCTTAAACAGGGAATACAGGCTACTACACTTTCCAGGCTTCAAGGTAACTCCAGTTTGCTGTAATTTCCAGTTCAGGATTATCCTTTGTGATCCTCTTTCATTTGTCCTTTTTACTGAATATTTTGGCTTGTTGATAATTTGAATTTTAGGTTTCATGACATTCGCATTGTAACCATGTAAGGTAAAGAACTTGAAATCTGTAATTATCAATACTGTGACTTATTTTAGTGTTTTAGAGCCATACACCTTCCAGAGGTTAAAGTAGAAAAAACAATGACATTGTTTTGTACCGTATATTGATTACAAGTATGTAATAACATCTCTGGCTCTGAGGAGATCACTGCTTACAGTCAAAACCACAGTTTGCTTTTAGCCTTATCCAAATAGGCTATTAAGCTGGCAGGTGAATTGGTTGTTGCCCTTCTCAGCTCCTCAGGGCAGTATATTAACTGCATGAGCATGTTAAAGCAAATGTTGATTTCAATCTAAACCAGTAAAAGCAGCAGGGAAAAATTGCCAGCTTGGTATCTTTTCACCTCAGCTGACAGGAAGGTTCCCTAAAATTTGAAAAGAAAATTATCCAGTCTGAGGAAAAAACCAAAACAAAACAAACCATTCCCAGGGCAGACTTTGCTCCTAGCGCCTAAAATCAGCTCTGCTTCCTGTGTGCCAGTTTCTGAGGGAAATAAAAAGCATGCAGTCGAGCACAAATGTGCCCTGAAATTTTAAGGAGAATGTGCATTGACCTTTAAGCATCATGCACACTGTTGAAGAACCTACCTACCAACAGACAATTATAAACCGTCTGTGGTCCGTGGGGAATCCAGCTGTGGTTTCCTGCCTGCCCTGCTCCTCTCCTGGACGCAGCCATATTTTGCAGCATGACCCTGACGGGGAACGCTGTAGGGAGGTGCAGGGGGGCTGAGCCGAATTGCTGCTGCTGTGGTGTCACAAAGAAGAAATCTGCAGCTCAGCCGCTGCCTCTGCCTGGTGCTTGCTCACTGTGCTTAGTAAAGAGAATTTTCTTTTACTCCCCAGTAAACTGCTTTCAGTTAAGCTTTGAATCTTGCTGGATTTTGTTGACACTGATATGACTAATCCTTCTGAGGTTGGTTATACTCCTGGTCTGGGAGAAGAAAAGGTCTCAGCATGCCCGCGCCACCAGGTTCTGTGTGGAAGAGGAAGGCACCAGAGCAGCGCTGTAACACCTTGCGAACAAGTGGAGTGATGGCAGAGGTCAGGGCTTCCTTCGAAGGAGGTGTGGGCAGGCTCAGCTTTGAGGACCTTTGTGCCCATATCTCATGGGGGATAGTGATGCATCTTCCCAGCCAGTACCTGTCCCTGTCCCAGTTCTTGGTACGCTGCTGGTAATGTCTGAGCAAAAGGGTCATGGTTGCTGAAGCGCGTGAGCCTTCCTTCACTCAGCAAGAGGTGAGATTTAACCATACATCTCATCCAGGTGACTTGATTTAATCTTTCTTTGTTACACATTAGCTTTTGGAGGACTTGGTAACATTTTTTTTTTTTCACTTTATCCCTGGATGAGTAGATCTTGCAATATGTGTGTTGCCTTTCTTTTCCACAGGATAAAATAAATTTTTCAATTAAATGCACAGTCTAAACATTTCAGAACAATTTTAGCATCTTCCTCATCCTACTTGTGTCCCACAAGTACTTTTAAAAATTTGTTTTCTTGTGCGTGACAAATCTCAGGTTATATGCAATGTTTATTATTATTATTATTATTATTACTACTACTATTACTATTATTATTATTTTTTTTTTAAAACCTATAAGACTGGAGATATGAAGCTGTATTCCCCCTAATGTAATTGTTATTGCATTTCTTTAGCAGTCACACCCACACTGTATCCATCCAATCTTGTTACTTGTGCCACTCTGGGCAAAAAAGAAGGGAAGAGATTTAACAAGGGCAGCTGTAATTTTTCTAAGAGGGTACAGATCAGCCAATGGGAATCCCTTTCTCAGGAGACACTGACGAGAGGTCAGAATATTCGCTTCTCGGGTGAACGTGGCAATCTCATCCCTCGCTGGCAGTACGGCACGTCGGCACGGTGGAAGAAGATGAGCTGTAGGCTGCCAGCCTCCACTATTTATAGCATCAGGAGCTTCAGGGTGTGAGGCAAGCTGTTTTTAACACAGTGGCAATTTCTTTTGTTTAATCATGGAGTAACATCATTTTTAATAAGCCATTACTTCTGCTCAAGAGAGTTTAAAAATGATGCTTCTTTACCTAGTTAAATAAGAGGTGTTCGTGAAATAAAAAGCCTCACTTTTCTAAGACTTCAGATGGTTTGAGGGCCATCACATTGTCTGGCAAATGTGGAAAGGAAAATCAATAAACAGCATGTAAAAGAAAGAGGAAAAATGCAATGAGACACATCAGTCAGGCTCCTGTTCACTCTTTCCTCTTTTTCATCCCATCCATTGTGCTGCCAAGTAGTGTGTGGAGATCCCGTGCCCAAGGAAACATACAGAAACCTGCTTAGACTGAAACAGTGCTTGCAAGACCTGATAAGCAAATGAGTAGACTGATTTGTTGTAGCAGGTTCACTTACAGTTCACAAGACCTATTCCTTCTCTACTTTTCCCCTCAGCACTTTCTCATGTAATGCCTACAGAGATATCCAAGTACTCAGACAGAAGTATGCCAGAGCCATGTCTTTCTGCAACAGGATTTATATTATTCCCAATAAGTTAAACAATTTTACAGAGATGCCTGGTATGCATAACATACCAGGATGTTCATAAATTGTCAGGGAGCAAGGGAAGAAAATCTCCAGTGAAGGTCTTTTTGTGTTTTGACAGTGCCACCTTTTCTGATAGACCCCAGGGACTCTCACAGACCTTCCAAAATTTCTTCATCTTTGTGTCATACAAAAAGGTAATGGGAAGTAATCGGAAATGCAACAACCCTAATTTAACTTGAATGGAGGCATTATTTGTGCATGTTTTATTATACTGAACACCCACCACTATTTTAATTTTTGCAGTTCAATAAAATTCCTAAATTAAACAAAAAACCAAACAAAACTCAAAACAAATGAAAACAAACAAGTAAAATAAGTTTCTGCACCCTTTGAACTATTAAATGGATGTACATAATTTGTACATTTAGAAGCACACAATGTTTTTATCTTTTTTCCATTTTGCCCACAGAAAGCAAAGTAAAAACAACAGGCATGGAGAAAACATGTGAGAAACCATAGTTTAGCCTTTAAGGTACACCAAACATCTTTACAGATGCATGAGTGACATGAAAGGAGGAAGGAATGACCCATGCAGACATGAAGATGGATGAGTTTGCTGCTGGTTTAATAATTCCTGTTCATCCTCAGCTCAGGCCAGGATCTATCTCCATGAATCAGATCAACTTCTAGAATAGCTGGAAAAAACTGACAGTGGCTTTTAGAAGGGTCCTGAAGTCAGTGAGAGCAAGACTACAGCATGTGGGACTGGCAGAAGGAGCCAGAGGCCATGTGGGCAGTCAAACAGTTGGATGCACCAGATTTTGTTGTCTGTTTTCAGGAACTGCATCAGCTACAGACTTCCCTTGTGACCTTGACCTTAGGCTATATCTCAGCTGTGGAAAGCTCTGAGTTTTTCAGCTTCGGTGCTGGATTTGGTCATGCCCCATCTCCAGGTCTAGGTTAGTCTCTGATGTGCACCAACCTCCTTCCACTAGATGCTCTAGGGAAAAACATGCCCTCCTATTAGGTCCCACTTGCAATGATCAGGGGACAGGTCTTGCCATGCTGTAGACTCGCAGATTGCTTTGGTGGCAGCCTAAATCTGGTTCCTCATATACAAAATAGAAATGAAAATTTTCTACCTTAGATAGGCCAATGTCTTTCCTTAATAATAAAAGAATAAATGCATCCACTTAATAATCGCAAAGGGCTAATCTTAACGAATCTATGTAAATACATAAATAGCTAAGAGGGTCATGAGATCCCACTATGTTGAAGTCAAAAAATGGGCAGTTACCTCATTCAAAAACCAGACATTTATTACAGTCTTCCTACAAAGTCACTTCCTACCACCTGCCGGCTCCACGAATCACAGAATCACAGAGTCACAGAATGTTAGGGATTGGAAGGGACCTCAAAAGATCATCTAGTCCAATCTCCCTATCGGAGCAGGAACACCTAGATGAGGCTACATAGGAATGTGTCCAGGTGGGTTTTGAATGTCTCCAGAGTAGGAGATTCCACAACCCCCCTGAGCAGCCTGTTCCAGTGTTCTGTCACCCTCACTGAGAAGAAGTTTCTTCTCAAATTTAAGTGGAACCTTTTGTGTTCCAGTTTGAAACCATTACCCCTTGTCTTACTATTGGTTGTCACTGAGAAGAGCCTGGCTCCATCCTTGTGACACTCACCCTTTATATATTTGTAAACATTAATAAGGTCACCGCTCAGTCTCCTCTTCTCCAAACTAAAGAGACCCAGCTCCCTCAGCCTTTCCTCATAAGGGAGGTGCTCCACTCCTTTAATCATCTTTGTTGCCCTGCGCTGGACTCTCTCCAGCAGTTCCCTGTCCTTCTTGAACTGAGGGGCCAGAACTGGACACAATATTCCAGATGTGGTCTCACCAGGGCAAAGTAGAGGGGAAGGAGAACCTCTCTGGACCTACTAACCACACCCCTTCTAATACACCCCAGGATGCCATTGGCCTTCCTGGTCACAAGGGCACAGTGCTGGCTCATGGTCATCCTGCTGTCCACCAGGACTCCCAGGTCCCTTTCCCCTACGCTGGTCTCTAATAGGTCATTCCCCAATTTATACAAAGGGCTCCATGAAGTCAACAGAACCCTAGGTAACTGGAACCAGGTGGCTACAAGTAGCTGTTTAGTCAGGAACCAAGTTGCGAGAGATACATTCTCGGCCAAATCATAAGAACTAATCAATGCTGGTTTTAGCTTTGGTTGTCTGAACTGAGAGAAATAGTAATGAATGATGCAATGCCTTAGGCCCCATAATTATCATGTACTCAAGACCTTAATTAACTTGTAGGACTGAATAGGAGATGATGTCCAAAATACCATCTGAGAGTCAGAGAATCATGGAGTCATGAAATCATAGAATAGTTTGGTTTGGAAGAGACCTTCAAAGGTCATCTAGCCCAACCTCCCTGCAATGAGCAGGGACATCTTCAATTAGATCAGGTTGCTCAGAGCCCCGTCACCCCTGGCCTTGAATATTTCCAGGGATGGGGCATCAGCCACCTCTCTGGGCAACCTGGGCCAGTGTTTCACCACCCTCATTGTAAAAAATGTCTTCCTTATGTCTAGTTTAAATCTACCCTCTTTTTGTTTAAAACCATTACCGCTTGTCCTACACAGCAAGCTCTACTAAAAAGTCTGTCCCCATATTTCTTATAAGCCCCTGATAAGTATTGAAAAGATGCAATAAGGTCTCCCTGGAGCCTTCTCTTCTCCAGGGTGAACAACTCCAACTCTCTCAGCCTGTCTTTATAGGAAAGATGTTCCAGCCCTCTGATCATTTTTGTGGCCTCTTCTGAACCACCTCCAATAAGCCCATGTCTTTTCTGCACGGAGGGTTCCAGAGCTGGACACAGGACTCCAGGTGAGACCTCACCAGAGTAGGGGGGCAGAGTCACCTCCTTCCACCTGCTGGCCATACTATTTCTGATGCAGAGCAGGATACAGCTGGCTGTCTGAGTCCAGTCAAAAATAGTGTACTTATCAAAGCAAAAATACTGAATCAGGGACAGGTGTAATATTTTTGCTTTTTTTCCTGAAATTGAAATGCTTTTGAAGGGAAAAAATTGCTTTTAGATGTATCATAGGTTTATGTGGTGATGTTATTTCACAATAACCACTTTTTCAGGGCTGTTGCATTATAAAAAAAAATAAAATTTCATGGCTGGGAAATAAGGCAGACCATATATCTCAGAGCCCTTTGCTAATTATGTCTAAGTTCAAAAATATCTGTCATTGACCTCAGCTGGAGCAGGATGGCACAGGCTACGACAAGCATTGCCTCCCTATTCCACAGGAGAAACGTCTGTAGCTGCCTGAAGCTTTACCAATAGAGGGCTCTATTGGTTTGAGTTAAGTCCCAGAGAAGGGGGAACTAGGCTTTGGGGGGGGATTAGGTTGCTATAGTAAATCCTATAACCTATATAAAAGTGGAGTCAGCCGAAGTGAGTTGAAAGAAATGCTTAAAGGGACATCATTTAAGTGTTACTCTATCTGTTTTGTTGTTGCTTTGTCTTGGTATTTTGGAATACTGATGCGTGCTGACTTGCTTATCTGCTTCTGGAAAGGCACAGCCCAGAATGTTATATTTTAGGAATAGGATGATATTAGCAGTATGATAATTTTAAATGAACTGCAGTGTTTAAAGCCTACCAAAAATAAATTGACATGTCTATATATGCTTTATCAAATTTTTTTAGTTATGTTTGCTCTTATGATGTATGTTGTTAAGCATAGCACACAAAGATAGATATACATATTAATGAAAAAGAAAAAGAAAATTCATGTTAATAAACATGAAAATGACTTAAGGAAAATATTTGCTTTTCTAACTAGTTAGGGTTTTTATTATATCCCACTTACGATGGAACATATTATTGGTTCAGCTGTAGGAGTACATAGAATAAACTGAAAAATAACCTAGAGTCTTTCTCAGGTGTTTAACTGCTACACAGTGCCTGACCTCCCTCACTAAACACTGTCTTGATGCCCTAACTCTGCTCTTCACTGCTACAACAGGCCTTTCTCTTCTACTTTATAATTCTTTTAATGCCTTTCTCAATGACTGGAAATATGCGAGTCTCATAGCGTATTCATGCTTTCACAGGTTGGCTAGACTGCAGTGTATATGTTCTACAATGCACAGCAAATGAAATTCAGTTATTTTAATGTGGACAGCACTGAAATGAAAAAAATTAAAACAGTATTAACAAATGTGCTTGTACATGCATAATGGCTAACATACACATTTGCATATAAATATAGTATGTATGTCTACATAATGGAAGACTGTGATTTTTAGGTGTGCTTACCTTCTGAAGACAAAAACTCTATAACTAACCAAGCAAAAACCTTCCATACATATATGTGTGTTTACGTTGATACATACATAAGAAAAATATATAACCAGTGTATAATTTCAGCATGCATGAATGCAGTGCATGGAAATTGATTTTATTGTGCAACCGTTTTTATGCAATGGTGCGGTGACAAGCTTCCTATGAAATAAATATGGACCACAAATGAAAATACTTTAGCTTGCTTTTCTTACATTTTTTCCTAGTAATGAATTCAGACTTCAACTTGGGAAAATATAAAATGATCATGCTTTCAGTATAAATGTCCCTCCAAAAATCAATTCCAATTTCACCATTGTTTTAGTAAAAAAATAAAAGAAAGATCAGGACTATAAATAATGACTACCTGTGATTTTCACAAATAAATATCTCTAAAGCAGCGGAAAGCTGTAGAAACACATGGATATTTTATTTTCTCTTCCCTCATGAATTTTCTGTGTTGCAGGGATGTGTATGAATAGATGGCTAGATATGATGTGGATTCAGATTCAGCCATTTTCTCCAAATAAAAACATATGTTTCCCTGTTGATGTCGCTTTTTGTCCTCTGGAATGCATTAACACATTAATAATGGAAAGACTGCAGTAATGTATGGTCTACCTATGACGTTTAAAAAAATCTCATATGTATGAATCTATAGGTACAAGAAAGCTGTATATGCTTATGCCCATGTCGTAAATCATCCATCCTTTGTTAAAGAAAAAAAAAAAAAAGCTGGAGGAGGAGGGAGTGAGGGTTTTCTCACTGGAACCTTTTCTTCTTGTCTAGAGAGGACCAAGAAATACAGTCATTGACACTTAGATTTTTACAAAGTCATGTTCCATTCATTGTTCCTCTGTAGGAAGGATGCTTTCCTTCTATTTGATTTTCTGGAAGGGCGAATTTTGTTTTGGTTTCTAGCCATGTGAGAAAGAGCTACGTTTCCCTACCCCCAGCTTACAAATTTAACTCATAACTCCCCCCTCCCAGGTAAATAAATAGATAACATGATGCTATGTACAATGTGAACTGATTTGGGAGACTTTCTAGTTTAGTCTTCACAGTCAGAAGAAGTGGATGCAGCTCGATTCTTTCAATAACTGTACATGCATTTTTATTCTGGGGCCCATGCTATGTTTGTCTAGAGAAAGACAAATATGCGAAGCAACCTTGCATGTGCACCTCTGAATAGACTGGGAACTATATTATTGTATTAATTACATCTCATGTAGTTAACATTATCAAGAAGAAAAACAAAAGAAAAACAACCTAGAAACCAATAGCTTAGCTGATGGTGCTTATCTTGAGTGTCTGGCTTCTAATAACAGCACACTGGAAATACTGGTGTGCTATAGCATTTTATCCTTCTCTTTCTTCAGGGAAGATTGGTTCAGCCATCACTTTATTTCTGAAACAATGTTCATACAAAATGGAGTGCTAGATTCAAATGTACTACCCAGTGTTGCTGACTAATATAATGTTATTCTGTCCCTCCCTCACCCCTCTGTAATCAACAAAGCATGCATAACAGTGGAGTGTTTTGCGGTAATTTTGGTGATGTTTTGCCTTGCTTGATTGGAAAGTATTTCTGAGGAGGATAAATATTCTCTCTCCCAAACTCTCCCCTTTATTTCCATTGCTGATATTGCAGAGACTAGTTCATTGCAAGATGTGAAACAAGAAATACAGTAGACTGGAATGCTTCAAAGGGAACAAAATCTGTGGCTCACTGGCTTCTTCTCCCATCTGTATTATTAGCACTGTATAGATTTAATAATTAGGTGATTGTAGACATTTTGATGATGGAGCAGTTTCTATGATCTGCAAAAGAAAGCATCTGTTTTCCTCATGTACCAATTAATTATTTATGCAGCAGAAAATACAGTATACTACCTTGAGGATGAGCAGGTTGGGTGTTTGTATAACAACAGCAAGGCCTGACCCCAACATTAGGTCATTCTGACCTTCAAAGTCCCTAAAACAATTATTTTTCAGACAAGCAGTAAACAAACAGTACTCTCCTCTGTCTTCACTTTCACCTCATTTTTTGCCCTCCTGTCCTCTCAGAGACCCTGTCAGCTTAAACATCCTCTTTCCTTTTGTTTTAACATTTCCTGTCCATGTATTTTATTAGCACCTTTTTCAGTTTTACAGTCCTACACACTGATTCAACTTCAGCTTCATCCCTTGCAAGCTCTACTGTTCAGACTAGGCACTGTTTTATTCAATGTGGGAAATATGCAAAAGCACCCAAACTTCTTTTTTTTTTCCTTTTTTTCCAGTCAGTTTATTGTCAGGCATAGATTCATTTTGGGAAATATATATTTCCAGAGGCTAGGACTTACTAAAGTTTGCAAATGAAAGAAGAGCAGATCCTTGGATCCCACAAAATGTGTTGCTTTATATTATGACAATGGTGTTCACATGCCTGACATCCTCATAATAATATTAAGCTCTTTTTTTCTAGCATTATGTACTTTATACATTTGTATAAATGTCACAGCTTGTAATCACTTCCTTTGTCATCGACGATTAATCTAAAAAAATCGAATAATTCACTGCCCCTTGCCATTTACATATCGCCTGCTACCATCTGTTCTTCTCAGCAGCAGTAAATGATGGGTAATTAACTCAGTGCCTTTGTCTTTCCCTTGCTGAATGTCTGACACATATAGATTTTCCTCTGTGTGTGTGCATGAGTGCGTGTGTGTCTTCATGTGTGCACGTGCGTGTGTGTAGGGAAAAAAGAGGGGGATAGGAACAACAGACAGAAAAAACAAACAAAAAAAAAGATGCTGTAAGCCTGACCCAAGGAAAAAAAGGTCAGTACAAGAATATTTGCAAAGGAGAAAGCAGGACAGAAATGTTGGGGCTAGGAAGGGACCTTATCTTGTGACCTTTTACTCCCTTAATGTCAAAAGAAAGGAGGACGTGGTTGTGGTCAATAGCTACCCTGTGCAGGCAAGTAGCCTTTTCTAAAGCAGTAAGGTCAAAGTCAAGATGCAACAGTGAGAAAAAGCTTCATAAGCTCCTCTTGTCAGCCTGAGTGCAAAGGGCAAACATGAAAACGAAGCCAAATGGAGGGAATACACAATGCCATTTGGCTCCTGGACTAGAAACCAGAAGGTTTGCAACGCGTCATATTGAAACTATAATATAGTGGCTCTGTATATTGCATCCTTAGACAAGTGAGCATGAAGCAATATGCAGTGTAAAATTTAAAAACAACAAAAAAAAAGAAAATAATATCCGAAGAGCTTTTTGCCCTTCCTGCTAAGTACGACAAGCCACCTTGCCACAGAATGGCAGGAAAAGAAGGCATTCTCTTGCCATTACAGAAATTTGACGTGATAACCTGTGCAGTATTTCCTGGCATGTCCCTTTGATATTGTTTATAAGGAAGGTAAGAAAAAAAAACCTGAAAATGGTTCAAAATACTTTTTAGTAAAGGTTTTTAAGATGGAGAAAGCATAACAATGTGTTTCAAGTACCGTTGAATGAGTGTTTATTCACATGTATTTATTATAATTTATTTGTCCTTAGGTAGTATGTAGAAGCCTCCTTCAGGGTTGAGGACCACATTGTGCTAAGCACTGTAAAAGCATGTAATACGACATAGTATTGTCACTCACAACATCCTCAGGGGTTGGCCAATGCTGTGAGTGATGCGCACCATATCTTTCATTTAAAATAAAACCAAAATCAAGTAGACAAAAATAACAAAACAAAAAGAAAAAGAAAAGGGGGAAAAAAAGAGAGAAAACAAATTAAAAAAACCCACAAAGAACCAGAAAATAAGTTTGCTTTTTCTAATGTGATCCTGCTAATCTCAGGAGAGTTACATTGCCTAGACAGCTTCATGCCAACTTAGTTATTCTACTTATGTTATCTCTGTGCCACATGGTACTGTGTATGAAGCTTTGCTTTTTTGAGTATGGGAGAAATGACAATTGTAGATAATTTCCCTATGTTTCAAGACTTTTTCTTGCCAGTACTCTGCTCAAAAGTGCTGATTCTGTGATTCTCTCAGGGCTTTTTTCAAGCCTTTCTAATCAAGGCTGTGCTCTGGGTAACATGCCTTGCTGGTTTTACGCAAGATTTCTCAACGGTTGTACATCTCTCCAGAATTCCCTTTGTTTCACATACCTATATATCCTTACTCAAATCTGACTCCTATGTTACTCTGTACTTCTTGACTGCAACTCCCCGTGTGTGTAATGAGCTTGGGAAGTGACTTGATCTGGTCTGGATATCTAAGTTCACGGAATAATTTAAATTATGTTTAACCTGTACAAAAGATGGTTATTTGATCCATCAGCTTCAAAGCTGAATGGTGTAAACTGATGTGATGGGACCTAAATTGCAGTGTTTGTGGGAAGTCCAAGCAGTACTTACACTGCTAAGACAGTTAGTGTTTGTATCATGAAATTTTCCCTGGCCTAATAAAAAATGTCCTCTTACATCTGTCACTACACTGGTCATTTCCAGCACCTCTGAGAGAAGCAGAGGTGCTGCTATTAATGCCTCTCATTACATTTCCTTTCAGGCTGGGAGAAGATTTCCTGCTGCAACAAACTGCTGATAATTTCTTTATAATATTTAATCTCTAGGGTTTTCTCTAGCTAAGCAAAGGGATACTCAGGTTAGAAGACTATGTTAATACAGGACCACAAGTGATTGGAAATTGCCTCAAACTGTCTAGAGGAATAGACAGAAGGGTAACAAAAGTAAAAGAAGTTGACTAATGAGAGTTTACCTCATTAGAATAGGTATGGAAGCTACAAGCTAGGATGATTAGAATTATCCCAATGTATCAATGGGATAAGATGTTTTGTCTTGTATATAGTGCATGGTAAGTGTGTCTTGAACTCATGAATAAGTACCTACTTATATGAGAGCAATGAATATTAATAATTAGTATTTCTATTTTGTATTGACATAGTGCCTAGGAATCTTGGTTTCAGACCAGGGAACCAATGAGGGGAACAACAAAAAGCTTGACCTTGCCTCAAAAGGCTTAGTGGCTAACAGGTAACAGGGGCCATGGGTTACCAAAATGGCAGAGGTGGAAAGAGAGACATGGGAACAGAAGATAATAAATACAGTAATAGTACACTAGGCAATGATATCAGTCACCCATAGCTCATCTCCCAGGTACCACTTTTTTTCAATCTGGTAGTAAAAGAATACTTAAAGGAGAGAAATTATGAGGATTTTCTGGTATTTGTGGGAAACATTTTCCAAGTGAGTCAAAAAGAGGGAGAATCAGGGAAGAGAGAAAGCAGGAAAACCTTTGAAATATTTAGTAATTTGGTGAAGAAGACCATCACCATATGTTGATTAGAAGAGGTGGTGTATCCATTTTTGTTGGATGAGAAATAGCAGAGTAGCCAGGGCATAGGGTATGAAAGACTTGAAAGTGAATCCAAGAAAGTAATCAACCATGTGGTAGAGAAAGTAGAGAAAGGGGACCTGCTTCAGGGATGAAGAAAAAAGAAAAGGAAAAAATGGACACAGCCTCTCTCTCTCAGTTAAGACAGGAGGAGATTGAGTGGCATAAAGGAATAAAGTAGGGAGATGAGGATGACTTTAAGAAAGAGAAATATCTGGCTATAATGGAAAAACTTGAGTGACAGACATTAGGGAGTGCAATAACTTGTACCATGTGGTGGAACGATATTTAGCTAGACTTAGAGAAACGAGAAACTGTGATACAGGCAATAATCTTGCATCATCTGGCAGATGGACTGGATGGCTGAGATCTTTTCTACCTCTTAAAATCTCCGATAGGTGTACAATCTCTGTATTTTATGGGAGTGCAATTGTACTGTGAAAATACGGAAGTGCACACTGGCTTGTCAGATGACAGTGTGTCAGGGAGAAACACTTTAAAAATCTTTGCGTATGAGGAAAATTTCCAAAATGTTTGTGTATATACACATATGCATATAATTGAATCCCTCTGTACTCTTAGTAGTAAATGTTTTCAATGTATTCAAACAAGGCTTCATTTGCAATATTGATGTAAAACTTACGATAAATCTACTTTTTTACACGTAGTGAGTCATTAAAAGGCGATGATGGTAAAAATCTCACCTGAAAACCATATTTACTAGCAGGTATCTTCACAGCTGTGTACTCATCAGACTGAAATCTCAGTTCCAAAGCCTATATCAGGTGAAAGCATTTAGTATATTTATGTTTTTAAATAAAATATATATAGAACTAATGAGGACAGCTTTTCTTCTTCCGTCTGTACTGCAGATCCTTTATCTGCAGTGCAGATTTCTAATGCATAGCCTGTGCTTGTTCCACTAGCAACAGAGATCTGCTTTTTAGTGCATAAAAAGAAATTTTGACCACAGTATCACAGTATCACAGTGTGTTTGGGATTGGAAGGGACCTCAGACTTTAGGAGGGCTTACTTCCTGAGGGTGTACAACCACCATTGATGTAAATGCACTTGTATACATACAGAAAAATGAATGGTCAGCTGAGCACAGACACTTGGACATATGCACATCCTTGGTATTGCCTGAGTTAGGCAGAGTGTGACTTCATTAAGCTGATGTCTGATTTTTGTTGAGTACTAAACCAGAAACTTTTTTATTTATATCACTCGCACCCTACAGTATCACCACACTGAGAACTCCATCTATAATGACTTTCTAAATCTCGTATATTCATAGTGATGTAAGATTCAATGAACTGCTATTCAAGCATATTTGTGAACATTGTATTTTTGATGGAGGATGGGGAAAATATCAATGAAGTAATGCTGATGACACTAGGCTGGGAGGAGTGGCTGACACGCCAGAAGGCTGTGCTGCCATCCAGCGAGACCTGGACAGGCTGGAGAGTTGGGCGGGGAATAACCTGATGAAATTTAACAAGGGAAAGTGTAGAGTCCTGCATCTGGGCAGGAACAACCCCAGGTTCCAGTATAGGTTGGGAAATTACATATTAGAGAGCAGTGTAGGGGAAAGGGACCTGGGGGTCCTGGTGGACAACAGGATGACCATGAGCCAGCACTGTGCCCTTGTGGCCAGGAAGGCCAATGGCATCCTGGGATGTATTAGAAGGGGTGTGGTTAGTAGGTCGAGAGAGGTTCTCCTTCCCCTCTACTCTGCCCTGGTGAGACCCCATCTAGAATATTGTGTCCAGTTCTGAACCTCTCAGTTCAAGAAGGACAGGGAACTGCTGAAAAGGGTCCAGCGTAGGGCAAAAAAGATGATTAAGGGAGTGGAGCACCTCCCTTATGAAGAAAGGCTGAGGGAGCTGGGTCTCTTTAGTTTGGAGGAGACTGAGGGGTGACCTTATTAATGTTTACAAATATATAAAGGGTGAGTGCCACGAGGATGGAGCCAGGCTCTTCTTGGTGACAAACAGTGATAGGACAAGGGGTAATGGGATCAAGCTGGAACACAAGAGGTTCCACTTAAATTTGAGAAAAAACTTCTTCTCAGTGAGGGTGCCAGAGCACTGGAGCAGGCTGCCCAGGGAGGTTGTGGAATCTCCTACTCTGGAGACATTCAAAACCCACCTGGACATGTTCCTGTGCGACCTCACCTAGGTGCTCCTGCTCCAGCAGGGGGATTGGACTAGATGATCTTTTGAGGTCCCTTCCAATCCCAAACATATTGTGATACTGTGAACCTGTGAATCATAGAACTGTATTGGTTGGAAAAGACCTTTAAGATCATGGAGTCTAACTGTTAAACTAACACTGTCAAGTCCTCCTCTAAACCATGTCCCTAGGAACCTCATTTATGTGTCTTTTAAACATCTCCAGGGATGTTTAGACTCAACCTCTTCCCTGGGCAGCCTGTTCCAGTGCCTGGCAACCCTTTCCATGAAGAACTTTTTCCTAATATCCAATCTGAACCTCCCGTGACGCAACTTGAGGACGTTTCCTCTCATCCTATTACTTGGGAGAAGAGACTGACACCCGCCTTGCTACAACCTCCTTTCAGGTAGATGTAGCATAAGGTCTCCCCCTCAGCCTCCTTTTCTCCAGGCTAAACAAACCCAGTTATCCCAGCTGCTACTCATAAGACTTGTGCTCAGGCCCTTCACCAGATTCATTACCCTTTTTCATATTAAAGCAGGTAACTGTTGAAGCTTCCCAAGAAGAGAAATGAACTGCAGAAAGAGACCAATAATTCCTTCAGAGGGAACAAAACACTACACTATGTAGTACATCACTAAAGAAGTTTTTTGATTACCCGGAGCTTCTGATTGAAAGAAAGGGCTTCAGCAAGACTGAGTGGTTCAGATGTCCCCTAGTTTCTCTGTACATCAACAGATAACACGGCCCCAGTGTGCACAGGTTGGGCCATTATACAAAAGTCTGGGGTAGTTTTAGTGAAGCATTTTACTGCCCCTAGCCAAAATATTTCTTGGTTAACTTGTGACTTGTGAGGAGGCTTTCACAGTGTACCTATCCTGCATTCTCTGGAATATGGAAAGATGTTTTAATGCTACTTGATTTTCGAGAGTGTTTCTTCAGATCTCTCATTAGAAAACAAATACAGGGTACATCCAGTAAAGAAGCTAACACAAATCAAGCATGCATAGTGAAAGAATAGAAAGAGTACTGATGTCTTACCACCACTTGATAAAATCAAAGCATTTTAATTGATATATTCACTATATCATTTGCTCTTGTGGAGCTCCTTGATATTTTGAGCATAAATATTTGAACCTTGAGCTTTTAATGGACCTAGCCTACTCTTTCGTATTGGTTCACCTCACTCTGTATTAATGGTGATATTATTTACTCCCTCCTTCCTGTAAAATGAAAAGAAATCAAATCAAAGTAACCTGAAGTTGTTGGTTCAAAGCCATTTTCTCTATCAGTATCGAAAAATAGGTTAAGAATCTTTTCCACAATCTTTCTTCTGCAAACTGAATTGAAGTAACCTCGCCTAAAATAACCTGGATCTCAGTTATAAAAACAATATGCTGGCACAGTGGCAAGTCCAGAATTTATGGCTCATGTTCATCTCATCTTCACTTGGCTTTATTATTCTTTACTGCTTAAGTATAAAAGCTCGTGACACTCCTAGAATCTCTGATAACTCCTTGGCCAGTAAACTTGTGACAAGGCAAATTCAGGATTTAGGAACCTAATTCCCAACACCCTGGAATGTTCAACCAATGTGGTATCTGAAAGAAAGAAATATTACCCTTTTGTATACTGTATTGCCTTTTCCTGCTTGGTTTTGAACTTTATCTTTACTCCCTTGTCATTAATTCTCGATGAAAATGGAGAAAAAATGTGGTTTTCAGTCTGAAGGAGAATCCTTACAAACTATGAAGTCATTTAGGTCTTCCACACCTATGGAGACATATTGAGATAGCTAGATGAAACCTGTCCAGGCTCTGAACTCCCATGAAAGATTGTTTGCCTGATCTGTTCTTGCCTAGGACAGTGAGTTAATAAAAAGTCTCAATCCTTATCTAATTCAGGATTGTAATCTCTATTCTCATTTAACTTTATAATCCTACTATTCTGTTTGAGATATTGTTTAGACTTTAATTTCAATAGAAAAAAAAAAAAAAGAATAGTAATATCCCAATATCAGTTATTTTTGAAAGACCTATAGGTTGCTACAAAATCAAGGTGAAACATATTGAAACATTTGGGGAAAAACATTACCCACAAATAATTCAGATGCAAATACAAAACTGAATCTAGCTGGACAGAATGAGAAGTCTGACAAAAACTCTGATCCTTGTAAGACAAAGGAAGCTAAGGGCAAGAATTAAGCTTTGCTTAAGATTACTTATTTCTACCTACGTTTTTCTTATTATGACAATAATTTAAAAATATTTTAAAATTATGTATGTAGTTTATTTAACGTGCAATAAGGAGAAAGTCTGAAATGGGAGTAGGGTACTAGCAAATTACGAAACACTTCTAAGAAGTCAAAATAGGCTGAAAGAATAAAGAAAAAAATCAGAGCACACTGCAGTAAAAACTGGACCCCAGTCAGTGCCAGACTGCCAACTGTTAATGAATTATGTCTTTGGTCTGTCGTATTTGAGATGTTGAACTAAAATGTCAGTAAGAGTGTTCATATGCTGTTATTTGATGCTGAAAAATCATAGACAGGTTGTCTATGAAAAAATTTCTTCCTTTCTTGTCTTATTTCATACTTAACCAAATGGGCGTTTGTCTCTATCACAATTGTCCTTGACCATTAACATGAATAAAACCAGGTCTCCATAAACTTGTGGTGTGTCTGTGGATATTTGCTGAATGTTATTTATGGGGAACATGGCTCAGAAGTTTGGGAAGTAACTGGAAGACACAAATAAACTTATTTTAACACCTATTGAAATAATAGTTTGCCTTGTATAACCCACATGTAGCTGCATTATTAAATTTTTTATATTCTCATAAGAATTCAGAGATAAATCTCCTGACTTAATCAAAAGGTAGCAAATATGTAGAAGATAATTGCAAAATAACTTCTGCATTTGTTGATGCAGAGAAAATTTTGTTTCCATGATCTTAACTGAACATATTGTCAAGAAATTTTTGCTAGGCAGACAGTGTGAAAATAGAGAAGACAGTGATTATTGTCAGTATAATTTTCAGCACCATAAAACACAAGGAAAATAGTCAAGAAAGAAATCAGTGCCTTAACAGATCTCAGGTAGCCTTTCCATATAGTTGGCAGAGAGGACCACAACAAGTCATTAGTCAGAAAAGACTGAGCCACAGTGTCAACCTGAAAATTGAATACAAACTGGACCAGAAGAAGTACCTATAGAAGTTTGCAGATATTATGGTTAGAGTCACTGCACATGGTGGTATTCCTAAGCTGCTTCTGTTTCCAGTAACAAATTGCAAGCTCTGAGTTTTCTGTTCCTCCATACAGCACTGTGCTTACATATATGCCCTGGGGAACTTCAGGAAATTAATGTGTGTATATTTTAGGTTGTTCCATGACTATAGTTTGGTACTAAGTCTCCTAGAGGCTTGACCTGGCATCTGTTGAGTACTGATGACTCTTCCAACACAACAGTTTCCCCCTCTCCCTCTATGTCTTTCAGTAGCAGTTTGGTCCACTAGAATTTGATTTTAGGCATCAGCCTCTTCCCAGTAAGCATTATCTGCTGTGTAACATAACCCATTAATGGATATTCATCACTTCTAGAAGGTGAAACCTCCATGTCATGTCGTTCTTCTAGATAAGAAGATAAACATCAGACTATCTAAAGAGAGCAGTGTATCTGCCAGGGTCTGGGTAGTTTCTGAAGTAAAAAAGGGAGCATTTTACTAGTAAAAATATTTTAATCTAATTTTGTAAAGCAATAAGACAAGGATCAAAACATCACTACTATACTTTTGCAGTAATAGCTGGCTTAAGAATAAAATGCGTTGGGCTTAAAGGAGTGGTTTGAAAGTTGCAGTAGGTGTGCCTCATGATTCAGAAAAACATTCTACAATAAAATGAAATGTAGTGAATATTCTTATAGTGTCAGTGTAAGGGACTGCTTATGTCTAAGTCAAAGTGGGAAAAAACATCATATCTACTGACTTATAGGAGCTGTATTATCTCTGATACTATGGAACTATTGCAACACAGTCTATGGTATGACATACTTCTTTCAGCATTGTCTGAATATAAGGAGTCGATTGTCCTTCATGTTTGTGTATAATGATCTGTTTTATGTTAATAGATTGGTCCTGCTCCGGCGAGAGGATTGAACTAGATGATCTTTCAAGGTCCCTTCCAATCCCTAACATTCTGTGATTCTGTGATCAACCCTTATTTCTCAGTTTAAAAAGACCTTGACAATAAGGGTTTTTATTGGTGGGCTTTCTTTGCCAAAATGCCTTTCAGTAATTTTTTTTCCTAGGAGTATGAGTAAGGGTTATTACTTTGAGACCCAGACCACTCTTGGTGATTTTGTGGATCCCAAGGAGATGGGGACAGGGTGCGTGGGTATTGCTTTTGTGTTCAGAACCAACATTCTTTGAAAGACACACTGACTTCCAAGTGAGTCTTTATCTTTTGTGGAGATTCCAACATTTTGTTTTGAGAATAAGTTAACATGTCTGTTAAAACTTGTACTTGAAATACCAGTTAAACCCTGCACACATGTCAAACCATAGCTTTTTGCTTGTCCTCAACTATGGGAAGACTTTTAGCTGTGGATGAGGAATTTTTAAAACTTCCCTGAAACAGATTCAAAAGAAATCCAGGTTTTTAGGGTGAGTACACAGAAGTAAATAAACTCCAGCAATATTCAGGATACCTTTAGACTTGCTTTACTGAAATTAGGCCATCTGTATCTTTTGCAATTTATGGTTGATATTATCCATAAACCTACAGTGTTACGCTGCAAGGCATATCTTGGATCTCCTATCATTCTGATGTAGTGTCCACTCTTTATTCTTCCAACAGTACTGCCATCTTAAAAGTGATGCAAAAGAAACATAGCCATGTGTGAAAATCTCTGGTGTAAACTACAGCATATTTTATACTGCAGCCACATCCTTAAAAATTTGTAATATACTGTCCCACCAGGAGATGTTTGCTTACTGGGACAATAGCTTCATTTGTAAGCATCCCCTTTGGCAGCCCAGGAAAAGATAGCCAACTAACTGACAGCAGCATAGCATTTAAGTCCTGTTTCTGGCTCAGAATTGAATACAGAAGAGAAGGAATTACTAGCTATTGAACTGCAGTGAAGAAATTATTTGTGCTGCCTGCTGGTATATAAAGTATATTATGCACAATAAGAGCTGTTTAGTTCCCCTGGCTTTTAGGTTTACAACTCTACACAATGTTGGTGGAACATAATGAATGGGGAAAGCTTATTCTTTCTTATGGTTTGGGCAATTATTTGGCATTGATTTTCTTAAAGTTTTGTCTTGCATGTCAGCTTTTTGTTGGCAAACTTTGCAGAAGAGTTTGATCAAGTCAGTAAAGATGTGAGAATATGGATGAGATCAGTACTTGGCTCATGCTTTCCTTTTACGAGACAGAAATATCAAAAATAGAGTTTTCAACCCTCCTCTCCAGACACACACCCACAGATGGAGGGATGGACCTGTATTTGATTTATTTGATTTTATTTTGTTCCATGATAAATCTCACACTTCTTAACATTTCTATCTACTCTGCTTATAATAATCAGAATAATCTGAATTGGCTCCACATGATGGGACTGTTTTTTCATTTGCATTTTTTAAGCAGTGACTCTGCATTGATTCAAAATCAGTTGACCAGTTATGCTGAGGTGTTACAGCAACACTTGTTATGCTGAATTAAAACAACAGAGCCTAATTATCCACTGTTTAACTGAGTATTTATGAGACCTTTTCAATCACACACAAAAAAAGTGTAAATTACCGCTTTTCTGATTTGGTAGCAGTTTCCATCTTCTTTGTACAGGTGAGAGTGAACACAAAACATGCAAAGCTGTGATGAATCTTAAACTACTGCCTGCATACTGTTTATTTTCTGATGACTGTAATTGAAGCCATTTGCTGGTTATCCTGTTCTCTAACATGAACAGCCCAGGAAGCGCTATTTGTGATATTATGTAAATCAAGAAGCTACTTTTGCTAAATTGGCCTAAGAAGAAAATAAGTTCACCCCCTTAAATTCTGATTATTTTATTCTTACCATATACTTATTCATATGCGGGTAGGAAGAATGCTTCCATGCTTTGAAAAATATTTTTAAGAAGTCAGAAGTACTCTAAGTGAGCATTTTTGTCTTCTCTTAGATATGTATTGTCACCTTTATAAGTTCATCTTTAAAACTAGGGTGGCTAAATTTAGACACATGACACATAAAACTATGTTTAATGTAGTATTTAAAGTTCGCAGACATACAGACACCTGAATTTTAGGCACTGCATTTGAAAATTCTTCCTTCTATCTATAGATACAATAGCTCCTGAGGACATTATCAGAGCTGTACCTGGGCCTATCAAGAGAACTGCACTGCCCTTCTTTATTATGTTCTAGTCTTAGCTTCTCAGGTGAATTCAGAAAGCCGTAGGTTTCAACTTACTTTTTGTAATGAGCCTAGTAGGCAAAGTAGTATGAATTGAACTCACAGGGGGCATTCCTGACAGAGTTCAAACCTCTTACAGTGTCTTTAATAAGACCTTTCTTTTAAAGTCAATTGGAAAACTGAATAGACCACATGAAAGGTGGGCTTTACAGTTCAGTATATATGTGTGTTACTCCAAACAGAAGCCCTGGGAGAAGAAGAGAGAAGCTGAAGTGGTGCACATACTGTCCTGGGGAGAGAGTTTCAAGCACTTACTTGTGAATATAGTCCATTCCTGTAACGACACTACCTCAGTGCATAACGATTGCTCACATGAATATGACTGTAGGAATGACCCAGTTTCTTATTTTAAAACAATCGTCATAGGACATTTGGGTTTGTGTCACACTAAAGGTCCTTTCAGCTGGGTCTGTCTCTGAGCTGACATGTGGTGTAGGTGAATGCCCTGTAGAAAGAACCATTTTGCGAATCAGCTTATGGGAAACTCCCAGCAGGACAACCAGGTAAGATGGCACCAACAGCTCTGAAAGCAGCTTGCAGTAAGAGATCATGTAAGTGGCTACTGTTTTCTAATTGCCCTGGTTTGGTCATGACCTCCATGTGAATCCCCTTGTACAGGTACACCTGTCTCCTTCTATGCTTCTGGCATGTCCTTAGAAGCTCTGTTAGTGTGCAGTCTTGTGATCACATAAGATTAATCCATTGAGAAACTGGAGACATCTCGAATCATTAGGATGAGCATCTTGGTCCATTAGGAATTGAACTCTGGACCAGTTTTAAGCACAGAGGTAGCCCAACAAACACCCAGATGGCCTCCTTCACGTTAATAAGTCAGGGCCAAATCTCAAAGCTCAGGTTACTTGACCTCCCTTTGCAACTTATGCTAAAGTCAGGCACAAGGGGCTCATGACCTATTTACATGACACAGAAAGAATTAAGAATGTAGCAAGTTCTTTCAGAATTCAAAAACAGGACCAGAAGATGGTGACAGGTAGCTTCGCCTCTTTCCCAAAGCATTTCCCCTTGTGGAAACTTCTGTGGATTTTTCCTTACCTCTCCCCTTCTCTATGTATATGAGATTCCTTAGAGAGATAGCGAAGAGAAGGTACAGCCTTAGAGAGATGAAGAACATTTTCAGAGTTTTCAGAGCATAAAGAAAGTACTAAAATTCCACAGCTTATTGGTAGAATACAGTTGTATAATTCTCTTGGTAGATTTGGAAAACCTGTCTGCTTTTGACAATAGACTCCTAGCTTTCCAGTGTAAATTTTCTTTTTAAGCAGTCCAATTTATAGTCTTATCTCAGTGTTTAAAAAAAAAAAAAAAACAACACCACAATTTCTGGCTGAAGAGCATGATTCAAAAGCCTGACTGAACACTTATTTATCATTAATAGATTTAGATTAGGAGTGAAAAAAAGATTCTAGTGGTCTTCCAAATAGCATACCCCAAGCAAGAAATGTAAATTGTTTTAATATATTTTGGGAAGTTTGTGAAAGAAATTATACAACCATGCAGGATAATTCTTGACAACAGCAAATACATTTTATGGCATGAATCACTGACTTTCCAATACTTTAGACTATCAAAGGTGAGAGGTGACAGGCTCACTTTCACCATATCTGAATTGTAGTGTTCCCAAGGCCCAGGGCTTCTATTGAATGTGTGTGGAACCCAGGAAGGGCGTGCTATATGCAAACGAGTATTTAAGCGTTTCTCCATTTTTTTGTGGTATATTAGATGTTGGCCAGAGTTGGATTCAGGATAAAGCAGGTTGAAGCGGTGCTTTTATTGATGCTGAATTCTGTCAGGAGGCTTACTATCTTGATCATTGTTGAGACAAATCTGGTGACTGATTTAAGAAGGATTATCTTCTCCTTAGTTACATTTATAGAGACCACTGTGACATGTTTTTTTCACACCATAAAGTGAGGATTCAACCCCTAGAATCTGAGAACTTTATCCAACAACATCCTTTAATGTTGTAGGGATTTGAGACACTGGCAAAATTCTCAGTGTCTTTTACTGTCTTCCCATAGAATATTATAGTTGTAGTTCTTGTCTAATTGTACTGATCAAAAATAAACAGCTTGGAGCTGTTCTGTGGTGAGAATTCTCACCAGCCACTTCGTGACCCCTTCCAAATCTCTTGCATGATAATTGATGTGCTAATAAGGCAAATGAGACTTAAGATCCATGAGGTCATTTCCTGTTCTTTGTTCCTATAGGATCTCCTTCCACAGACATTATCACTCCTTTGTTTGTAAGAACAGAAAATCAAATGCAAACTCAGAAAACAGGGAAAAGTTTATGGGGAAACCACTGTGCTCTTCACACTGGCAAGGGATGTTCTTGCTGTTTATAACTGATCCAGATTTTGGGGCAGACACGTGATATCAAAATTAAGACAGCTACAGTTACTTCTGAAATCTAGGAAGCTATTTAATAAATGCAGAGTATTGACTGGCTGAATAACAGTGTTAACACAGAAGCAGGAGAATTTTCAAACTTTTGTTTTTGAATTATTAAAGAGGCTATGCCAGAAAACAAAACAAAATAAAACAAACAAAAAAACCAACACAACAACGATAATCATCTCATTTATATACCTCAGCACCAATCCTTTATGCAACATGAAGAGACTGGTGATCAGTTGGGCCAGTGACGGCAGCTCACTTGCTCTGGAGAGGTTTTAGGCACTACTGTTTCACTGCAGCATGACTGTCTTAAGAACAATATAAAGTTCAGCTGCACAGTTTAAAGGGCATATCTATGACAGGTTCCCCTTTGAGACATTAAAACAAACAAGCTATGAATAAAATCTTCAGTGACCTATCTGCCATTTAATTAACAATACCTGTCTCCTATGCAAGACATACATAAATGTACATTTGTGTACACTGTGCTTGAATCCATTTGCGTGCCAATTACCTGACCCTTCGGTCCTTTCTGACTAGTGTGTAATGTCTCACGTTTCTTTTAAGCTCTCTAGTCTTGGGCTTCTGGTTGATAATCAAATGAGAAAGCACTAGAGAAAGGGACATAGGTTGTATTTCATTCAGCTCATGGACTTTTACAAGGTAGTAAATTCTTGTGTCTGACCAACATTTTTTTCCTGTATGAATACATTTAATCGTACAAGCAGTGTCTCATTTAAATAGAGACAAAAAACTAACAGTAAGCACTGGGATTTTGCCATGCTGTCTTGCTGCAGGTGTTCTTCTGATGCATGACTGCACAAGCACAACACATCGGGATCATCTGCTGCCTAAACCACATATCAGCAGTGTAGGCTTGGTCCCAGCTTGAGCTGCTGAAGTCCTGCTGGAGAGACGAAGGAGTCTGGTGGCCCCTGCTCTCGCTGCCTGCATTTGGGGCCTGTTCTGACTCTCCCACATGTTAGATGGCAAAGGTGGGCAGGCAGGGTGCAGCAATGTGGGAGCCTGAGAAATGGAGGCAGCCCATCAATAGGGGTCCTCTCCACTGGCTGCCTCCAAGGCAGAGAGGGAGGATAGTTCACCTCAGTCTGATCAGAGGGGCAGCCCTGTATCCAACTCTGAAAACTCATGAGGCCGCACCTCAAATCCTGTGTTCAGTTTCAGTCCCCTCATTATAAGAAAGATGTTGAGGTGCTGGGGATTGTTCAGAGAATGGCAACAAAGCTGGTGAGGGGCCTGGAGCACAAGTCTGATGAGGAATGTCTGAGGGAACTGGGGTTGTTTAGCCTGGAAAAAAGGAGGCTGAGGGGAGACTCTCTCTCTACAACTACCTGAAAGGAGGCTGTAACATGGAAGGTCTCTGTTTCTTTTCCCAGGTAGCAAGTGATAAGATGAGAGGTAACAGCCTCAGTTGTGGACACTGTGGGCTCCCTGCGGAGCGGTGGAGTAGCCAGTCCCATGTCACCCCAGCCAGGAGGAGGGCAACTTGGGGCACTGTGCCAGTCTGAGCCCTGGGCGTTTACACCTCCCTGGAGATGGGCTGAGGAGAGGACGGGATATTGGCCTGTGAGTGGTGGTCAGGATCAGGCCCACTGAGGGTAGCCAGGATCAGAAGTGCCCAGGATGTGCGGGCAGGGCCATGGGAATGAGGAAGGTGCACACAAGCTGTGGTCCCCATGGCTGCACCCCTGCCATGCAGGTCAGGGATAGTCGTAGGAAATCAGGCTCAGCAAAGCTCTTCACAAAACTGCCTTGAAGGGTGTAGGGCTGGGATTTCTCAAAGGGTGTTGCTAGGTGAAATTTTGATGCTGAACTCTGTTGCAGAGGGTTGACTGGCTGTCAAGAGCTCCAGCAGCATCTGCATCCTGCTTCAGGAATCATATGTGACACTCGAAGCTCTCAGACCTCCCAGATATCTCCTGCCTTGATACTGGGTGTGATATGAATGATATGTGGAGAATAAAGATACATCGACCGTAAAAAAAAATTTTCTTTGGTACTCCTACCTGCCAGTACCTGAATTTCTGTGTTTCTATTTAAATCATTTTTGCAGATGAGGAGAAATAGATAAAATATTTATTTTCCCTTTGTTTGCAATGACACGTATATCATTGTAATGTAAGAAAGGACAGTGTAACAGTTATAGGAATAACAAATAGAGTAATACAAGAGTAAACATACATCTTTTTAAGAAAAAAAGGTCAGTACAGATTTTTTTTTCCAAGAAAACAAATTCAAGTTATTTCTCATTTCCTTCAAACCACTGTGACCTCTTTATTGCTCTCACTGAATTTTAGCCCTTTATAGATTTACTCTGATTGTCCTTTGTGGCTATACTGCATTAATCCAAGCTATTCATTTTATTCTTTGTCAGGCAAGATAGAAACAGAGTTTTCATATCCTTCTGGTGTTCTTAAAGTCAGTCATATTTAAGATGCATAATTATGTTGTTTTAGGAACTTAGTGTTCCACTGTTCCCCACGTTATGAGCTCTACCTCTGCCAAAGTCTCAGCGTATGAAAATACAGACATCTTTAAGAAGTTGCTGAAGTTCCAGAAAACAAACAGAAGTGAGAAATGTGAATTTTCACAGCAAAGCAAAATATAGAAAAATCCAAGAAGAACAGGGAGACAAACTTGAGTCATTAAATGGAAGCATTTTGTCATAACTTTAGTTTAAGTGTCTTTATAACAATGAAATTGTGACATTACCAGGAGGAAAAAAAAAAAAAAAGAATATCCTCATGGTAAGGCATAGCCTATAAGCCTTTCATTTGCTTAGGGTTGGAAAAGCTATTTATATTTTTTCCTTTTTATGTGCTTTTTTCTTTAACACTTTTTTCTTGATTTTCTTTTTATTTTTTCTTTTTATTTCTTGAAACAAACAAACAACCTCTATCTCTGCTCTTATCTAAGCTAATAATTTGAAATGAATAATTTATTCCAAGAATGAGCAGAGTCTTTGCAAGCAAACTGCTATTTCCTTAAACTAATGTTTTGCATAAATTTATTACACCGAAGTAATACTGAACTTTTTGGTCTCTGATGTCATGGTGAACGCTTGATGTCTGCTGTGCATTGCTTAACTGTTGGTGTTCAGCTCCATCTCACAGTACTCTTTCTTTGCCCTGGCTGAATGTAGGAAACGATTCCAACCCAAATACTTGCCTGAGCAAATTTAAAGATTGAGAGAACATATAATATATATTTTCCCCTGCAGTGCTGAAATTAAGTTTCTGTGAGTAGCTGTACCAGCAAAGACCTTAAGTGCTTTATCAAGCAGTGCCGATAAAGCCCACCATACAAGGAGTAAATGTGCAGAAAGTGTGAAGGTTGAACAGAATAAACCAAGCTAGCCTGCCAATAAGTAACCTGTATAATGTCTACAAGTTTAATTCAGCTTTTCTTTCTCACGCATGCCCAAAGGAGAAGCTGGGAAATTGACTGTCATCATTTCTGTAAGCCAGGCCTTGCCTGAGAAGGAAAAACACCAGAGCTGCTTAGCAAGCCTTCCTCACTATTGTTGTTTTTTTTTCAAAGCATTCTTTAATGAAATGCAATTTGAAGGAAAAAGAGTCCTTATATCCCTGAAGCGAACAGTTGAGCACAGTTAGAAATGCCTGTGCAAATCCCAATTTCCTCAAAATGAATGGGCACTTGTCACCTCAAACAGTCAAAAAGGAAATGCTGGCAGTGTGGGCTGGTCAGTGGACAAGAGCTCTGTGGGCTGTAATTTCACTCCAGTTTGTCTAGCTGGAACCCTAAATATTTGGTTTGGTACAGACCTGTGTATTTGTGCTTAAAATCAGAGAGTAATCACAGGTCTTTTAAAATTTCAGCCCCAGCTCACTTCCATCTGACATAAATCAGTTGCTGAAGGCAGCAGGGACAGGGTTTCCTGAGTTGGGGGCACAGTCCCTGAGAGGCTTTGCTGGTTCCAGGGGAAGTGGGAAGACAGGCAGAGTCCTCTTGACTTTGTTGTGTTTTGGATGCGGCTGGTCATATTTACATCTATTGAACCAAATAATTTCTTGTGGCACAGTTGATCAAATTATTGGTGATCAGCAATCAGGCTGCGTGAGGTGAACTAAGGACACGTTCTGGCCTGGCCCATTTAAGGCAGTGGCAACATTGTCATACAAGGTTGGTTTATTAAAACAGAGTAAAAAGTATAGTCTCTTTAAAACTAAAACTGATATGACCTTTTCTAAATTCTTAGCAGCAGTACAGCAAGCTGCAAGAGATGGTAGGATTGTTACTGCAGAATTTTTAAGCATCAATAGAAAGTACACACCAAGTAATTTCACAAAGTAGCTGAGATCATTCATTGTATAAACTGTATTTTTGAAAGCCAGTTTAAACTGCATGTAAATAAAAGAGTAAAGAAATCACCATTATCTCCCTAGAAAAATATATGTTTGAGCAAATAGTGAATGTGCACTTAAATCCATTTTTTTGCACAAGCCTTAATTATCAGAGACTTGTGCTTTTCTAAAAATGGTAGAATGCATTTTTCCTCACACATCCCTGCCTGTTCATCTTTTCACTTATTTTTCTTAGCTAAGGAAATCCCCTTCAATATAAAGATATTAAAGATTGACATCCAGGCTTTCTTGATGACATGAATGTCAATGTCATACAAATTCAGAATTGTCTCCCCTATTTGAAGTCATATATGGAAGTAAGTCTGTCTTCCTCCAAATGATCAATACAGAAAACTAAGTATTTAATATACTTAAAAATACTTATTCCTACGTGTTTACTGTTATTCTTTTTTTCTGTATCAGCATTCCATTATTTATCTCTGTTCTTGGGGGGATGGTAATACTAATTCATAAAGTGAATTAAGAAAAATAATGCTGTGATAATGCTAAACTGTCAAGTGAAAAAGCCACAGTACGCAACAATCAAGAAGGAATTTTGAAAAATATACTGCAACTCCCTTAGAAACAATACAGTATTGATGTTACATACTAAGGAATTGGTATGACCATTTACTTTACAGAATACATAGTGGTTTTGGTTTTTTTTTAACAATGTCTGAGCAGCATAAAGATCAGCATAAAGACCAGAAAGAGGAATATCTTGACCAAACCAATTTCATGCCCTAGCAATATGCACACTCTGCTTTGAAAGAATGCTCCTTGCGTAAGGACCTGAGTTTTGAAATGCCTTTCAGACTAAATTTGGGGATTTGAATTGTTCAAATTCTTCTTGCTATTTACATTTTACAAAATAAAAATATTTTTTCCCTCCCTCGAGCACTCCCAGTTAAATTTAGCAACATTTTGACAGCTTGACAGCATTGCAGGGATAATGCTGTCGGGTCTTTTTTGGGAACATGGAGTTCTCTGCATTTCAGTTGAAGAAGGAATATTTCCAGTCCATTTTATGTGAGGCTCATTGTAGGAATTCTGCACTCACATTGCCCCCAGGAACTAACAGCAGCTTTATAGCTCATTGCAGATCCTGTTCTTTTGGTGGGGCTTGTCACTGTATCAGTTGAAATGAAAAGGAAGGACAGTTATATTTGAATCTTCTTGCCTGTTTTCTTGTTGTTGGTCTTCTCTTCTTCACACAAGAAGAAGTAAACATTGTCTTTGTCAAATGATAAATGAGGCACAATTGGTGACTTGCATGTTTGTCAACATAAGCAAGATCAAATGATTGCTCAGCAGGAAGAAGCCACAGGAAATCCAATGATTTTTTACTAATTAGCGAAATAATAATAATGTCTGCCTAATGATTGCCTTGTACTGGGTTGTGGCCTTTTATCAGGCAGCTGCAGACTACTGCTTTGAAGGGAACCAGTGGTTTTCTTTGAAACTCGTGTCACGGACTTGGAGGATTTGTGACAAATCTTCTGAGACTTATTGCTCCTTTGTGCAGTTGCTATAATTGAGAAGAAAAATAAGCCTGTTTCTAAACATTTAAAGAGGAAAGTACCTTCTCTCCAGATTTTATTTAGAAATATATTTAAACTAGTTGGCATGTGTGTGTGTGTGTGCATGAGTGTGTATAATCATTTTCAAAAGGATGAATGAATCTTAAGGTCAGTTAAAACCTACAAAAATGATTTATCTATGCTGTTTTCACATAGCAACAGCAACAATAAAAAAGGCAGAGCCTCACCTGCAATACAGTTTTACCACAAAAATAAAGATCAGGAAAACATTATGAGTTAAGCCAGGAGGATGGGCAACAGTTCAGAGCTTGTGGTTCGTATTCTGCATCCCCCTCACATGGATTTTCAGAGTGAAGCTCAGCAAATTGCACGTATTTGCCTGGAGGATTAATCATGAGCACAAGCCTGAGAACCAAAGGTATGAAAGGACCAATCTGAGCTTGCAGTCAAGTGCTAAATTCAGCAATTTTTCCAGAGCTGCAGACACCAAAGACAGGTTATGTATTGGGAAATGTGGGCCACCATCTTTCCTCATGTTAGTTGATTCACTGGCAAAGCAATACTGACACTGATTCAACACTGTGCAGGTGCCAGACCCTTATTACTCTCCTTGCCCTAATTGCCATCAGCACAGCACATCACATTCAGCAAATGGCAGGCACCGCCTCAGTGCACCATGGATTGAATCTGGTTCTCTTTGAAAAACGCGTTCATCATACAGACACTGGAAATCAGCTCGAATCTGGCTGTGTTAAGTAAGTCCAAAGACTAAGACAACTGTGGAGTGCTACAGGACAGACCTGACCATGACTAGCAGAAGCCTGTGGAGCCACGGGCAAAATGCCTGCCTAAATTACTGCCACCAGTTTGACTCTCAACGTATAGAAAGTCCAGTGCCTAAAGCCCAGGTACTGACTCCTGTTTTCTAGGCTTCCAAATAAAATCGCCCAGTTTGAGAGTTGTTGAATAGCTGCAGCTCCCACTGAATTATTTTGATCTCATAAACAAAGCTCAGAAATCTGTAAATTGATGCTAATTGACCTGTGTACTGGAGCCAGAATTCATGGACAATCCATACGTTGAGACTGACTACAGCTACGGGTATCTGTCTCTCATTGTCAGGAGCACTAAAACTCTCTCCCATTAGTTAAATACAGCCCTAAGGGTGAATAACAGAAACAATATTGTCATAGACAGTGAGTGGAAGTAGATTGGTCAGTACGCTTCAGAAATAACGCCAGCTATGAGATGAGCTCAGCAAAGAATGTCATTGTAAGGTCTAAGCTGAAGGGTCCTTGTGTTCCTTTTATTCCTTCCATTTTGTTTACCATTAATTGACCAAATTCAGGTCTTCCAGTAAAGAGAGGGAACAAATCTCATCTACAAAGCTCTGAGAGTGTTTGCTCATCTCTGAGGAGGTACAAACTTGTGGCATTGGCTGGCATGGCATTGTTGTTTAAATGGTATTCACTGCTTCCTTCACCAAAGGAGAATTGGATATGCACAGTGCCAAGTTGTACGTATGCGTTTCAATATTCAGCTCATGCCATTGATGTTGCAATGTTGGCAAGATACCTGCTCTAGCTGAAGAGTTTGGATTAATTTGCGTCAGGTGAAAATGACAATATTGTTTGCCATATAATTATCTGATCTCTTTGCAGACCAAAGGTACCTCACTGACTTTGATGGGTGCCATGACACAAAGAGTCACATCAATTTCCATCCTGCTGGGACATTCTGTCTTCAGGTTGAGAAGGGGACATGACGGTTCAGGTGCCATCAGTAGAAACAATGGACAACACAGTGTTCTTGGCACTGTGGAGTGCTAGATATGGTCTTTTCAGATAGTTGCAAGGTAACAGAAGAAATTACCTAAAAGCATAAAGTCTAGTCACCAGTTCCACACAGTGCTCTCAAAATGTGACAGAAATAGTTGACATTAGAAAGAGTTCCCCTCCAACCTTCATCCCATCCCACCATTCCTGCAGCAGAAGCACTGCATAATGTGACGACCTGGGTCTCTCCTTCCCTTCCTGGAAGCCTCTTTACTTGGCTCTGTTTGCTGTTGTAAAAGCTGTTAAAGCTCAAGGGGAAAGGCAGTGTCAATTCCCACTGCTATATCAGCTTGAGCAGCTTCTGAATCACCAAGGTGGCTGTAGAGGTCTTTTACATGACAGCAAGATTTGGTTCATTAGCCATTGTCCATAAAGTGGTGAAACTTTTAGCAGCCAAGTGTTTCCTTCTGACTATGATCACAATGAGGAGCATAGAGGTAGAGGAAAGGCAGACAGGATGACACCCCCAACGTGCTACCTCTTTCACCACAGCCAGTGATATTTTTCCCCTGCAGAGAGTAGGAAGTGCCAGCTGGTGTGTGTGGAGCACGCAGAGACAAGCCAGAGGTGCCCAGTGAGCTGGCTCTTTGCACAAGTTTCTCATTGGTGCCAGATGAGTTGAATCTTGCCAAACTATCAAGCACATCACTGGAGAGGGGCTCCTGAGGAAGCCATGCATCTCAGAGGTACTTGAATAGAAGTGATGTGCAGGACATTTTCTACTCGGTTATTGTTAGATTAAAAAGGACATTAAAAAGTTTATGTTATCGAATTGTGTTGTAGCTGTGGATAGGTGCAGGGTCATTCCCCAGTTACAGACAGAAAATGTATTGTGTTCATATAAGAAATAAATAGAACAAACTTAAATAAAATGTTGAATTCTGCTGGGCCTTGAACTGTTTTTCTCTTTCTTGTGTTTCTCTAATCTTATTCCACAAGTTACAAATGTGTGATTGATGTCCTGCAAATGAGCTACGACTGGGCATTACTTATTTATTTTATTTAAAATTTTTATTAAGTTTAATAACCCTACTGAGGTCACAGTCTTGCTTCTGAGGAGATCTGGATGGAAGAGGAGTGAAAATGTCACACAGATCTTCATAAATCCCAATACTTACAAACACCAGCATTAAATTTTAACAATTGTGTATCCACAGGCTTTTAAAATGCTTCTAGCATTTCCTTTAAAATAATTAGGTCGTGTTGCATGAATTACAGTTCTGCATTGCTGTTACATATTTTTCTTCCGTCAAAGATAATTTGAATCCTGCTTGGTATATGATTTCCTGTTTAAGCTGCACTCACTTCTTTCTGATCCAGATGCGCAACCAGGTATTCAGGTGTAACATGTCAAATCACAGACTGTGCAGCAATAGGCATGTGTTGATTTTTTTAAGACTCTTGGTCCCATGTGTCTGATGGCTTTGGGATTTTATAAAACACTTGATATGCACCTACTGTGGCTGCAACATCTTCCTGTTGGAGATCTGGTCTGTTCTTAACTCCTGCCCTTATCACTGAAGCACTCACCTTTTTGTTGTCCATAAAAGTGGGCCCTTATCTGTCTAAGACGGAGGCAGGTATGTCTTTCTTTCCAGTGGGACTATTCAAGTCCATAAAAAAGCATTTGAGTAAGGATTGAAGCTGTAAATCATCAGCTTTTCAAGGCACAGAATTTTTATGCATTGTATTTGCACAGTAAACAACCTATCTGCTCTTTGTTGTTGAATATAATGCAATAATATGCACACATGGAATCTGAATTACAGCCCGATTTACTAACTTAAACTCTTGTTAAAAAAAGGAAGATTCACATTTTCAGATCTGAATGACAGTGTGAGGTTTCTAAATCAATATTTAACCTCACCTGATTATTTTTATGTTTACCTTAAACAAAAGAAAATTTTGACTTATTTTTACTTTTTTTTTTTTCTTTGAGCAACAGCACAGAAAACATTTAGTCAATGTGTTTCACTGTCGCTGTTTCCATCCAATAGCTTTTACTATTTTGACTTCACTGTTGCTCTGCAACTTTGGCAGCTAGTGGTAACTCAGTTCACAATGTTCTTAGAAAGGCCTGCTTTGATTCTGAAATTGCCTTTCATCTTTTTCCCAGGTGCTCATGACAGATAGCATGGGGTTAAGGCAAGCTTGAAAACTGCACACTCTTCAAGAAAAGAACAGTGTCTCAACTAGCTTTCTGCTCTCTATTTCACTACCTGTATCTGGAGGTGCTGCATTGGTTTTGACAGCATTCACACCAGTCTGTCTGAGACAAGACTCTGGTTCACTGCCTTGCATATTCACTGGGAAAAAAAAAAAAACGCACGGGTCCTTGTATTCAATAAAATATTGATAGCATTTTTGCTGCTTTCACAAGGCAGGAACAAAATGGTGGCACAAAAGAATTCCCCAGCCAACATATTCTGTGCTTAAAATGCATTATTCAAAACCCCAGAAACTGAATGACCACAGGACATTTTAGTTCAAGAGGGATGCCCACAAGTGTTTAACAAAAAAAGAAGATTACTGAATTTAGCTTACAGTCACAAGAAAAAAAAATAAAATCAATACTGCATGATGTAATGCAAACCAGAGTCTCTGTCATTAAGGGAAATAGCCTTCTTTGAAAAGTAAAAACAGTTTCTGGAAGATTGCACGAAGTAAAAAGCCACTATGTATTGTGAATATCAGCTTTTTGGATTAGAGATTTTGTCTGTTGCCTGGAAAGCTAATCCTTTAATGGAAACTTTGGTTTCATTTTTACAACGGAAACTTATTAAACAAATTAAGGTTTTATTAGCATTTAGAAGTGAAGGTTGTATTATATTTTATGAGTTTGAATGATTTATAACATTCTTTCTGATATATTGTTTCATTATTGTTTATATACTTTGATTAGCATAAGTAAAGCTTTATAGCCTTGCAGCGTGAGTCTCTCTCTTCACTCTGGCAGACCAAACTTTGACCCAAATTTCTCTCTGTCTTTTCATCTCTGCAAAGTTATAGTCTGATCTGAATGGAGGTATCTGGGGTAGAAGTCACAACAGCCTTTACATTTCTGGCTTATGAGACAAAAAGGTGTTACATAATTTCTGGGCCGCAAAATACCCTTGAAATTTCCTGGTGCTTTGAATATTGCTTTCTCACTAAGGCACGTTCTTGTGCACTGTCTTATGGAAAATCTCTTCCTAGTAGGATCCAGCTAGTGCCATGGTTGCCATGTCCCCTTCCACCCCTCCAAAAGAAGTCCTTGGCTTGCTAATGCCATCAGTCTTCTAGAACTGGCTAAAGCCTATGATTTATAACCTAAGAGGTGCTTGATTGAAATTTGTGCCAGTGTTTAAAAATAAAGCCATATGCTCCTCACCATTATTTAGATGGATGTATGCAGTGTAAGGAAGAAGAGATTGCAAATCTATGGAAAGACACATGATACCTCTACAAATCAATGAGAGTCTGTGGCAGACTTCCAAAAACTTACTTTTTGGTACCTTCTCTGTAATAATTTGTTTCCTTGAATATTGGTAATACGGATACCAGGGACTTGTGGTTGATTCAAAATACCAAATGTATGCAACAGACAAATTCCAGCTAGCAATAAGATTCATGTGGTTCTTTAGGACACCATTAATTAAACCTCACAGCATCCCAGGGACGCAGATGACAGTATCTTCATTTAGCACATGGTAAAGAGCCAGCAGAAGGTCAATGGCTCTCCACTGCATGAGTCAACAAACACCACTGGCATTTGAGCTTTTCTGTGAGTGCAAAGTTGGTAGACTTGCTGCTCTCTTAAAGGATGACCTCTGCTTGCTTACCTCTTAATTTTTTTTTTCCTGAACAGACTCTAAAACCTCTGATAAAAGGCTACACAGTACCAACTGTATGTCCCCACATGGGGTCAAATTCAGTTTTGCAGATGCAAGTCTGGAGTAACTTTCCTGCTATTGATACAACTGCAACAACTCACCATGGTATAAATAAGAGCTGTGTACAGGCCAGTTTATTAACATAAACCAAGTTAAAAGTAGACACTGATCAATGGGTTACATTTCTTTGAAATCCCTGCTGCTTCGTGGTTTACTAAGGATACACGTGCCAATTCACACTGACACAGTCTTATACCAAAAGAAAAGGCAGTCTTTTCAAAGACAACTGCCTCTGTTCTCTTCTCAGTGTATAAAGGCATAACCAGACATTTCCTATTAAGAGTAAAAGGAATTATGCAGACTGAATGTCCTATGCACCAACAGTAAAATTGCTAACTGATAAGAAGAACGATGGGTGTGCTACTATTTGTAACGCAAAATGATCAGAACAAAAGTCAAAGCTGTAATGCATTCACTTACTTAAAAATGTGTATTGTTATACAAGGCAATTAAAGAGCTTCAGACTATTCTCTGTGTAATCTGCCTTTCAGATGAGACCTAAAATTGAAGCATTTGATTATTAAAGCTCAAGTGGCAGTTTTCATTAAAGGTTTTAACCCTAATGTACTCTCCAAATTCTAAATCAATTCATCATATTCTTCATTCCTAAGCTCTCCATGGCTTTTGAGTGATATTCTTCTCTTCCATTCCTAAAAACTGTTCTAAAAGTATTACTCATACCATATGGCTACCTTGCATATCCATTTGAGTAGTGAATCAAGTGAGTAACCTTTTTATACAGCTTATAAATTGTTTAAAAAAACTCTGACCATTTGATATACATAATATGTTCTTCCCATCTACCTAGAAAGAGAAGTAATTAAACAATAAACCTTTTATATGTATACTGATAGTCACAAAGCTCTAACTTCTGACTGGGAGAGGATCTCAGCATTTCAAATAATAACACTAAATAATTATGATGCTATTATTATTAATAATAATAATAATAATGATGATAATAATAATAATAATAATAATAATAATAATACAGTTATCATAACCTGCTCAAATATCAAAGTTCAGTTGGCTCTGAAGATAAATATCTAATAGAGTCATCAAAATATTAAAAAATATTTTATCCAGACAACCTCTTATTGAAGGAAGGGTTTCCATCAAGTGCACTAAAAGCCCACCACACTCTCTTCAGGTCTCACAAAACTCAGCTGCATTGAGTCTAAGAAATAAGATAAATGATGTAGTCTTGAGGGGTAGATAAGGACTCTTGGAACTCTTGGCAATTAAAAAATTTTGTGAGTGTGTAGTAATCATGTACCAGTAATCTTCTCAAGCTTTCAATTAAGTATTATTTGTATTCTTTGAAACTGCACAGTAGCTGAGATAGGACCTGGTTTTGCATATTTATACTCTATCTGGCATATCCAAGTAAAATCTATATTTGTAAGATAGGTAAAGAGGTTAATATAATAACAGAAACAATGTATTTTTAACCTTGTTAGCTAATATTATCTTCAAGGAGTTCAAGAAGCAACAAATGATTAACACATCTTCACAACATAGGTTTTCATTTTCTTGTGATTTAAAAATGAACATAGTTTGAATTACTGTATATTCTGTTATGCATGCAAACATAATCATTGATACAGTTCTTACTAGTGGCAGAGAACGAGGTGCTTACATCGTGTTACAAATGTACAGAATTTAGTGGTGACTACTGGCATTTATAAAACTGTTTTTTTTGCCTAATACCGTGTTCACTCTTTCTTTTCGATCACAGCAAGTAACTCAGTAATAAATGCTTTTATATGTAAAGTGTACTTGGAATAGCTTCACTACTGAAAACCTGAATGGGGGAAAAAGCACACAGTAAGACAAAAAGAATTTTAATAAACATGTATTCCCAGGAGGACATGGGTGTACTGTAAATATACCACAGTGGTATCAAAGCAACATTTCTTTTGAACTGAAGAATGCAAATAAGGTTTACCTTACTTCCATATCATTTGCAGGTTTTAATCCTAATAATATGTTATTTTTGAAGGAAAGCTAGATATACTCTACCCTTGTTTTCCACCTGAAAACTGGGTCTTGCTAATGACTCCAAACTTCCTACCTGTCAACATTTTTACAAGGTCTGGAAAGCATTTTCAAGTTTATAAATAAGTTAGGTTGGAAAATAATCTTCTGTGAATAAGGTAAACTTTTGAACATTTGTGACTGATGATATTTTTCAACAGCTGGTGTCACGTTCTGCCCTATAATAATATATATATGTAGTTCCCCTTGTAGTCAGGGGGAGATGTATTTGGGTACCTTAGTGCTGAACTTGGCTAAGAGTTCAAATTGTTTAAATGTTCGCAGTGTGCAACTTAAGCAATACTCTGATGCCATGGTGATAGCAGTATTTAGAAACTCATCCAGAGCCCAGATCTGCTCCTTCTGATGTTAGTAAGATCATTTTAGTTGTTGCTGTCTGTAGCAGGGTCAAGCCCTTGTTACCTATGGAATAATGTTCCTCCCCAGGAGAAAGCTTGTCTGCCTAGGTTATATTTATTGTCACCTTGGTACTTCCCCTTAGAGGTACTTAACTACTCCTTATATCTGTTGATTCTTTCATCCATAGATCCTTTGATTTTCAGTTTCATCGTTTTGCACTACAATGGATATGATTACATGTGGGTCACTCCAAATGATTTTTGCCTTTTTTGTTGTTGTTAGTTTGCTATTCTAGTTTCTGATGATTGCATAAGATGTTTATACTGTAGAAAAATCGTGTTCAAAGTTGGTAATTTTTCAACTTTTCACACTAGGAAAAATATAGAATTACTTATGCCTCTGCTCTATGAATTTGTGCAAAATGCAGTCCATGAAAGAACTCTTGAAAGGTAAATTTATGCATGGTTTCAAAGAGGAAGAGCTATGACACATCTTTTCTGTCAGTGCAAGATATGAAGCCAATGGAAGAATTGAGTAGTAGTTAGTAAAGACCCTTAAATATGAGGATTCAGAGGAAATTACTCTGAACATTCATGTGTATCTACTACATCATAAGGCCAGCTCTTGGCTCCCATCTCCAGGAAGAAAAGAATTACTCCTTTCTTTTCAGGGTAGTCATAAGTTCTCCTGGCTTTACTGATCAAATATGTCCACAGAGTGTTTGCATGCACTTGCATTTTGCCAGGGGATATGCTGTGTGTAACCCTCAGCATCTCTTCACATGTACCTGTACGCTATTTGTGTGTAGTGCTGCCCATACACCTTTGCAGCAGACAGAATGACTGACTATAAGGAAATATCTAGTCAAGTTGCTGACTATTATTTACTCCTTCCCTTTAACACACTGTATAAAGCTAGTCTGGGATTTATTTCACCTCATTTTACCACTATAGAAATTAAATTATCTAATTACCCAGGCTCCATCTATTGTCAGTGAAGAAAAAAATAGGTATCTCCTGAGCACAGTTCATCAGCTGTCTCTAACTGCTATTTTGGGACAGGGTGATTCATCCTCTTGCACTGACCATAGAAGAAGACTAGGTGTCTAACTCTTAGATGGCTGAGATGACTAATGACAGAAGAGATAAATGACACTCTTGTGAAGTATTTTATACTTGTCTTATGCAAAGAAGGCCAGGCTCTTCTCGGTGACAACCAATTATAGGACAAGGGGTAATGGGTACAAACTGGAACACAAAAGGTTCCACTGAAATTTGAGAAGAAACTTCTCAGTGAGGGTGACAGAACACTGAAACAGGTTGCCCAGGGAGGTTGTGGAGTCTTCTACTCTGGAGACATTCAGAACCCACCTGGACACCTTCCTGTGTAACCTCATCTAGGTGTTCCTGCTCTGGCAGGGGCATTAGACTGGATGATCTTTCGAGGTCTCTTCCAATCCCTAACATTCTGTGATTCTGTGACTCTGCGATTCTGTGGTCAAGAGTCTGGTGTACAGCTGCCAACTTCCAGGTCAGTTAGTGACTCAGAAAAAAGGGCTTTTGCTCTTATCTGAATGACCCCATCACTTGGCCATGTGCCTTATTTGCTCTGAACTTCATTTTTCTTTTCTGGGAAATGCATGAAGACTTATCTTCAAGGTCTTACAAGGCTAAGTTGAAATTGTTAAAGGGCTTAGACAGTCCTCAAACAAAGGATGTATGTAAAGGGAACGTACACTATTTAACAGCTGTGATGGGAAGGTCTCTTCTATGAATAGCAGCGTACATGTAGAATGCTGTTTCATTGTAGTTAAAACAGCTTAAGGGATCCATGTATCTCTTATGTTATTTTACACGGCCTATGGTCTAGAACGGGGGTGTCAAACTAATTTTCAGTGGGGGCCACATCAGCCTTACAGTCGCCTTCAAAGGGCTGAAGTTAATTTTAGGACTGCATAAATGTAGGAGTTGAGATGTGGCCCCCCCTGAAAATATGTTTGACACCTTGATCTAGAAGACAAATCCTTTAAATCAAGCTTACTTTCAGCCCTTTATCTCAGGTAACTACTTGAGGCAGATATGAGGGAGGTAAGCAGGCAGTAGGAATTGAGAACTCTGGATTTTTTATAGAAATGGTAAGTGGATAAAACTTTATAGGCATTACTTCAAAAAGGTTACCCCCAGACAATCTCTTCTACCACTGTCAGCAGAGAAAACAAGTTAAATGCTTGAGTTAAATGGTTTGTATATAATACATTGTCCTTTTGAATAACTGAGTTTGAATCCATTTGAATCAACAATATTACCTGTCATAAGGAACTACAGTTTTCAATATCAAACTATCTTGAATAAAAGCCATTACTCTTTTTTAAATAAAAAGTTATTTAATTTGTGCTCTTAGCAGCAGAAGTCCTACTGTTAACTTTACTTAATGTGCCTTTTCTGTGGATACTTCTTCGCAACACTCTGCTGCCAGTAGCTGTGGCTGAGCAGCATCACTTATTTGACAATTCAGTATAACTAGAGGAGAGGCAGCCCTGATTATTGCATACATTTTCAGTTTTGCCCCATGTGCACGTCAGTTCAGATATGACATCTTGTTTTTTTTCTTGTTGGGATATTTTTCTTTCATTTAGCTTATTTTGTGTGTATGAATTAAAGAGGGAAGAGTCTGGGAATGAAAAAAAAATCCTGTGAATTCCAGTAAATGCAAAAGAAGCATTACTGCTAAATCAGAAGTAACTGCTGCTGCTGTGTGACTGTGACTATTTACCTATGTCTCCCCATGTGTTTTGGTCTGCAGCCATTAATAGCTTGGACTCCATGAAGCAGCAGCAAAGGGGAACGTGTCAGAGCAGCAGGCCAAAATTAAATTACAGCGCTTTGCATTAAAATCTCCACTAAGCAATGGAGGCTTGTAATCGTCTGGATTTTCCTTAAAGACAATGGCCCTCCATGCAACTGGCTACACTCAGTTAATTCATGCTGTCAGCTTCCTTTAGTGACTGTGGGGAATGCAGTATTGATTCTTGAACTCAACAGCAGCACAAAGAGCCACTAGTGCATGGTCAAAATGCAGCAATAAAGGGCTGGCAGCTTGAGAAAAGCAGCCATTCCATTGCACAAACAAGGTCAATTAGAGGACAGTGCAGCATAATATAAATAGCATTAGCAGCCCTCTTCAACCATGGTGAGACCATGCTGGGAAGATGACGATAAATAAAATAGGGCTTAATGCAGAGTAACTACAAAAATATTTAAGGTAATTTAATTTAAAACCTTGCATCCCTTTAAAAGTACCATAAATAAAAAATGTTTATTTTTTTTTTAAAAAGAGACTACTCAGGTAAATCTTGGTATAAATTAATTATGTACGTATGTAGAACTGAATGGGAATGTATTGTTCAATAAATGGTTAATTCTTAAATTACAGCTGTGGGATATTATGTCTGTCTGTGTAATCTCTTTATTAATACAAATCGTTCAGTGTCATTTGAGTGTAATAATAGGACAAAAACGTATCTGCATTTTTAGTTCAGAAGTTAAAAAAAGTTGCAAAGAATCTTTATGTCCTTCTTTAAGATCTTGTAATTATTATCTTTCTTATGAAAGACTTATTATTATACCAGCTCAGAATTAATTACAAATGTAATATACATCATTCTGCTAATACATAGAGTATGCTAAACGAATTAGGTTCTTAAAATAGATAATGGGCCTAGGATAGGGAGCTAGACTGTGTAAGGAAGTTGAAAAGATTTCAAAACTATACAATTGTTTAGATTGCAAAATAAACATTTGTTTCAAAGCCCTGTTATATAATGAATGTGCTGAAAGCTACACAGAAAAATTAGGTCTACAGTTCCAGTTTGCCTGGAAGCACGAGCCTACTCCTGGACCCCTCCTCACTTTCTTGAGCTTTTAGAAGTATTCATATCAACTTTGAGCATACTTCAAGTCCACTAAAGCTGAAAGCAATTGAACTGAGACCTGTGATGATTATGAAGTCATCATTGTTTGTCCAATCTTACCTATGTTGTAGAGCTGTATCTGCCACACTGCAATAATAACTGTATCATTCTACACGTAGTGTGTGTAAGACCTTTGAGGAGAGATAGAAATAGCAAGGTTTTCCTTGTAAAACAAATGGGTCTTTCAAATTATTCTGTAAGAAATTCCTTCCTACACTGTCAGTGGCATCAGTAGGGGCTCCTTGCCTCAGAGAGCAACAGAAATGCTTTCTGGACTGACTGGAAGTATGGGAACTTTATTAAGCTATTAAGTAGAGTAACAAGTAGAATGTTGCTTCTATTTTTATGAGCTTGAAATATCAATACAACTTGAAGGTAGTGAGGAAAAAAGAACCAAATTAGCTTATCATGATTCCTGACAGCTAAGAAGCACAAGGTAAAGGATTGCACGTCTTAGTATATCAGTTTCTTGGAAAGTGCAGCTGTCATTAATAAATTTTTTGAAGTTGCTGATTTTTGTCAGACAAAATAAACCCAGAGAATTAACACAATAGAAACAAGGCAAAGATCAATGAAATAAGGGGAGTAAGTATGAGAAGTTCTAATTTTTTTGTCACAAGGAAAACTTTATTTTCTTGATTTTTTAATACCCTTCATTCTGGAGTTGTGGCAGATTACAGAGGAAAAGTCCTTATTAGGCACATAAATGCATCCAGTGACTTGTGACCAATTGACTTTTGTGCATATTTTTGCTTCTTTTTAGCCCCTCTTCTTCTTCAAGTATGTAAGCAATTTGGCTTGTTCAGGATTTGTTATTTTTCTGCAAGACAAAATTGAATAATAGCATAATTAAAATAATAGTTTTTAATAATAGTTTTTGAAGAGAATATCGATGAAGCAAATGCCTTTGAGTGGCTGGCTGGAAAGTTTTTTGCATCTTTTAGAACACAACTACAAGTGGAATCAATGTGTTCAGAAGGAAAATCAGATAACCGATGTGCATATCTCCTAAGCCAAAGCAGAATAATTGTAGCAAGATCTGTAGGAAGAAGTAGCATTTGTAGTTTTGTTTTGCATTCTATTCACTTTTCATTGATTTCTTTTGGTGTTACTCAAGAATTATGGACAACAAATGAATTTTACTTGGGGCAATTCAGTAATTTTATAAAGAGTTTTCTTCTTTGTTTATTGACTTTGAACCTGTAAAACATTTTATCCCAAGGGTGCAGGGAAGCAGACTGTTTCTATGGCCTTCTTGGTATTTAGGAGAAGTGTGGGAGACAATATGTCTTGCTTCCTCATACATGACCATCATGTTTCAATGACAGCAAAATATATCTTTCTGCCTTCATCTACTTTTTACTCAGCACTTTTAAACCCAATGTCCTATAAGGATCTATAAATCTATCATGCACTGTAATTACCTCTGGAACATGTACTAGATGACTTCTTCTGACTTCTAGTGAGATGCTTCCAGAGGTTTACTTTTAACCCACTGTAAGGATCAGGGACACATCTATGTTAGGAAATCATTAGTGTTCAGATACCTGTATTCACAAACATTATGCTACTAATGAAATGAATGTTTTCAAACACTTTATTTTCTTCCCAGTACCACTTGCAATTCCCTTTGGGAATGAATTTCCCACCTTCATCTTCTTTTGGAGAAGTGAGAAATGACCCTGTCACTCCAAAGGTGTCACTCTGAAAAACAGCAGGTATTCCACTGCCGCTTCTCTCTGACACCTTGTTAGCTCATTCTGGAGAGAGAGGAGTATTTTTAAACTTTTATCTTCAAATTAGGCCCCATGAATACATTCTAAGATTGTAAAAAGTCGCCCTTCTCTGATCAAGGTAGGTAAGAGTAGAGAGAGAAATTCAAAGACATTGCAAATGGAGAATTATGACTACAAATTTTGCACCTCCCAGCAGATATATATAAAGGAGAGGAGGATGCTGAGTAGTCCAAATAGAGCCAGGAGGCAATTTGGAGAAAGGCAAGTGCCAAGGCAATGTGTTCCTCGGAAATCTGGAAAACTGCAAGTTATGACTGCAGCTCAAACTAGAAAAGTCTTTTTCCAAGTCCCTAAAGGGAAGCGTATGATTTGACAACATACCCCAGAGGAGGCAGAGAGAAGAAAATAGACTGGATATAAAGATGACAGATCTGAGCTTCTTCTTCATTCCTGAAAGTGTAAAGAAACTTTCTAGGAAGTAGAGAAGGACTGTGGCTCTAGATCCAAGTCATTCTCCAACATCCCTGTCAGGAGATCAAGGAGCAAGACTATAAATGGTTCTCATTCTTTTGGGCCATGCAAGAGAAATGAAAGACCACATAGGTCCTTTTTGTCCAAGTCTGAAAAGGAAATAAAATAGGAAGCAGAATTTGCAAAATGTTGGTCCTATATCTTACTGAAAAAGACCAGCTTTTGAGATCTGCACAAGTGTAACATGCATAACACTTAGGAATGGAGTTGATTGTTTTATTTCTTATGAAAGGTAGGAATGTCACGGTTGAGACCATGAGGGGTTTAGATGTTTGGAATTGAGAAGATAGCAAGCCTAACCCCGAAAATGATGTATTTAGAAATGCAGAGGATATCACTAATCTAAAGAAAAACATCATAGTGTGAACAGTGCTTATATGCATATTTAAAACTGGGGAATTTGCAAAAAATATTTTCTCATGATCCAACCAACTTTAAAAGATGTAAGAATTATAGAATCTCATAATTTTGCCTTGAAGATCTTGAGTAAAAAAAAAAGAATCATTAGAGTAATAATGAGAAATTTTGTGTCAGTAGTCTAGTATATCTTAATACCATTCCTCTCCCTCCTCTTTGTTAGGTAATCCATCTTTCAGAGTGGTACAAGCAGTAGCAACTGTGTCTCAGTTTACTTAACCCTTTCAAGTGCTTCATCAGAGAGTCACCCAAGACATGCTCTACCGTCATGCATCTTTGTCACGCCTGTATTTATGAGGGTGAAGGATGAAATGAGTAAGACACATGCAACACTGATAGGCTAGTCAGTCTTGAGGTTCAATTTGGTTATGGGAACAGAGCTTCTGATGGTATCTTTGGAATAACTGGTTTTGGATCCCCTTCAGAATGTGATTTTCATGCACAAAAGTGGCCTCTGGAAAGGGCAGTTTCAGAGGAGATTTTCACCTCGGGTTTTTTCTTATCCTGGCTGTACTCATAGCCAAGAGCGAGAGCTGAATGGTGGTGAAGGAGGAGAAACAGGAGCCTTCTTTTTTTCTTGTGATGACCAAACAGTCTCCAGAGCTGAATTCATAAGTCTTAACGGGTAATTATGCTTACAGGACAGCTGTATTCCTAGCATAAAATAACCCCCAAAACAAGTTCCCACGTAAAAAGAACATGTGATTTCACAAATGGATGTTGTGCTTGCAAAGAGAGGAAAAACTTGACACTTTATGAACTAAATTCCCTTTTGCTTTAGTAATCTCTTCAACCTTACAGGATAGAAGAATAAGAGGATACTGCAATGAGTTGTACAGCATCTGTTTGCTAAATTATGTGAACCATGGACAGAAAACATTTAAGTGTCTCTTGCATATGAGTCTGTAAAGCCTACTTTCTTCACTGTTTAAATACACTTTGCATCATTTTTTTCTCCTGTATCCCAATTAGGTTCCCAATGATACTTTTGTAAAATATCTCTTAATTAGTCTTTTCCTCCTGTGGGCTATCCCTGAAATCTTTTTATCAAAAAAGTCTCCCCTCCTTTATTTTTTTTATTTTCTGCATGTATATAAAAATGTAGACATCAAAAAGTCTGCAGTAGGTAAAACTTTTTCATTATAGAAATAAATCTAGTGATAAAATATGCCTATGAGATGATTAAAAAAGACATATCTTTTAAATTTGCATACTGTTTCATTAGGAAATTTTAATACAATTAGCTAAATAATACACAAAGAAAAACATTGTGAAATGTGTTGATACCTGTTCAAAAGTGAATGAAAAGAGGACATTATTTACTTTTTGTTGTTGTTGCTGTTGTTGTTTTTTGCTTTGTTTGTTTGTTTGTTTGTTTGTTTTTAAGAATATTTGAATGACAGCTCATTCCAAGTGACCAATTTCGGTACTCTCTTGTGTTTAAATGCTGTGCTCTGAAAATGTAAGTCCATAGCAACTCTCAGTGTCCTTTAAACAGCTTATTTCTATCTCTTTTCCCTGCCAAGAACAACGGCTTCCTTTCTGGAAATGTTAGAACTTTAAAAGTGGTTTATGAAAAGAAAAAGGAGAAAGCACCACAATCTTTTATTTTAGCCAAATACGTCATACAGTAATCTGTATTTTAGATGTACAGAGTCATTTTTAGATCCATGGCATCTTCCCACCTCTTCAGAAAAAAAAAAGCGAAAATCAATTTCCTTGACATCTTTTCAGACACTGAAGTTCCAAGAATTCTTTTCAAATTTCATTGTTCTTTTTTAGAAGAAAATCTAAACATTTAAAATCACAACATCTTGAAATCAGGAAGAGTCAAATCAATAACTTTCCATGAGTCACAATCACCGGTAAGATCTACACTCCACCCTGAGACAGCATAAGCTTAAAGACATTACCCTTGAACATATAGGCGATCAGGTGATGTATACAGTTTATCTAAAGCTGGTCAAACAACGTGGTATTAAAGAGGAGTATATGCTATAGTTTAATATAATGACACACCTCAATAGCTGGATAGGAATTGAAAGAAACACTGCTGCTAAATTGCAAAGCATACCATTATTGGACAATACTAGGTAAGTGAAATGCATCATTATGATTATAAATAGGTAATTTCTAAAGGAAATATACTAGATGCAGATGGCAATAACAAATCACGTGTAGAAAGAAATGACCTTTAATGGAACAAAGAGCGGTAAATAGAAGACACTACTTGAGACTTCTCTCTGTTAAAAGGAGAAACAGTCCCTATTTGTTAGGGAGGTACCAGGAAAGTCGCACATCTCCTGCCTGTTGGTTTGGCTGCATCCAGTGGGTTGCAATTTGCAATGCGTGCATGTGTGCGTTAGCGAGGGCATGTGAAAGGACTGAATATCCAATTATTGCCTCTGGCTGTTTATCACTGATGAGTCTAAACAGAGAATAGAAGGGATTTAAAACAAAATGCAAGAAACCAAGGCACCCTCGACCCCATTAGCAGAGATAATAAAGATGATTCATTAATGAAGCCGTGCACATCATCCTTCAGAGAGATGTCTAAGCAGTTGTTTTAGGGATATTTGGCCTCAGGAAGTAAAAGAAAGATGATTTTACTTCACCTGAGCATCTGAAATTATAAAATAGGGGAATATTCTGGGCTATAGACCTAAATTTCAATATTTTATTTTTCCCTGACATTTACAATCAAAACTCATATTCTCATATACAAGGAAAGATAGGTAGCTTCCAGTATCACCAAGAATGAAGACCTAAGGGCCTTTTCCATTGAATAGAAAATTGCAAAATTCTGTACAAAAATGTTTTAAAACAAGCAGCCATAAAGCCCCGGGAAGAATTTGGTAGGAAATGCAGGATGTGAATATAGAATAAGAATTAGAGTAAACCTATGAAGATTTTTCATTTTCTTTCAAATGACTCTTTCATTTAACATTCAGTGAGTCAGTGAATGAATGTTGCCTGGCACACCGAATTTAAACAAAAATTTGGTTTAATGCAGAAATTAGCACTGTCACCAGCCACAAAATGTTCACTGATCAATCCACCACTGAATACATCTTCCAAAAAAGCTTATCTGCACATGTTTTATCTCAAAAGTTGCACAAAAGACATCCTTCTCAAAATAGGGCCAGCATGAAATCAGCACATCAAAAATTCAGTGCCACGTAGCCACTGCAAATTCTAGTCTTGGAGCTGCAATTGCAGTGCCAGTAAAGAGACCAGAAAGTATTTGGCAAGAGTTTTCCACTTTTGGCTCATATGTAAAAACTGTATTACATTCTCTGAGTTTAAATGTTTAGAGAAAATGTCACATTTTTCTACAGTGGAAATTATTCTATTTTTTTAATATTCTCTTCACATGAAATCACATGTGAAATAATGCATTTATTCAGTTATATATATTCTTCTCTATAGGGATCCAAAGGATTCATCTTTCTTATTTTTCTAATACTCTTCCCCTCCAGAAATAGTGTATTGTAACTATGGTATTAATTCAATACATTCCATTTTTATTTTCAATTTCAAATCATTATTTAAAAAAAAAAAAAAATCATTAATGAATATCGAACACATGAAAGCCTGGGTTTATTGTCCTGGAAACTGATGTCCACTAGATTGAAAACAAGCCTTGAGTTAGTAATGGTGGACCGAGGATTCATTATGGTTGTGAACATCCTTTAGCCACATTGTGAGCATTTGTGGTTTATATCCACGCTAATCTTTCAGGCTGTGACCAAGAAAAAGGATGCCAATGTTATTAATTGTTTCTGACCTGACAGTGTTACTGCAGGGAAGTGGCCTGTTTATATGAACCACAAAGTAGCGGGTGAAACAGGGTATGAGTTATCTTCAGCCTCGGAACTTCCACATCAGTTTTGATTATCTGCATAAATTCAGTCCACAGTTAAATGCTCCGGTAGTTTTATTTTTTTTTTTCTGCTTATGTTGTGTAGCTTTTCTATGTTCTAGTTTCTAAAACTGAAAACAGCAGCAGTTTGAGACTTCCTTGTGGTCAGAAACTCGACTCTTTCTGTGGAAATGGATTACAAAGGATTCTTTAAGACAAAATGAGGAGACATATGTACATACGTTCACAGACTATACTGCTTGACATACATGTTCTCATTTCAGTTCATGGAAATTAATGCCATATGAAAAGATATTTCAGTTTCAGACCTGCAGTTTCCCATGGCATCGATCACCCAGAAATGTTGATAGATGGGTTTGTAAACCTGCAAGACACAAGAAAAGTGTGTAAAATATCAGTTACAGGAGGTGCAATGCAATTTCATTACTTCTAATACATGAAAGAACATTCAATAAGGTTAAAATTAAAGAAAGTTACAATAGTTTTTCACAGTCTGAATTATACTATGAAACCCATTGCCACAAGAAGTTACAAAGATAAGAATTCAACAAAATTAAGAAAGGAATTAGACTTCATAAGTAGAGCAGTCCGGTTCAGTGTCAGCCTAATTAGCCATAAGCATGTGATGTAATGAGTGTTAAACTTTTTGCTTTGGGATAAAAGCAGTCTTGATTCTGTTATTAATTAGGAAGAGACTTAGGATGAGAGGCAGACAACTTCTATGAGCCTGCTGCAGGATTTTAAAATCTCTCTCTGGAGCACTGCTTCCACATAGTATATGATAACAAGTGGACATTATTCTGACCCAGAATGGTAATTCACATGTTTCTATCTACCTAAATAAATGTTTTCGATTAAAGAAATTGTCCACAATATTACTACATTTGGCCTTTAAGTCTAAATGCAATTAATGAATTCTTCTGAAGAATGGTCCCATTGTAGAAAATAGAACAATCTGGTTTTTATGAAGTTCCAATTTTATCAGATTAAAGAAAAATAAGAATATATCTGCAGATATGTTCAGAAATTTCCAAGTGGGTCCAAACAGAACTCCCATTTATTCATGAAAATAAAATTAAAGAAACCCCAAACATGTAATTGCTGATTTTCTTATTATTCCTTTGATTTTAACTCTATGTATCTTTTAAGTAGGTCATTAAGATAATGGCAGTAATAGTACTCATCTGAATATGGGTTGTCCTTCTTGATGTGCCTAGTAATATGTTGGTCCGTATGAAATTAAATAGTAACACCAACACACACAGTAAGAAGAAAAAAATGAGTGGATGAGAAATACTTCCTTAATAGCTGTGACTGTTTCTGAAGCCTAAAATGACCCCAGTAAATTACAAACAAAAAGGTCACAGATGCCCTCATTTATTTTATGCTATGAATTAATTAATTAATTAATTAATTAATTCAGGAGTTTGCCTGCAGTCAAAGCTAACTATTACCACCACATTATATAAATTTTGCTATATGATATGTAGATGAGCAAAAGTGTTGTAAACAACCATCAAGCTCCAGGATGATGATAGTATGAATGAGGAAATGGGCAGCTACCTTTCAAATCTCATTTCCAGGAGCTGCTGTAAATTAAGATCAGGAGACATAATGCTTCTGAATCTTTGAACTCAGCTATTAGACTTTTATTGTCCTTACTAATTTCAAAAGTAAACCTGACTCATGGTTCTTATTACAGACATATAATTGCAAGATTGAAGGTTAATGACTTCACAAGTACATTTCAGGGACTCAGGACTCATCCAAGGTCTTGCTAATGGCAAGATTCAAAATTTCTGTCCATGGGCCCACCAGACAAACCAAGGGAGAGAAGAAACCTCTGGTAACTGATTTGCAAACATTGCTTTTGATCCCCAAACCCATTATTTTTATAACTGCAGGATGGTGCTTTAGAAATACTCTTCCAGTTATAATATAAAGGCTTTATTCTTCATAGATCTGAGCACCATGGCTCTACCCAGCAATTCACATTAATAGTTGCTTACCTTTAAGCACTTAAACACTGGGTTCATATTGATTTCAGTAGTATTTCTCACATGCTTCAGGTTAAGCTCCACCTTAAGTACTTTTACAGATAAGAAAAAATTTGCTCAGTGTCTTGCATGACTGAACAATAAATTTTAGGCCAGGAAATAGCCTGATAATATTTTTTTTTTCTCTCTAATCTGCAAAATATGGCTTTTTTAAGGAACCATTGTGGTTTCTCATACATTTGAAAGAATGCAGTTTTATTTCCTGTTTTTTTTGTTAAATGTTATGGCTCTATTTCTTTTATCATATTCTTTCACTAATTGATGTTGTGTGCTGCTGAAACCTTTGTCAGTTGCATGGTCCCTCTACATGCCTCTATGGTTCGAGCAGATGCTTGTATTTTTTGCTTTAACCTAGAATTAAAAAAGACTGTTTCATAGCCCTGAATTACACCCCTCATCCTTGATAAGATAAAGAATAGTGTAACTTCACAAATAAATCTGATAATCATTTTATAAGTTAAAATTAAAAGCTGGATATTCTGCCAGATTTGTCATCTGTGTCAGCTTTTCACTGTTTTTGTCCCATGTGACAATAAAATCTTCAGAGTTTCTGTATAAATCAAAATAGCTTTTTTTTTTTTTTCTTCTCCCCATGGGCTTGATTTAGGAACAGAGGTTGCAATTAAGAGAATTAATGATTGTTCTATCAAGCTGTCATGCTCATATAGCCTACTAGCAACCTTAGGTAACCTGTAAATGGGGAAGGGTAATTCAGGACAGCTTTTCTTCAGAATCCAAGTATAGTGACTTTATTAGTTGCTACAACTGTGGTTTGAAAGAGTCTGAAAGACTATCAGAATATATCAGAAGAATATCTGTTAATATCAGAACAAAATCTGTTATTAATTCTCTCTGATAGGTAAGCTGGTGCTTGAGACATGGAACTAGAGCACTGTTACCAGGCTGGTGGTGTGAGCCCCATGGGTACCCAATGTATCCAAAGGAGCAGAGAATCTCCAAGGTGATGTCCTATGCAGAAAACAGCTGGTGGTCTAAGCTATTGAACTAAGCTCCATCTCTTCTTTCATATAAATGTCATGGTCTCTGAAACACAACATTTAAAATCATGTAGACTGGTTCCATACTGAGGACCAGATTAGTCAACTAATTTGTCTTCTTTATTCTGCCTGATACCTTGATAGATGGGAAATGCATTCTGGCTGTCCTGCATCCTTTACAGTAGGTCTGTGAAGGTCCAAAACCACCCTTAGGAAAAATTCAGGAAAAATCTTTGTAGTGGTTGCTTGCCGTTCCTTCCTCTCATCGTTTTGTAACCTCTTAGTAAAGTAAAATTAGAAATCTGGGAAGGAAAATTCAAAAAAATATGGAAGTTATTCTGCCTTGGAGGGATGTGTGCTTTTAAGGTAATGATTAAATTAGTGATAATGATATTGCTCTTCAGTCCTTCGAAATGTATTCTAAAACTATTGAAAATTTCAGTCAAAGTTGTTTTGTTTCAGAACCTCAAAATCAGATGCTTACAAGTCCTTTATGCAATCTTCTTTACTGTTAGTTTTTAGTAGTGTACTGTAGTAAGTGTATTTTACTGAATGTGTAAGGAACCTCATTAGTTTTCCAAGCCTTTTCCTCTAAAAGAAGACTTCCTTCTGTATCTACATTTTAATATTAGTTCTGTGTTTGTGCATTGTTACTAATGCTTCTGACTGACTATATGGCAACAATATTTACCATTTTTAATTTTTCTCTAATTTTAGCAGTAGATCATAAATATTTTAGTCAATAACTTGTGTGGTAACTGAATGATACCTTACATGTTTTCCAATCTTAAGTTGAATTTTAGTAAACAATTACTGTATATATTATCATTTACTGCAAAATTGTGGGGATTTTTTTGTGAAACTCTTCCCCTCTGAAGTACAAGATTTCTCAGAATTTTACATCTTATATCAGTGGATCTGCTGTTAATGTTAGTTAAACTGTAATCAGTGTATTACTGGTAGTACAAATCACTAGAAATATGATATTTTTACATTTTCAAGTGAGTTTTTTCAGTAGTTATATTAAAAATTTAATAAGTTTTGAACAAATGGAGTTCCCAGTAGAAAGATCATACCACCATGGAGGCAAGACTGAGTATATTTATATGTAATTTAAAGAGAAATAAATATACTGTGTTTATGTTTAGATCTGGCATTATACATTTAAGAAATTCAAGACCAAGATGAGATGGTGAGACAAATCGAGAACTGGATGGATAGCAGAACTCAGAGGTGTGTGATCAATGATATGTTGGAGGCCTGTAGTTAGTGGGGTTCCCCAGGGGTCAGTACTGGGTCCAGTCCTGTTCAGTCTGTTCATCAGTGACCTGGATGAAGAGATTGAGTGCACCCTCAGCAAGTCTGCCGATGATACAAAACTGGGTGGAAGGACTGACACATCAGAAGCTGCCATTCAGTGAGACCTGGACAGGCTGGAGGACTGAACAGAGGAGAACCTGAGGAAATTCAACAAAGGCAAGTGTAGGGTCTTGCATCTGATCAGGAATAACCCCAGGCATCAGTACAGGTTGGGGGTTGACCTGCTGGAAAGTAGCATTGCGGAGAAAGACCTGGCAGTTCTGGTCAACGACAGGTTGACCATAAATCAGCAATGTGTCCTTTTGGCCAAGAAGGCCAACAGTATCCTGAGGTACACTAGGAAAAGTGTGACCAGCAGGTTGAGGTAGGTTATCCTCTGCCTCTACTCTACCCTGGTGAGGCCACATCTGGAGCACTGCATCCAGTTCTGGGCTGCCCAGATTAAGAAGGACAAGAAATTACTGGAGGGAGTCCAGCAGTGGGCTATGGAGATGTTTAGGGGTCTGGAGCATCTTTCTGAGGAAAGATTGAGAAGATCTGGGTCTGTTCAGCCTGGAGAAGAGAAGGCTGAGAGGGGATTTCATCAATGCTTAGAAATATCTCAAGGGTGAGTGTCAAGAGAATGGGACCAGACTCCTTTCAGTGGTGCCCAATGATAGGATGAGGGGCAATGGGCACAGACTGAAGCACACGAGGTTCCATCTAAACATGAGGAGAAACTTCTTTACTTTGAGGTTGACGGAGCACTGGAACAGGCTGCCCAGAGAGACTGTGGAGTGTCCTTCCCTGGAGATATTCAAAGCTCACTTGGATGCATTCCTGTGTGATCTGTTGTAGGTGAACCTGCTTTAGTAGGTGGATTGGATTAGATCATGGAATCATAGAATATCCTGAGTTGGAAAGGACCAGCAAGGATCATTGAGCCCAACTCCTGTCCCTGCATAGTACAACCCCACAGTTCACACCATGTGTCTGAGGGCATTGTCCAGTCTCTTCTTGAACACTGACAGGCTTGGGGCCATGACACCTCCCTGGGGAGCCTGTTCCAGTGCTCCACCACCCTCTGGGTGAAGAACATTTTCCCAATGTTCAGCCTAAGCCTCCCATGGCTCATCTTTCTACCATTCCATGGTATGATCTCCAGAAGGCCCTTCGAACCCCAACCATTTTGTGATTATACTTCAAAAAAACTGCAAATTTAAAATAGGTAGTAAACAATTAAGGTAAAGAACTAGAGAAGACTTGCACTAGCTGCTGGTGGAGCCTCTGGTGCAGGGTTTATTCCATTCACTCTGATGGTGGAGTGTCTGTTCCACATTTCCTCATTCCATTTGCTCCTATGTCTGCCCCAGTCACTACTACAGATGTGGAAATAATGCTCTAAGCAATGTCCATTTTATGTGTACAAAATGCCTTTGCCCTGTGGTAGTTCTGCATTAAAGGTAACATAAACATTATTTCACATACACAAAGAAGCTTCTTTGTAAGTCAGATCATTTAAACTAAGATGACAAATACTAAAACCTTTAAACACATTTTGATGCTCGTGGTTTGTTATTAGTTCACAAATTTACTAGAATGGAGAAAAAACAATTCTGATGCAGTATATCTGAAAATCATAACAGTACTGAGGGTATTGATGTAAGTGTGGAAAATGTAATGGTTCTTTTGCATTTTGTTTGTCAATTTAAATATACTTTTAAATTTATCCACTCACTGTATCTGAAATTTTTACCAAGTTACTAGAAAATTGCCTGGAACTTTATAGCTTAACTGTGTGGATGAAAACAGATCAGAATTGGCAACCATCAGTAAGCATCCAACATCCCAAACCTGTTAGAAAATAACCGCTCTGTCCCATCTTTAGAGGCTTATAGTCTTGTACTTGTTTATGTGGTGCTTCTAAGTGCTGTGTCCATGCATATGTTCCTAATATGTCTGTGAATGAAAATCAAGTTGAAAAGTACCTACAGAAGTATAAAATACTTGCACCTTTCTGACATGGATGTAAGCTTGACAAAGACGGGCGTTCCTGTGCTAATTCCATTTTTAAAACCTTTGTGCTTAAATACACACTGGGTTAATAAAATAATATTTAGGATTTGAGCCTTAAAAGATATCACATTGTATTCCGTAGAAACAAAACTTAAAAGCAACCAATGTCTACAATGCAGCTATGAAGTGGGAAAAAAATTTCACTGTTATTTGCCTGTAATTGGCTTTGAGCATCACAACGCGATGTGTAATTGGGTCTGTACTTGTATTCTTCAAGGATTCTGTGCTATTTCTACTTGAACCCATTTTTGATATGGTTCAGCTCAGCAGTGCCAGCTACCTCTCGTTATGCAGTTGAAAAACTGTGGCCATTAAAAATAGGATATGGTGTGATTTTGTTTTGCAGCACTGCATGGAAAATCAGTTGCTGTTCATAACAGCTCTGTGGTTGGTTGATTTAAAGCAGGAGGGCGACTTAGAATTGACAAGCGGACAGTTCATGAAAAAGGATATTGTATCTTTAAGGCTTTCTGACTGATGGTGTTTAACTGCTGTACTCAGCAGGCAGTAATTAGGCGGTAGCTTTGCTGAAAAACTTAAAAAGCAGGGGCTGTGTTGCTTCGTGCTCTTGAATTAAAAGAAAAATAAGAAACCAAACAACAAACAAACAAACAAATAAACAAAATGCAAAAAAAAAATCTGGTTTTGAACAAATGGGATTTTTACTGTTTTTTAGCCAGTATGGGAGCAAACAGAAAGCAGACCCCTAGAGGCTCCTAAAGTTATCTTCCCATGCAGATAGTCTCTAGGGAGCTGCGGTGCTTGCAAAAGGAGGCAATGAGAGCCATTATAGAAACACATGACACTATTGCTGAAGGTCAGAGTGGAATCGGAATAAAAGAGAAGCTGCTGATGCAAAATGACACGGCTGCTGCATCTTCTGGGCCAGTTCACAATTTTGATTGGAATGTAGCTTAAATGCATCGTGAATGTGATTAATAAATTAGAGTAAGTAATAATGTTGATGTCTGAACTGGTATTTCCCCAGACTGCTGCAAAGCAGAAGCGGAATCCAGATAAAAGGCAACAAACAAAATATGCAGTTAATGCTACCGCCTGAGGAAGAGTTTGATTTGAAAATACTATTGTAGTTTTGTGAAGTGGACACTGCAGTGCACCGTTGCAAACAATGAATGCAGGAACGGGTTGTTAACCTTCTTCTTTTGAGAGTTACAATAATGTAACAAATCGTGGAGGGTAGTACCACAAAGTTAAGATGTTATTTTGTCATTAATAACATAGGAGCTTCACAAAAACACTCTTCTTCCCCCTCACACCTCTGCTTTCTATTTCTGCTATTTTGATGCTTGTGCTTGAACATGTTATCAGTTATTGGCAATTAGGCATTGAAAAGACTCAAGATTTTATTCTATTTATTTATACTACAGCCTCTTTAATGATGTTTTTAAAAATAAGCTAGTTCATTTGTTTACTTGATGTCATTATACTGCTGCAAAATGAAGCTATCCACTAACAGCATAAATTAAGCCTATGTTTTGATTTGGTGTCAGGTAGTAGATATAGTCAAAGGGTCAAATTTTAAATATGATGAGCATTATTTTTACTGCATAGCCTAAGCTCCTTTGTGAGGTCCAGTAAAACTCTTTTGACGACTACTGCTCTCATTCTGAATAGAACTGCTCTCTATAGTTCTGACACCGGTTCTGATAACTTTGAGATAAAGTTATCAGAAGTCAGCCTCCTTCAGTAAGCTCTGTTGTTTGGTAAATCTTTTTATTTTATCTCCTCTATTCACATGTTAACAGGAAAGTAAATTAGTGTGTAAATTTGCAAGAGCAGTGCACTGAGTAACATGCTTTATCACAGGACCATTGTCTTGTGGTTTGTAGTTTTCAAAAAGGTTTGATCTGAGTAAATTATGAAAGCTTATCAGAATTCTCGAACTCAACATTTATAAGAGCCAGAACTGCTTTCCAGTTACAGCTGGGCTTGCAACAGCGAGATGGATTCAATAACACAACCTAAAATATACCTATCTTTATTTCCTGTTTCAAGGTCGATCCTTTTCGTGTACTTCATAGATGCTCTTTGAAAGTGGGATATACAGAACATCAAGGATTAAATTACCGAAGGTTTTTTTCCTAAGTGACAATGAGCCTAATTCACTGTTGGTTAGTACCAGGTGTTTTTCTCCCTAGTATTAAGTTCTTCAAAACTGTAGCTGTATAGGACACTATTCACAAGGGCTTAACATGTGGAGAAAAATTATTACATTAAGTCAAATAAAATGGATAATTCATGTCATCGTGTTTTGTAATCATGGTGTTACGCATAAAACCAATGGTTTATTTTTCAGCAAAATGTTTTTGTATCTTTTCAGATAGCAAGTAATACAAAACAATAGCTGCATATGTAACGTGAAAAGCCTACAGGCAAAGAGGATCCTGCCTGGTGCTTCTGGTTTCATCTGGCTGTCACAGTATCCACACTTTAAGGCAATGCCTGTGAGTGCTGATCTTCCCTTGGAATCTTCTGGGGCCAATAGAATGTCTGTCTTTTAATTTGATTGTAAGATATTGCCTCAGCTCTTTACCACAAATTTGAAAATCAATTTTTATATCTTGCTACAACTATGCACCTCTCATTTATTTCTATGGTTATGCTACTGAGCATAAACAACCCAAAGTGAAAAGTCTTTCTCTCTCATGCATACTTAAGCATGTCTGGACACAGATGCACATTATATGCATATGTATAATTATTATGCAATACTTACATAGGTGAGAGTACAACAGTTCTAAGTTGTATAAAAGATAACATAAATGAAATTTACCCTTTTTCCCAAAGTCAATACACTTCTTTCTAACATTCATCCATTTCTTACCCGATTTTTCTAATCTTGCTTTGGGGTTTTTATTGTGATATGTGTGGAACCTAAGATTATTTGTTGTTTAATTTTGTCATCTAGTAAAGCCTCTCTCTTTTTAGATGGGAACCTTAACTGGTGGAAAGATGTTTTGCATCCTCAGTGTCATAGTTTCTAAATCGGATCTACTTTAACAATGTCCTTACACAGGCTGATCATTATAGTATATTCCAGGCTGAAGTAATTGTGTACCTGGACCATCTGCTTCTGTCTTTTCCAGCACCTTCCCATGGTCAGCTCCAGGGCACTCAATCAGGGCTGGGGCAGACTCCTACTGAGATGTCCATGCATTTATCTTGTGGGAAAGGACAGACTAGTGTCAGTGTTCAAAACTGTTTAATAAAGCACTTCCCCTTCCTAAGAATAATAGCGTTTAATAGCTTAAATTTGCAACAGCAGCAAACATATCATCCCTGTATTGTAAGAAAAGTATCTGTTCATCATAATGCAAAACCTACAAGGACACTGTAACCAGTTTTTAAATTTAAAACAACAAACTGCTGATTAATTGTAATGGTCGGCCATATTCAAACTACATTGAGAAACTTAAATACACTGAGAATAATAGATGGGTACTAATGTCGAAGGAGAGTATAAATATAGTCATTTTGGATTAATGTATATTTCTCAAGATGTAGCAGGACAAATCTAATTCATTTTGTGGTGTTCATGGCATTTAAAATTATTTTAGTGAATTAATATAGAAAGCACATCTTATTCTTTTAATTGATCTTGTATTTAAATAAATGTTTTCACCCAAGATACTAAGGAAGAACATTACAAACATGCTTAGGCAAAAGGTAATAGATTTAGAGTTTAATTATAATGTTCTGTTAAGCATTTTTAATGGAAAACCTGATGACCCAATTATACAGCAAAAGTGGAAAATCAGAACACAGTATCTGGATTTGAATATAAAAATGTTGAGATGCATAATACATAGGAGTTTGATATCTATTCTACTTCTTGTCAAGGAGGTATAAAATTATGAAGAATTAACAGAAAGCAGAAATCAGACCCTGGAAAAGAGCTGAGCATTCTGGAGAGGAATATGAATGATGTTTTTACTTAGAATAGTAGCCAGCCTCTCCACAAAGTGCAGAATCAGAATTTTTAAAAATTTTCCTACACTGACACCACATTCTTTCTGTGCTGTTACTGTTCATAGTGGTACAGCAAGACCTTCCTCCCAGGACAAATCCTTCCCACTACTGAAAATCAGCTATGAAATTTACTAGTTTCAGAAGAGATTTTCCAGGATATCTGACATCACCTAACTCAAGTCAGGAGCTGGATGGCTTTTTTGCCGTGAAATCTATCCTTTCCATCTAAGCTGTGGTTCCCAAACTGAGGTCCTATCAGGCTACTAGTGAGGCTGTGAAGAATAAGAGAATGGCTTACAGGACCATGACATCTTAATAGTATTTTCAGTTTTAAAAAGTTATGCTAATAATGTATTGGTATCCACTAGAACCTATGGTGACATGCAGGGAAGTCTGACTGTTCATGGTAATGCACCAGTACAAAAAGTTGAGAATGACTGCAATGTTCAGTTATTCCAGCTTCTCTTCCTAAAAGAGATATATAGTTAAAGTCTCTGAGGATCCAACATCAGGTGCAAATAAAATATTCTATCTTCAGTGTGTCACAGACAACAGAGGAGCATGTTGTTTCACTCAGTAAGTGGTACTTTGGGTCTTTAGTGGTGAAGGAAAAAGTAGTGTGAGTGTGACTGTGCAGATGCCATCATTTAGGGGAAAGGAAGTTGTTATGCACAGTCCTTAAGAAAAGGTCCTAAGAAAAATATACAAAAGTGGGAGCATGAAATTATCAGCTTCACTTAATGTCTTGAGGAAGATGAATTTGAGGGTATCTCAGCTGGTGCCAAACGGTGTGCTCAGGAGGCTGGGGCACAGGACTTTGTTAGCTTGTTACTATTAATTACTTTTTAGCCATCCAAACCTTGCTTTGTTCTCTACCTATACACCTAAAAATTTTAGCCACTGAGTAGAAGATAATGCCAAATATACCACAATTATAGCTGGCCTCTGGAGCACCATTTGGTTATATAATTTTACTGAAATTGTGTAGAAATTCTGTCTCATCTTGACCCAGCAATTTCATAGTTGAGATTTCAGAAAACTAGAGAAAGGCAAATGCAAAGACAATGAAAAGAAGGTAAAAAGAGAGCCAAGAAACTGTACACCATCCAGCTTTAACTCACTTCTCTGTGAGTGATGGTCTCAGAGAATGAAAGAGATTATTTATAGGCACCTCAGATAACACAAGAAAGTACTGAGCCAGCATGGTTCAAAGACAAATCATGGTGCATCCGTTCACTTGTGAGATAGTGTACCAGACAATGTACTGGACAAAAAGAGAAACAGTAGATGTTACTGTCTTTGACTTAAATAAATGGTAACCTGCTGTTTCATATGACCATCTCATGAAGAACCAAGATGAAACTCTTTGAATCCAGGCATGTGCAAAACTGATCAAAAAAGTATGTTGAGTACTTACCAGTTTGGTGCTACTCCACATTTTCATTATTAATCTGGAAGATGTATTAGACAGTGTTTTCCTTATTAAATTTATGGGAAATACTACTGTGGGAGGGACTACAAGCATGCCAGAGGATGGGATTAGAACTTAAAATGATCTGGAGAAATCATCTGGAAAAAAATTGAACACAATTCAACAAGCAGAAACACACAAGTCTGTTCTCAGACATGATGAACCATGTGAATATGAGATGGGAAAAAATGAGCTAGGTTTCAAATGCGTAGAAAAAGGCCGGGACACAAAATGGATCACAAACTGATTATGAGTCACCAGTGCCATGATACAGTGAAAAAAAAGCAAACACTGCAAGAGAATACGTGTATAATATATCCTTCTAATCTATTCAGTATTACTAAAACTTAGCTGAGTTATGCTTCCAGGAGAGTAAACAAAAATTTAGAAAACAAAACCTACTAAAAATATTGAAATAACTTATTTAATACATAGAAGAGAAGAAGGAGGAAGAGGCATAGAAATTAAATAAATTTTGAGGCGGTTGCTGTAGTAATTTCACCACTCAAAATTTTTACAGATATGTTAGATGAACTTCACTAAGAAATCATATAATTCTAGTTGATAGTGGTTTGTGGTGGGCAGGTGAAGTGGATGACCTCTTACAATTCCTTCCAACTCTTTTATATGAATCTTCTGTTGAGTATAGGACAAAATTTAGTTTTTGACAAGGACACTAAGCTTTTTCAAGATTCCACTGAAATTTCTTCTATCTGCGCGAGCAAAAAATCTGAGCTGTTCTCACTAAGTAGTGAATTAAGATTGATAAAAGATAACCTTTTACTGATTTGTGGAGTGTGCTATTCTTTTGTCTTTGGTAGAACATCTTCAAGAAGGATCTAATATTTTCAAACTTGCAAACTAGAAGGAAATGAGATGCAAATGTGGTAAACCAGCCTCACTGTTGCCTCCTGGTCTTTCAAGTGGGCATTATCAACTCCTAGATATTTGATTTTCTGAAGACAGAGATGTACAGTGTTTGCTAGAGGGCTTTGCTATGAATTAGGTTATTGCAGCAAATCAGGTAGGATTTGTAAAATGCTTAAAGTAGCCATTTCAAGATGCAGGTCTCTTTGGATAGAAATACCCTGTCCTGGACTCAGCAGGTTATGACAGGCACGAATGACCAAGTGTTGAATGGGTCTGCTCCAGCAGTAGGTGGCACTGCTATTCTGTAGGCGCTGGGATGGAGCAGATGAAGATGACAGCCATTCAGGATTGTAGATGTGCATTCACGACAGCAAGATAGACTGCCTATAGGTACTTTCGTGTTGTGTTGCTTATGAAAAATGTCTGAGAACTTGCCTATGTTGAGTTCTCTGGCCATCCTTGCTCTTAACTGTCATTCAAAAATGGAGCTTAGATGTGTACATCTTACAGCTACTACCTGCAGTTCACTCTTAGAGCATCTGTCTCTGTCAATGCACCACAATTCTTTCTGGGAAGTGATGTATATCCTCACCTTCAACTCTAACAGCTGACCAGAGAGGAAATTGATGTAATCACACAATCCTTGAGGCTGGAAGTGACCTCAGGACATCAACCACTCCAGCCTCCTGCTCAATGCTAGGTCAACTAGACTAGTAAGGTTAACCAGGACTCTGTCCAATCAGGTTTTGAATGCCTCTGGGGATAGAGATTCCACAGATCCACAGACAATCTGTTCCAGTATTCAGTCACCCTCACTGTAAAAAGGCTTTTTGTTATGTTCAATTTGAATTTTTATATTTCAGTTTATGCCTATTGCCTCTTGTCTGTACATGGGGAACCACTGAGAATTGTCTGACTTCGCATTCTTTGCTGCCTCCCATCAGGTATTCAAACACACTGACAAAGTTCCCCGTGAGCCTTTTCTTCTCCGAGCTGAACAGTCTCAGCTCCCTCAGCTTCTCCTCATACAAGAGGTGTTCCAAGCCCTTCATCATCTCTGTGGCCCTCTGTTGAGATCCCTCCAATATGCCCATGTCTCTCTTGTACTGAGAAGACCAGCACTGCAGATACGGTCTCAAACTGCAGATCAGCATTAGCTGTTTGAGAGAGGCTCACACCTTACCTTTATTTTTTACTTTCAGTCCCATGAAAAATGTCCCATATGTCATAAAGAAGCAATAGACCTGTTATCATCTGAGATCTTTGACAAAAAAGACACCTGTTGGGCCATTAAAACAAAAATAGAAGTTTTTGAGGTTCCTCTGAAGGAAAGAAAAAATGATTGTTTTCTTCCAGATGACAAACAAGGATTTTCAAACATCATAGACACAGGAATTTCTATTAATTTATTTTAAGAAAAGTTGTTTAATGCGGTTTAGAAAAAAAAAAAGTCAAAATACATCCCAAATGAAATATCCAAATTGAATGGGTTCAGCTGGATTTTAAGGTGCATTTCAATATATTATCAAAGTAATCTGCAGTAAACTCTTCTCCCTGAAACTGCAAGTTACACAAACAGCAACACATGTCCCTTAGTCATCAGTGGGTTGGTGATTCAGTCATATACTGACCCCTCTACCTTTGCTCCTCCCACCGATGACTTCTGTGATTCAGTGAGAAGAAAAGGAAACAATTTTTTGTTTAACTTTTCTCTCATTGCTGTGTTCTATATGCATATAGAGATGCATATGCACACACACACATATATATACATATCTATTCTGATATAAATATCTGAAATGCATTGCCCTGGTTGGAATAACCCTAGCACCTCAAACAATTTCTTTTAGTCAGCTGAACAACGTAGGAATATCAGGGGCAAAACAAAGACGGTTAAGTGGAAAACATACTCAATAATTAATCAGCTGAATAAGAGCATTCATTTTTAATAAATATTTAGAAAGATTTATGGAGTATCATGCTGCATTACTGTAGATCCAAGAATTTGCTAAATATGAAGTTCAAAGCACCTTAAGTGATAGCTTCAAATAGTACAATGTGTCAAACAAGCACAGCATCATATGCTGGTTTATTTCTGATTCTGCTTGGTGCTGAATGCTTCTCCTGAAAAATGTTTGACTCCCTCAGTTCTTACTGACTTAGCATTTAGCATATTGAAATGGATTGGTTTTTACCTCATACACAGTAGGGGTATACAATGTTGTCTTTTGTTCAGTGCCTTGGCTACTAGCACAGAATGGAGTTCTTCAGTCTTCGTTGGTTCAAAAGGCCCAACGAAAAATAGAGTTAACTAGGTAGACCGTCATGTGCTGAGAAAAAAGAATAATATGTCTGTTTATATGTTCTGGAAGATTTGTTTGCTTTTTCCTTTGACAATGTTAATTTATTAAATATTAAAAATCAATGTTTCATGGGAAAATTTTAACAATTTTTTTTTTTTTTTAAGTAGAGAATTTTCTCTAAACAAAATGTTTTACTGGAATAACCTGAACAAAAATATCCTAACCAGGCCAGCTCTCATGCTTGAAGACAAGTATGTGCTCAAGTGCCATGCTGAATAGGAAGACAATTGCTGAAAGAAGGGCAGTAAAATCCTAAACTGAACTTCATGAATGGGAGTCCTGTAGAAGAATGCCAAATTTACCAATGTAAATACAATGTCATGTGACTTTAAAGAAAATTGTTGGGTTCTGTGACTGGCTCTGGTACAGATTTACATAACAATGTATAAGTCACTTAATCTCCTTTAGTTTCTCCATCTGTACAATAACATCACCTCCAGGGCAGTGTTGTGAGACTTAGTTAATTGCATAGAAATTATTTAAAGATCTTTCAGTGAAAAGTTGTATTGATGCTTTCAGAAACACAACCCTTTTTAAGCTAACGATTGTCTTTTATCTTTCCTTAGAAATGACATGAGCCAAAGAAGTAATTCTCTTTTGAATGGCACTCATTGCATAACTACATTTTTAAACAGCCTAAAGAATTTTTACAATCCAAATACTCTGGATCCTGGGGACGGAGGAAAAGAAGGAAAGTGAGGGAAAGAGGGAGAGATATTTTCCCCTTCATTCTTCCTGGGACAGCAGAATTTGGTAAAGCAGATGTACAAGTCCATAGAAAGGAAGGATGTGCAGATGTCAGCTTCCCCCTCTCCTCGACTTTAGCTACTGATTCAATGAATCAGCCCTAATGATATCGCCAGAGTGGTCAAATGTCCAGCCTTCAGTAGGGGCAAAGAGTTGCCATGGTTGCAGAGAAAAAAGAAAGAATCAAGGGGGGGAGGGCAAGTGGATGGGTACAGAAGAAGTAAATCCACGTGAGAAGAAATAATAATAATCTGAGGAAAAGTGGCACTCCTGTAGAGTGTTTTATCAAAACAACAAAGACCAAATTTTTCAACAAAAAATATTTTAAATATTTTGCTTGAGCCTCTTTATTAATTATGCTGCCATTCTGCCTGCTGCTATAATTAACAGTTTTACAATTCCTTCATTTTACAATGCACTCTTTCTCTTAACTCCTGGCTGAGGACAGATGAATGTTGATGACAATAAGAGCAGAAATCGAAGAAATTACATTAATGAAGATGCAAAATGCAGAATGCAGTTAATGCAAAATGGTAGAGGTTTATCTCTACAGCCACAAGAAACTGAGGAGGGTCTAGAAGAGTGAATATTCCAAAGCAAAACCATCTTACTTGTTTGTACTAAATATTATAATAAGCACATATGCAAGAATATACAAAAAGTACCAGGTGGACACAGTTGTGAGAATACACTAAGACACCATGGTGACAGGAGACCTTATAAAAACCCAAACAAATAGCAAAGGGCTCCTGAATGTAATGAGCAGCACGGTTGATTAGGCAGAGAGACCACACTGTGCAAGAATGAGACCTAAAGCAAAGAACAGCCTGAAAGAAAGCAATGAGAGAGAGGGAGAAAGAGAGAGACTTGGAGGAACGAGATAAGTAGACTTACAGCTAGAAACAAAGGCAGAAAGAGATCTGTAGGGCTTAGAAAGGAGCAGTTAGCCTTGGGCCCTCAAAGAGTGCCAAGAGCTCAGAGAAAAAGAGACTTAAACAGGGAAATGTGCATTTGGTAAAGACCCATGCGAGAGAGAGATGAGGGGCAATGGGGCAGCTGCAGGTGACCCCTGTAAAAGAGGGCAATGCATATTGAATCATGAATCTATGTGCACAGTTTAGAGCTACCAAAGGCTTCTGCCAGTGAGGTGCAGTCCTCATCTTTGGTATGCCTGAAAAAAAAAAAAAAAAAAGTAAGAGTTTCTGTAACAGTTTCTATCTTGTGCTTAAGAAAATAGCCACTGATTTTTGTGAGCAACGTTTTTCTTCCTCTCAGGTACCTGTCCCTTAGCCTTAGGTTCACAACAGGAGTTTTGGATTTGGATCTTATTTGGATGTTTGACATGAAGTTAGGATGAGAATGATCATAACTCTTATCAACATTAGCAAATGTTGTACAAATCCTTGTTCATACTCTCTTACAGTTTTAATACATTTTTAGTTTTCCAGGCTCAGAGGTAACATGCAATCCGGAGTGCAAAGGCCATATGACATACATGTCTCACTCTTTTGATTAACAGTGGTTATCAGTGGGTGAATGTTATCCAACAGCTCTAAAACTGAAAATTGCACTCATCACATGAGCTCATGTACACTTGCACACACTCCTTCACCCTCCTACACACATACAGACAGGTGAGACATTTGAGCATCCCGAACGTTCAGCTCCCCTTTGCTTCCCTCACACAGTTACTCCTTGCTTGTACCAGCAACAGGAGACATGGTTCAGAGTTGCACATCTATTTTTAACATGTTGCACAAAAGGAGAGGATGATATTAGCCTCATGCAAACATCTCCATGCACAGAGGTCTCCACATGCACAAACAAATCTGCCACAAAACGAACTATGACCCTTGCCATTACAACTTGAGTTAATTGCCAATTATAGTGGGATGTAAAACTCATGCGTAAATCATCTGTCTTTATTTAGTTACTGTAATAACAATTAAATCTTGGAATTCAATTTTGTTCCCTTTTCCTTGAATCTCATTATGAAACTGCAGCAACTGATGAATTTTCACACTTTTATCCAACCATCAATTTTGGTCCGAGTGCCATACACTTCACAGGCAAAAAGGCATTGGGAAATTCCACATAAATAATTACACATTTTTCAGGAAAATTGTTAACATAAACTTATATAAATACTGATGTTTCTATAATTGATGTGTTGAGAATATTCTCAGTGTTTATGGGTTTATCCTGTTTACAGTCTATGTAGTTCATGGATTAATTTCTTTTGCTTTGTATTACAATAATATAAATTTGAAGAGGAACTCAGAGTTATCAAAAAACTGGGAGAACTAAAGAATTTGTTGACAAAGACACTGAGGCTGCAGTTAGCTGTTCAACCAAATTTGAAGAGATCAATAGTATGAAAACTTTTGTATTCTGAGACTCCAGGTCAAGACAACACCTGCCCAGAGAAAATAGAAATGAATAATACCTTAATCAATGACATATCAGAAGGTTTAGAGAGGGTGAAATTTTGAACTTTAATTTCAAATCCAAATGTCTTTTTGTGGGAGAGGACTTCACTGTTTAACTGGACTTTTTCCTCCTTTGATTATAAAATACTTTCAAATATTGAATACTGTAAAATGACAGCTGAACTGAATCCACAGAACTAGAGAGAAAAAAAAATATATAATTCTTTGAACTCTAGCTTCTCTAAATCAATTTTTTGAATAACACCCCAGACAAAAACCCTAGGTCTGTATCATCTTTAGAGCTCTATTCAATGCAACTGATGAGGGAGGAGAGGGAAAGTCATGTCATGGTCTTTATTGGCATCCCAGCAGACAAGGTTCCTGCCCTAAGGAGTTTACAGTACAAATCCAATTCAACCAGCAATTGAAGCTAAGAACTTGAATTGATGGCGGTATGCTCATACTAATATTCCTGCAGCTGGTAAAGTACTTTGTAAAAAACAACATACATATTCATAAGCAAAAATCTTTGCTAAAGCAATTTCAGATTAGTAGGTCTAGGCAGCATCAGCTAACTTCTGTAAACAACTTCAAACTTTGTGTCTGTAAACTCAACACCTTTGAATTAAGTATTCTCTTGAGTGATTCTGTGCAATTCTCAGTGGCTGTGATAATCTAACATTTATGACCTACCAGTCCAATTTTTTTCTACCCTTGAATTTTTCCCTTACTTACTTGTTGTAGGTGTCTACACCTGATTTTACGTTGGTTTTATTTTTTAATTAAGTATGTAGGAAATATTTTGCAATTAAGAAAGTCTCATAATACAGAAGTAGATTCTAGGCATTTTCTTTTCATTTAGGATGGCACCAAAATATCACTTTAAGCAGCAATGACATCAACAGTCTCTTTGGTGCCAGAGATACATTGGTTATTAGGTATTCTTCATTCATGTAAATGTGAGGAAAGCTTTCATGTTTCTAAGAAGAATCTGGTATTTAGATGGAACAGGAATAACTAGGTAAGGTGTTTTATCAAGTTATGAAATAAAATCTGGCGTTATGTTAAAAAGTTATACATCAGCTAGAAAATTTATTAATATAATCCTGTAGCACAGGCCTTTGTGTTTGACAAATGCTGAATGAAATTTTCTTGAACGATGAATTACCTAATACCTAATCATTAATTAGATCATTAATTAATTGATTAATTCATTAATTTATATTAATTTTGAAGGATTCATTTACAGCATGCTAATGCTCTGAAAATAAAGACAGGTAAGAATTCACTCAGTCTCCAGAGCAATGTTGTGACACAAAGTAGATGTCATTGGGAACACCACAGAAGGTCCGATTTCACCTGCAAGGTGGAACCTGAGTCTTCTGTACATTCCTTTGAAGGACTGTTATTCACCTAAAGCAAAGGGGAAAGGAATACTCAAGTCCGCTAACAAATACTGGACTGTTAGGGGGTCTGTGACTGGCCAAAACTGCCAGCCACGTTCATTCCCCACATCAGCACACTGTTGGATATGCTGTCATGCTACCTGTAGTACATGAAAATTATACAACATAACCATTAGCAACTGAATTGAAAAGGTAGATACTATGCAAGATGTTCAGCTTATGTAAATTGGCATAGCTCCATTTAACTTAGCTGAGGATCTGTCTCTGTACGTTGTCATATTATTTGGAAATGCTAACTTGTGTAAATATTCATATTCTCTACTGTGTGATTTTTATTTTAATCAAGCTGTGCGTATTCTGTATTATAAATTACATATTAATAGATGAATTAGTGGTTTTTTTAAATTATCTGATTAAATTTTGTCTTTAGCTGCATAAGATCTTGTTTAACAGCAAATCTGGTTTCTCCAATGTAATAATAAAATAACGATTGAACGGAGTAGTCCTTGAATATATAGTATAAATCTGAGACCTTTATATAGAATGACACCCTGTTCACTTTCTTTGATAGTAGTTCTTACATATAAATGCAAATGTACATCTCTTTCACTGTTGTATGCAATATAATTTAGCTCTAATTGACTGGAAGTTGTGGAAGTCTGATTTAGAACTGACTACATAGATTATAGCTAAGCACATGATGCAGCAGTTTTAAAATAAGGGAATATATATTTTAAATTCCCAGCTTTGTCCTCTCACTCAGAAAATAAGGTATATAACTTTGATCTGAAGACTGCTATACCATGGCTGTTGCACAAAGACGTGAACATGCAGGGTTATTGTTTCTCTGCAATGGCTGTTTCTCTGAGAAGGCAAAAACTTGCAAGGTAGAATTTCAGCTAGAGAAGCAAAAGTATGAATGTCCGCCCTCTGTTTTCTTATTCACTTTATGAATTAGTCCTAGTTTACTTGTTTCGATTGGTGTTGACATATTTTTGAATACTATTAGCATAGCAATCAGGCCTGTTCTCGGGTTATTGAATGGTGTGTTGACTTCCAAAATAAATAGATATGCAGTGTGAAGGACGAGCTGTCACTTTGGGAGAGCTTTGCTGATCTAAATTAAAAAGCACTTCTAATTGAAAACTGTAATAGAAGGAGGGTTAGGGAAACAGTGAAACCACTCAGTCCCTTTCAGGTTTCACCGAGCTGATAGGAGATACAGGAAGAAGAGGAAAATCAGTATATTATATGACAAAGTAAGTAATAGCATTAACTTTTACTAAAATAATCATATCGCAAGAAAGTGTTGTCATTACTTTCATGGTAACTCGTATTTTACTGGCTTATTCCTACTTTATGGAAGTGACCCGAGGAAATGTTGAATTTCTGTGAATTCCCATTGAACTCAGTTGTAATTCCAGTACCTAAAACAAGCCTCCGCTCAATCACCCAGTTGTGCTTCAGTCCGGGTTTGGGCTGAAAGCCAGTGAGAAGAGTGTAAATATTCCTGTTGAGTTTAACAGGCTTTGTATTGATTTCTAATAACCTAACATTACGGTGCTTTGCATAGTCTGCTAATGACACTCATGTCTTTCAAAGAAATCATGTAATCTTGCTGAAGGGCATTTACAGGGCTCTAATATAACATACCATGTCCAAGACACTGTGTCAAGCAGCTGGTCTTTTTTCTCTGTTTTCCTGGCTGGATTTTTTTTTTCAAACAAATGAGTAAGTTCAGTGAAACCATTACAGAAAGTTAAGACCATAGGTTAAAATGGTTTATGATTTATCGTATCTGAACAGCTACCCTCTAGCCAGGGCTGTGTGTCTTCTTTTTTCATTCCTGTCCTGTAAGGGTTAACAATTGAGGCCTGTCTATAGCTCATTTCTATAGTAACAGCAAGACTGAGACTTTTTTATGGGCACCTAATAATTAGAAAGTGCTAGAAGGTATAACAATATAATGAATCAAAACTGATAGACTTGTGGGTTTCCATAGAAACATGTATAATTATGATAATCGGTCCCTGGCGTACCCTCAGAATCGTATACATTCAGTTAAATGCAATAAACATTAGGCACTATTTAGTGAGCTGTGATGCAGATTAACAGTGTGAGATACAGGGAGGCTATGAATAAAATTGCTGTACAGTTTATCTCAAACTAATTTCCCAGATTGCTTTAATAGACATGCTATGTGAATGTGAAGAATTGAAAGTGTATTTTTGTTAGTGGTAAATCTAACAAAGATAATATTTCATGAAGTGGCTGACTGTTAATTTTGATGTGGATCAGAATGTACTGTGGCATGTTATTGCATGGGGGATCACAAAATCCACTGAGAAAATGCCATAGTGGGGCTCAACTGAATTATTTATTTTTTTAATATAATATAGGGAAATTTGGTTTTCCTGTGTTCTGCTTGCCGTGAGGCTTATTTCTCTCTTTGCTTGACTCCCATTTTGGAAATACGCTCACGAGTGCTCCTGGTCTGATCCTAACTCTAGCTTTTCCAAAGCAAAGCAAATTTCTGGTCACTTCATGTGCAGCTGCTCAATATTACAGGATTTGTATTCTTAGTATCATGTGGAATTTTGCTGTTGTTTTTGTTGGTTATTTGATTTATGGGTAAAAAGGGAATTACTATTTGCGGTAGTCATTTCAGAGGCATTTAGAATTGTGTGTAGCCATGGATTGGTTAAGAAAAAATCAGATGCCTAGCTTTATTTTTAAGAATAAGCCACTTATAGATGAAAGAGACCTGCAGGTATATTTGAGACAGAGCATTGAGGTTGATGTTAGAACATGCATTGTGTATCAGGGGACTCATCTGATTGTTCTCGTGCATGCCAGAAAAGCTGCGCAGAAGCATTTAACTACGCTTAAATGTTTCCTAATACTCTTCTTTGAAAGCCCAAGTTTTACTAGAAGAGTGAATTTGGCTCGATGCAGTCCCTTTGTAGAAGTCAAGTTTTACCATGAGTGCTTTGTTTAAAACCATTCATTTCAGAAGGGGAGAAAATGGGTTGTGATACAGCTGTTGAATATTAAGACCCCAGACATATGATTGCTAGACATTAGAATTGAACTTAGTATCCACTTAAAAGTGCATTTACCTTAAATGCACTCCATTCCCTATGTAAGTTCAGAGAAATCTGTTTTTCCTAATAAATCTCTCTGCTTTCAAGATGAATCAGGTTAGCCTGATGTATTTGTGTTTTTTTCATCATTGTGCTTACTTGCAACTCAGTTACAATAATGGTTGTGTGTTGTTGGTTGATTCAGTTGAAATCTTGGCTTCTCAGGGATCCAGTGCAGTGGCTTAGGATTCATGGGCAGCTCGAAAAGTACTAAGTTCAAAACTCTTGTTCTGTACATGCTGCTGTCTGTCTTTGTTATTCAGTCTTCAGGTTCTTGTCTCTGCTAAAAAGAGATGCCTTTTATCAAAATGTTTTTTCCATCTTTCCCCTTCACTCTTACTGCTCTGCTGGTACTAAAATGCCAGAAGCTGACAGGGGTTCAGAAAGCTATTAGACAAATTCATGGAAGAAAATCTATCAAAGGCTACTAAACATAGAGATAATACCTCTGGGTCAGGATGTCCCTGAGCTGTGGATTTCTGGTCGCTGAAAGCATATACCCAGGGAGCATCACTATGTGTCTTGCTCTTATATTCTTCCCTAGGCATTTGCTATTGGCCACTGTTAAAGACAAGATACTCGAGTCAGATAAACCCTTCATCTAACCCAGAACAGCCGTTGTTACATTCTCATGTAAAAAGACTTGGCTGCTAACACTGATGTGATAAAACATTTTCAAAAGCTTTCTAGAAAATGTGATACTCAGGCTGCACTGTAAAACTTTTTTTTTTTTTTCCTGTTTTTTAGGAAAGAGAAATGTGATTTATTGCTGATATTCTGTCATTCTGAAGCTGGAAAATCAGTTTCTTCCTTCATCCTGCTGCCTGTGCAGAGGGTCACTGGCTCTCCTCTTGTCTCTCAAGACTCCCCAGGAAGGGGAAGGTGAGCCCGGGGGCTGGAGTAGCACTAACAGAAATACTCAAGAGGAATTTCCAGTTATCCCAGGTTTTAATTTTCCTTTTTTCCTTGACATTCTTCATGCAAAATTGAGTGTTCTCTTTTTAATATGTACAATAAACTAACAGGTAAATGAAGGCCCTTCACATTCAATTCAACATGCTTTTCAGAGAGCTAGTGCAGAGCAGCTACTATTTTATAAATTAGACTCTGTCTTACTGCACACTAACCTACCTATGTATAAGACCTTCCCCAAATTCAGTAAGGAAGACTGAAGTATACAGAATGAGTGTCTTTGCACAACAGCACAGGTAGATATTAACACCATTAAACAGTGTTTTTTACTCTGTTGGAGGGCCAGTGCCATGGTGCAGCCATTCCACCACCTGCCTTTTGGGTGTGCAAGGATATACATTGCAGCCCTCAGGGTTTCCTCATGTGTTGCCATTTTCACACAGAACAACTTCCAGCTCAGACTAGTTAACACTGTTGGCATGGGCAGAGGCTGCGTATTTTTGACTCACCTAGGGGAATAATAGGCTGTTCCAGTGCTCCAAGAGTACCAGGTGACAAACTCTGATCCCACGTGCAGCTGCAGGTGTGGAAGGGAAATAAAGCACACAGAAGGCAACAAACTCCTGCTTGTTTAGCACAGTGGAGGGCAGCTGCTCATTCTGCCATCTTTTAACAGATCTGGTTTTACAAAGCTGCATCTGATCTCCAGTTTTCTACCTGCACTTTTGTATCTGTCCTGTGAACTAGCGAGCCCTGATGATTAGTGACCTGGCCAGAGGATTTTCTCTTTTTGGATGTGTGGTCCTCAGGGCCAACCCTGAGTCCTTGTGTGCTTCTAGAGGCTTGTGCAGAAAGGGGCTTTTGTCTATATGGAGGTTTACAGCCATTACTGCTATCTACTTTAAAAGTAAGTCATCTTCATCCTAATACTATCCCATGCAGCTGGCTGATCCTGAAGAGCTGCACTGTTGGTTGAACACACTCACAAAATCAGAAGTGGTTTTTGAGAATTTGGTCCATCAGAGCCTGCCAATGGGTGGAGGATCCTGTTTAATGAATCAGTCTGCTCCAGTGACTGGCCTCCAGTTGGCAGACACAACAATAATCCCCTTCGGTTGTGTTTCTGCTTGTTCTGTGATAACGTAAAACAAGGGTCTCCTCCTGGGGGAAGTTTCCTGTCGCTTTCTGAATTAAATTTGTTTTAGAGCCCCTGTACACATCAGTTCTTGACTTTCACCTCCTGCCTGTTGCTGGATTTCTTTGTGCTGGCGAGCATCATGTTCCCCTGTGATTTCTTTTATCATGGCAGAGTGAACTCTTTCTCGTAGGCTCACTCAGACTGTTCGTAGCCATATTTTCATCTTCTTTGTGAGTCAGAACTCTCTACAGGTTGATTACCTTTGTATTATATGAGCTGTTTATCACTGATGTATAAATCCTGGATAAAATTCCCACAATTTAATAAATACAAACTTCAAAATATGCCCTGTAAAGTGCTTTTTCTGTGCTAAGTAAAAAAATCCAAGTCAATATTTAAGCTAAGAGAACTTGTGTGACAGATAAATCAGGATATGAACACATCAGATTTCATTTTTTTCTTAAATGTATTTATCAGTTCAGACTATTTTATTCATTATTTTTCCATGTTTACAAATAATTTCAGACACCCACAAAATCCAGAGCTGTAAAAATGTTTCCTGTTTAGCAAATTATGCATTTTCTTTCTCATTCAAATACAGAAAAATATTTTTCTCTTTCATGGGTAAGTTGTCCTCACACAGATAAGTACATTTGAGGCTTGTGGAAGATGTTCTGAAACTTATTTTTACTACATTTTGCTAAACCGCAGATATCATCTTCCTAACTGCATGAGATGAATTCAGGCACTTTAGTTTCAATCAGATTTAGGCTCTCTGGAAATGATTACAATTGCATGTGACCAAGCATACAATCTCATTGCTAGTCTAGCTTAAAATCTAAATCCTGAATGAATATGGTGACCGGTTCACCTTAAAATTCTTGTTTTCCTATGGTGGCTAAGCTTAAACTGTTTTCCTGCTTTACACTAAGAAAGGCTATCAGACTGCCTATATAGAGTGACATAGTAATTTATGTATGTGGAAGAGACAGAAAACTTTAACAAATACCCGATTCTTCCTGATTTAACTGCAACATTCAAGTAAAATAGGTTTCTGTCTGACTTGTGCCCCATGTCAAGAAAGGGCCTTGCTTTTATCCCATAAGATATTAAATGGTCCATGCTCAGGCAATTGTGTGATATAGAAACTCCAGTTCTGCTTTCTTTATTTGCTTGTTTTCCCATTCATCTTCAGAAGAAAGAGCTCATAGGTAGTGTGATACTAGCCCAGGAATTTTGAATGCTTTCTTGCTTATATCACGTTAACTTTAAACTTATATCAGTTTAAAGCTCAGATGGGGAAATACCTAGATAGGTCTGATAGCTTAACCACCGGGCCTGGGAGAGATAGGTCTTGGGTGGGCACTCTCATGAATCACACTTAGTGAGATGGCAAAGTACTAACTGTTTTCCAAATCACCAGCTGGAATAGCTGTTCCTGAAAGTCTCAAGAGCTATTCAAAAACTGAGAGCTCATTTTTGTCTGATGAGAGAGCGGGTCATTATGGATGGCTTCAGCATGTTCTGTACCTGTAATGGGTGACCTGCAGGAAATACTGTAGGAAGAAGTAGGATATACAAAAATAGTGGCAGTGGGCTTTTGGCAAGAACTGTAAGAATATGCACACTAAATATGAGAAAAGTGAATGGCCTTACAGAGAGACATGAGAATCTGAATGTGTGAAAATGGAATGGCCAACACAGAGACACATCCAGCTCTCAAGATAAATTGCTCTCTTACATCCCCATTAAAGCACCAGAACTGCAATTTTCTTGTACTATTGTACAACCTCATGTATACTGGCACAAGGACACATGGAGAACCTATCCAGTCTTCTTTCTTCAAGATTATACCAAAGCAGCATAATTTCACTGTTTGCAACTTCTATATTACTATCATGAGACAGTATATTAAAAGAGTACTGTTTGCTTGTCTGCCACTTAATAAACATTTGGAGAATTTTTAGGGAAATGAATCTGTCAAATGTTTTTAAATATAACATTTACTTTCCCTTTCAGGCTCACAAATTAGTTTCACCATGTTGCAAAAATTCCATGTACCACAGCAAAAAGGAATTTTTTTTTCATTCAAAAAAGTCTCAAATTTATTTGTTTAAAAATATTTTGTCTAACTATTAATCCTTTCGATGACAGTTTTTTAAAAAAGATATGAAACTTTTACAATTCAAACCTGAAGTTATATTTATTGTATTCTAGAAATTATGCAAAGGAAGAAACTAGAATAAAATTACCATAGTAAATTTCAACTTTGTATTAAATAAAACCCTATAGTTGAACTGTAATTATTATAATAGTATAGTAAATATACAGATAATAACTTGCAGCTATTATTCAGTATGATTACTGTAGTCTTACTATTACTAGGACTGATTTACTATAGTTTTAATAAAGTATAGAATAATTACAGTGGTTTCAGCATAATAACTATAGTTCAGTTGAAATCGTATGCTGAGGTCTGGAGCTTTATTGTACAGTAATCTTTCTTGAGAGGAAAATATAAAGAGAGCAACCATTAAAAATAAAGCTTAAAGTGTGATTTAATATAAGTTTTTATCATTTATTGTTGTAGTATAGTTATATAAAGCAAGAATAAATAATAAAAATGAATCATATTTCCAGTAAAAAATAAATAGATCTGTTGATTTACTTTCTTTTGAAACTGACTACAAATACAGGAACAAATTTTTTTTTTCCTTGAAGGTAGAGGGGCCCAAGATAGTTGGTTAGTGTTCAGGGACTGTTTCTACCAGGCTCAAGATCAGAGCATCCCGACACGTAGGAAGTCAAGGAAAGGAGCCAGGAGACCTGGGTGGTTAATCGGGGAGCTGGTGGGTAAGTTCAAGTGAAAGAGGAGAGTTTATAGATCATGGAAGGAGGGGCTGGCCACTTGGGAAGAATATAAGGCTGTTGTCAGAGGGTGTAGGGAGGCAACTAGGAAATCTAAGGCCTCCTTAGATTTAAACCTGGTGAGAGGGGTCAAGGACAACAGAAAAAGCTTTTTCAAATACATGGCAGATAAAACTAACACCAGTAGGCCCACTGATGAACGAGGTAGGTGCCCTGATGACAGAAGATACAGAGAAGGCAGAGTTACTGAATGCCTTCTTTGTCTCTGTCTACTCTGCTGGAGGCTGTCCTGAGGAGCCTCATACCACTGAGGCCCCAGAGGAAGTCAGGACAATGGAGGACTTTGCCTCGGTTGATGAGGGCTGGGTTAGGGAGCAATTAGGCAATCTGGACATCCATAAATCCATGGGTCTGAATGGGATGCACCCGCACGTGCTGAGGGAGCTGGCTGAGGTCATTGCTGGACCACACTCCATCATTTTTGCCAAGTCTTGGGAAACGGGAGAGGTACCTGAGGATGGGAGGAAAGTAAATGTCACTCCAGTCTTCAAAACGGTCAAGAAGGAAGACCCAGGTAACTATAGACCAGTCAGCCTCACCTCCATCCCTGGGAAAGTGATGGAACGACTTATCCTTGGTGTCGTCTCAAGGCATATCAAGAATAAGAGGGTCATTAGGGGCAGTCAACATGGCCTCACCAAGGGGAAGTCATGCTTGACCTACCTCATAGCCTTTTATGAGGACATAATGAGGTGGATAGATGATGGCAGAGCAGTGGATGTGATCTACCTTGACTTCAGTAAAGCATTTGACACAGTTTCCCACAGCATCCTTACAGCTAAACTGAGGGAGTGCAGTCTGGACAATCAGGTAGTGAGGTGGACTGCAAACTGGCTGAAGGGAAGAAGCCAGAGAGCCATGGCCAATGGAGCGGAGTCTAGTTGGAGGCCTGTATCTAGTTGAGTGCCTCAAGGGTCAGTACTGGGGCCGGTATTATTCAATATATTAATCAATTATTTGGATGAGGGAACAGAGTGTACTATCAGCAAGTTTGCTGTTGACACCAAGCTGGGAGGAGTGACTGACACGCCAGAAGGCTGTGCTGCCATCCAGTGAGACCTGGACAGGCTGGAGAGTTGGGTGGGGAAAAATTTAATGAAACATAACAAGGGAAAGTGTAGAGTCTTGCATCTGGGTACGAACAACCCCAGCTTCCAGTATAAGTTGGGGAATGACCTATTAGAGAGCAGTGTAGGGGAAAGGGACCTGGGCATCTGGTGGATGACCATGAGTCAGCACTGTGCCCTTGTGGCGAAGAAGTCCAAGGGCATCCTGGGGTGTATTAGAAACGGGGTGGTTAGTAGGTCCAGAGAGGTTCTCTTTCCCCTCTATTCTGTCCTGGTGAGACCACACCTGGAATATTGTTTCCGGTTCTGGGCCTCTCAGCTCAAGAAGGACAAGGAATTGCTGAAAAGTGTTCAGAGTAGGGCAACAAAGACTATTAAGGGAGTGGAACATCTCCCTTATGAGGAAAGGCTGAGGGAGCTGGGTCTCTTTAGTTTGGAGAAGAGAAGACTGAGGGGTGACCTTATTAATGTTTACAAATATATAAAGGGTGAGTGTCACAGGATGGAGCCAGGCTCTTCTCGGTGACAACCAATGGTAGGAGAAAGGGTAATGTGTTCAAACTGGAACACAGGAAGTTCAACTTAAATTTGAGAAGAAACTTCTTCTCAGTGAGGGTAACAGAACACTGGAACAGGCTGCCCAGTGGGGTTGTGGTGTATCCTACTCTGGAGACATTCAAAACCTGCCTGGACACATTCCTGTGTAGCCTCATCTAAGTGTTCCTGCTGTGGCAGCGGGATTGGACTAGATGTTCTTTTGAGGTCCCTTCCAATCCCTAACATTCTGTGATTCTGTGATTCCTTGTTTAAAAGCTGCTTACATTAACTTTACCATTCTCTTACATATACTAAATTCTCAAAATTTTATGAAGAACACATACAGTACATTACTTAGTTCAAATGGAAGCTTCTTGGGATACTAATTTATTTTCCAACATGCCTGCAAAATGCTGTGTGTATTTATAGCTCTCTCTAAGTAACTTAATGCCCAAAGGCGAGATATCTTCAACCTCCTCTTGGGCCATTGGTTTATAATCCCCTTCCAAGGGTGATACCAAAAGGAGCCTATATGTTATCTTCTGCACATCATTGTTCCATAAACATGGTGATACAAGTGGACAACACTGATATTCTTATCTGGTTCAGTCCTTTGTTCTCATATTGCCCCACCCTTTACCAGGTACTACAGTCAGGAATTTTCCCAGTTACATTGAGAAGGGGTGATCATGTCTTTGATATTTATGCTCAGATTAGAGTTTATAGGGGATCAGATCTAGGGGAGGAAACCTCCTGCAGCTTGGACATACACTGTTGAAATCCCAAGTGTGAGTCCCTGTTTCTAGTCCTGTATTTGAAAATCTGCTCCTGCCTGGGGATCAGCAACCCAGTTAAGGGTTTTACACTAAACTCAATATATAATTAACACGGGTTAGTTGACCGTTACTCTGCTCTTACTCTAAATTGTTGCATGGCATTATTCCTCTGAATTTTCTCTACTTTCCCACCTTTACCTCTAGGTAAAACCTAGCTCTCAATCTCACAATTAGCTATTTGTTACCTGATAAATTATTAAAGGAAAACTCAGGTACTAAAATAAATAATCTCACAGTAAATCCCAGAATTTTCTATTAAGGGTTTATATGAACTGAATATGCCAATCCTAGTTATGCATTTTAAAAAGGCAATTGAGATCTAAATGAGTGCTACAAAAGTCTACCAGGACATCCACCTCCTGCTTTCCATCACTCATCATGCCCACTGTTGCAATTTCCACCTTTTGCTATGTAATCATTGATGCTTTCTTTACAGTCAACAATTCATTAACAAGACAATTGGCAACTGGACGAAGACTGGAGGCCTCCAACCTCTGATTGGTTTATAACCATAAAGTGTTACCAAGCACTTGATAATAATTACCAGCATAAATAATGACCATATGCTTGTATTTCTGTATTTGAATGCACATAACTCCAACTACCAAAGAAATTTCAGCTGCAAAACATTCTGTTCAGTGTAGTGGTTCCCAAACTGTATATTCAGTGTGAACATACTCAAGAACACGAGAGGTGCCTGAGGACTGGAAGAAAGCCAATGCCACTCCAGTCTTCAAAAAGGGCAAGAAGGAGGACCCAGGAAACTACAGTCCAATCGGCCTCACCTCCATCCCTGAAAGGTGGTGGAACAACTCATTCTGTATGTCATCTCAAATCACGTGGAGGAAAGGGAGGTTACCAGAAGTAGTCAGCATTTATTCACCAGGGGAAAATCATGCTTGACCAATCTGATAGCCTTCTATGGTGGCATAACTGGTTGAGCAGATGAGGAGAAAGAAGAGGATATTGTCTACCTTGACTACAGTAAGGCTTTTGAGGTTGTCTCTCATAACATCCTCATAGATAATCTCAGGAAATGTGGGTAAAGTGAGTGGACAGTGAGATTGATTGAGAGCTGGATGGATGGCAGAGCTCAGGGGGTTGTGATCAGTGCTGCAGAGTCTAGTTGGAGGCCTATAGCTAGTGGTGTTCCCTGGAGGTCAGTACTAGGTCCAGTCTTTTTCAACCTGTTCATCAGTGACCTGGATGAAGAGAATGAGTGCACTCTCAGCAAGTTTCCAGATGATATGAAACTGGGAGAGGTGGTTGATATACCAGAAGGCTGTGCTGCCATTCAGGCTGGACAGGCTGGACAGTTGAGAGGAGAGGAATATAACGAAGTCCAACAAGGGCAAGTGTAGGGTTCTGCACCTAGGGAGTAATAATGTCATACATCAGTACAGGTTAGGGATTGACCTGCTGGAAAGCAGCTCTGTGGAGAAGGAACTGGAAGTCCTGGTGGACAAGAGGTTCACCATGAGTCAGCGACGTGCCCTTGTGGCCAAGAAGACAAATGGTATCCTAGGGTGTGTTAGAAAAAGTGTGGACAGCAGGTCAAGGGAGGTTATCCTCCTGCTCTAGTCTGCCCTGGTAAAGCTGCATCTGGAGTTCTGTGTCCAGTTCTGGGCTTCGCAGTACAAGAAAGACAAGGAACCACTGGAGAGAGTCCAGCAGACGTATAAAAGATGATTAGATGACTGGAGCATCTTTGCTACGAGGAAAGGCTGATAGACCTGGGTCTGTTTAGCCTGGGGAAGGCTGAGAGGATCCTATCAATGCTTGTAACTATCTCAAGAGTGGTTGTCAAGAGGATGGGACCAGACTTTTTTCAGTGGTGCCCAACAACATGTTAAGTGGCAACGGGCACAAACTGAAACACAGGAAGTTCCATCCGAATATGAGGAGAAACTTCTTTACTTTGAGGGTGACAGGGCACTGGAACATGCTACCCAGAGAAGTTGTGGAGTCTTCTTCTCTGGAGATATTAAAAACCTGCCTGGACACAATCCTGTGCAACCTAATCTAGGTGAACCTGCTTCAGCATGTGGATTGGACTAGATGGTCGCCAGAGGTTCCTTCTAACCTCAACCATTCTGTGATTCTGTGATACCTAAAACTGATACTCCTTCCATGTGACTAGAAGTATGGCCAAGTGTGCATCTGTGTTAGCCCTGCTCAGTGTGGTTTCTTCAAGTTCAAAGTAAAAGACAGAAAAATGCTAGGGCTTTGATCCTTTTGAAGAACTCACCAAACTTAAATAAAGCCTTTGCTTTATTGGCAGGGAACGTGTGCCTCTGTAGTGATTATCCTTCATCCAGGGCACATGGCACACATATATTTTCATGGATTCATGTATTCACCAAAGAAAGGAGTTTCCTAGAAAGAAATGTTCATCTTAGGAACAGACCTGATCTCGGCATACCATTTTTGTTTTCCTGAGCAGCAGGTGAATACATTACAAAGCGGGCAATGGTTCTTTAATGCAACAAATGGAGTTTCAACTGTTTTAAGTGAGTTGTCTTGGCTATATCAATAGTTAAATGAGAAAAAGCAGTTACCTCCAAAGAATGATTCATCTTACTGCTCTTGGAAGCATATCTTATGATGCAAAGATTAATGTTAAGTGCAATTGATCCAGGCCAAGGAAGATAAGCTAAAGCAAATCAAATTAGTGCCAAAGAAATTGATGAAATTAAACCAATTACAAATACTACAGTAAAAATAAAGCTTTTGAATTGTTCAGCTTTTTTCACCACAGGTTTTGCATCTGTGACTACATATCATACAAAGATACTGTGAAGCCTAGCACCCATCCATAGGTCTCGTCTGGAGTGTTCTAACACCCTTTAAAAGAGAAATAAAATATTGAAATACTTCTTTTACTTTCTAATCTGGCCACAGATACTATATACTTTCACATTTAATATTTAATTCAACATACAGGACAACACAATCTGAATTATCTGAATTATCTTCTCTGTTCTTAGACCTCAACCAGGGTGAGTCATCAACTAGTGCTAGTAGCTTAAAACTCATCTTTGCCAGCAATGTGAATATAGATTCAGAGAGTGATAAAATCATTACATTTACCAACAAAATTCTTCATAGCTACCTTACCATATCACTTCAACCAAAGAACAGCTGGAAGGTCCAGGAATCTGTCTGAAAACCAGGATGAACATAAATGGAAAGAAGAGGAAATGCAATGAAAGGGAAGAGGAAAAACTGAAAAAAGCCAAAGCACAAAGAAGGAGAAGGTAATACTTTTTCGTTTTTTAAATTGTCCTTTGTACTTTCTCTGCTCAACCATACAAAACTGACAGAGAAGATTTAACCCTAGAATTATGAAATTCATGTATTACTTCTATTTAGAAGTTTGGAATTAATCTCTTATTGAAGTTTACATATCTCTGCTTAACAAAGGACAAAGTTGGGGCCTAAAATTTGGGAAAGGAGAACCTCAATTGTCCTTTTGGGAAATGACACCATTCACTCCACTCATTTTTATGACAATTCTGTTAGAAAATACCAGATCCCTGAATATTGAGAGACACATATAGAACTATTATCTTGAAATAATTCTTACTGCAGAAAGTTCTTAATTAATCTAGTTTATTTACTCTGGATTTAATGCAGAGGTCTTTTTTTCACACTAACTTTTTGAAAAGATTGTGTTATTGCTAAAAGGAAAGCAAAGATCATTGAAATTATTCTTTACCTTTTCCAGTAGCACAAATAGGCTTTTTTATTTTTTCTTCTTTTTTTTTTTTTTTTCTTTTTTTCTTTTTCTGAAGACACAACATATTTTGGAATGTGTGAGTTGGATTTTGTTTTGAGTAGCTATTTCTACAACAATATAAGTCTGTGATCAAGCTGAAATTCTACTCACAAACACATTTCCTGAAAATTATTAAGTTAGTTAAAATGTGACCATTCTACATAAAGGTAATGTAATTGCGAAGGCTATGGAATTTGGCTTGTATGTTCATGTTTATTCATGACCACACACAGGAAAGAAAAAAAAAACAAAAAACCCACCACGTGGTTCATGAAGAATTTGTAGCACCTACAAAATGCTTTCACCTTATATATATTCTGCATATATCAGATTTCGATACAATATATGATATAAAATTTTAAACATATTTTTCAGGGTTGTACCTTAAATGATGAAATCCAACACCAGAATTTTTTTCCTTACAGCTGAATAATTTTTATTCACCTATAAATATACCTCCTGCTAACTGAATGTTCATGTTGAGTTTATGCTAGTATTTCAACATTAATATCACAGAGGTGGTATAAGACAAAGAGGAAGACAGAACGACATAAACTAAAGACAGAAGGAGTGTCTGGAAAATAATTTAGAAAGATTTGGCATCTTCTTTACTGATTCTTCTGTGTCCAGGGAAACAGGACTTCATGCATATTCCATGTCCAAAAAAAATACTTCAAAAAGGAAATATCTACCTTCATAAGTAGTTTACTCTTTGACAGCGAAAAAGTTACAAGATCCTGAATGTGAATTAACTGTTTATATCAGAAAGATTAAAACCAAGGATGCAAGGTGTGAGATGATAACTCTGGCATATAAGGACGGAAGAAAGAATTAGGGTACCCTAGGAATAAAAATAGCCAGAAGAAATTAATACAGGATCTAACGCAGAACTCGGAGAAAAGGGAATGAATCCAGAGCTGATACAAATCCTTGCTATACTTTTTGGAGATGACCATTAAGGTTTGCTTGAGATCTACATGAGGGAAAAATGTCAATTTCCATCAAATTCAAGTAATTCTTATTTACCATACTGGGGGAAAAAAAAAAAAAGGCAGTAAATAATGCAGAAGGTGGAACCTAAAATTCTGACCTTTGTAAAATAACTGTCTCAAATAGTTAGACGTAGAGAAAAATTATAAGAGAAAGCTTGTAAAAAAAGAGGTCTTGATAGCCTCTGTAATTTGTAAAGAAGGGAAGTATATCACACATAGAGTTTAGAATGTTTTATGTTAAATGGTAACATGAACAGAGGAAAGGAGATGGTAAGACCCATGAATAGTGGAATTGCATACCATGCTGTCTTGAGTAAATACTGTGATGCATAGGAGACAGCTGAGACCCAAGACCCAATTTACAAGCAGCAGCTGAAGAGGCAACACAGAGACATGGTTTTAGGAAAGCTGCCTCTCAGAAGCTGTGGGATGACAATTGTGGAGCATGAGGATAAGAGAGCTGCTACGAGGTCGAATTCTCTATCAGAAGAGAGGAGTAGGTTCTATCAGCAGAATTTACAGAAACAAAGAATTTTTCTCAAAGGCACATTGGAATAAGCTTTCTCTGAGTAGCTGAAACAACAGAAATAAAAAGGGCAAGAATGAATGTACAGAGAGAGTAAGATAAGAAAATACATAACTTCATTTGTCGATGAAAGCATGTCTGACAGTAAAATGTGACCATACCTCGTTTGTAGCTCTTTTTCTTTTCCTTCTGTTTATGGCAACAGCATTTTGGATTTCCTCCATGGGTAGAGCTTTGGTGGGAGATAAGGTCATGCTACAAGAAACCTTGTAGAGGTTAATGAAACTTTAAGTGCTAAATGAAAATGAACATATAATAAAAGGGATGAACTTTACTGAAATACTTAACCTTGTCCCAAGAGCTGACATTTTCTGTAGAACTGCCTGCATTGTCAAAAACATTGTGTCAAAGTGTTCTTTTGATGTACAACAATATGGAGCTCACTACAGCTTCAAAAAAGTACCTCTTCCTCCCTCCTGGAAGAAACTGCTCACTTAGACAAAAAAATTCTAAAGCTTTACATGTGTTGATATAGAGGTGTTTCATATTCCAAACTGATGTATCATCATCTTGTGTAGTAAAGACAATACTTAAAATTATTTTTTACTTAAAGAAGAATATTAAAGCAACTTTTCACACTAATTATGAGTCTTGGCTTTATAGTTTATGCCATAAAGGGTTTTGGATTCTTTTTATAAACCATTACTAGGATCAGGTTTTAAACATGGATATGAGATCATAAATTTATTCTCAAAATTGCCAGAAGTTTCATCTCTAAGCTAAAGTAACTCTTTCACATGTTCAACCTGCGCCCATCAAATTTCTGTGTGCTTATATGGTATGAAAGTACCCCTCAACTTGCTTTCATATCTGAACAAATCAGTATTTAACAAATTGTCGATACTTCATACTGGAAAGCTGGAATATAGAATGGATTTTTAAAAAATAGTTATCTTTTAGGATGTATTTAATCTCTCAGTTGTGAAGTTTTATGTTCTGCAATTTCCTGGCTCACTTTTCACATAGCAGCTTAAACCTGGAGCTTAAACCTTCTGGCCATGATCCAACAGAGTGTTTGTGATCCCAAGTGAGCTCTGTGTCTAAAAGTGTCAAGACATGCCTCCTCCTTCACCACCAGAGCTGAAGCTACAGCTTAGCATGAGGTAAGTATTCCTAGCAGGATGTCTCAATTTGAAAAGAAGACCAGATTCCAGCTTTATGGCTCAAGAAGAATAAAACTCCAATAAAATCAGTAGTTCACATGCATTACATTGTGCTATGCTTCCAACCTATAATTAGCCCAGACAATAGAAAATTCAAAATACAACAAACCAAATCAACACAAACTATTTACAGCAGCTCCACAAGGAAATTTTGCTGAAGTCAGATCCCACGAACTGACATTGGTACTGACAATCCAATAGAAGCTGCTTTTGCTCATGAATTCTCTTCATAAGAAGATAAGGATAAACCAAGCAGATGACACGATCAATTGCAGATGCTGTGCATGTCCTCTTTCTTTTTGACTTCTTTTTTTTTTTTTCCCCAGAGAAATAGATATTTTTTCCTAAATATATCCTCTTTTCAGACCACTATTAAACAATCTAAAAAGCGTTCTAGAAAGCATATTTTTTAGGGGGGAGGAGGCATTCTGTATGCTTCAAGAATTTTTGAAGGAAATATTGAATATTAGTCTATGTTTGTTTGGCTCAGATAAGGAAAAACTGAAATTTCCCACCAGCAATGGCTATTTAGTAACTCACGTGTGGTACACTGATACTTTCATTATACAAATTTTTGCTCTTTATAACTGACACCAATGAGGACACATGCTAATGGTCCCAGAAGAGGGAGTCAAGACTGAATGAGAGTAAAAGAAGAGCTGCTGTCCTGTCATCTCCATTGCCTAACATCTGGTTTAGCACTAATAGACTCTTACTGAAAACAGTCAAGAGAGCAGTGCTGGAGTGCCCAGTGTGCTGGTCTCTTCGCCATGTGCAATTGAATGAACATTTCTAACTGCAAGTTAACCATGAGCAGGTACTGTATAAATTTAAAGGTAAGTGTAAAGGTAGATTTCATGTAAAGAAAATTAATATAGAATAAAAAAAAGGAGAATATAACGAAAAGACAGTGGAACAGTGTAAGAAAAGAATGTTTTTGACGATTGTTATTTTAATAGTAATAATGAAGAGTTACTGTAAATGAAATATTTTCAGGAACTCACCTCTAATTTAATCTCTGTGCTATGTGAAAACTGAAGCACTATTGTTTTTCTTAATGAAACTGAACAAAGAGTGATGAAATCCGCAGTAGAAAATGTGGAATGTCTATAACAAACCCTACTAAATAAACATGTTTGAGTTCTCTTAGCAGTATTTGAATTAACATTTTGGGATACACTTCATAAGATGTGCCATTGCAGGCTTGTTTTTCCTGTGTTAAAAATACACACACACACACACACACGCACACACACACACATGCATGCAAATAAGGAAATCAGTCTTATTCCAGCACCTATGTTACATTAGGTTACATTAGCTGTGTAGCACTGGGACGTCTTACCAAGTTTTAATATATGAAACTTTTGCTAAAGGAAGAAATTCTAAGAGAGCAAAAGATGCTTGAATGAAGGAGGAGATACATGATAATGAGTACAACAATAGCTAAGCACAAGGATAATTGTCATTATTGTAGATCAGAGTTAGAAATGGTTTGTAGCATGAGTTGTAAACCAGTTCTGTTATCTGACTAATAGTTTCTGTGATTACATGAAAACCCAATCCTATTAAGAACATTTTTTTTAATAGCAAAAAGGTGTAACCAAAATGGGAGAAATATTTTAAAGGATTGAGAAACAAATTCTGTATGATAACAATAAATAAATTTATACTCTTATTTGTTAATTCAGACTGTGTTGGAAAACATAGAGCTTGAAAAGAAAATATCTGAAATAAGTAAGATGATTAACTATGTTTCAGCACAATTGCTTATTGGCCAGAGTACTAATAATTATTCAGAAAAACTTAACTGCTGGACCCAAAGGGTAACAGCCCTCCTTGCAAAGTACTTTGAAGATCTTCTGTTGTCTTTTGTGGGTTTTGGATGAGACCTGAGTCAAGATGTGTTCCAAGCTACAGTTTTTTTGAACTGAACTTGAGAACTAGAAGAATCTGGCTTGTACAGTTGTATCAAGGTCTGGTTTCTTCTTTACTGAGCTAAAAGAGTTAAGCAAAAGGTTCTCATCTGGACTTTCCTGAAATTTAAGTTCCTTTTCCTGTAATCTGAAACTGGATTTAAACACAATATTAATCCCTTTTGATAGGTCAGACAGGATTTTTACAGCAGTGGTTCTTAGTAAGTATATGCAATGGGACAGATCTCTGTGCTGCCTTCTTGTAAACAAAGCAAGGAATGAAAATTTTCAAAACCAGTAATCAGAATTTGAGATCTGAAATCCACTGTAAGGCATCAGCACTACAAATTACATTTTCAGTATGCAGGCAGACCCACAGATATCAATGAGGTGTTCCTACCCAGATGCCCAGGCACACAGATGTGTCTGCAGATCTCGGCCTCTGTGCAGTGTTTTAATCTGGTGCTTGTAGTTAAATTTCCAAAGCAGCGAGCATCCAGCAGTACCTTCTGATTCTGCGAGGGCCACAATGCACTTTGTATACAAAGTCACCTGTTTAGAAATATGCAGCAGGATTTAAATCGTACGCTTTGACTGAAAAGTCTGTTGCTTGCTCTGCATACGCTCACTGTTTGGTTCACCTTTACCCAGTTTCTACTGTTGCCTTTAAGTGTTCAAATATTGTTACTGTTATTCCTTGCTTTCCATCCTTTTGTTTCCTGCTTCTGACTTTTCCTCTTCCCATGTAGCTTCCTATGTCTCTTTTGTTTAGAAAATGGTATAGCCACCTAAGTTCAGCAACACTTCATGCTTCAGTGAATTTTTAAAAGAAAAACAATTTTGGACGTGCATTTTCTTACCAAGGCTTTTGTTTTCAACCTTCTTGGTACCAATTGGTGTGATTAAGAATTCTTATTTTTGCTCCTTCTCAGAGCAATTTGTTTATTCTCTGCTCTCTGATAATTTATTTTCCATCTTACCATAGTCCAATTTTGCACTCCAGTGAATGTGTATATTACGGAATGCCCAGACTTCAGATTCTTTGCCCTCTTTCCTGAAAGACTGTGGCCAGTATGATTCCATACCTCCAGTATCTGGATCAATGCCTTACACTGTCATGATTCCAGCTTTGATTTGTAATGCATTTATCTGGGAATACATCTCCACATCTTGGTTGAACTCATCATTGTGATTGAACATTGTGCACAGGGCTATAAAGATAATATTTTTCAATAATTTCCAAATCTTTTCTGTGTTCAAGATTACTCAGTTTCTTAGCATTTTGAAGATATTTCCTCTCTTTTATTGTTTGTGTAAAACTTGTCATTTTGCTTTTATCATCAATGAACCATATTTGTCATTTATTAGTCCAAGTACTTTAATGTTCTCAGTCCTCCTATACTGGACTGCAGTATTTATCTTTGTTTACTCATCTTCTCAATTCAGTATAATCTACAAATATTGAAAGGTGAAAACATGGTAAGTGTTATCTAGGTTTGTTTGTGTTTTTAAACAGAAACATGATGAGTTGTCAGTATAGCTCTGTAAAGATATAATGAAAGAGTAATCAAAATACAGATAATGGCCTACTTCATGCCGTACATAACGTGTGTTTCAGAGCAGAATGGGGTGCAGTCTTAATATCAGACTCAGTGCTCAGAAGCAATAAGTGGATACTACACAATTTAGAAGCAGATTTTTACCAGTCTATAGAGTTCCTATGATAATACAGGTCCAGATAACATCACAGTGATTTATGAGTTTCATGTAACAAACACATGACATTCCTAGTGGACAAGGAATACAAAGCCAGACGCTCATCTGACACCACTTAGTAGTGGCTCCCACAAAGTCAAGTGAACACATTTTGGGGAATACAAAATACTGGCATTTTCACCTCTAGTGATGGACTTGGCTTTCATTAACAAATTCTGCAGGATATATTTTTTCTTTTTTGCAAGCTGATGTAGTCTGTCTGAATGAGATGTATTGCATAACCAGGAAAGAAGACTATGTAGTTGTGAACCTCTAAATACATAATGTCCCTAGTGTTGGAATCCTTCATTGCCATATAAAACAAAGATAACTATGTTAGCATGGTATGCAATAACGCCAGCAGAAAGTATGTAACAGTCAGTCAAAGTGACTTTGTGCAATATTTTCCCAATTCCACACAGCATTGCATAATTAAATACAAATTTAATTTCCCAGTCAGCAGCATATATTGTAGGATACTTAGGCATCATTGACACTTTAAAAATGTAGTATAAAGGATATTTGACCCACTCAAAAGGATACAACATGACATAATGATACACTTTCTCAGGAATAATAATATATCTTGGTAACACTAGATGTACTGCTGAATAGTAAGATAGAACACAGAAAACTAGGGTGTTGTAAAGATGACTTTGCAGACCTTCTTACCACATACAGAGCTAACATATTTAGTTAACAAACACTTCCAGTGGATTCATAGGAAGAAAATAGAAACAATTTAATTTTCTATCTTTTTGTGAAAATAACTGAGAAAGTGGTTACTTTTTTATTTTCATAAATCAGCTGTGATTTACTGGTTATGTTTCATTCAGATTTATCTGTTAGGTCATGAATAGACCATTATAAGAACAAAACATTAGAGCTGATCAGGATATACAGCTACAGAGATGTGTCTCCTTCATGTAAATTTATCTCACAGTCCACAAATTTAGCCTTTGTGCACTGAATCCAGAGTATGCCAAGTTAAACAGTTTCCACTGTTTTCAAGAGCCTTTGACCTAAATCTCGAATCAGACACCAAATTTGTATTGACACAGAGTGACAGGTCCATTTTATACAGAATTTTGGAATGTAGAAATCTGATTTCTTTGACTAGAATAAATTCAGTAGATATCTAATTCTCTGAAAGAAAAATGAAAAGAATAATGATAATTTCAGGTTGTCTCACAGTTCAGTTTCAGCTTTTGAAAATTTCATATTGTAACACATTTTATATAATACAGAATGAAAACCTTCGAAATGTAACACTATTTCAAAATGAAAGCATACATTTCAGCTTAAACATAAGTCCTTTTATTTAGAGTATTGTTCCAATGGCCAGCTCTGAAGGGCAATGGTAAGTATTGGTAGTGCATGATTTTAGAAAAGGTGGTATTTTCACAGAAGTGAATAGTTTATAGAGTAATGTATGGAATCCTCATTCAGACTGTGAAGTACTGTGATTCAAGCAAGTAAATTCCATTGCTTTTCTTATTGTCATCCTTCTTATGTATCTTAAAAAAAAAAAAAAGAAAACAAACAAACAAAACCAAAACAAAACAACAAAAAAAACCCCACAAAACCAAAACAAAACCCACACAACAAACAAAACCAACTAAATAAAAAACTATGTGCATTATCAGAAACAAAGTATCTGATATTAAAATTTCTTCCATTACCAGGATGAGGTGAGTTTCTGGGGCAGTCTCTGGAAGAAACACAGCTGAGAATAGCTTTCCCCATCCATTTCTATCTTGCCTTAAGGTCAACAGCCATCTGGTCTGACTCACACTGCCTCTCATTCTTTCTCATTTGAGAGTGAGCCACTTGGCCAGTTGTTCTCCTGAACAAAGCCGTCAGCTGAATTGTGGAAAATTTGGATGATGTTTCTCATAGCACTTTTAGTATTCTAGTTACTAGACAAACATGCTCCTGCCATGTTTAATGTCATAAAGCTGACCACAGGTTCACAAAAGGATCATGACAAATAAATGAAGGAATCTGAATCGCACTATCTCCGCTTAAAGAATGAAACAGCTCTGCAAAATGCCAAGCCTGAATATTGAATACAAGTAATGCTGTCACACCTTAACCAAACCTACTGATAGATGCACATTCTTGAGGTCCATGTGTCTTCTTTCTTTTTACAGCATAAATAAATACATATATATATATATATATATATATATATATATAATATGTTTTGACACTGTTTCATTTCATGAAGACACAAAGCATGCATGCTACATATTTTACATTAGATGGACCAAAGCTGTATTTAAGCTAATCTTTTTATTCTGTTGGCAGAAAAAATATTGAGACCTCTGAAGACATCTTCGAGCAAAATAAAAGGTCGTGAGGCATTCATGGTAGCACAATGATGAAGCTGTGTATGCATACCCTACTGTATACCCTACAATGCTTATAAATGTATTTTCCTGAAGATGTTTTGCAATTTATTAAATGCAGCCTTACAAAGTGGTGTGCAATGCTCTCCATGGGAAATGCATATTTTGCATGGACAACATTGTATGTCACTGTGTAGGGCTGTCTTCAAGGACTGATTGTTTCATTCATCTCATGCCTTTATTCCCTGACTGTCTCTGTGGCTTTCAACAAGGTCTTGTCTTTTTAATTACCTTTCCAGAAAAGAGGTCCTGAGGAATGAAAAGGAAAAATGTTTGAGGTCTCTTTTGGCACCACATTAAGAGGACATGTGGTTAGTTTACACACTTAGGATTTTTTTCTCTAAAGGAATAGTTTTTGGTGATAATTTTTGCTGACTTGATGCTTTGTTTTACCCTCTCCTTGCTACTTGCCAACTTATATGTGGTTGGTGTCTAATAAAGAAGAGAGGATGCAGAATGGGTAACAGCCTTGGATTTAGGAAAGCAACGTTCAGGTCCCATGGCAAACATCCACATGTCTTCAAAAAAACAGCTGAACCTTTTGCATTCAATTAATAGAGTATAATACCGTACTCCACAGCATTCTCTGAAGGAGCCATTTGGAGTATTGGAAGGAGGTGATTAAGCCTGGTGGGCCACCTGAATGTGTTATAGAACCAGGATAATCCATCCTGTTAAACCAATACATGAACGCAGCTAAACTGCTTCAGACACCTTAAGTGACCTAAATAGTTCACAACACTGTCCTCTGCAGGCAGCTGTGCCTTGGGTTAGCAAACTAATAAATCGAGCCCTTCTTCAGAAGGAGAAAAAAATTATGACATACTTAGACATAATGATAAAGCTGTTGTAAATTCTTACAATACTTTCATAAAATTTGATTAATTTCTCTTTGACTGTGAGCTAGAAGTGAGCTACAGATAAGCATTGAATTCCTACACACGTTGAGTCTGTGTGCATTTGAAAAGCTGGAGTCAAATCTACAGCTACCATAAATGCTTTGTCTTGTTGAGACTTCTTGATATAGGATTAATCATTGTTGAAGGATGAACAACATTTTGAGATTTTATGTTCTGATCTGTTTTTACAGACATAGAAATCCAGTAAATTTGCCACTTAAGCTTTCTGTTCTTTTGTCTTTGGTGTATCTTAAGCACCTTACCTTGCAGTTATGCAATTCTATAACAAGTGAAAATGTATGAAAAACAAACTTTTTTGCTTCTTTAGTGAACAGAGAATCTACCATTTTTTTTTTTCAAATTATTGAACATAATGAAGCCAAGAGGAATTAAATCAATTGCATAGAAACTGGTTTTATGTATACAATTCAGGATTCAGTGGAAGAAAACGTAACCACTCTAGTCTAAGGGGATAATGTGCAAATTTACATTCCCAACTAAACTCATTAGATGAACACTTATTTTTTTTCCTTAGGTGTTTACAAAGTCTGATGATTTTTTTTTTGAAAAATACCTGTCACTGGTAAACTGTAAATCACAAATTAGAAAAAGTTAAACTGGTTTTGACAGCTTCTGAGATTTATAGCCAGTAAGTGAAGAACACTCCATTTGAGAATCATTGCTATGTTTATAACAAATTGTTTTCATTAAGCTAGATGAAAGAAAATTGAAAATCTACAGCATATTCTACAGTTTTGTGAGATATCCAAAATGCTATATTTTGTTTTTCCTTGACTTTTTTTCCTTGTGTCAGTAGGGACAATTTCTCTCACATGCTTAATCTCAGTCTTCTAAACAGAAGGCAGATAATTTATCTAAAAGGCTAAAAAGTCTTTGATTAATAACCATGGGAATTGCAGGTATTAAAATCACCCCCAAGTGACCCCATATTGTTCCATGAATCCATTAGAAACTTATTCTGAATTACAAAGAAAAATTAATTAAAAAGTATAAGGACTACAGAGCTCAAATAAAGTATGTTCCCCTGAGTTCATATGAAGTTCTATATGCATACAAAATGTCATAAAATCAGATTTAATTTACAGTATAATTTTCTTCTTCAACAACAAGAGGAATACAAGAACAGCATATTATTATTATTACTATTAAATTCTCCATAACAAACCTACCTATTACAATGATTCTTGCATTGATGTCAGAGAAAGAGGGATTAGAGTGAAGAGCCAAATGTTGTTTCAGTAGTTGGAACTGTAGTAATGGGTGAATTCCATCTGGTTTGATTCAATATGACCGTAGACTGTAATGTTCTTGCCTTGACCTGAATGGATGAGCAAACCATTGAATGTGTTTTCAGGAGGTTTACAAAGATTTTTTGCAAATTTTGCTAATATACGTCTTGTCCTAATTTTATCAATATTTTCCTTATATTTGTTCTTCTCTGTTCACTTTTCTTAGTAGGTCATCACCACATTTTCATATGTTTTCGGATGCTCAGCAGATTAGCTAGGTGCCAGAACTGGGCTTGTAATCCCCAGCTCCCTTGTCTCATGCTTCAGTGTTAGCCAGATAGGGTTCTCAGCCCTTCTTGTTTTCGAGAGTGTGTGATCAAGACAACTGTGATGTCTACTTTGGGCTTTATAAACTTGTTTACTTAGGGTCTTGTAAAAAAATTGCAGACTAAGGGTAATGTCTGTCTTGTGAACACCTTTGAAAATCCTGGACAGACACTCATCAGCCAAATCACTTTAGATTGTGAGTTGCTGTGATGATCTTACTGAGTAAAGATCTTATTTAAACCCACCCTGCTGAGGCATTTCCAAATGTGAGTCTTTCAGTGCTGTCCTGTGCAAAAGGTGACATCTTGATTCTGGGTCATTAAAACCGAAGAGTTTTAATGTCTAAATGTGGTTAAAGTTACCCATGTCTTCGAGAGTGCTAGCTAATTATGAACTTGAATAATACAAGCAATAAATGTGCCTGCTATTTGCAGGTGTCAGAAATGCAAATAGAAACCAGCTGAAAGAATACTGATGTAATATTGCTGAGGTAGTGTAAAAATATCACACATCACAAAAGAGCTGAGGTTGAAAGGGACCTCTGGAAACTGTCCAGTGCAACTGCTCTTTGCAAGCAGGGTCAGCTGTAGCAGGTTGCTCAGGACTGTGTCTGTTGGAGAATGGCTTGGAAATGGGGGATGTGGGTCTGCGGAGCAGTTGTGTGAGCAGAGCCTATTCTGAAGGCCTTAGCATAAGTAGCAAGACTAGGCCACAGTGGGAACCGCTGACTGTTTCAGTAAAATCTGCAAGGTCACTGAGACCTTGGCAAAGTTTCACAAACAGCCTTCAAGAGCACAAGAATGTAGAATAAGCATAGCTAGCAGCTGCAAGTAGGAGGACCATGCAAATGTACTGTTAGAGCTTAAGCCAATTAGTAGGTGACAGGTATGCATAATTATCGTGAACTGTATAAGTATATGCTATTCGGGCTAATAAATCGAACTATGCTTTATCACTCATATTGAGTCGACCTGCGTGTTCCTCCACCGTTCAAACGTGTCCAGTTAGGTTTTGGATAGCCCCAAGGATGAAGACTCCACAGCCTCTCTGTGCCAGTGTTCAACCATCCCCGCAGTAAAAAAGAGTTTTTTTCATATGTTTACATGAAATTTCCTGTATTTCAGTTTGTGTTCATTGCTTCTTGTCCTGTCACTGAGCACTCATGAGAAGAGTCTTTCTCACTGTTATTCATTCCCTCCCACTGGGTATTTATGCATGTTGATAAGATCTCCCTGAGCCTTCTCTTCTTCAGGCTGAACAGTCCCAACTCTTTCAGCCTGGCCTTACATGACAGATACTGCAGCCCCTTTAATCATTTTTGGGTCCTTTACTGGAGTCTTTCCAGTATGTCCATGTGTCCCAGGATACCACTCACCTTCTTTGCAGCAAGGGCATACTGATACTCCATACTCATGTTCAACTTCATGTTCACCAGGACCTCCAGGGCCTTGTCTGTCAATCTGCTTTCCAGCTGGGTGGCACCCAGCCTGTACTGGTACGTGGGGTTGTTCCTCCCCAGGGGCAGGACTTTGCACTTCCCCTTGTTGAATTTCATGAGGTTGCTATCAGCCCAGTTCTCTGGACTGTCGAGGTCCCTCTGGATGACAGTATGATTTTCTGGCATACCAACCACTCCTCTCTGTTTTGTATTGTCTACAAACGTGCTGAAGGTGCACTCTGTGCTGATGACCAGGTCATTAATTAAGATCTTACAGTACTGGACTCAGTATCAACCTCTGGAATACATCACTAGTGCTGTTAATCATGTCCATTTGAGCCTCAATAAGCAGATATTTCTGTCTTGTACTATTGCTGAAGGAGTTAATTATTGGAGCTAAGACCAAGAAAGTTTGCTTATGTTAAGAAATACTGGATGAATTCAACCATTCTGTGCTTGCAAAGCTTAAAGATTATAAACGTATATAGTAACAGCCTGTATTATTTTTTTGTCAATGCTGTCATTTATGTTCTGTGAAAAGTGGTACTTTGGAAGCATGCTAATTCAGAAAATATAGGCATACAAAATTTGTCAAAACAGGTGCTATTTATATAAGCAAGAACTGTGATTTCATTCTCTTTTTTTTCATTTTTGTTTGCCAGCCCAGTATGAACCCAGATCAAGTTTATTTTCGTTCTTCTGCTGTTTATTATAATTCTTATCTGGATCTATCTGAACCATGGCTAGAGTTAGGAATGGTTACCCTCATTTTCATCCTTATACTGAAGTTTGCAGATGCAGCCACACTAAAATTAAAACAAAAACAAAAACAAAAACAAAACCTGTTTGCAGAGTAAGATGTTAATCAGGAGAAGCCAGGATGGCAGAATCTGGTTCATAGTAATTTAGGATTAGACTGTGCCACAGGGATGCAGCCCACAGGAGTCAGCAGCATGTTGTACCATCCCAGAACAGGAAGGCATGTGCACCTTAATGAATTTGCTACTTACCGCTGTGGTCAGCAGTTGTTTGTGGATGTGTCATTCCAGCAACATAGTGCTGGTTGGCTTCAGTAGACAGAAAAATGGAGGACACATTGTAAATTTTACCCAGGCCACAACTTCATTTTTTTTTTTTTTCTCCAGGGGTTGAAGCAGTAGTTCCAAAACCCTTTGATTTGGAGCCATGTGCTAGATGCCCTCAGGATATGCCACCTCAAGATGCAACAAGGCTTCTAACTCACTAGTGTGAGAAACATCAGAAATATCCTATGTCCTGAAGTCCACCACATCATGCAAATAAATGGATGAAAAAGCTAACTGTACATGAGTTATCTAGCTAGGGACATGATGCTAGATTGTCATCTGTCCTAGAATTTATCAGGTTACACAGTCCACATATCTGACATCCAGGGGGACATAGGATTTTTCACCTACATTCTCCTTGCAGGTTTTTTCTAACAAGTTCGCATCTGTTCCAGTGAAGGAAATGCTTCCTTTGTTTTCCTCAGCATCAACTCATGGCAGTGTTTGATTGTGGTAAGAATCCAAAATGTACCTCGAATGACACTGTGTCCCAGACAGCTGTGTGTGTGACACTATCCTCAACAGCTTTTGTCATCTATGGCCTGCTCCAAAATCAGCTGACTCATTTTATATTATTTAGAATAGGCGAAAGAAGCAGAGAATGAATGTGAACAACATACAAATCAGCCATGTTTCCTTTTCTTCCACTGTTACATTAAGGGGCAAATAAACTACTGAATCCTCAAAAGGCTGTAGCTGTTAGCACTGAGCAGGTCTCAGTGTGGTAAGAAGGATGCAAACAAAATTAAAATTCAATGCGTGATCTACTGTCTTCTCTCCCTGTCTTTTTTCCTCCTGTGAGGAATACTTGGATCCAGCAGGAAAATCCAACTCAGCTTTCAGAGAATCAGTTGCATCAAACTTTGGGCCATCTCAAAGAGGAACCTTTGAATTGGGAAATGGTTCATGGACAACTTTAGGCTCCAAGAAGCTGAGAAAGTACAAGGACAGGGAACAGGAAGAGGAAATGAGGAAAAAGTTCTACAATTTGAGGATCCGACATCAAACTGACAAAAACAAATGTTTACTCAAGACAGAAGAGAGATCAGCTACCTGGAGCATTTTTCTTGGGTTTTCTAAGTGCTAAAAGTAGTACTGTGTGTTTGAATTTATCATGAAGTTTCAGGTCCTTCCTTTCACTGTCACAAAATTGCTCTTCATATTCATTTTTAGTTACCTGCAGACTCTGCTCTGGAGTAGACTCTGCTTCTCCTCCTCCCAGTTGTGTTTCTTATGAAACTCTGGAGTTGTTCTGTGTCTTTGCAGCACCACAGCCCTTTGCCTGCCCCCAGAAGAGGCTGTGAGGACAGGCAGCATTTCGAGCCATCTGGAAAAGTAAATTCCAATAGAGTAAAGCCTGAGGCTTTGCTGCACAGTATAAAAAGCTTTACCTAACTCAAAATACAGTTTCAGCTTCCATAGAAAGTTCTTTCCTCTGCAGTCAATTATTATTATATAACAATCGGTCGAGTGTTTCTTCTGTATATCAAACTCAGTTTTTAGAGATCCTGGTTAGATGACTCTGAACAATAGTAATTTACTGGATGTGCCTTGGCTGCCTCCCTCTAAATCAGCACAAAGAAACAGTCTCTCTCTTTTCTCAGTATGAACACCACTGTGCTTTGGTACCACATAGTCATTTTCCCTATTTACTTTATATTGCTTTTGAATGAGTCCATGAATCCAGAACCTTCTACCCTTATTTCTTTCTGCAGCATCAGCATTTTAATACATTGCACTGACAGTAATATTTTGGCTTTCATTCCAGGACCCTGATTGTGAAAACCCTGGCTGTACGTATGAGGGCAGTCACCTTGAGAAGTTCCTCTGAAGTCTGGCAAGGAGAGGCTGCACAATCTGTGCTGTACCACAGTGGCTGAAGATTTTGGCTGCCATCCTCTGTGGGAAAACAGAGGCGCAGAAATGCTAAATGACACACCTTGGTTTTATTATTTGCTGCATGCTGAAAGTAGGACAGGCAAGGACTCATTTTAAAATGGGTTCAATTTTGGCACTTATCTGTTTGAATCCTCAATAGTTTTAATCCTCAGCATCTCATAAATCCTTTGTGTAGGATTCCACCCTAGGAGACATTTTATCTGAAGCCAAATGAATCCAGGCTGGTGACTAGCACCTTTTTAGAAGCAGTAATAGCTTTCTATTCTGTGTCAGCTAGAAACAACTTGCAAACTTTTAGCAGCAAAGTAATTGAGATATTGAATACCTGGGTATTGAATGGGATGGATTCATCCTACAGTAGGAGCTGCAGACTTTGAATCACCTCTTCCTTAAAAAATGTCCTAGCCCTGGCCTACATGCCAAGAGACAGGCGTCATGATGCCCCAAAAAACTTGTGTTTTAAAAAGATCTGTTCTGCCTAGTTTGATGTTTGGCATCAGAAGACAAGCGAAAAGTCTGTGTCCCAACTGGATGGAAGTGATTTAACTTTGAGTAGTAGGCAGGAGTTTCAGATGTACCCCCGTGTCTACTGTTGTCTATTCACTGGTGAACAGGTGTCTGCCTGGTGGAATGTGGTGAAGGGTTGTGGATGACAGTGAAGATGCATCTGACTGTACCATGACAACCCACAGGGAGACCATCACCCAAGCTTCGTCTTTTTTGGAATTCCTTGTTGGGGCCAGGAGTTTATTCTTTGAGTGCTTCATGTGGAAGGCATCTGAATAATCTCTCTGGGTTTGCTAAACTGTATTAAACATAGAAAAGCACGCAAATGCACTTATAAACAAACTAGGCAGCCAGACTTATTGCATGCTTTAAAAAAAACCATACAACTGTAGCCTGATGCTGCTATGGAAATGGAAAGGACTTATATTTTTTCTCTGTTTTCTCTTGTCCATATGCTTCACTGATTTTAGTAATACAGTGGAAAGAAAATTGGCTTTACATCTGTCTGGTACATCCTGTTGGCTGTCTGTGATTTATGCATATATAGGCAGCATTAAAAATGAGCATGAGCAGGGCAAAATTCAGTATTGCCCTGAGCTTTGTTATGACGCAGGTTTTACAACTATTCAATTCTCTTAGACAATTATCAAATGTTTTGGTAAACTGTGTATCATGTTCATACACAGGAAATGACCAGGCATAAAAGAAAGGGGGAGGGGGGAACTAATTACATATAAAATAGACTATGAATTGCTGCTGTGGAATTTTCCAATGCAGCATGAAAATCCTATTTGGATATTTATAGGAGCTGAAATAAAAAAAACTTTGAATTTTTTTCCACTGGGCAGAACAATCATTAGTCTTGTTTCCTCTTTTTCATGTACTTTCAGCAATCCCATTTCTGTTCTTCAAAGTAGGTGTTTAACTAGAAGGGTGTGAACAAGAACACTCGCACAACAAGGATGTAGTTTTTTTAAGATTTGGTGTTGTCTTTCTGTTTGTTTTTGAAATGTTCTTATTGCTTTGCTGACTTAGAAAATCATTCAAGGGACTAACAAAACTTAATAGCTTTGTGCAATGAGCCAGACTTGCATAAACTCATTTCGTACAGGAAAAACTTGAAGACTGTACAGTACAGTATGTAGATATCCTAGATCTTTGTTTAAATATACTCTATGTAAACTATAGACTTTGATTTCCTAGATTTGAACCCATGCTAGATGATTGGACAAAGCAAATTGCTTTGTTTTGTGTTAGTCCAAAGACAATTTTCAAAGCTATCAGAGGTTAATAGCAAACAAGTTTTACTCAGGCAAGGGGTTCTGAAAGGTAAGAAACAACCAGGGGGAAAAAAAAGGGTGATTAGTAATTGAGCTTGTAATGTTTCATGTCATGTTGGTATTGTAATACATTGCAACAAAGTAAACAGTTACTTTTTTTTTTTTAAATTTCTGGACAAAATTATATGTAATAAAGGGTGGCAGAAAGAGTTTTTAGGAGAAAGAAATATTTGACCATAAGTTTTAGGCTGCTGTTGACTAACTTTTCCTACCTGGTGCTTTTTTATAATACTTACTTACATCTGAATTCTACTGATATTACATTTTCTATTACTGCTCGTGGGAAGCAGTTATACAAACTAATAAGCAATTCAAGATAATTCTTCTTATTTTCCTCCCATAAATCTGAATGTTCTCAGATACAGGCCAGAACTGCAGCATCCCCAGGCATCAGAAGTCAAACTACACCTCAGCAATGCCAACCACAAAGCAGAGTGCAAGAGGTGTTTTTACCAGGCTTTCATTTTTTATTTATTTTTTTTTTTTTTTAAAAGGACAAATACTATGAAATGCCCAACATCACTTTTCTTTGAAACAAAAGTGGAATTCAGGAAGGTGTATCAGAACGGTGCTTTCCTGCCTTGGATCTATGTATTGTGGCATCTATATAACTGGGGGAGAATGCGATATCTGCATTATAACAGTGACAGACAGAGTGTAAAAGCCAAGATTCTTCTGCAATTCCTTCTCATGGGATTTTAGTGGACACTGAGTCTGGCCTCAGTTTCAAGCCCAAACTGATGTGGACTCCTCTGAGTGAAGTACTGTTTAATTAGTCAGATGATATATTGCAATAGATGTTTTCAATGTAGAGAGGGACAGGAGCACTCATCCCCTCATCAGTCTCTCTCCACATTAGTGGAGCATGTGCCTATCCATCCTTTCTGCTCCCACCCCTGCCTTTGGACTTCTGCCATTAATACTTGTCCTCAGTTCCAGCTGAGCTTCCTTGAAACCTATTGCTTAGAGTAAATGTTGCACCTGGAGATAGAAATCAAAAATCAGGATCAGCTCTTTGCTCTCTCAAATCATCTATGCATTGGTATATTTCTAAAACTAGATTTACGAGAGTGAATTCTACAAATTACACTGTGATATTTTTGAAGGCTGCTAAAGGATTTTACAAAAATATTTGGGGATTTATGCCTCATGAACTATGTAATCTCAAATTAAATAGATACTGTATTAAGGCATCAAAGCAACAGCTTTAATCTGTTTTCCCTGTTTCAATAGTTTAAGAGCTGAGCCTTATCAGAAACAGCTGCTGCTAATGACAGCCTAACATTCACTATATATTTTCCATTATTTTTTTCTCCTGTATTTATCTCCAATAACCTATTTAACCTACTTGTAAAGTGTGACAGTTTGACTGATGTCTGATGGGGAGGGAGTGCAAATTCACTTGTTTTGTACAGCCATCTTACATATTTAAATATCTATATTGTGGAACTGGTACCTGGTGATACTGCAGAAAAAAAAAATGATATTTACCTGCAATATGAATTAGATGAGACTTTAAAATTTGCTCTTGTAAGTGCATTCCAGTGATTAAATGGTTATGTAGTTAATTTGTAGGTCTTTTTATCTAGGTTTCAGACAGGCAGTATTGAAATTCATATGGTTGCAGCTATCTGTAAAAGTGATCTTTATAACAGTATGATTTGCCACTGCCCAAAGACCTGGCGAGTATGGAACTTTACTCCACAGCCCTCATTTGCAAGGGTGGGAAAAGCACAGTTACTTGCTTTGTAACTTCTCCCAGTACATATTGGGTCTCAGTTGAAACATTTACTGCACAGCTCCTGAAACATCTGGGTTTATGCCTACGTATTTGGGGAAGGCTGTGTGGGACACCGTGCAGAGCCTTAGCAGGGCAGAATATCTTACAGGTTTGGTGGTTTATGCTCAATGTCTGAAATAGGTGAGCTAGAAAAACGTATGAAGAAATAAGATATTAAAACAAGTTTATGAAAGAACAAAGGAACTTCACCCTTATTTGTACATGATTTGAGGCTTATGCTGATGTATTTCAACCCCCAGTATCATTTTAAAAATATACACGTCAAGACTGCATGATTAGAGAAGCAGATCTTGTTATCTTGTCTGCAATTTTTCTTGTGTTTGGCTCGACTCTAATGAGGGTGAACTTTTGTTCATTTTGCTTTGATGATATTGTATAGTACCCCAAGCACCTCAGTCATGCCGATGGGGCTTTATAAATAAGTTATTAATTATTATTTATGTACATTAAAAAGCAGAACAACTTCAGAAGCAAAAAATATCTTCCCACTTAGAATTGCTTTCCTAGAAGAAGTCTGATTAGTAAAATGTTTCATTAATTTTTAACTGCTTTTAAGATGATTTAACAGTAGGAATCAAGCAGAGAAGCCATCATCATGGGATATGTCTCCTCCTGAAAGACTCTAGTAGCAAACCCTCTGCAGGACACAGATGGGCTGTGGGCCAAAGTTGCAGAACCAAAGCTCTAATCAATCAAGAGAAGTAAGACAGCACCATCAGTCATTTTGGAGAGCTCATTCTTTCATTCACAGAACTCTGACATACGTTTCTCTTTAGAAAGAACAGACCCTTTAAGAAACAATTTAAAAAGTAATTGTCATTTCTCAGTGGAACAAACTTTTATATATCTTAAATTTTCTCTGTAGCAAAATTACTTTTTTTTTGTCAAATACAGACCAGAAATAAATGAGTGGAAATTCTGTTTTATAACATGCAACCTTGACATTGTATGACAGCAGAATAAGGTGTTAATCAGCTCAAGCCACCTATTTTGGTATGTTCCTGTGCAAGTCACTGTCTGACGCTTGAATAAATAAAAGCAAAATTTAAGAAAAAAAATAGCTTATTCATTTTGAACTATCCCACCACAAGCTGGCCTATCACAATTATAAGGCACGTAGAAAATAAAAGATTAGAAAAGAAAGGAGTAAGTGTCAGAAAAAAAAAAAAAAGGATAGAGAAATAATAAACAATTATTCAAAAAAATAGCAGTAAAAGTATTCATAGAAGAAAAGCTGCAAGTAATTGTTTTCAACACTTTACTTTCAATGATTTATTTCTGTTTGGCCTTCAGTTTGGTCCTGTATGTGTCCCAAGATAACTGGCAAACACTTACTCCTCCATCTGCAAAGGAAGAGGAATAAACTGATCTGACCTGATAACATGGTAAGTCCCGGCATAGGTTAATATCCATGCTACTGTTGCTTCTACTTCTTGTATGTGTACTTGGTTTCCTGCTGATGGTGCTTTTACCCAAATGAGAGTGGAATTGAATCCAACAGAATATTTTGAAGGTTGGGACACTTGCCATATTATTTTAATTTTAAATGACTCTTGCCATCAGAGTGTATAACGGGCACAGATCTTTTAACACTGTGTTTTGTCATGGCATAGCCTAACCTGAGAGACTGGATTCAGAGCAGAGCATTTATTTCCAAGACTGTCTTAAAACAAGAATGCCTGCCTCAGGCTGGCCATGGAAATCTCTGAGGCAGGAGAGTGACTGCCTGTAGTTTCTTGTTGCACATGGACACACGTGGTCCCTGGGAGGGAAATTTCACTAGTTGTCCTGCCAGGGTCTCCTTTCTGCATTGTACTGTGAACTCTGACAGTCAACAGGAGTAGGAAATACACAGGCCATGAGCAGTTTTATACAGGAAGGGCAGAGTTTCTCAATCATCTTTTTTTCCTTTCTTTCCTTGGAGGAGCAGCACTCATCTTCCTTCAACCAAATAAGAGAAAGTAGTTAAGTCTGAGTGTCCATACTAGGATACAGTATTCAGGCTATCTGATTAGGTGATCTGTAAAAATTAACTCAAAAATTAACTAAATATTCCCTGAAAAAGCAGTATCACCTGATTTCCCTCCTCCTCTCTCCCTTTCTCTCACAATTCATAACGTTAAAGTTTTAGAGAGCCTAACAGGCCAGACCCATTTCTGAAATGAATATTTATGTTGCTTTAACAAAAAAAACCCTACACCAATGGTGTGTACATCTGTTTTGACAATCAATTATGCTTTACAGCTTGCTTTTGTAATGAACTTATTTTTCTTGGGATACTGAAGACGTTCCTCAATTTAATTTTTAAATTTACTTCTATCTTTTTCACTGGCAAGATCTCAGGGACTAGGATGACCTCTCTAGAAGAAATAGTGGTGATTGCCTTTAAAGTTTCATTGGGATTATGGTCCCAATCCCACATCAGCTCTGAATCAACCACCAAAGGTCAGGAACAGGGAGTACGCAATAAAATTATGGATATAAAAAATTTTCATTGGCTTTGGTTTCAGAAAGATTTTGTGTTCTGAAAACTAAATGCTGAGTCACTTTGACCTGACGGGATTCTGCTACGCCAAGAAAACTTTCCCCGAATTTGTTCTCCTGAAAGCTTATTTTCCAGGAGGAATTAGTAATCCAAATATTTTGCTTTTAGTTTTTTCACCTGCCTAACCTTAATTACCCATAGCAGATATCCAGACTGTAGAAGAAAACCTTTGGTAACGTTCCTAGGAGAGCCTCAAGAAGAGAGAGCTGAGCTTTGCCCTGCAGCCATTGCCCACTTCTGTTCATTTCCAGATCAATAACCAAAAGGGTGCAAAGCCAGATGACCGCCAGGGCAGTAGCAAATCTCCCCACTAATGAGAGTGACCTTTCCACCCAACACTTCACCAGGCTGAAATCAGGGGAAATTAGTTTACTCAACTCAGAGCTTATGCAACTGGTGATGCTATGGCTGAAATTCTTACTCATGGTGTGGTGTGGATCTATTTGAAAAAATTGTAGAAATCAGACTGAAGATAAAAGGACTTTAACTGAACCAGCTAGATCCTCTGTAGTTTCTGACCGACAGGTGAAGAATAATGATGTCTCCAAGGTGTCTGTCCTTCCGTTTGGTGAATTACACATTTAACTGGAAAAATCACTGCTGCTGAACCAAAGGTCCTGCTGCTTACACCGTTTACAAAGGCCCTTAAAATTATGGACAAGAACATAGTTTTGTGAAGAAAGGGAGACTGCTGTGTGGGTTGAAGGGTAATCTTTAAAAGCTTTGCTCATCCCAAAGCAGCCTCATCACTTCTCATTGGCTGTTACATTCAAGCTTAAAAAGAGACCTTGAGATGTTAATTATATATCTAGCTAGCTTGCTAGCTAATCAATTCATTCAACACTAAACACTTAGAAAGTAGTTGACATATTTATGGAGTATTGTAAATATTTTAAATATAAGCCAAAGGGAAATTTTATGCAACTTATATATTGTCTCATGTAATAAAATTTTGTTTCCAAAGAAAGAAAATCAGCTAAAAGAGATAAAATTAAATTCTGAGGTAAAATTAAATTCCAAGCTAAAATATACTCTTTTCTTACATTAGGTTAATGCAGGTCTCACTTGAAACATAAACAAGCAGATTATTTATTATAAAGTTATAATACAACAAATTAAATTAACTAAAATCTTCCTTTGTTCTGTATGATCCATGCAATCAACATTGTTTAAGGCTAAGTTTTAACAAGAATTTTTCCACAGCTTGCTTTCCAGGAGTTGTATTCTTCAATTTGCCAGAGGTAGAAAATAGACTTAGTGTGTGTGTGGTAAAACACATCTTGATGATTTTCACCTGGCTAGTTTTTTCTTTTTTTCCCCCCTCAAACGCTTATTATACAATGTAAAGTACCTAAACTTCTGTAAACTCGTGTAGTAAGCTTCCAAATCCTTTAGTTATTTCTGGGGTTATACAATCAATAAACGGCTTGTTGGTAACAGCAAGGAAATTTCACATTGCTTGTCATACAGTACTAAATTCCCAAAAATAATAATTCAGAAAAAAAAAAAAAAGAAATTTAAAGAGGTGCTATACTTGTTTAGCAGCTGTGCCCTTATTTGGTACCCTTGGGATCTATCAAATCCCAATGGCCTTATATTCTTGAGGTTTTCTAAACTCTACAAATGGTAAAACTGTGTCTGACCTTATTGGTTCATGAATAATCAGGATACATAGCATTTTTCCCTTTTAAAATTTAAATCTGCTATGAGTTCAACTTAACTATCTGTTCAGGGCACTAGAATACATTGAGGGTTATCTTTAGATGAATGTGTAAAAATACATCCTTATTGTAGTTAAGTACAAAATCTATTGTTCAGTGAAAGTATCTCTCAAAGCTCACTTTTAAAAAGCAGCCCTAAATGAACAATTCAGAGCAGAAAATTTTCTTGGGTCAAGAAGGAATAGGAATAGGATTTTAAATTAGATGTTGGCATTTGGTGTGTGTTTCTCAGAGTGACAATCTGGAGGAGCCCCAAGCTGGTTCTACTTTAACCCACTATTGCACAGCCAGAAGTTCCTTTCGAATCTTCATGCTGAGAAAGAAACCACCACTCTCTACATCTGATTTAGAGTCCTGTCTCCTCTTAGAAAGGAAAAAAGTAAAAATTGGACAGCCTATTTATGGATTTTTTTTTTTAATTAATCTCCTGTCCATTTTGCTAAACATCATTGACATTTTCAGAACTAAATCTTAAAAACTACAATAGATATCCACACACCTATATTTATGGGTGCTAGACTGCCACATCCAAGTTTATCTCGTGTCCTCTGTGATCTTTTGGGAGGGCAGGATAAATTTATATTCGTACCTAATCTCTAAATGAGTGTCTGATCTGTGTATGTGCAGAAAATATTTGGCCTTTGGTGCTTCAACATGAATCACTTTTCTCATTGACTTGGTCACCAATTTATCTGTCCTTCACTGTGAATGAATGGGCATATTTTCAGCTGGAATTAAATGAGCATAGGTACTATGAACCAAGAGAAAGATGTTTTAAAATGTGTTACTAATTATTTATACTCTTCATCAAAGGCTCAGTGCTCTTGCTGTGCAACTCATAATCCTTGTCTAGCCATGGTCCTATCCATTTTTAACTTTTCCTTATTTTCTGTAATAGTCTTTTAGATAAAAATAATTGGGTACTTAAATATTTCTAAAGCTAGCAATTAAAAAATACTTTATTGCATAACCGATATATCTTGCAATGAATATATCATGGGTAAAGGAGACTGTCAAGCAGTCCACAAATTAGAATGCAAATACAAGTGCCATGTCTTCTGCATACTCCTTATAAGCAGCAGGAAACAATATTATTAAAGCCACTGATGACACAGGAGCAACATGGTTATTTACTGTGAATTCTGTGTTCTGAATCCTGAGCAGAGGGAAAAATGGGTTTAAATTGGATGAGTCTCTGCCATTAAAATCTACAATTAAGTACTTACCAAGAAAACAAATTTTGTGTCACAACTGAGAAGTAAGGAACTATTGTACTCTATATGAAGTGCATTTATTTCTTAGTTTTTGAGTCCACCAGTTGTATCATTATATATGCACAGTTATATTCAGCATAAGCTCCTGACCTGTAATGACTGGGTTATTTCAAACTGTTAAGGAAGAAAACTTATCCATCAGTGGTCTAAATTGCTATTATAATGAAAGAGTAATTTGTGATGGAAAAGGATTTTGAAACAAGGTGAACTCACTCTCTCACCTTCTGTAAATTGCTGTGGAACAATTACAGTAGACCCAGGTATCTGAGGACATGGTAAGGATTTGTTGGAGATAATTAGTAATATGAAATATTCACACTACATAATTCCCACTTAAAACACCTCAGGTGGTCTACAAAACTTTTTGGAAAGGCTAACAGCTGAGGACAGTTTTCATTTAGCTAAGGTTGCACTGCTCAGAGGTCTGTAAAGAGGCCTTGCTATGTAAAAGAATAGTGATATTTAGGCTTATGATAAAAACATTCAAATGCACTGCAAAGATGGGAGATGACTCTGTATCATAGTTGCAAGAGCACCTAGCAGGTCAAAACTTGAGTGTGACAACTGCTTTCAGGATTACTAATGCATTTTACCATCTGTTGCACATAATATATAGGAACTGTCTTTGAAGCATGGGCTAGACTTCTGTTCCCAGGCCTTGTACTTTCTGGCCCTATGACTCTTATTTTCTATGGAGTAGGTTAGGTTGAATAGAAAGGAAAGAGTGCATTCCCCTCCAGTATCTCTTCTCCCTTCACCATTGCCCCAGCAGCAGCTCTATTTAGCCTGATAATAGAGAAGCCCTGTTGGCTGATCCTTCTTCAGGCAAAGAAGGGAATCAAGCCTGATGTCTTTCCATTCACTTGGGTATGAACCATAAGGCTGGACTCTGGAAGAATAGCTAAAAACAACCCTACCTCCTCCTTTTGCAATTGCAAAAGTCAGTTTTTGGATGAAAACAGGTATATCTCCCTACCTTCAAGAGGATAGACAGAGGCACCTCTCCACAGTCCTGAATAACTGGAAAATTTGAAGACATATCCTTATGCTCAGAATTTTGAACTGTCAGACTTCAAGCATCACATATTACTTCACCTTCACATGTATCTGTTACTCTGAATTTTCTGCCTACCTTCCTGAGATTGTTTGTGTTCTGTCCTAATAGTCTATGTCCTCCAATGCATTGTCTAGAGACCTTGAATGCCTAACTGTTGAGTCCTGCCTACCTCATAAAAAGCTAGATATCTGAAAGATAGATACTACGCCATCCTAGTTAGCAGCTGGATGGAGCCATTTTTATGCCATGTACCCAAGACACAGCAAAATCCGAAACCCTCTAAATTCACTAGGATCAACTTCAAGCATCAGGCATGGTGATGTCCTGCACACCCAAACTGTTCGACTAAGCTGACACAGTTGGTACTTTAAGAAAAACTGAGAATTTGGGGATAATATCTAGGTTTTACTTAAAACTGAAAAATATCTGCCTACCATCTAAAAAGGCTAACTTCAGGAAAACTTGCTTTTTCTTACATAAACCATTGAAAGGCTATTAGATTATTCTTTCTTTTTCTTTTTTTTTTTTTTTCTTTTACTGTCTTCCACATGAAAGGAGAGGATTCCTTGGGTAGCCAAACAACCTGGAATGGCTAGATTTGGCCTGTGGAGGTGGCAACCAATTTTAAGAGCTAGACTTATGAGGGCACAAATTTATGCAAAAAGGGAGCACGTATTAATACAAATATATCAGGACTTAACTATTTCACCAGATAAAATTTTTCTGGGTTCATTAGAGGTTTTCATGATGGTTTCAGCTTATCTTCCAAAGGATAAGCACAGAATCAAGTGCTGTTTTGGAGGAAAGGCAGAGCAATGCTATCAGAAGGACTTCCAGTGTGATGAACAAGCAGATTTTGTCAGTGTATACAATGACGCCAAGGACTGCCTCACCAAACATCCTGATACAAAAACAGTATCTTTCTCATTTAGATGTTTGGTTTCCTCAGGTATTACTCATCACTGTTTAATGTATGTAGTGATCTTATTTGAAATGATAACATTTACTATAATACATTATTTCATCTCATGAAAAGATATGTCGATAAACTCTTCACATTCAACCATATGAAGGATTATGATTATAAATTCAAACACATATTTTCATGATTAGAAGCTACTTATCTCTTGAGTGGCTCACTGGCTCTGTGACATTTTTTTATAAAACTGGGGAAAATAGCTTGCCACTGAAAAACAGAAAAGGGCTCTAAGGAATCTTCTGGGTGTCTTTTTTTTTTTTTCACAGTTTTATAGTCAAATTATTTAGTGTCTTTGATACATTTAATTAAGTTAGTACTCCTGACCATCCACTTACATTTTTAAAGATTAAAAGATCTGGTAGAAGTTAATATAAGTAGAAGACTTTGCATGAATTGTTTTGACTCGAGTCAGTAATTGGTATGAATTCATGGACTGAATTTGGTATAATGGTGTCTACTCATCAATACCCTCTGGACCTGCTTGGCATGTTCCAATATAATTTCCTGATGAGTGTTAGAAAATAAGAACTACTGCTACAGTTAGGTGTACACTCAGATTTGGGAAAAAATTATTGTGCAAATTGTGTACTTCACTGAATTGTTTAACCAAAACCCTCTAGAGAAACTAAAAAAATTTCCATGGCAACAAAAATCTGATGATGTGAATGAAATCGTACAGATTTAAGAACATGGAGATCTATCTGGACTACTATTAACACAGCATACTCCTGGAACAGAATGTGTAATTGCATAGTTTCTATGTGCAGATGTGTGTTCTGGTTTGGAATTTCTTGTTTGTTTTTTTATATAACAGAACTGTTCACATTTTATGACTAAAATTTCTTGGATTTCCTTGATCTTTAGATAACTTTGTGGGTTTGAGATTGGAAACAATTTCCAACTAACTGTAAGAGGTGAGTTACAAATTAGTAAAGATCCAGTAATTTATTGCATTAAACACTCACATATTGGTAGGTCCAGTGGAAAAATGCAAGCTTGAAATGAAATATTTAGCTATAAACTATTTTTTATGCTTCTAATACTTTGTATACAATAGCGGATTAAGATTCTTGTCTGTATTCTAATGCTCTAATATTGAATGCCTGCGTATTACCTTGCTTCCAGATGACTAAAAGTGAATTTTCAAAGTGGTGCATGAGACATAGGGGTTCAAATCCTGTTAGTAGCTAATGGGATTTTTTTTGCACCTCCTGTGCACCACAGTGAGAGACTCGGCCTTGAAATTTTCATTATCTATATTTGTTCAAAGATGATGCTTGTAAATACAGGCCCTTCTGAATTCACCAAATGACCTGTGTTTGACAAGTTAAACCCATAATTACTAAACTGATTTTACAGATATCTAGTGCTGTTTCCTATTCTTTTTCCTGTTTCCTACTCTTATTCCTCTCCCACAAGTAGAACACAAGATACCTCCACCCATCACCATCAGCATGTTCAAAGAGAGTGTGACACATGACATGTCAACTTGATTACTTTCTCTAGGAAAAGAAATTCTGGCTTTTCATAGAAGCGCTTGGATACATGGTTCCTTTCAGGAATACGAGTAGTCCTATTTGACTAGGGGTGACAGGGGGATGAGACTAAATGTGTAGAAAGGAATAGACAGAATTTCAAACCCTTGAAATATTTACTGCCATGGTAGACCTGACACGCTTTATTAATCTGATTGTTTACCATAGGTATTTTCATTCTGTATTAAATCTGCCCACTCACGTGGCTCCTGCAGATGCTACAGAAAATCATAGGCATCAGTCGTATATTGGCTGAGGCAATTCAGTTTTAGCATTTATGTCTTTGATGTCATCCTTAGAGCTTTTTGGCATCTTTTTTTTTTTTTTTTTTTTTATTCTTGATATTTTCTTTGTAATATGAATGTCTGTTCTCTTTTATTTCTTGAAAAACTATCACATCACTATAATATCTTGATGAAATTGGCTAATTCAGATATTGGAATGAAATGGGCTAATTCAGATATTGGAAAAAAAATCCAGACTAATCGTTGTAAAATTTTTATTACAAAGTCATGTTGGGAACATACAGTAACACATACTGGTCACAGTAGTACCTTAAGAAATGTGTAAGCAGTCTTGCTTCATAACTCCTGATGAAGGACTTAAATTTTCATGTGAGAACTAAAAAATTCCGCATGACCAAGGTTCTTGCTCTTAAAATAAAGATCAGTTTAGTTGATGCATCCAGAAATTCCTTATACTTTTCTACAGAGCAGAATATCTTTCTTTGAAGTGTTTGCATAATTATACATATTTATAATTGCTTCTTTTAAGGAAAATGCAGGTTCTTTGTTTTTAATAAAATAGTGATTTTTTTTTACAGAAGATTAATTATTTATAATTTCATGTGCACCTCTGTACACAATTTATAGCCAACTTCTGTAAATGTTTTGCTTGTGCTTTAGAAAATACATTTATTAGTAAAAATTAAGTAAATACTATTCCTTAACAGCAATCAAAAAACGAAAAAGATAATATTATATATAAAATTTGTAACCAGAGTACCTCAAATAATGAAGTACTTCTTATGGCCAAATCAGTGTGCAGTTGTCACAACTCCCTATTTTTCAGGTTAATAAATACTAGGTTTCTATTTCTCACAGTTTTGCTGTGAGACAAGTTTTGCTTTCGACAAAAAGATTATTCCTGAATGATGCAGCAAATCAGTGGTACTACCACTTGAGATCTCCTGATCCTTAAACCATAGCTCACCCTGACTCTAAACCAAACTTTCTTAAGAAAAAAAAGTGTTTTTTTTTTTTTTAAACAACTTTGACATTCTTTCTGAGTATCTTCATAGAAAACTAATGAAATAAGATACCTATTGTGAATATTATTCTTCATAGTTTCAGGCAGTTCTTCATGGAAATATGATAATTGCTGGTAGCTTTATCTCCAGTGATTTTCCCCAGAGGTTTGAGGTGGTGGTGAAGACATAAGAGAAGAAGGAGCAGATGGCAAGGAGCTTAGAGCACTTTCTTGAACCTGTGCTAATAATTACATTGCCAAAAAAGAAAGCTTCAATAATTCTGACCCATTTGTCACGTGATGAAATGCTTTGGAATAACAAATGGCTGAAGATGTTGGTCCTGATTACTTAAGAGGAAACAAACAAACAAACAAACAAACAAACAGGGTTTTTTTTAATTTAAATAATTATTGGGCATTTTCTTAGAAATTTCTACTTAAGAATTTGAGTTCATATAAACTCTTTCAAAGACTGAGCAGAAGAAAAGGTAAATCATTGGGGAAAGTGAATTCAAAACAGTATGCAAGATTTCTGATCAGTCCCGTTCTGTTCTGGTGTTTCAATCAAATATCCAGACACTATTTCATGTATTAAAAAGAGAGACATCCGGTTATTATTGAATATCTTCTCAGAGTTGCCCTTGATATTGGTAGTTCAAAGCTTCAGGCTGAACTCTGCCACTTTAGGCACAAATTTATGGTGATCACAGGTAGTTCCTCTGAACAGTGATTAAGGAGTTATAACGGTTTAAAAATCATGTTATTCGAAAGAAGAACCAAGGTCTTTGAATAATAATCTCAGTGAAAATTAGAAGCACATTGTGCACCTAAATTCCACAGTATATACCAGAAGAGGTGTAATTTGAGGCATTGTTTGAATTGTGGATTATCTCCTGTGTACCATTGACAATTTTTGTTATTCAAAAGGCTTCAGAGGGGCCTAAAAATTACTTTTTCTGTGTGTGTTTGGGTGATAAGTTTCAGATCTTCAGTGAGAAATAAGAAATTAATAAGAAGAATTTATGTGAGAGGATAATTCTTGTCTCGCTGGGTGTGTTGGTTAGTCTACAAAGACCTGGGATAGCTTTGATAAAGAATATATGAAAAAATTTCCCATTGCTTCAGAGTTTATAAAACTTAATGTGTGACATTCTGTACATGAATAAGTTAAGGAATTTAAGTTTTAAATGAAGTTACTTTGGGAAAAAGGAAATGTAGTGGTTGTTCTACAAAAGCATCGCTTTGTTGAAAACACTAAGTTTTTAATATAATATGAGTGCTTTTTCTATAGAGGTCAGTGGCAGTGTCATGGAAATTCATATTATGTCAATATGTTAATTGCAATCTACAAATGGATAGAAACATTTCTTATTTAGCTCAAAATCATAGTGGTTAAAATGTAAAGTCTTCAAACAGTTTAAAGGTCTTGGATTTTCCTTGATTGTTTTATAATTAATGAAATATTAAAGTACATCTGTGCATTCAATACACTTAGACAATTTTACTCACATAATATGAATCTGCTTCTTGGTACTTGGAGTACCTCAAAGGAGAAACTCTCAATGAACATGTTTGTTATCCTGAGGTAGCTGATCTCCCAAGACAGATATACATATGCACTAATAGAAAATAATTCACTATTTTTAAAGTATTTTAAAAGAATAATGTTATGAGATATTGTCATGCAGGAATGCCAAATCATGCAAAAAAAAATAATCTGAGAAAAAAAAAAACCTGGAAATAAGATACAAATAAAAACATGAGGGCAAAAAATGGAAATAAGTTTTCAAAAATGCCCTGTGTTGGGAAAAACTCTCTTCTCCCTAGAACAACTGGCAATTTGACCGCTGATTGAAAAGATTACAGAGTACACAGTAGAGATTGGTGTTTTGGTAATGTACCTTTATCTGTCTATGTCTACCCAAGTTCAATTCTCATTTGGAGAAGAAGGGAGGCCATGGTAAAAAATTAGAAACAACGAAAAAAGTTGATGACAAAAAAGAGTGTTTTTATGGAAAACTAAAAGAAGAAATAGACCAAATTATTACAAATTCTTAATAGAAAATTTGAATATTTTTCCAACTGAGAATAAAGCCTTAGCATATCTTATAAAAAAATAAATTGAATGTCACTACAAGTGGAGGTTTTTTTTTTTTTTAAGACTAAATACTGATTTGGAAGCTACAGAATAACAGATACACGGGTGTTCACGGGTTGTTTTGAAAGCCTGCATTTTTGGTGCTTCCTGAAGTATCCATGTTTTCAGCATGTTCTTAATTTCGACATGCAAGGCAAGCCCTCCTTTCAGGAGCTGCACTGTGGCTGCTGTGATTTGGGACACACCACTGCAAGGTGAGTCAGAACGTTCAGAAGTGTTGCATGAAGCGCAGGCACCACTGCAACCTGAATAAAAAGCAGACTCAGTTATTGTTGACAGATGATTTTATGATGCAGACAATGGATTCAATTAATAAGGAACAGTTATAACAGAAAGTGACTGCCATTTCATTAAGCAGGACAAGTCCAGAAGCAGCAAATACTCTGGCTGTAGCTCCTGCCTGAATCTTCTGAAGTCTGAAACCTCCCTGTTCTTGCACAAAGGACTTGCCTTCTCCTAAACTGTGTTTTATCCAGAAGTCTCGGATAGATTTTATGGTCTGTCAGAGCACCTCTCCTCTTATTATTCTATTTTCATCTCTTTCATCATATTCCAAATGCACTTAGGATGTTAACCTGCTATTAATATATTATTAGCTTAAGAGAGTTGAAATGAAAAAGTTCTACTGTTCTAGTGATAATTAGAGCAAACCAAAATGTCAATATTTTTTTGTGTATTGGTACCTGTTACAATACCTGACCTGTTATGTCATATTTGTAGAAACCAGTCCTGCAAAGGACTCACAAGTCATTGACCTCCAGGTATGTTTCAAAGGAGGATCCTCTCTTTCCCAAGGGCACACAGATATCAGATGCTAGCTATGTGATGAACTCTTAGGAAAAGCGGAAGAGTGATCCCTGACCAAATTGTCATTAAACTACTCTTGCATTAAAATAGAATGAAGGTTATAGTGCATCTGTGATCACATTTTCTGTGTTTTCTGTGATCTCACAGTGAAAACAACAAAATAAGCATTTTAGGAAAGTGCATCTTTATCCAGATCTTTTCAGCACTGTATACTTGAACCCCTTCTTGTCTCAATATTTCTTGGGAAGATCAGTTGGCCTAGACCTCTCATTTTATTCAATATATTCCTCACAGCCTAAAAAGGTGGTCTTAGAAAGCTGCTTTAGCTTTTTAGGTTGCAGAGGTCTTGATGTCTGATATTATACATACAAGCAGATACATTCAATTCACCTAGAACTGGTGATATGTAAGAATGTGAATCACCAAGTAGTTTGAACAGATGTTCTGGGGAATTAAAGATTACAAGCTTGGTGTCAGAAATTAAAAGCAAATTGTTTATCTATGCCTTACAAACTGATGGCTAGGGAGCCACTATCTGCTCACGGACAGTTAGTTCTCTCTGTGTTTGCAGACCGAGGAAGATAGAGAAGGAGACATGCCTGGACCACTACAAAAGAGCCAAAGCGATATCTAGAACTCATAAGTCTCAAAAGAACAAATTTATTCAGGTTAATGCTGTACAGTTTACACAGAAGGAATTATCATATTTTTTTAGAGCTTCAAGATGTCCCTCAGAGAAACAGATATTTTCTTGTGTGCCCTGAAATGATGCTTAGATGAGATTCTCCAGTCTGCATGGAAAGCGCTCATCTATGATGGTGGCAAGCAGCAACTTGTGCAAGCACTTTACACTCTGGAAGTTCAAGTAGGTTGTTGGAGGGGAGGCTGTGATGGAGGAAGTTATTTATAAGCTTTATTTTAAACCTCTTATGTGCTGACCGTTACTTTAACCCCCACTCACAAGGCTGGATAGAAAAAAAATTGATGATATTTTTCTGCAGATCACGTTTAAAAAAGAAAGAATGAAATTCCCAACTAAGTTCTACTTTGTTTATTATCGTTGTAGAAATATCCGTCTTATCCTATGATATGGCTCATTTCAAATAATAAATAGATGCTTTTCTCTGGAGATCGAGTCAATACACCATTTTCTTTAGCCGTACAAAAAAAAAAATGTCATGCTATGAGAGTTGTAGCTTTCCTAATTTTCTGCAGCCCTTGCAGATATAGATTGTGTACATATCAGTATTTACATGAATGTAATCCAGGAAATGTAGTATCTGACTAGTGTTTCTTCCTGAATATGTCCCATGTACATACTATTTAAATATGTGACTTGTTTCTAGGATTAATCTGATCCTAACAATATTTGTTTGTGTAGTTCTGTGAAGGAGTAAAACATGGCTTGAGAGGTGAAAAAGAATATATCCAGAATTAAAAATCGAGGAGGGCTCCATGAGAAACCTCCATCCTCACCCAGACAGCAGTAAGGCCTTCAGTCATCTCCCAATTGAAGGAAGCGTGTGTGCAGAGTGTTTCTGGGAAAGGTGATACATGCTGCTGAGTAATTTTGCTGCAGACCATTAACACCTCCAAAGTAGGAGTCCTCTGAGATAGTCTCTGGTCCTGTTCTTGCTCACTGTTCTGCCTGTGATAGACTATCTACTAATGAAAGGAAAAAACACCATTTGAGTTTTCTTCCTGAGTAACAGCCTCATGTTCTGGGTCTCAGCTTGGTATTTTTGGTAGTCAGTGGGTCTTTTTCGGAACTACTGTTCCTAGATTCAGGTGGTTTCACAGACAGCTAAAATTTCATTTTATAGGTTACTAGCTTTTCTGGTTCTAAAAAGAACAAACTGAATCTAGAAGTTAAAAAATACCACAAGGCAAGAAATCCTTCATTTAAACAATTTTTACTGCTTGCAATGTTGTATGCTAGAAATCCTCTTTTATTCAGAAAAATTCATATCCGGCATAGCTGTGGCTGTAGCTAAGATTATAAAAACTCACAAATAATTTTGAACATCAGTCTAACTCCCTTTCATACAAACCTGTCAGTTAATGGACTGTAAAGATGCACAGTTGTTTCATGAAGAATATGTCAAATGCAACTTAAATCTTCTGCAGAAATGAGAACATCTCCAATTACTTTTCATGTAGCTTCTCTGTGATGATCAGTAAACACCCCTTAAGAAAGCTGCAAACAAAAATAAAGATTATTTTTTGCCACAAACTGTAATTACTTTAATTATAGGATAATTATATAAATAATGCATTTGAACGCAGCTTTCATTTTTTTCTTTGTTTTCTAAATATTATCATCTTTCCATATTCTGTGATGTGTAAACAGGAAATATTTAAGTTTAGATGAAGAGCAGGTGAACCGCCTGAAATACAAACTGAGACAATCAAATAATGATTAAGCTATTGAAAACTACCCAACTAACAGAGAATTTTGAAGTGGGCAGGTGTGCTTAGTCATTATAACTTAAAAAATTGAAAATATATCTGAATTAAGTTCCAAAACTCCCGTATATTAACAGAACTGGTCTATCATTTACAACCACACCAGAAAGTTCTGTACAGAGTTAGAAATTCAGATTTTACTTCCGAAATGTCAACCGAATGGTAAAAAACTTCCGGAGATGTTCCTTAGAGAAATGGTTTGGGATTGTATTACTATAAATACACATTTCTATAAATGAACTGCTTCTTTATCCAAAGGACAAGGAAAAACCAAATATCAATGCCCACCTAATAAAAGTGGATACAGATTTTTGTGTGTCTGTGTTTATATACTCCATTCTTGACCTTGACTATTACAGGTCTGTTTACCACCTAGTATGTTAGATGTGCAAGTGTCACATCTGAAAGTCATGGTCCTTTACATCATTATAACAGGTAAATTCACTTGCATGGCACTTCAGTGGATAAATCCACAGGTTTAGTTTCGCAGGCCTAATAGTGATTGATAGGTGAATTCCATACCATCTAAATAAGAAACAGAAAAACTTTGCTTGCCTGCATCTAGCTGCAACTATCCTACAAGCTCAATGTACAACAAAAATGCCATTTACTCCTGTTTCAGTCTCTCTTGTATAACACAGTAAATCCTCAGATGCCTCTAATGCAGTGATGCCAAAATTCCCTGTAATCAGTTCCCATCACTACTTAAACTGCTGATATTCTTCAAGATTTTGAGATGAGTTCTCATCAACAGTTCTGAAAAATCAAGTTGCTTGTGTAGTTTACTAAATATTATTTCCTAACAAGTTAGAAAATTCTGATCAGTGCTAAACCATATGAAAAATTAACATAATGACTGAATTAATTTAGCTAGTGAGTAGAAGTTAACATCACTAGAATTGTTACAGGACAGTCCTCATGTTATTTTGTCCTTTAATGGCATAAGAAATATTTTCTAGTGTAACTGTAAATGTTGCATATATGTATCTGTTGATCACAATTTCTAAACTGAGAAAACTCAGTTTTATTACTGTTCTCAGTATCTGTATGAGCTATAGGTATATATGCTTTTGGATCCATTTTTTGTGAGCTCAATCCTATCCTAGAGGCAAAGTTTACACTGAGGTAATATCACTTGAAGTCCTGTATGCATGTTTTACAGAGCAATTGGCAGAAAAATCACTTTCAAAGTGATAAACTCACAAGTCACATGCAAAAGGAAAAGATTCCAGCTCCAATTCTGAGCCATAAATAATGACTTATTATTTATTACCAATATTTGGAAATCTGAACACCAAAATGTATTCCTTGCTGTTATCTGTTTTGTTAGTGCTCCTTTGGATTCACAGGCATCAGTTTCTCTGCAAATCTCTGCAGAGGTCACAGTTAGATCCCACAGTGACAAATCTTTAACGTACGCTTTAGAACTGACAGCAGACCTCAAGCAGGTCTTCCTTCACTGCACAAATGAGAGGGATTTCTTTACATGCAGATGGAAGCCGTTCACTCATGTTTTTATGGGGAAAAGTCTGTCATATGCCAGACGTGCCTTTGCGGTTCATTTAATGTGACCTGTTGCTAAGACCTTTAAAATTTGAGTGTAATGAGAGTGATTTTATTTGCTTCTTGTTTTATGGAAACATGGTTCCTTGTATGTGTGTCTCATGTTAAAATGCAGAATGGGCCAAGCATCAGACTTGGCCTTTTGGAACGTGCTCAATTACTGAAGGCACTGGTTTATACTTTGTGGCATAGCTGGAACAAACAAACATTACTATTCGTCTAGCAGAGGAGTCAACCACCTGTCATCGCCCTCTACTGCTCTGAGTACACAGTTACCCACACTTCAGTACTTGTACACTGCAATATTACCACCAACATACAACACAAACAGCAGAACCATTGCAACAGTAACAAGAATCTCTTCAGTGGCCGAATGATTCTGAGTCAAAAACACAGAGCAACAAGTATCATAAAGACAGAACTAAGGGCAAGAGAGACCTATCTACATTTAATAGGACTTCGTAGACTTCCTTGGCCTGATGTCAGTGACACAGTGTGCTAATGATGTCATGTCACTGATTTTAAAGGAGTTTCGCTTTTATCTAGAGCTAGCCAGCACAAGCTCTGAAATCACCAGATTATACCACTATTTATCAGGAAAATTCTTTTCCTAAATGTCTGAGTTTGTCTCTTCAGGCATAGTAAACCCATATGTAGTCACAGCATTTCAGATTTTCCTGGAAGCACAAATATGAGGTTAAAGAACTGAGGAGAGTTTTTATACCTTCTTAAAATTTATGTTTTAGCATGTAACGAGGAAGTGTCCCCATGTATGAACGTTAGGCAGTTATTTCCTCTGCAAGCCCATGGTCATGGCTTTTCTCATCATAAACAGTGTACTTTCATTTCCACTCTTGCTGTTTTTATTAACCTCTCCATTGTTAGACAATTAAGTGCTAGAAGCTGTTAATATGTTAAAAAATTCATCCTATTTCACGGCTTTCTTTCCAGTCTTGTTCCACTATTTTAATGTGAAAACATGGATAGAAACACTTAGTAAAACAAAAGGCAAATAAAATATCAGAAGTAGGACATTTGTAGACAATCTTCAAAATTAATTGCCATATGAATTAAAGAATTCAAACCACTAACATGCTGTAACTTCTAAGGGCTTTTCTTGTATATATAGGAATATTTGTGTTACTTTAAAAGATGTATGTGTATGAAGCATTTCCAATAAAAGGCATCAAAATCATGCTCTAAATGTCTTTTTGATCTCTCTTACATGCACGGTATCATCTGCTACATGAAATTAGGAAAGCTATGAGAATAAGCAGTTTCCTTTAACGGGAAAAGATGGCGATTTCTCCAACAAATGGCTCTGTGTGGTTGGCAATACAGCTCAGAGAGATGGAAAAATTGAAGAGAATTATACTGCAGAATCAACATCTTCTCCAACCTCTATGGGAAATACTTGTCCATTAGACCAGTTATTCTGACTGGATTTGACAAATGCAGTATATGTCCATGTCAAGGATTTTATTTTTTCTTTAAGATTTAGGTAACAGGTGCATTAAGTTTGTGATTTGCATAACTTTACTTAGTGTTACTGTCCTTGTTCTTTAAAGGGCACTTATTACATTGTAAATGTAGTGTAACATGCACTATATATGGATTATAGCTATAAGTAAATATGCTGCTGTTTGTTTTTTCTTTGAATTTCCAAGAAGTTATGTAAAGTCATCAGCATTGTACTGCAAAAATGTCTAATGAATTACTGTGGAAAATGCGTGTTCACATAAATATTACAATAATACTGTATATTCACATGGAAAAGCAGGATATTAGTAGGCATCATGCAATGATAACAGCAGGTATTCTCCTCCTCTGACTCTAAATTTTATTATGTTTATGCTTTCTTATTCCTACAGGTCTCTATATATGACCTAAAAATAAGAATGTTCTCTCTAACAACAGCACAATCTGTTTGGACAATCCTAAAAGCTCTTGGTTTTTCCTACTCCAGTAATTCTGAGTTAACTAGACCTGGCTGATTCAGAGTCATCTCTGAATTTACCAGTTGGAATTAGAATCTCAGGACATCTCAGTGTAGTTACTACAGAAAAGGAGCAACATGATGAGCCATGATCAGCTTCCTCAATAAAAAAAATTAAATTTAATTGGTTGAAACCTTATCTTCCCGCTGTCATTTTTAATAAATTGAATTACTTCAAATTTAAATTGGGACTACAAAAGTCATGTAATTTAGAGATTGTGGTAGTGTTCCAGAGAGTTCCAAAGTAAACCCTGTGTCTTTGTATTTTCCTCATTCTTTTCAGAACATTTTTAAATTTAACCCCTTTGGTCATGTCTTACTGGAGGCTAATTTGGAAAAAATAGTCCATTTGATACCTTAATTCATCATATAATGGATCTCCATCAGATCTGGGAATTTTGCTCTTTCACTGAGACATACAGTTTTGAAATATAGTTAGAGGTTAATAAAATTATTATTTACTTTGAATTCATACAAAAATTGACAATTTAAAAGTGTAACTGGAACTATGATATAGGGTCAGATTCTTGGTCCTAACCATGTCTGTTTGCATAGTTCCATCAACAAAACAGAGTTTCTGCTAAAATAGTATGAAAATTTCAAAAGGTGAGACCCAGAATGAGATCCATGGGAACAAGAAGGTACAAAGAAAGCAAGCTGAGGAAACATTAACTAACAAGTGGTCTTAATAAAACACATATAGAAGCTAATCCTTCTCCCGCTAAAGACACTGGCAATTCTACAGACAACTGCGGTTGCCCAGTTCACTCTGATAACACACACGAAAATAGTGTTTAAAGAAAGGGGAATGTGACACTTAAGCTTAGTATTTTATGTCAAAACAGTCATTTACCAGTGCTATTAGGACCCTTAAATTAAATTGGCTTTTGGTTGATGACTCATTCACAAACCTCTCTTGATTTGTGTCAATACATTAGTATTGTATGTCTTTCATGGCTTGTTCAGCTGAATGATTTTTAGCGACTATGCTGTTCATGAAATGCTCATTTTGATTAATCATTATTTGTGGAATGTTATTGGTCATACAGTATATTTTCTGCCTCTTGATTAGCTGACTGAAACTTTAACAAAAGATAATGAGTTATGATTAACAAATAATGAACAGTGAGTAATGAACAATGTATTTCAGGTGCAAATTTGGAGAATACTGGTGATTCATAGACACTGTTTTGAATACTGGGCCACAAATATTTGGAAATATCTTCTGTCATGGTGGCAAGAACAACAAAAAAATTATGGTCATTCATTTGTGACTCTATTGTAAATATATTTCTTCCATCATTCCACCAGCTCTAACTCTGAAGTAGACACATAAAAAGTAATGCAATCTCTTTAAAAGAGGTACAGGAGCTTAAATTGAGAAGTGATTCCAGATGAACTGCTGAATTAATCAAACTGTAGAATCACAGAATCATAGAATACCAGGTTAGAAGGGACCACAAGAATCATCTGGTCCAACATTTCTTGGTAAAAGCACAGTCTAGACAAGATGGCCCAGTACCATGTCCAGCTGAATCTTAAGAGTGTCCCATGTTGGGGAATCCACCACTTCCCTGGGGAGATTATTCCCGTGTCTGATTGTTCTCATTGTGAAAAATTTCCCAGTTGTGTCCAGTCGGAATGTCCTCAGGAGTAACTTGTACCCATTACTCCTCATCTTTAACATGTGACTCCTTGTAAAAAGGGGATGTCCACCTTCTTTGCAGCCACCCCTTTAAATACCAGGACACGGTGATAGGGTGTCCCCTAGACCACATTTTCTCAAGGCTGAACAAAGCCAGCCTTTCCTCATGTAGTGGCTTCCCAGTCCTTTGGTCATCTTTGTGACCCTTCTCTGGACCCTCTCCAGCCTGTTCACATCATTTTTGTATAGCGGGGAGCAAACCTGAACACAGTATTCCAGGTGTAGCCTGACAAGCACTGGGATGACTTCTTTGTCTCTGCTGGTGATGCCCTTGTTGATGCAGCCCAGCATCCCAATCCCTTTATTTGACGCAGCATCACACTTGTCACTCATTTTGTGTTTGTTGCCCAACAGGACCCCAGGTCCTTTTCCACAAAGCTGCTCCCCAGATGGGTAGATCCCAACCTGTGCTGCACTTCTGGACTATGTTTTCCTGGGTGCAAGATCTTACGCTTGTACTTGTTGAACTTCATGAGGTTTTTGTTAGGCCAGTCTTCCAACCTATTCAGGTTCCTGCAGGATGGGTCTCTCTTCTGAAATATCCACTTCCCCGTTTAGTTTGGTGTCATCAGCAAACTTCATCAGAATACACTTGATCTCATCATCCAGATCACTTATGAAGCTGTTAAACAGTGTTTGGCCCAATATTGAGCCCTGGGAGGCCCTTCTTGTGGCAGGTTGCCCATTTGAAAAGGAGCCATTTAGCACCACTGTCTAGGTACAGCCCATCAACCAGTTCCCCACCCACGACACAGACCACTTGTCTAGACCGTAACACATCTGCTTCCCTAGGAGGAGGCTGTGGGAAAATGTGCTGATAGCCTCAGAGAAATACAGGTGGACAATGTCCACCACTCGCACACCATTGATGGAACAGGTTACTTTGTCTTAGAAGGCGATCAGGTTTGTCAAGTACAACTTGCACTGGTGAATCCATACTGGCTTTTACCAGTCACGTATTTCAACTGACTTGTGATAGCTCCCAGGAAGATCTGTTCCATAACCTTCCCAGCGACTGAAGTATGTGTGGTGTGCCTATAATTTCCTGGACTGACTAAATTGTTTAGTTTGGAGAAGACCTTTAATATCATCAAATCCAACCGTTAACCTAGTACTGCCAAGTCTACGATTAAACCATGTCCCTAAGTGTCACATCTACACATCTTTTAAATACCTCCAGAAATAGTGATTCAAACCACTTCCCTGGGCAGCCTCTTCCAAAGAGTGACAATCCTTTCTGTGAGGAAATTTTTCCTAATATCCAATCTAAACCTCCCCTGGTGCAACCTGTGGTTATTTTCTCTTGTCTTGTCACTTGTTACTCGGGAGAACAGACCTACATCCACTTTGCTACAACCTCCTTTCAGGTAGTTGTAGAGAGTGATAAAGTCTTCCCTCAGTCTCCTTTTCTCCAGGCTAAACAACCACAGTTCCCTCAGACGCTCCTCCAGACCCCTCACCAGGTTTATTGCTCTTCTTCGAACTTTCGCTCGCACTTTGATGTCTTTCTTGTTGTGAGGGGCCCAAAACTGAACACAGTACTCAAGGTGCAGCCTCACCAGTGCCGAGTGTAGGAGGACAATCACTTCCCTAGTCCTGCTGGCCACACAATTTCTGATACAAGTCAGAATGCTGTTTGCCTTCTTGGCCACCTGGGCACACTGCTGGCTCATGTTCAGCTGGCTGTTGATCAGCATCTCCAGGTCTTTTTCCACCAGGCATCTTTCCAGCCACTTTTCTCCAAGCCCGTAACATTGTATGGGGTTGTTGTGATCTAAGTGCAGGACCTGGCACTTAGCCTTGAACCTTATACAATTGGCCTCAGCCCATTGATCCAACCAGTCCAGATCCCCTTGTAGAGCTTTCCAACCCTTGAGCAGATCAACACTCAAACTTACTGAGGGTGCCTGCAATTGCCTCGTCCAGATCGCTGTTAAAGATGTTAAACAGAACTGGTCCCAACACTGAGCCCTGGTGAGCAACACTTGTGACTGGTGCCGACTGGATTTAACTTCATTCACCACAGCTCTTTGGCCCCAACCATCCAGCCAGTTTTTTACCCAAAGAAATACACTCCCATCCAAGCCATGAGCAGACAGATTCTACAGGAGAATGCTGTGGGAAACAGTGTCAAAGGCTTTACTAAAGTCTAGGTAGACAACATCCACAGCCTTTCCCTCATCTACTAAGCAGGTCACCTGGTCATGGAAGGTGATCAAGTTAGTAAAGCAGGACTAGCCTTTCATAAACCTATGGTGACTGGGCCTGATCATCTGGTTGTCCTGTACATGCCACATGATGTCACTCAGGACTATCTGTTCCATAACATTCTCCAGCACTGAGATCAGACTGACAGACCTGTGGTTCCCTGGATTATTCTTCTGGCCCTTCTTGCAGAAAAGTGTCACATTTGCTAACCTCCAGTCAACTGGGACCTCCCTGGTTCACCAGGATTGCTGGTAAATAACTGAAAGTGGCTTGCTGAGCACCTCCACCAGCTCCCTCAGTACTCTTGGCTGGATCTCACCCAGCCCCATACACTTTTGTGTGTCTAAGTTGTGTAGCAGGTTGTTAGCCATTTCCCCTTGGATTATTGGGGCTTCACTGTGTTCCCCATCCCTGTCTTCTGGCTCAGGGGGCTGGGTATCTGGATGACAACTGGTCTTACTCTTAAAGACCGACGCAAAGAAGGCATTTAGTACCTCAGGCTTTTTCTCATCCTTTGTCACTATGGTTCCCCCTGCATCCACTAAAGGATGGCAATTCTCTGTAGCCCTCCTTTTGTTGCTAATGTATTGATAGAAATATTTTTGATTGCCTTTTATGGTGGTAGCCAGATTAAGTTCTAGTTGGGCTTTGGTGTCTCTTTTTCTCCCTGCATAACTTCACAACATCCCTGTAGTCCTCCTGAGTTGCCTGCCTCTTCTTCCAAAGGTCATAAACTCTCTTTTTTTTTTTCCCTCGAGTTCCAGCCACGACAGTCTTCTTCCACACCGGCTTCTCTTTTGGCACATGAGGACAACCTGTTCCTGCGCCACTAAGATTTCCTTCTTGAAAAATGTCCAGCCTTCCTGGACTCCTTTGCCCTTCAGGACTGCCTCCCAAGGGACTCTGTCAACCAGTCTCCTGATTTAATTGATCCTGAGTATCCCTCTTAATTGATTTTTTTCCATCTGAAGTCTCCATAATTATTCATTTCTGAGTTTCAATAAAAAATAAACTTCCACTTGGGAATAAAATCAAATATCAAATTTTTAAATGTCATAGAACAGGTTAGTTTTTAACAACTGGTTTCAGCTGCTGGATTGACTTTAGTCTTCTCAAATCATATTGGTGACATCCTGATATGTTTGCAGTAAATACAGAATAAAGGCCTCTCTTTGCTACAGTAGTTAGCTGCTTGCAAAATCTAATTAAGGTTTCATACTCCTTAAGCATTAACATTATTCCTTTAATAAGCATTAAATTAAGCAGACATATGTGTCATATATCATCAGGAAATCAAGCACAGAAGGTCAGGACTTCTATGACTTTCTGTGATATTTGAATTACAAATACTATAGCCCGCACATGAAATTATTCTACCTGGTTTTTAGGAACAAACAAATCCAAGAAATCCAAAAATAAACTTGATAGGTTGTCTTCTATTAAGGATGAAATAAGAGAGGGATTAACTTCTACTGAAAATAACCCTAACTTGAACACTATGTTCCCGTACAGGACCAACAGGAGGAACAGATGCAGAACTTGCTTCGGTTTCATCAAATCCATTAGTGAGCAGTGAAGTTTCTTCTGTTTCTAAGCAGCCATCATGAAAGATGCTATAAATAGTGTTCTTACCTATATTTTCTGTTTGTTTGTTTGTTTATTTATTTATTTTACCCTGTGGCTGCTACTCTGAAATCTCTTGGTTATAAGGCAAAACAAACCTTGAAGCATACAGAGAGAAATCTCACTCACTGGAGTGGGAGCAGTGTTCTCTTATTTAGGAGCTGAATTTGGATAGCTCTGTTGCAGAAGTCAAGTCAGCATTTAAAACAAACCCTTATAATGGCTGCACTTTCTGTGCTGGGCTTTGTTTAGTCAGGTAGATTTCATTCCAGCTCTTCACTTTCTCTGATATTTAAAATGGCTCCTAGGAGGATGAAACAGTTTTTCTTTTCATATAGAAAGTTAATACAAACACTAGATAACTTTCAGAGACTTCAAAGGAAAATGACAAAAATGCTTTGCAGACATAGACTGCATTTCTTCATCTCTACGATGAACAGACAGGCTTAAGAAATTTTGGCTGAAAAAGGCCAACTGAATTTTCAGAAAGCATTTTGTGTTCAGTTCAGTGCTGGAAAAAATGAGAATGGACATTTTTCTAAACTTAGAATCGAAGTGAATATCCTACTGTTTCTGAAATTTAACCCTGGAATTCAATGAATATAAATTCAAGTGGTGAAATACTGAAATTTCAAAGCAAAATGGAATGGGACTTTCTTTATCTAATTTAAAAATAAAAATTTTATATATATATATAAAAATATAAATATATATATTTGGCACAATCATGCAGTTCCCAAACAAGGAAAATGAAAATCCAGCATGATCCATTCTTTTGGCGTTTAACCAAAGCACCTGCTTCACTTGTATCTCTCATTATAGAATTTATTATTCAGTTTCTTAGACCCACTGTCATATCATGGCAACTATTTTGCATTTATCAGCAAGGTACATTTAATAGTATTTTTCTAAAACTGTCAGAGATTAACACTCTTCAGCCAGCATAAAGGAATCAACTCTTAGGATGAGTCAATACAAAGAATTGATTATAATTATTTGATGACTCAATATGTGACTTGGGTTAACCTGCTTTTTTTAACACAGAAGTTTCTGTGGCAAGCAGGAGCAAAGAAATTTAGAAAGCAAAGTGAGACACCTAATGTAGCTCTTCAGTACCTGGAAATCACGACGATTTTGGAGCCACATTACAGTTTGAGGGCCATCCATTTGCCACATGCAGCCTGAGTGCAGAAGAGACCATGCCAGAAGGTCTTTGCTCTGAATAGCCTTATGGTCAAGGACCTGTAGATGGGGACAAAGTAAATCCTGACACTTCTTTTTCCTTATAGCTTTCAATTAATCTGAAATTGCAAATTATGCTTATTTGGACTCATTTTCATTTTCTGAACTGTGCTCCTCTTTTCTTAGGCCTTCACACAGATCCAGGCACCCAAGAGGAGGAGAAATGTCTAGGAAGAAACCTTGAGAAAACACAAACCACTATTGTTTCCTTCACTCTGCAAAAAGATGCTCTTTTCTGGCAAACTCCAGGAACAGTCGAGACATGTCTGCGTTTAGGTCTGTGTGTTATTTATGCAAAAAAGATGCTGCTGAATAGCTGTAAAATAGATAAATCCTAACCATTTTTACAGCTCTACCCGGTGTCCCACACAGAAGGGAAGGTGCAAATCGCTCAGACAGAGGTGCTCGCTGCTGCAATATACTTTGCAAAGAGGAGATGTAAAAGAAAGGTGGTATAGTTGAAACTCGCATCCCTTTGTATCTAAAAAAACAGCAGACAAAACCAGTGAAAAAGCAATTCTACTGTGATTTTTGCTACCGTGAGGGAGGACACATGAGCAGTCCTTGCAGTTGGGCTTTCACTATGAGTTTTACCATCTACAGAGGTGAGAAAAACTCTCTATCACTTGTATTTCTCCCTTCTCTCTCCAGGCATTTTTTTTTTTTTTCAGTTTTAATATTTTGACACTAATTTTCTCATTAAGAAAAGTTATTATACCCCATTTTATTAATACCATTAATTACTTCATTAAATTAAGGTGTGATTCTTATATATGCAAATAAAGTGTATTTTATGGTACAAGCTCCCACAGTCACACAGGCCCCAACATACATAGCTTATGTTAACAGCCATGGTCATTACCTGCTCAACCATCTCACAAATTAAGGGAAAGTAGATTCCTGAATGTCACAGAAAAATCCTCCAAAATTCTGGTTTGCAGTGACATAAGAATCCTTGGAGCTCTGACCACTCATGGAGTAGTTTTTACTGTGAGGCCAGCAGTGGTGACCCTTCTGACACACAGAAAGCTGTGAATGAAGATGTCAAAGTAATTTCAGCTGCTTTGTTTCTCTTCCATCAGCTTTCCATGTATGTATTTGTAAATACACATATACATATTTACATGCATATTTCTCATCATACATATCTGTGTATTCATGCATGGGTATGTGTTTATGTTTATATGTATCTAAACCCTCACATCATGTATTCATAATCACTGTGACCATTAGGCTAATTCAAAGAACAAAACTTTCACTCACATTCTGGTTTAACAACTCCTAATGATATATTCATGCATAAATCATTAGATAAAGTAATAACTAAATCTTATGTTAAAATACATGTCTCTCTGCATTGTCTTTTAAAAAGTTTTATTTTTAAAACTTTGGTATAAGTATTATCTTCTTATACTACCTTGGTTGGCAGTGTGTGTGAAACCTACTGAATATAAGCCACGTTGGTGGTATTGAGTGCATTTGCTCCCATATATTTCAGATGTTACAGGGTCCTGCGCCTGACAAATATTTGAGCTGGAGGCCATGTAGCAATTTCAGATACTAAGACTCAAGGCAAATAATTAGGAAAATATACTAGACTGAGGAAACAGAGTTGAAAAACTTGATTTGAGTGATAGTGGATGAAGAATAAACAAACAAGAGGCTGAAGAGCTCTGAGGTCTAATTATGAAGGATAATTCATACAGACTTCCTGCCTCTGGCTAAATTGTAGTATCAGGGAACAACTCCCAGCTCACAGGTCCTGCTCTGTACTTCAACTGCATCTCAGATCCAGCTCAGGATGAGTCTAATTTGTGCCTGTGCTGCTCTTCTGTAGGAGGAATACAGAAAAATGTAAAATGATCACAGAAAAATCTGGCTTTTTCCTCAGTGTTGCCAAGCTACGCCAGCCATGCAACTAATTGTTACTTTCGCTTCTTATGTATTTTGGGACAGATTCCTTTATACACAGAGAACCACATAACTGAAGAATTAATCTGAGATTCACACAGGGACATCCTTCCATTTCCATGGTAGCTCTCTGTTTGAGGGTGTTATGGTCTTTTGCTATATTTAAAAAACAAACAAACAAACTGATGTTTTTCACAACAAATCCGTGCCCCCACCTGCCTTCCCCTTGTTTCTTGTGGATTTTTTTGACAAATAAGTTAGATAAAAACGTATGTGCCATTCCAAGAATGAGATTAAGGAAAGGGATACTGTTATGTCCATTTTCACAGATATGTTGTAAGAATTGTTAACACTTTCATTCTCTGGTGTAAAGTTGTGTCACCTGGCAAGATAGCAATTCATTGAAAAGATGTACTTTTTATAGATCTGAAAAAAAAAAAAAAAAGTCCAGCAAAATAAGCTCAAAATTTGTTGAATTATATGCCTTTGAAAAACATACTGTAGGGTGTCTACAGAGGTCCATTTTCTGAAGATTTCCCCTTTAATAAGGTTTAGTGTAGCTGTAAAAAAACTACATACAATCCAAACTGTGTATGTTTCATCACCTCAAACCATCTGAATTTTGAAGACAGAAATCCGTAAGACAAAGACTGGGACTGTCTGTAAAGACCAGCTAAAGTGGGTGAAGAACTTGTAAAGCACAAAAGAGAGTGCAGATCAGTAAATAAGCTATTCGGTTCCTGATCAAGCTCACACCATTAACTGACAGATGGTGTCAAGTTCTCAAGTCTTCATACCTTACTTTGCACAGACTGTGTTCCTGAAATATATACTAAGAATTGCATATGGGGGTTTTTTGATGAAAAAGTCTTCAGTTAAAAGAAAAGCTATAGTACCTCAGTTTTGTTCAACAACTGGACTCTACCTGTTATGAGGAATAAACTTTTAGCAACAAAACATTTCCATATTATTGTTATGAAATCAAACTGTAACTGCATGGAATCATGTGTCTTCCATAAATAGTATGTTACATCATCTGAGATTAAAGGGCATAAAAGTCCTAGATAAAATAAATTCTAAGTGCTATTTCAACATTCATCAAAGACGGAAATGATATTGGGGTTTGGTCGATGAATTCTTGCTGTTCAGAATCTTTGCCCAGCAAATCATAAAATAATTCTTTCAAGGTTGTGTTGTAGTTAAAAAGAAGTTGCAGCTTACTGAAAAACATATGCCAATACTTAAACTTCATGAAAAATGCTTTCAGAAAAATCTGGCATTTCTGACGTGATGTAATCTGTTCAGTGGCAACACTTGCACAAAGGCAGACAAAATGTACCACAGGCATTTTTGTGCTATGCAAAAATAACAAACAAGGTATGTGACTCAACATACTGAATATGAGCTTCCCGTGAGTGTTACTAACAGGTCAGTAAAGCCTTTGTGGTATTGTGGTATCAGCGAGAATTCAAGAGATAAAAAGCATGAGATAATATCAGTCTATCATGTTTTTCCAACTCTTGGGTGAAAAAAGTCCTGGCCTACTCATGCCCCCAGAGCTGAAGTTATCAGCATTCTGCTTCTCACCTCCAAGGTCAGGATTAATTTCCTTTTTTCAATACTTTTACCTATGAAGAATGAACTAAATAAATAGAATCGACAGATAAAGTATTTTATGAATAAATTAGGAAGTCTTTCCCTCCTGTCATTGTCACCCCTTGAAGTGACAGATTAGCAGCTGATCTGAAATCTATCAAGTGAATTCTTGAGCTAATGCTCTCCTGGCCTCCCTGGAGAAACCCCTAGATAAATAAAAAACAGCTATAAAAAGATTTTTCCCACAGAAAGCTAAAGATGCTGAATCTTGGAGCTGTAGGTCTCACTCCACTGCACAGACTCAAGCCTTATATAGGCATTTTCTGCTAGGAGCATTAATACCTTTCCTTTCAAAAAAGCAGAAATTGCAAAGTCTGACAGACTCCACAGACCTCCTTATTAGTTGGCACTCACTAAGTTTTAGCTAAGATCTAAATCTATGTTGTTTATTCACACAGAATGTGCCTTTGGTCTTTATTGCTAATTAATTCATTTTACAAAGTCATCTGCCTAATGTTTAAAGTTGTTTTACAAACAAGAGGTTCAAAGTTGAGGCTGTGCCTTCATCTTCAGTGTACCTAGCTAGGTCTATGTGTTGTGGCACATGTGGAATGTAGCATTGTTCACTGATCTAACACACTCAAAATGTGTAGACACCAGGGAACAAATTAAGGGCAAAATCCTCCTCTCAGATCTGTTGTGCATGGATCAGAGATAAGCAGTATAAATTAGAGCTTTTCTCAGCTGCAGTACAGCAATGTTGCTTCATGAGTTCCCTCTATGCTTCAAAAAGAGGTTGTGCCAGTTGTGTAATAACATCCTTTTTGGACCAGGCAAATCTCCAAGGGTGTGTGGTCTGGCCAAAAAAGGATCATTTTATCTTTCAAGTCTATGCTCCCATTAGACATTTGCACATACACACTTCACTGAACATGAGATCGAATCAATACATGCAAGTCTGCTTGGGAATGAAACATGAGCACTCAATAAGATAAATGAATAAATAAGCAAATAAGCAACTAAATAAATAAATAAATAGATGAATAGATAAATAAATAAATATGTGTGCTGTCACCAGTCTGATGAAGATTCAAATTGCCTCAGAGTGGTTTTACAGGTTTGTACATAGAGCTTGTTTAATTTTCTGTTAATTCCCTGTTTCGTGTGCTTATAGCAATTTACTTTTACTCTAATTAAGATAAAATATTAGTCAAGATTGTTGTGTTTATCCTTCATCAATACAGCCAGGAGAAAGCCAGTGCATGGCTTAATGATGGATTTTCACCTTCTTATAATGTTCACAGTGGCTGTGAATTTAGATTTCCATGTGATTCAAAGGAACATTGTTCTGCATGCTGAACTACACAGCAAGCGTGTCTGCTGTGGGTCAAAATGTTGTTATCATTCTTCACTAGTCACTGAGGTAGGTTCTCATCAGGGTATTGCTACCTGGGAGCCAAGGGACAACTATCGCTAGTGAGACAAATGCTGTGAGCTTTGCACCTGTGATATGTGCAATATGTTTATTTTTGTCATCCGGAATATTGTTTCTCGTGTACAATATTGGGAGGGAGCAGTCTTGTGTTTTTTCTTTGAAATTAGGTGCTCTGAAACAATTGATTATATTGAATTAATTTCTAGATACGGCATCAGTGATTGGTACTCTACTAGATAGGTGTTCATGGCATATGTGCTCTAGTAATTTGCTCCATCCTCCAAAAATGGATTTGATTGATTTAGTGCCTAGGTTGTGGGAACAGTGACCACTCCAGTTTCTAAAGAAAATTCTCTAGCTCCTGTGAATGTTATGAATAGCTGAAAATCAGATTATAAATCCAAGGTCATGTACAAAGTCCAAACAAGGCTCAAAGCTAGTGCCTGCTCTAAGTAAAAAAATCTTTCTGCTTGCTCCATTGAATATTCCTCTTCGAAATCATTGCAAATAGTCTGGATCCCTCCTGGTTTGTAGCTATAGCCATAATAAATTTGCATACTAAGACATATATTCTTTGTATTCATTAAAAAAAAAAAAAAAAGACAAAACAAAACAAAAAACTCAAATGCAGTATTTACTGTCACTATTGTCCTGTTTTGTCAGTAGAAGACTTTTGAATACTGGGGTTGTTGCATTTTTCTCTTTCAGCTTTCAAAAAGCTTTTTTTCTCACTGGGACAAGTGCAGGACTAGATAATAGTTCGATACCTTTTCATGATAAAATACTCCTTAGCTGAGGACAGAAATATGCCCTTATCTACTGTCGTTGTTTATGAAAGAAATACAACCATCCGGAAAGATAATGTCCTTTGTTTTTCTAAATTGTTTAGTTGAAAAAGAAACTTAGATCCACTGATATGCAAATAAATGTCCCATGTTGGCATCTCTCTGCCTAGCTGTCATGCCAAGTTCCTGAAATTACTGAGCCAAAAAAATAAAGGTGGGAGGCAGAGTTTCTGTGAGCGAAGCACAGCACCTCAGATATCATCGCAGAGCCTATTCACCAAATTACTGCAGACAAGAGACTTTTCTTTGTATAAAGGGCATTTGTGCTCCTCTCAGAATTGTATTTTTATCCCCAAAGACTGAAAAATAAGATTAGGAGCTCAGTATCTGGTGTAGTGAGGAAGGCGACATGGCCTCATTTCACATGCACTTGCTTCTAGAAATTTAAAACTCTCTGTGTTTTTGCAAACATGCACATAGACATGAGGCAGAAGACTATGGATTTGTCTTTGTCTGCAAACTACCTGGAAGATGGTGATCTTATCTAGCCCAGACTTATAAATACAAAAGTCATTTCACTTAAAATACAATTTGTAAACGAGTTCTGTAAAGTCAAGCCAGGTGCCGGTGTCTGAATACTCAGTTCCTCTACCTTATTTTTGTAACTGGAAACCGACAGAGATTTCTGTAATTTGATATACTAACATTTTCATAAAAAAACCAAAACATTTTGAAAATAAGATCTTAACATTGACAAAAATTGCTTATCTAGCCATTGTTGAAATAACAAAAACTCACCAAATCCCTTTCAGTTTGAATGCCAATAGGTGAAGAAGACAAATTCTAAGTATTTTAACCAGTTTTTAGAGTGTAGAAAACATTTCTAAGGTGTTAGAGGTACAAATATACAAGTTTCTAAAAAGTAAAATGAGTGAAATCAAAGGGTCTTACTCCTGTACTCTCCAGAGTAGCTGCCTTTGTAAGGCAAGTAGGATGTGGATCGAAGTTGACTGAAGGAATTAAATATCAATAAATGAAAAACATTTGAGACTGCAAGGAAAACTAGCATAAGAAGGATTGCTCCAAGTCTTTCCCAGTCCCATCGGTTTCAACACAATTAAGGTCTCTGCATTCAGCCTGAGGTCCACCAGGGTCTGCCACAGAAGATGATCTCTACTCCTGAAGATCAGTTTTGAGGCTTGAGAATAAAGTCAGCTCCAAATTTTGTTCTTCCCATTTACAGGAACAGGCTTCCAAAGACAAGAAGCATGCTGATAGATGGTGATCAAGTTTTGGACCAGTGTACAGAAGGAGCATAAAAAGTGAGCAACCATCAACACTAGCAAAATAGGACCCTTAGGAATTTTCTAAAGGTCATAGAAAATGAATAAACATTAATGCACTTATCATGCAGAATCTGAGAAATGTGCTGTTATAACCGAAATATTATTCAAAGACGAGTATTGTAATTAAGGTTTTTCTTTTCCCTAGGCAGTGATAAAGAAATGCTGGGTTTATCCTCAGCCTTAGCCAGAAAGTGCCTTTTTTTCCCCCTTAATTCTAATGTGAGTTCTTAATGCAATAACCCTTTCAGATTGAATGAATAGCTAGTTAATTCTTCAAAAGTGTGGCATTCCTGTTGCTAAGCATTTAATTTTCCCCCCTCCTTTTCTGTTACTTCCAGGCGCATTCCTGGGCTACAGCGCTTGCTAGTTTGTGTAACCCCATGAAGTCAGAAGGCTTAAGAGCCCCTAGAGTTAATACAAAATGTATGAGCGTGCTGTATCTTGAAATTCCTGCTGTCGGAAGTACCGTCTTGGAGAGGAGACAGGAAGCCTGAAGGGGAGAGGCAGAGAGAAGTGCCAAAGGAAAAAGAAATGGGGAGAGGCAGGGAAAGAAAAAAGAAAGACAAGACAGTTGAGAGCATAAGGAGCACAGGGGATGGGGAAGACCAAAGACGACTGGAGCAAAGGGCTCAGCCAAGCACAGAGGTGCTGGCTGTAGGGAGGTGAACCTCACTGAGTGATGCTGACAGCATTCAAAAGGGGCACTCGTAGCCCAGCACTGATATTAATCAGGTGCCGGTCCCGCTTTTCTTTCAGGGCATAGACTTGTCTCAGAGAAGGAGGCTGGAGACCACCAGGGGATGGTGCAAAACAACCGCAGGCATCACATAACATCGTGCTCAAGGGCCAGGCTGGCACCAAATGGCACACAGGAGTCTGTCCATCCTGCACCCAGCCTGTGCTCAGAGGCAGCAGTCATGCACATGAGACAGGCTGTAGGCCATATACAGGAGACATACCTACTGACACAAAAAACATCAGCATCACAGCTGTATCGAACTGTCCCATTTTGAATGGCAATGAGGACAGATAGGTGTTTATGGCTCTCTGCTTTAAGTCTGGACAAAATCATGTAGCACATGGTTGGGCTTGCAAGCCTCCAGCATAGGTCTGGCCACCCTCTTAGCAGAGGGGAACCCAAGAGGTTAAATAAAATAGAGGGTTGCAGCTAGCAGGCTGTAATGCTACCTTCCATAATTTCTGCTGTTTTCTTCAGCGCTAGCTTTGCCTGTTATAATGAGCCAATTAATACTGGCTACATATATGATGTTGGCTGCAAGAATGTTGAGGGAGAATGAAACTATCAGCTAGGTGTAGAGGCAACTTCAAAAACAGGGTGTTTTTGAAGGTTTGCAGCATTCCACTTTCTGAAGTTTTAACTGAGATAAAACTCCGAAAAGTGCTGGTTTAACCCAAATCTTCCAGTGATCAACCAGGGCACAAACACAAAAGTAGATGAAGACACTCTAAGCATAAATACGTATGGGCAGGAGCAATCTCTGTATGGGTTGTGGATGTCTTTTACCATGTTACTGGAAAAACTTGAAAATTGATGGCTTGAAAAGGAGAGAAAAAGCGAGACAAAGAGCAAAATCTATTAAATTGCTGAGGTTCTTTTGCGGGGCTGACACATTACAGAAGGATCCCCAAAGGTCCTGCTTAGCTGTATAAGCATGCTGTTGTCATCAGGTCCCAGGAAATGGATTTACTTCATCACCTTTCTACTTATTGTTCTCTTCATCCACCTTCCTGGTTGCTTTCTCCTCTGATAGTTAGACGTGCTTCCAGGGGCTGGGCTCAGACAATAGTAGTAGAAACTCCCGTATATTCAGGTAAATCCTTTTTTCTTGCTCTGTTTTCTCCTGATTTCTGATAAAAACCAGAATATTGTAGGGTGGATGGACACTCCCATGCGCACTCTTCCACACACAGTGGGACACCTGCCATCAGCTCCGCTGAACAATGAGAAAACTGGGGCCCATGGGATGGCAGCATGTCTGTCTCACAGGCTTGCTGCAGAAGAGCCCAGGGCTGTAAGGCTTTTCAGGGCCCTGCAGAGATGTGTGGGACCCAGTCCTGGAGCAAAGGAATGTCTGTGTGTTCAGACTCCTCCTCATCTGGGTTGTGCTGGAGGGAAAGGATGCTGGAGGAGAATGCTCTTTATCCAGCCTGACCTGGACCATTTGTAACTTTGTGAATTCTGATCCCCTAGGTGACCTCCAAACTCAAAGGTGATGAGAGAACTGAATCTTATTATAGATCTTGCCACCAAACAACCAAAAAGCAAGGCCTCCCTCTTGTTTCAGTGGGCTCTAATGAGGACCTGAGCTACGCCATGCTTGCATGGAGGAGCAGAATTGTGCAGAAATATACAGCACATTTTGCTTTAGATGGTAACACTTCAGCTATTGCATTGCAACAGGCCAGAAAGAGTCATTTACTTTTACAGCAGGAGTGATGTGATGCATATAAACAGAAAACTCTTCCCTTTTGCCAGAACACATGGACGAAACCCAAACTCTAAAAATGATAAACACACTTTTTCATTCAAGTCTTCTGTGTCCCAGATTTGCTCAGCTGCTGTCTTTGGGATATATGATGCATGCCCTGTTACTCCCTAAGCATCTGCTATGGGCCACTATGAGAGGCAGAGAGATGGGCTAAAGGGACCTCTAGCTTGAGCCAATATGTGCTTATGAGGCAGCTCCTGCTTGCACTGCAGGCAATCCAACATTTGTGCTGTCTGTGCAGCAAAATGAGGGCTCAATTAGAGCATGAGCTAGTATAATTCTACTAGGTCGTCGAGACTGGTATAGGTACAAAAAGCACTAAGAGTGCAACAGCACTGTCTCTGCAAAATGCAAATCAGAACATATTGTTGCTGAGGATCCTCTGTGTCTCCTCTAGCTATTAGCAAAGCTCATGCGCATGCCACTATAAGCCACTGCTACCTTTCCTCATATGAGCTCTGTAGCAGATGTGTGTCTGCATTTTCACATAGACATGTAATCTTTGCTCAGGATCCATGTGTTTCTCTCTCTTGCTGGCCTCCTGATATGTGCATATCTTGAGATCATCAGTCCCTGGCTCTATCAGGCTATATCTGTACTGATAAAAGAGACAGATGCAGAGCATGACCCTGAGCCTGGCACATGGGTGCCCATACGGTCTGGTTGCTGGTACAACTCCTGCTGTGGTTTTTGGTCCAGGCCAACTGATCCTCTCACACACGATGCCTAGGCACAGCTGGGAGTTAGCATGGGCCAAAAATCATTTCCGGTTGACAGTCTGAGGCTATTTTGGAGGGTAAGAATATAGTTACATAGGTATGTTTTTGCCTGGCTACTCAGGGAAAGGGAAAATGCCCTGGCCCTGTTTAGTTTATCAGCAAGAACATAGCCTGGGCCTGGATCTGAAAGAACAGTCAGGTTCATGAGGAAAAAAGGCAACCTGACCTCTCTGAATGTTAGTACTTATTACCATGTAATGGCACATACATTTTTCTTGCTCTCTAACCTTGCATTAGAGAATACATCAATGTTCAGTCCAGACATTAGCATAAAAATGTATGTTTTTCATAACTATGTTGTTACCAAAACACCAAGGAGGGAAAAGGGGGTGGGAAGGAGTGATTCTGTGGAATCTAGAAATGGCCACCTAGTCCACTTTCATAAATTTTAGGCAAAATCTAAGGTCCATAAAAAACATTCATGTCTCTAGCTGTCCCAGACTGCTAAACCCTTCCAAGCAGCCTGCAGAATTTCATGTAATTTAGTACAGAAGACCAAAACCTTAAAACCCACAACATGATGTAGAAAGAGAGAACATGGACACTGCCATGACTGAAGGCAGTGAAGAGAAAATGCCCGAGCCATCTGAGGAAGTGCAGCTTAGTGCAAAGAAGCTGAAGCAGAGAGTGGGAAACTCAGAGATGTCAGACATAGTGAACCTAATGTGAAAAAGCCAAACCCTCCCTCTGCCTGCATAGTTGTAAAGTTATCCAGCCCTGGACAGCCCCTCTAGTCATTGAAGCTGTCAGGCTGGATTTTAGTTCATTCAGTAATTTTATTTGATGCAAGGGGAAAGATTGGGTATGAGACTGTACATGAAGCCCTGTAGCTTGTTTTACAGTCCCAAACAATCTTGTCTAAGCTTAGAAATGCTCACCTGCTTCTGAATTCTGTGTCTTCAGCAGTGTTCAGAGACCAAGAGAAGTACTTTTCAAAATCATATTAAAATACACTTTACAAGCAGTAGTGGGGTTAAGGACAGAGAAATAGGACTCCAGGAGGTGTCCATGCAACCAATCTGTGATGGGATATCCTTGCAGCAGAGCAGCTGGCTGCTACTGAATGCAGCACAGCAGGATGGCTGCAGCTACAGAGTTAAGGGGCATGATCCCACAAACCTACTGCAGGCAGAACTGCTGAATCACAGACCAGCTGCACCCTAAGATCTTAAAGGGCTGGATGCAGAGCTGATGATTACAGCCTGAAGCTGAATATAGGACTGACTGCTCAAGTAGAAAAGCAAGGAAGCAAACAATGAAAGCCTGAGGAGTGAGACTACGTGACTTCATCTCATTCAGCCCATGCGAGATGGGAGCCATTTCTCAGTGGAGTGCAGCAACGTACCGGTTTGGTAAAACAGAGCTGCAAACTCCTCAAAAGAGAGAAAAAGGAGAAACATTGTTTTCCTTTGCAAAAGGCGTTATCACACAGAAAAGAGCTGCTCTTCACAATGAAATAGAAAGGAGCTAATAAGCTGCCACTGGTTTTGCAGTCCTGACACCATATATGAAACTTATATAGTGGAGAACTTGTTTCTTCTGCATCTTTACCTTGGTAGGACTGGGGTGAAATTGTTTTTGCAGTTTAGTTGCTGAATTGTACCAGTTGTAATCAAGGTCATGACATTTATCCCAAACACCCTCAGTATCGATTCTTCATTCTGTTTTGTTTTGAAAATGTTAACAGCACACACTGGCTACATATCAATATAGTGAAAAACTGGGGGATGTCAGGCAAAGCTGTTTGCAGCACTCAGTACTGCTGCTTTAAGAGCAGGCTGTGCAGCACAGAAAATAAGCAGTGTGCACTAGTCTGGAATGAAATAAGCTACAAATAAATTATTAAGCTTTTCTAGGAGGCAGGCGGGACATTTTCACCTAGGCTGCAGTACGTGTCATCACATACAGAAAAAGGATAAACAGGCTTGGGCCAACTTGATGACGATAGTAACTTACACATGCCCATTCAAAACAGTCATATCCAGATTAAGGCAGCGTCCGACAGCAATTTCAAGAATAAGCTTACATAACACTTTCCAGGCCTTCCTAATCATTAGTATGTGTTGATTTGAAAAGAGCTTTAATGTGCTGATTCACAGATTCCATGTTCGTTTGCTGAATAACTAGAGGGGAAACACTTTCAAATTTGTCTTTTCATATTCACTTGGTCCTCTGGCCAAGATGTTCTTGTGGAAGATCCCTGCTATAGAAAGTTCTCCTGCAAATTTTAAATGGCTGGTTTCACCTGAGTAGATACATCTTGGTGTGATGTGATTTCATCTCAGGGCAAGATTTTCAAATCAAATAAAACCATTAGAACTTTTCAGAAAAATAAAAAAATTGATCAGGTTCAGCCCACAGTCTGATAGTGCAGTTTAGGCAGGCAGTCTTCCCTGTACCTCTCACAGAGAATGGACACTATTTTATTTTTTTTTCCCAACGAGACGAGTAAAGGAAACATCATAGCATCAGGATATGTTTCTAAAAAACGTTTCAGATGGACATTAGGCAACCAAGAGGAATCAGAACTCTCAAATTGTAAGCATATGGATTATAAATCTCTTCCAGCTCCTAGCTTTGCAGTGTTTGCTGCCCTGGGTCAAGATTTCTTGTCTGCTTCTGTGATGCCATGATATGGACAGCAGGTTTGGAGCACACATGTCAAAAGACTATTACTTTTAAGGTTAAATAACTGTCTTTACTTATTATCTCACTCTACACATTTGCACAGAGAAGGAGGAGTGTGAAATTCACCCTTTTGAAATTCCCCAGAGTTGGAAGGGGCCTTGAGAGGTCATCTTCTTCATACCTCTTTGCAGAACATAAACATAAAAATCTTCACTAGTTTTAATTTGACTTGCACCTTGTTACCTTGCTTTAATGTTTTCATAAATTTTGTGACTAGATTTTCTCAATTTTATAAAATTTAAATGTAATTTGTTCCATGCAAGCTTTTTTTTTTTCTGGCTCTTCCTCTCTTGGACTCAGGGAATAACTGACCACCTTCTTTTCACAATGAACTTTTACAAATTGGAACGTCACTATGACCCTTCTTTCTTCTTTTCTTTTTTACTAAATGAAATATGGTTGTTTCATTCAGCCTTTCCTCCTTGGCCACATTTGCTAGAAACTGATCGTTCCTTATGGTTCCTTCTGGATTATCTCCAGTTGGTATAAATCTGCCTGTAAGTTCAATGCCCCAAATTGGATACAGTACTTCCACTGAGGCTTCTCCAGTGGCAAGTAGAGCAGAATAATTTAATTCCTCTGTCTTATACCCAACCGCACTCTTAAAAACATCCCAGAATGAGACTTGTTCTTTTGCAGCAGCATCATATGCTTTTATGGCACATTGTAAACTTTAAATACATTTTCTGCCCTGTTGCTGCCTTGCCCATTTTAGATCCTTAGTTTCAAGTTCCAGAGCTTCACTTGTCTGTTGCAAATCTCCATTTTTCTTCTTTCAAACTGAAAATGCTCACTTTGCTTTGGAATCCTATATAGTCTTCCAAATGTTGCACATCTTCTTAAGCAAGTATCCCTGCTTGAAGTGCACTCCCAGGTTGACCACAAACCATTATAAACTACAGTTACCAGAAGGGAAGGAAACTCGTTTGACAAGAATAAATAAATTATAACTTCAGTTTCAGTATGACTCAGCTTGGTATCCCTACAGATGGGAGGAACTTTCACCCAGGCAGTTGTATCTCACATTGTCCTAACACAAGTGTTATTTTAAATAAATCTGCTGCTTCAACTTAACAGATGGAACATACTACCTTTAGCCTGGATAAACTGCTTTGCTTTCAGAAGACATAAATGCTCTGAAAACTGTAAGTGTTGGAAAAAACTATGGATTAATTTCGTCTGTCAGTGATCTTGAAAATCTGGATCTGGAAGTGCACTGAGAGGCAGTGAGTGTACAATGCAGATATATTTAACGTAGCCTATCCCAGATAGAGAGTGAGCAGCTTTCCTCTTTCTTGAGAAGCACTTTCCAGAACTTCTGTGAGGCTTCTACCCTCAGTTAATTATATATATTTTTTTTTTTCAAATTAAAATGTTGGTCACTGTTGGTGAATCCTTGACTAAGAATAAAGGATCAGAGCATGATATACTGCTGCATATATTGCTCCTTTCCTAATACAACATTAGAACTCAACCTCTGTCAACGTTGAGAAATTAATACTTGGTGTTCAGGGTTAAGGGGCAGTATTAGGACACCTCAAAAGGTTTTCCCTCCTTGGTCAGTTGTTCCTTGGTTCAGCAAGAGCAACCCTTCTCAGTCCTGCTTTCTCCTAGACATCTTTCTAAAGGCTTAGTTCCAATCTGTGAAAGTGGAAACACACTGTAAGTGGTATCATTGCTTCATGTTCTAGTGTGCTTTTTGATTTACTCTGGAGAGGGCTCTGGAAATGCCTATGCAAATGTAAGAGAGGGTATGCTTACAGAGAGGTAGTCTTTAAGCAGTAGATTAAAGCACTACTTTATGTGATTTTGTTTTTTGTGGCGGCAGCAAATTCGACGAATCCAGACGCCGGCATAAGCTCTTTGATCGAACGGGCGGGCCGGGCGAGAGTAAGGAGTCTAATTCAATGTGAATTTACCATCCGTACTCTTTAATGAACTCTTAAACAACACTGAATATCAATGTCCCCGAGACCACGTTTTTCCAAGCCTTATATACTCTATACCAAAAGGCCATGCGGCAAGTGCAGGCTACAATTGGTTACACTCACAGTCACTCATCCCCCCCCACTATGGTGATTGGCTGCAGGGCACTGTTCACAGACTGTTCATGCGCAGCGGCAACGCCCCTCCTGCAGCCTGGGTCGAGGGCAGACCAGCTTCTGTTTACTTTCCTTTTGTCTCTGGTGTCTCAGGGAAATCCTTCCGTGTAGCACAGCCGCATCAAGCCCTGGCTTGTTCACAGCACACAGCCAGTAACTCTCCACAATTCCTCCTTTTTTTTTTCTTTTTGGACAAGCCAGGATTGATTAGCTGTGTGTTCTAATCCTTTTTTGATATGTGATAAAAACAACTTATACATAACATATAAATAACAACAACAATCAACGTAAACAGTGCACTTTGCAATAAACCTGAGGTATTCCATTGCCGTTTAAATATCGCAATGGATTGATTAAACAAATTCCAAGAACTTTGGTTTAAAGATACTCAACTTATAACAAACGATGTGCTGGGTGTTGATAAACTTACTCAAGAGGTAGTGGTGTTTAAAGATCTACTTATATAACTATAGTACGCATACATGTCACAGCTAAATCAATGCAAAGGTTACACCTCACTCTGTGACCTCCGAGGGTTCTGCTGCAGGGAGTTGACTTGGTTGAGTTTGTTTCAACTCCGGCTTTACTGCTCGGCTTGGAACCCACAATGGACCTTGATCTGTGGAGAGACACATATACCCTCTACCATTAAAAATAACAGGTACTGGTCCCTTCCACAATCCAGTGGTGGGATCACGATATCTCACCATGAATTCCGGTAAAGTGTTTTTCCTTCCTAGTCTGATCTGATAATGATGAATGATCACAGGAGGCTCCTCATGATCTCCAGTTAGACATAAATAATTCAAGGTAAACAACACCTTTGCTAAATGCTGTTGACAATCTAACTCTTCCTGCTTCTGTTTGCTCAAATACCCTTTAATCATTTGATGTGCTCTCTCGATGATTCCTTGGCCTGTTAGGGAATGAGGTATACCTGTAATGTGTTTCACTCCCCATTTCATTAGAAAAGTTCTAACTTTCTGGCTAACATAGGCAGGGCCATTGTCTGTCTTAATCTTTTCTGGGACACCCATTACAGCAAAACAAGCTGTAAGATGTTTACATACATATAGTGCTTTTTCTCCTGGTAAAGCAGTAGCCCATATCATTTTTGAAAAAGTATCAATTGTGACATGCACATATTTAAGTCTTCCAAATTCTGGCACATGTGTCACATCCATTTGCCATACTTCTAAGGCTTTTAAACCTCGAGGATTGACACCGATTCCTATACCTAACATCTGGCTTCCACACTGAGGACATGCCTGTACAATACTTCTTGCTTCATTTAAAGTTAAATCAAATTGTCCTTGGAGACCTCTGGCATTCTGATGAAAGCTCTCATGACTTTGTCTCGCTTGTTGGAATTTATCTGTTGGAGGCATGTGCTGTACTGAACTTACTAAACTATCTGCAATTTGATTTCCTTCACCTAGACCAAGATTCCATTGATGACTGCGGATGTGAATCACACAACAGGGTTCTTTTCTTTGATTTAAAATAGCTCTCAATTGTACAAACAATTTTCCTAATCGAGGATTATTCGATTGTCTTAAGAGGGCATTTTCCATTCTGGGTATTACACCTGCTACATACAAAGAATCTGTGACAACATTTAAAGCAGATTTCAGCCAATTATTTAAGGCCCATATTACTGCCATGAGCTCTAAAGTCTGCAATGAATCCTCTTTTGAACCTTCAATTAAATGCTGTTTCCATTGACTATTCTCTTGCCAGACACATGCTGCCTGGTGTCTTTGTTTTCCTGCATCTGTATATACTGTAAGGCCTTCAACAGGTTTTGCTTTTACTTTGCTTCTCTCTAACCACTGATTTGTTCTAAGGAATTGCCATAGTTTACCTTTTGGTTGTCGTGAATGTACCTTGCCTATAAATCCTAATAATGCATTCTGTATAGGCATTGAATGTCTCAGCCACCATTCTAAATCGGCTCCATTTATCGGAATACTGATGTCATCTGGTTCCTGACCGCTAATTTCTAATATTCGAGATCTTCCTTTTCGAATCAATTCTCCAATTGCTTCTGGTCTCGTTTGAATACTGAATTTTGGTTGGACACTGAGAAAAATCCACTCTAATAATCGCAAATCATTTTCTGTTTTCAATCTGACAGTGGCACAAAAGGAAGAATCTGTAGCAACATCTATGGGGAATTCCCCGTTTTTGTTTTGCCACTGGCAGATGATTGCACACGGATGTTCTAGATTGCTAATAAGGAGGGAAATTGGTCGATCAGAAAGTCTTCGGCTAGACCAATTTGTCTGTACTTTTTGTATAATATCAGAAAGACATTTGAGATGCATGGACTCTAAGCTTATTTTCTTAGCTGGATCACCTCCTTTTAGAAGTGAAGTAAGAGGTGCTATATCATTGTTAGTAATACCTACGCAATTTCTAATCCATTGTATGTCCCCTAACAATTTTTGGACATCATTTAATGTCTGTAAATCAGTATGTAATTCAATTTTTTGTGGACGAATCTGTGCATCACAAATGGACCAATCAAGGTATTTCCAAGGTGCAGACTTTTGAACTTTCTCTGGAGCTATAACCAACCCCTTTTCTTTGAGTTTGATTGTAATTTGGACTATGGAACTTTCTGTGAACTCAGCTTGTTGACAGAACAGAATATCATCCATATAATGATAAATAATTGTTTGTTTCCATGATGCACGAATAGGTTGAAGTGCCCATGCAACATACATTTGGCACAGTGTAGGAGAATTTTTCATACCTTGCGGTAGCACTACCCACTCATACCTTTTAGCTGGTTCCGCTTTGTTTACTGAAGGCAGTGTAAATGCAAAACGCTGTGTATCTTGCACATGTAAAGGAATGGTAAAGAAACAATCCTTTAAATCTATAATTAGAATATGCCAATTTTCTGGTAACATTACAGGTGATGGTAATCCAGGCTGTAAAGCACCCATGGCTTGCATTTGATCATTTACCTTTCGCAAGTCATGTAATAATCGCCATTTTCCACTCTTTTTTGGTATTACAAAAATTGGGGTATTCCATGGACTAGTAGAAGGCTTGATATGGCCTGCAACTAATTGCTCTTCTACTAATTCACGTGCCTTTTGCAGTCGCTCTTCTGTTAATGGCCACTGGTCAACCCAAACTGGGCTATCTGTTAGCCAGGTCAATGGAGGGTTGGGCAACTGCTTTCCAGTGACCACTAAGGAAAAGGTGAAGTAGTTAACACAGCACCAAGTTGCCCCAAGACGTCACGGCCAATAAGCGCCTCAAGGCTGCTTGGCAATTCCATTACATACACCCTAAGGGTAACACATTGACCTTCAGGGAAACTAATCGAAATGGGATCAACACTTATATTTGGAGTAGTTTGACCCCCTACTCCAGCAACAGTGGAAGAGATTGATTTTTGAAGTTTCCAATTTCGTGGCCATTTGAATTGACTAATGATGGAGACATCAGCTCCAGTATCAAGCATTGCATTTACCTCTACAACAACAGTAGAATCAGACTGAAATAGTTGCACACGTAACATGGGACGCTGAGTCATTGATGAGGTGAAGCAAACTGCAGGACCTGTCGATCCAAATCCTTTATCATGCCTTTGTGTTGAGGATGCTGGAGGAACTCCTGGAAGCATTGGTAGGCAGTTTTCCAGTGCTACTACCTGAGCTATTCTACTCCCAGAAGGAATAAAAATTGGCGGATGCAGAGTGTAGGCCAGGATTTGAACAGTTCCTGTGAAATCTGCATCAATTATACCTGGTATTACTATAAGACCTTTGATACTAGCAGAAGAACGGCCAATCAATAGGCCTCCAATGAGACTATCTTGTCTAAATAAAGGTCCTTTAGCATTCGTTGGTATTCTATGAATTGCAGTATTGGTCAATGTTATATCTACTGCTGTCTCCACATCAACTCCGAGGCTTCCTGCGGTACTTGGCTTGTTGAGGTGAAAGAAGCCTGGTTCACAGTTGGTCGCTGATTGGGATACAGGTTCGGAGATGCTCTTTGTGTCTGGTAGCTGCTGAACGTATACCATAGTTGGTGATTGTTTGTTTTGCTTGCTGCAAAATTTTCCAATCGTGTGGTTCCCATACCGCTGTCTGAGTGTTCATATTTTGAATTACCGGTAGGGCTAATTTTGCTGGAGACCAATCACCTTCTAGAATGGCATCTTTGATGACCCCTGACCATCTGCTACGTCGGGGCTGCGGCTGGTCAGTAGAGTCTATAGGCACCTTTGATGGCATTGTTTGTGAAAGGCAAGCTGGTTTTTGAAACTCAATTTGTTCCTTATTTTTCTCTACATTTAACACTCTTAAGTTGTTCAAGCTTGTTGGTAATGACTTACAGTAACTGCTCTACTGCTTGGGGTGAGCCCAATGATGTAGGAGGAGGCTCACAAAAAACTTCCGCGGGTGCTTGCGGAGGCAAAGTTTGAGGCGGCCCCGGCCCCGGCGGCTGCGCCGCGGCCGGTCCGGCGCTTTTCTCGGAGGCAGGGGGGGCGTCCGGCTCGGGGCAGGGCAGAGGCGGAGCGGTAGGAGGAGGGCGGCACTCAGGGCCTCCCACATCCGGACAGTCGACTAGTTGCACTTCCGCCTTCTTGGCACATTGCCCCAGAGACTCGGAGGGGGAAACTTCCGGTTCTTTGTTTACGAGCCGCGCGGTTTCTAATCCGCGTTGCAGATCGGATTGTGAAAGTATTGGCTGAGCCGGGACCCCGCGACCACCCCGAACGGCAGGCAGACCCCACAGAGTAGCCCACAGGCCCCTCTTTTCTTTTGGACAAGTTTTATCAGTCCAGGTTTGTTCTGGGACAAGCGCCTCCGCGGCTCTTAGGGCGGCACGTTGTTCCGATTTCAAAACTTCTAATGATTCTAATACGGTTTTCCACAATTCTCTCACAGCTTTAATTTCTTTCTCTTCTTCCCCTCTGATAGTTTTGTCCCACATAGTGTCCCCCACTGATCGCCATTCCGTTGGGGAAAACAAAAGTGGAACTTCCCCAAAGTGTCCCCACTTCTGAGCTAAAAAAATCAATGTGATTAGCTTTTCCTGTGACGATTCAATACCTCTCTTAGAGAGAATAGTCGTCAGCAGTGCCGCGGCTGTTTCAATATCCATTATCTTATCAGCGCGGTCTTAACGTAGGATGCGAGTGGCCAGCTCGACTGGTGCCCGTCTTTTGATACCGGACTAAGCACACTATCCCACACCCCGGCTTGGCTCCGTTTTTATGAACGCTGCTCACCGCAGTAATTTCGATCCGGAGCGATATGCTTTGCTAACGATCCATCCTTCTGCTACCATATGTAGATCCGAAGCGTTATGCTCTGCTAACGAACCATCCTCTGCTACCAAGTGTGGCGGCAGCAAATTCGACGAATCCAGACGCCGGCATAAGCTCTTTGATCGAACGGGCGGGCCGGGCGAGAGTAAGGAGTCTAATTCAATGTGAATTTACCATCCGTACTCTTTAATGAACTCTTAAACAACACTGAATATCAATGTCCCCGAGACCACGTTTTTCCAAGCCTTATATACTCTATACCAAAAGGCCATGCGGCAAGTGCAGGCTACAATTGGTTACACTCACAGTCACTCATCCCCCCCCACTATGGTGATTGGCTGCAGGGCACTGTTCACAGACTGTTCATGCGCAGCGGCAACGCCCCTCCTGCAGCCTGGGTCGAGGGCAGACCAGCTTCTGTTTACTTTCCTTTTGTCTCTGGTGTCTCAGGGAAATCCTTCCGTGTAGCACAGCCGCATCAAGCCCTGGCTTGTTCACAGCACACAGCCAGTAACTCTCCACAGTTTTTAGTATTGCTGTTACACAAATCTGCAGATATTTCTGTCAACCCCTCTACCCTCTGAATCGTATTGTGAATGAAAGTGACCCTGGCTCTTCAATTGTTGTGAATCTGAGACTACCTTGGTTCCCACAACATATTATAAAAGCACTCAGAGAGTCACACACAACAGAAACTACTCCCCAGGCTTTTAAATGTCCACTCCTTAATCAGTTCCAGGTTTGGAGTGCTCATTTTCAGGGAGCTGCTGGCGCTCTCAGTTACCATTCAGTCCAATTGGCATCGAAGCTTTTCAGTACATTACAAAATCAGGTTGAAAGTACTTACTTAATCTGAGTACATAAAATCAGTGACCACTTCTGGCCTCGGTACAAATATGGAGTTGTTTTATTATGAACCATTGTGCTTGCAGTTAAAGGCAAGAGGAGCAATTTATTAACACAAACCAGCCAATTCCTCAGTGGCACTTGTAGGAGCTGAAGTACTGTCCTTCCCTAGAACAAGATAAGACTAATATTCACACTGTATTAGCCAAAGAAGATGGGTAAGTTGTGAGCACACGCTTTCTCACTTTAAAAAGGGGGCTCACACTTAGATCAGGTAGCCACATCAACACAAAGTATTTAATAGCTACTCTGGGCTGAACAATGCTTACTCTCTAATACCAGGCACTGACAAAAATAATCCAGAGAGAAAATATACCTTCTTTTCACATACCTATTATGTAGACCAATTATTATCTCTCAGTTTTGCCTTTTTAAATGTGATGCAACCTGCTGTTTAAAAAAAATCTGCACAGAAAAAAAAAAAAAAAAGAACTTCTCGCCAACAATAAAATGCAACAAAAAGTAGATCAAGGGGAGCCCAGAGCTCTCCACAGCAAAGCAGAGGAGAATGAAGCCAGGTTAGTACCTTGGGGCTGGCAGATCTGGAATTCCCTTCATCATAAGCACTGTTTCACTTCACCTCAATGTGCCATGCTGGTGAATCCTGAGGTTAATTATTAGATTATTCTAATACACATCAAAGGCTTTTGTAGGCTCCTGAGTCTTCACAGTTTAATATGTTCATTTATCAGGTGCAAGTAGGAGAAATGAAAACTAATTAAATGATTTTTTAAGACTTTAAAAATTATCTATTATTTTTGAACTCCACTCAGTGGACTCTGTCTGTGATATTGCAGAGGCTGCAAAGTATCGCTAAAAGGGACACCTGGGTTCTAATAGTTTGCATACTTTGAAATCATGAATCAGCTCACATTTGAGTTTTTTATTTAAAATGTGATAGTATCAAAACTTATTATATATATTATTTTATATCTTATTCCTCAGGCCAGAGCAAGAACATGCTGAGGTAAATGGATATCTTTCCAGATAGTTTTAGAAAAAATACTTCTTAATTTCCAGCAGGTCAGCAATCCTCACCATTATTTAGATAAAGAAGTTTTTGGCTTTCTATTCTAACACCATTTCAAAGGCACAGACTTCCGCTTTGAACTTCAAGATGCCTTGCTAACCACTATCTACTGACAGTATGACAGGGACAGAATTTGACAGTACAAAGAAATTAAGTGCAGTAATAGGAACTGAATTTCTCTTCATTGTTCTTTTATTACCTCATATCAAGGGCAGCAGGAGGAAGGGCTGCACCCCATCATTCCAAGAAGAGCATGCAGCTAAAAGAATGAATAAGATCAAAATTATCTTCTACAGGAATGCAAAACACAGGTGTATTCCTGAATACATGTGGTCCAAAATATAGCAGAGGTTTATTTGATCAATGGTGAGAGCTGAACAAGAGGAAATTTGCCTAGTACCTTTGCAGAGTGACACAAGACTATACAAAGCAACAGGCTGTAAAAAAACATCTAAGGGAAACAGAGAAGCTACATTCACCTTAGAGTCCATACTTCCACTGAAAAATTTGGTCCAGTTGGATTTTTCCTGAAATAACAAGGAACAGATAGAGGAGCACAGTGGTCCAATCACAGCTTAGAGTTGCTTATTACTCAGGAGCACAGGCGTCTCTGAAAAAAATGCAGGAATTGCAGTGGAATACTGAATCTTGCTGCAGTCCATGGAAGACCACTGAATTATGCTGGTTTCTGAATAAAAGGGGCTAAACAAACAAAAAATAATCCTCAAGGAAATGCAATATAATTACATCTCTTTTTTGATTAGTGCAAAATCAATTCTGCAGCGTTTTACCTGCAATTTGCACTATTGTTTAAAACAACAGCAAAAGGTTTTGTTACTCTTTATTATGAGTTACAGAGGAGGGAGTTCATTCTCTAAATCTGGTAAAGAAACCATACAGCCTAATTCTTCATGAGAATTTTTTAAAATTTTATTTCCTGCATCAGGGCAACTGTATGGACATGATAAGATATTGTGGTAGCTCTGAGGGACCTGTTTTAAGCTATTGCACCAGGAGTCTGTGAACCTAAGTGTCTCCTCAGGTACAGGTGGGTGTAAAGGGAGGCCTTTACAGGCAGTGAGAGAGGCATGAGAAGGAAATATGAACTTGTTTAAAAAAGAAATCCGAAAAATGGCTGGAGCAATGAGAGTGGGGAGAAGGGTATCTACTCAGCATTTCTGGACACAAAGTAATTACAGTATTTCATCTTGTATATCCAAAATCAGTACTCAACATTGAACCTGCTGGATTAAAATAGAAGTAAAATCACAAAAAGACCAGAATTATATATTATTTACTGCATTACTCCTTGGCCTGCAAGCATCATATATATTGTGTATTTCTTCGTCTTGATAATGGATCTGAATTTTGGAAACAAACAAATAAACAAAAACAAAACCAAAAAACATCTTTCAAATACTTCTCGCTTTCTTCTTTTAGACATTCGCAAATGATACTCTTTTTTTTATGAAAGTCTATTTCTTTCCAAGAATCCATCACCATTCACTCTGTAGCAAAGCCCTTTCCACATCATGTCTCTATATAACATCAATATATTTCTTTTTAACCCCCAACAACTTGAGGCTTACCTAGTCCAAATGTGGTTTCCCTACCTGAAACAGATATTCTGAATCTTGACCGTATTTCCTGTTAATTTTGAAATGTTCTCTATTATCAGTAGGTTAAGAAATAATTATTTTAAAAATCCGCTTTGAAATGTAAATTCACTCTTTATCTTTTTTTGGAGAAGTTTCATTTTTCTTCTTTTGACTACAAAATTTGAAATTGTTTACTTGTGCTCCCTGATTGCAAACTGATATATCTGGAGGTCGGCTAACAGTCAAGGTTTAATTTTAGTTTGAATGTTAGAACAGACTTTTGATTTCCTAAACAGCTTATGAAAGAATGTCGTTCACAATTATGAGGGAAAGTGTGAGGATTTGAATGCAAAGGCTGTAGCACCCTATATGTAGATATAGCACCCCATATATACGTATAGCACTCCATATATATGTATACGTATATATCTCAGAGGACTATAAACCTCAGTGTTACAATACACAACAACAACATTTTTTCCTTTAGCTTGGGTTTCAGGAACCTACACTTGTAGGGCTGGAAATACTTGGGTCTATCCCTTGGACCAGACACAGGTGACTATTAGGTAGCTGTAGAGACCCAGTTTTGTGGTCACAGTTTTATTGTGTGTAGTGAGTGTGCTCAAGCTTGTGGTGAGACCCTAGAACCTCAACCCTCTGCGGTGCCTTTGTAAATGTATTAGGACAAATGATAGTAGCTTGGTTAGTACAATCTGTCCTCTATCTCTGCTGTACTCCATTGTCAGTAATGCTGCCTGTTTTCTTTCATGCAGAAGGACTCTCCCCATCCTGGCATGCCTCTGGAAGGAGCATCTGCCCATACCTTCCATACCGTTCATTCCCAGAACAAGCAGCAAGTGTTTGTGATACTCAGGAATGACTCTGTGGTCCAAAAACTCCAATATCACTCAAAAGCGACAGAAATTTCCACTAGTTACAAAACATATCAGATTCCCAGATCACCAAGGTCTTTTCAAATGACACTCAACATGTTTCTTATATTGCACAAGCGCACCAAAAATGTCCTACAGAAATAAGCAGAGGACTCATTTCCTCAGCTGAACAAACATAAATATCCATCAATATCTCAAACACTTTTCGACCATTATGCTTCTAAACAACTTTAAACTTCTGGATAGTGAACAGATAGGCTCTTTACAGACAGGTAGGCAGCTGGAAATTACTAATGTGTAATTTCTACTGATCACACCAGCAAACAAAATATGCTTCTACTCAGCTGGCAATCTACTGCCTGAAAGAAGAATTAAACTCAGTTTCTGATTCAGTTCCTCAGTGGGTGTATCTCCAGGTGGAATTCCCATCTCTCTCTCCTTTATCCTGCCAGATATGGCAATATACTCTATTTTTACTTTTAAATCTCACATGATTTGAAAAGTGGTTTAGTTATGCTGAAAAAATAGATCTTTTTTCTTTTTTTTCTGGAAAATGCTCTCCATTTTTATTTTGTGCTGTAATCTTTGAACTGTAGAAGAAGAAGTCCCTGTTACTGCCCTAACTAATTACCTAAAGGCTTAGCCTGAAAAGCACATTGGCAACCAGGTTTGTGCCCTTCTTCTCTTGCTGTAATAATTGTGAAGGAACATCTTGTGCAAAGGTCCACAGTGTCCCAGGGCTCTATATTCCTGTACACAAAATGGAAAAATTCTGGGGAAAATACTATATCTCAAAAGTAAGTATCATATAAGTGATCAGTTACTAGGAACAATAACTTGGTCCTCACCTGGCATCTTTGTGATCATGTGGAAAGTGAACTCCAGAAAGTACCTGAACCTCTCATAACTGCTATGAACTTATATTGGGCAATGGTGATTTGAATGACATGTCAAATGATCTACAGCACGGGGAAGCAGACCGAATGCAAAAGTGTCTGTACCATCAGAAATTGATTTGACGACTATGTCAATTACTTTTGGCACTAAGCTTCCTGTAGATTATTTTCTGATAGATCTTTTGGTCATTTGTGGCTGTTTTCCTATCTATGCTTATTTGGGGAGAGATGTAAGGAACACTTTGGCTATCATAAATCATTGACTTTTTGCCCCATGTGGAATATATGCTTATATTGTGTGGGTCAGCTTTGATTACTCCTTCTCAGGCAGTAAATGTGGTTGCTGAGCAATAACGTTAGCCACAAAAGAGCTGCCCCAAACCAATCTTGATTTGTGAGATACCAGATGAGAATTTAATTTAGCAGAAAAACCCAGCCCTTTAGTTTGTATACATTTTTGTGCAGTGTCCTTTCTTTTTTTCTGCAGCGTGTTTTTGATCTCCAAGTTTAAATTCTGTTGAGTTACTCAAGCTAAATAGGCTGCTACAGCAACTTTTGCATGCTAATGTGTCAGATATTGATGCTATTTACACGAGATCTCATTTAAGAGCTTAAACACACATCTTTTAATGTTGCAGCACTTACAGATTTGAAGACAGCAGAGAGAATGGCATTATGTCACTTACCATCATTCCTTGTTTTGCTGTGTGACAACACAGAGTGGCAGCTTCACACTTCCTTTATACTCTTTTTTTGACTAAACATACTGGTAATATCAGGTTTAGTTTTATTTTCTGGGAGATGTCTGTGGAATACCCAAATAAGTGGATTTAGTATTTTTTTCTGCATTTGATTTTAGGACTGGAAGTATTGAATCTTGAAAGAGATGACAGTAAAGCCTAGAAGAAAGAAGTTTGGAATTAACTAGCTGCTACAAAAATACGCATTAAAAACTATAAAATAGTTCAGTGGTTCTAACAAACAAACAAACACAAACACAAACAAACAAAAACCACAGCCCTTTTCTTTCCTCAGTCAGAATTACTTCCATGATATAATGTAGAGTCATAATTATACTTTCCCTCTAGTTTGTCGTAGAATCATCTAGGAATAAAGATCAGATAAGATGTGAAATGTGAGGCAGGGGGCAGGGAGAAGCTTTCAAGCCTTCTTTGGTCATTACAGAGGAGTGAAAATGGTACGACCTCCTTTTTTTCTGCCCTTGCAGATCACCTCTAAAGGTTCCTGTTGTCATCCATTCACATCAACTGTGAGCAAGCTATTATCTTTATGGACTCAGGACGCTGGTTTCAGACTTGCAGACCCTAAGCAGTGATGTACATCAAGTAATCTTTTATTTATTTATTTGAAAGCTTCAGCTCCTGAGAATCAGGCCTGCACAGCATTCTGACAATCAGGGTTAATTACTGTAATGCTTCTCTGGCAGGTCCTCCTTAGAAGATCTTACCAATATTGTAGTGCATGCAGGATGATGCTGATTGATACTTGTACCAGACTTTGTCAGCATATTACTTCCACTTTATGCAGATTGGGCATTTGCAATTTGAAGTGCTCAAACCAATTTTTAGCACAGATAGGCAGCCTGAATGACAGATTCTCTGACAACAATCAAACCTCTGATCCGTGGCTTTCTCAGGTACTTTCTTGTTGGTTGGATACTTTAAGATGCACCTCACTGAATACCTTATTGCTTCATCATCCTCAAGGCAGCACAACACAACATCTTCTTTCTCACTTTTGAATACTAATGTGAAGTAAGTCTCAGTTTGACTGAGTTTGTCTAATTTTAAACTCCCTAATAAACAAGTTTTGGTCTGCTGACAGGAAGGGTCTTCCTGTCCTCACTCATTGTTTTCCATAAGGGTGATTTACTTTTGCTGTGCCCATTTTGCAGAACTCTGCTACAGAAGAAATATGACCATTCCCTTGCTATCTCCGTCTCTTGGTTTGCCCATGCAACATCTCAGAACTAAAGACCAGACCCTTAGACTAAAACAAATCCTGACAGTAGACAAAACAGGTAAGATAGATTTACTAAGCACTGACCTACTGAGGCATGCAGTTAAAGAATGTGGGAGTCCACCTGCCTGCAAACTGACCCACTGAGAAGCACCTAGAGGATGTACTCAGCTGACCCTGACACAGGGCAATAGTCTGCAGCTGAAAACAGAGTGGCAAGGCTATTTCAGCTGGACACATCACAAGACCTCTAGTCACAGGCTTAGCAAAGGAAATGTTTTAGGTTTCATGCATCTTGACCAGCATTTTGACATCAACAGCCTCAGATTAGATACCTTGTGCCTTTGTACATAGGAATAATGTGGGTTTTCAGAATAGGATCTCTGCAAGTCCATGAAGCAAGTGAGGGTCTGCCTGAGCTAATCAATGGGGAGGGCTGAGCAGAAGCCAAAGTGGGTCAGGCAAGTACAGGTTAGAACAGCCAAGGGCTGAATTTAGGTCTGTAAAAGTAAGCAGTTAGGAAACTCTTCCAACAGCTGGTAAGAGCTTAAATTTATCACTGATTGAGAGTAAAATGAAGTCATTTTTTATTGCTTTAACCGTTTCTAAGGTAGTCCCTTCTATTTATGGAAATACCCACCTATTTACTTGCCTTCTTGAGTGCTTTATACCACCAGTGCTCAAACAAGGACTGGAGATGTGATCCGGAAGTAGTACCACTGTACACCTCCATTCTTATACCCGCGTTTTGAAGGTATTCACATAGTTACATACAATATAACGCAAACAATGCTATCAAATACTAAGTTGCAGCCCAGGTGACCTCTTTATGCTAAGATTTTCCACAAGTGACCTGTAAAGAGTCTTCGTAGTTAATTTCCTGCTTATAAAACTGAGTTCACTGCATTCAAATCAAAGGACAAGAAATAACAGAGGATATCATTCGGCCATCTGACTAAACAGTTAGCATTACATAGCCTTTCAGTTACACTGTTATACTAGATCAAGACATTCGGTCAACTGATAATTCTACTTCAGCGACATTTAGTGAGTTAGCTAAAGCCATAGGAGTGACCAATAAGGAAGATGGATGAGAAGTAACTAAACATACTTGTGCAGGCAGAATAATATACACTAACATCTCAGTCTAAAAACAAATGGATTTTGGCTGTACTTTTGGGCCTAACTGAGAACAAAAGAGAAGTTCATTTCATAGTGCATGTCCATTTACTAGGAATTAAATGAAACGATGACTCATTTTTATGTAACAAAACAAAACCAAACAAACAAAAGCTGTTTTATTTTTGAGCACAGCTGTAGAATTCAGGTTAAAATTCTCAATAGAAACCCCTCCCACAAACCCTGCACTGTTATTCCCGGTAAAAGTCCAGGGGTTATAGATGCTTAAGTCCTTGAAAATACCAGTTTCCAGGTTTGGAGACAGTTTTGATTTATATGGAAAAAGTGATGTGACCAAGATCTATTTTTGGACAACTGCAGATGACCAGAACTGTGCTGGAGAGGTACTTAAATATATTTTAGACAGCTCGAGAAAAAAACTTTATAGTAAACTTATGGAAAAAAGGATGGCCAGGGGAAGCATCTGTAAGTTTTTTCCAGTGTTATACTGAGAGAGACTCATTACTTATTTTTTAATACAGTGCACAGCTTCTCCTAGCATTTATCAAGTCAGTTCCCCCGTCCCCACCCCGGATCAGACTGCCTTTTTCTTTCTTTAATTATTCACAGTTTTAACACAGTTGAATGTTCAAAATAGCTTGTACATGGAATACTCAAAGATTTGACACACAGCTTATTCTGATGTTGTACAATACACATGAGAGTATTATGCATGAAAGTAGCATACCATGATAAATGAAGTTAGCTACATTGTGAGTATATAAGTATTCCAATTAATAAGGCTATTTTTAACTGTATTTCGTGCTCAAGAAGACACTAAGGTCAGGAGAAAGTGTCTTCCTTGATTCCCAGTTGAAAATATGTATCATATTGGCCTGTTTTGAGGTATTCTACAGTAACCTAAGAGAAAAAGAGCCCAGAAACACAAAGCAAGTAGTTTTGCCCTATAGCATTAATCTACTGAACACCAGTGCATACTCTCTTGTTCATGGAAAGGGTGAAGCAAGACTTCTGTTTACACACTAATGCAAGAAACATAAGTTTATAGGATTCTTACAAAGTTTGCAATGGGCTAAGAGTATGTAATCAGTTGCTCAGAGCAGCTGGCATTTGCTTATCCACCCAGTTCCTGTCCTTGTGTGTATTTTTTAATTAAAGTGTACTATAAAGAATTTCTGTAAAATGAGTTATATCTACATGTAATGGGAGCTTGGGTACACAAGAAAAAAACTGAGAAGAGAAGGAAAATGCATTTGGGGAACTAAGCAGTGATGAAAGACTGAGAGAAAAGACACCTGTTGTGGAAGAAAAAATGAAATTAATCCAAAGATCTAGCGTTACCTCACATTAAACCCTGAATGTAACGGTTTGATTTTTTGGCTAATACTTTTATCAAAATATGTCTGTTTACAGTTGCTTGCCTTTAGGAGCAGCCTAAGCTGTGTAAGTGCTTGATGAAATAACCTGTAACCTCCACAAAAATTTTTTTTAAGAAATAGGATCACAGAATTGTTGAGATAGGAAGGAATCTCTGGAGGTCTTTAGTCCAACCTCCTGCTCAGAGCAGGCTCCGCTATGAGATGAAGAGCTCCAAATGTGGAGGTTGCATGAGTCCCTAGACTGCCTCTTCCACTGCTGGGCTGTCCTCAGGGTGAAAAATATTTTCCTTATATCTAGTCTAAACCCCTCTTATTTAAATGTATGCTCATTGACATCCTTCCTCCTGCTGTACGCTGCTGTGAGCAGCCTGGCTCTGTCTTCCTGGTGACCTCCTCCACAGTAACTAGAAGGCCCTGTTCAGGTCCCCCTGGGTTTACTCTTCTTCAAGACAAAAAAGTCAAGGTCTCTTGGCCTCTAGTCCATGGGACAAGTGCTCCAGCCCCTGACATCATGGTGGGCCTCCACTGAACTTACCCCATTTGATCAATGTCCTTCTTGTGCCAGATGACCCAAAACTGGAGGCAGTACTCTAGGTGCCATCTCAGGAGGGCCAAGAAATGGCAAAATGATCACTCCCCTTGATGTACTGGCCATGATACTCTTGATAAAGCCCAGGATGTCATTTGCCTTGCTGGCTCTATGGACACACAGCGGGCTCACAGCAGAGATGCTTCCCCACCCCAAGCATCCACAAGTATCCACAAGCAGCCTGTATCTCCACAAAGAGTAAATAAAGCACCTTACTGCTGTACTGGCGACCCTGCTTCTGAATGAGGAATCCTGAGCTCAGCCCTGAATTCAGCTGACAGATCCAGGCATGCGACGTGGTGGCTGAAAAAATTATGCTTCTCAGCTTCTGAAGTGCTTAGTCTTCTTTAACTTAATGCTAGGGACAATAAAGTGCCACTTTCTTTTCTCTGACCATATGTTATACTTTCTTCTAGGTCATCCCACTCCTACAGGTTTTGATCTGTTTTTTTAATTTTGTTTCTTTCCTGACCTGGCAGACTGTGAACAAGCCACTTTTAAGAAGTTATATGACATGAATTTCATACCTAGGAAATTGTCAGAGGTATCTGAGGCTAAAATAGAGCTTATTGAGCTCAGAAATAAAAAAAATATGCATGCTACCCTGATATTACTGACTTTTTTTGAACTGGACTCTTTTCATAGGTTCAACCACAGGAGTTACAGCTAAACCAGCTTTAACTCAGTAACAGTCTGCCTGGGTTGTGAGGTATAATACCTCACTCTGAGCTGTCACAGCTCCTGGTGCCTGAGCTGTCCCTACAGCACACTGCAGTCACTTCTGTGCAGTGTGGGCATAGCAGTAGTTTGTATGAGAAATATCTCAAGTGTGTTGTAATGCCTTCTGGGTAGCCACTGGAACTAAGAATGAGCTAATATACTCTCTCCCTCTGCCAGACTTATTAGTTTAGAATGAGTGCTGTGAGGACTAGAGCTACATGTCTGCCAATACAGAGATTTGAGGTTTGCAGTTGGCTCAGGGAATGAGTAGGATGAGATCAAATCTGCCTGAAAAAATACTCTGTAGATGTACCCTGCCACAATCTCACAGCTAAGTTAAGCAATGCTGCCTGTACTGATTTTTTTCTTTCCCAATTATTTGTAAGGTTTTGCTTATCTTAGTGGAACAAAGCAAGTTTTCACACTGAGAAGTGTACTCCTTTAAACCAGAAGCTTATCCTATATCATAGTTTCCCTTTCTTTCTTTTGCCTTATCTTTAGAGAGATAAATCCCTGAGCCAAAAATCACAAATTCCCCTGTTGATTTGAACAAACCTACATCAGAATTTAAACAAGTTGCCCTCAGAAGACTGAACTCTTCCCGCACTTATAACTGTGAAAGTAATCTCTCCATCTCCCAAAATCCAAAAATACCCACCCAGTTGATCTGAACTGCGGCTTTCTCTTCCTCACATGCACAGGGACATGTCTAGCCCTTGGAAGCTGTTAGGCAGATTGAAGGGAGGTGAGAGAACTAAAAAAGGATCTGGGTGTAAGTTAGATTATTACAGTAGGTCACACCACATGACGAGGTAACTCACGAGTAAGCAACTGCTTCATATATGAGTAATTCTTAGGAGTATTTTATAGAAATCTTTCCTGTCATTCTAATGATGGGGCAGCTCCTCATAGCTTACACCACAACCATGTCCATGCAGAACTATTTAAACTTCAGAGTGTTCTGTTAAAAAACACAAGCCTGATGTCATTTAAGCATTTGCTAGAAATTGCATAAATCTTCTGGTACATAGTCCCAGCCTTATGTGAAAATAATGCAATGTATCTCTGTTTTTGGGAAGAAAGTCTGACGTAAATCTTAACTTAAAAAAAAATAAAAATCTTAATTATAAACACAAAACTCAAAGCTAACACCCAAAATTAGTCAGAAAATTCATTTCCCTTCAGGGAATACAGTTGCTATCAAAAAAACTACTGTTTTCATTGGATTTCATTCACAGAATATTTACTGCAAATTTAATGAACTCTTCTGTCACTGGAGAGGAAGAAGGTTCAAGTTTGTTAATGAAACAAGACATGTACTGAATAAATGCTGAATATTCAGCTGAATACATGTTATTCCATGACTGTAAGATCTAATTATGTCAACACAAATATTTTAACACCAAGAAACTTCAATAAAATTCAAGTAGCTCAATGAAAAGAAAGTGATATTGAAGCTAGAGGACATGGAAGTAGAAATAAACAAATGTAAAAAAAGCTACATATTTCAATGAAGTTTTGTTACCTTTTTAAACTACCTATCATTATGTGTAAGATAAGTGCAATTTCAGAAAATAAAATTGATATTTGCCTTTCTTACTGTGCAGAATACTGCATACAATAACAGTTTCGTAAGGTATTTTGAAAGCTGCCACTTGTTAAATCTTTCTTCCTCTTTCTAAATAAATTCAGTGATTCTGGAAAGTATTTGGCAGTGTTTAAGATCCCACTCCCACTGACTCCAAGCAGATTTTTTTCATAGACTTTAATGGATGAAAGCTTTACTTTGCTTCTGAAAATCTTACCCAGAGTAGCAAGCTCATTTTGTGACTATATGTCCATAATCAACTGCTCATTAAACTTTCTGAGTGGTATTTGAATTTTTTCAATAGTAGAAAGAGAAAAAACAAAACCAAACCAAAACAGAAAAACAGCAACAATAAAAACTAGCTCCTATACAGCCACAAACATTTCAAATTTGTAATTGCAGTTGTTAGCCCTGGGAAGAGGCTTTAATCAACCTCAACAATCTTCCTGGTTTACATCCAATCATAAGCTTGACTTTGAAACAAGAGATTAGTGAGAAATGATTGAAAGGCCAAGAACTCCGTATGGGGTGTTTTTCACAAAACTTTCAAATCAGTAAGAAATTTGAGAAAATCATGATGCATTTGATGAGCCACAGCAGACAGAGACTTATTTTATCAGATGATTTTTTTCTGAATTGTTTTATTAGCTCTAGACACAAACAGTATCAACCAGAGTCTGAAAAGTAGATGTTGTGGTTGGTGATAAGTTTTCAAAGATTTTGGATGGAAGGAGGTGATGTTTCCCATACTAATAGAGGTGTTAAAGTGTTTTAAAGCATTACTGGATAATAGAAATATAACCAGCAAGCAGGTCTTCAGAACTTGTCTTGACAATGAAAAGGGAAATAGAAAAAGCAGGATTGCAAGAATTTGTCGGCAAGTTTCCCTTAGGAATACATAAACGTTAGTTAAAGAAGGCCCTCTTCCCGTTATTGCCCTGCAGCTCGATTAAATTGCTCTCAGAGGGGCTGAAATAGGCTCTGCATGGCCTTCTCTTTCAGAAAAATCATCTTACTTCTTCATCTACACTGGAACCCACAGTTTCCATTTTTACTAAGATTGTTAGATAAATTATTTCTTTTTGGTAATTTTGGACTTGTACCTTGATATACAAAAAACCTTATTAAGATATTTAACTTTCATACTGAAATGTAAGTATAGAAGTTTGCTTTGCTAAAAGCAGCATGTGAAGAAGTCAGACAATCCAGGAAATCGCAAGCCTTTAAATGCCATCAGTACTCTCTTCTGTATTTAGAGTATTTCTAGTGGTAGTATATTTTGATCATAGTTGGATCTCTGTGGTTGACTAAACAACTGTTAGTCTGTCTTGTCAATTTTGCTGCCCTCATTCTCAGATTATTTTCCTTGACTCCTCAGAGCAGTATACTCACTGTAAGATAGTGAGCTATATACTATGTGTTTATATTCATCCTTCTTCCTTTTTGTGCCTGCTATGTAGGCTGTTTAGAATTTCAGTAGTTCACATTGAATTTAGTCTTGCTTCCAGATTTCATAGCCTCAGTAGGATCAGGTGTAGGACTGCAGTGAGCTAAAATTCATGTCTGAGTCAGCACATGGAAATTCCCTCTGAACTCTGGGATGCTTGCCAGCATTTTCAGTATTGCTTAGCAGCTTCCATCAAGCATCTTTGAACACAAACATCAGCTTCTACAGGCTCTACCTCTCTCAGTTTGTGCAGATTTTACAATTATTCAGCGAAGAAGCCCACAAGGTATAAGAGCTGATGAAACAAAACTCCGAAGCAGACATAAGGTCTATGTTTCTAACAATGTGAGATTTGCATTCCTGCATTTCCTCTAATGCTTCCATTCATCTTAGATAGCTGGCTTTGCTTTCTGTCTTATCCATTAGTCACACTGACTTGTCATTTCTAAAATGTTCATATATGGACTAACATTCCTACTACCTCCAGGGCTCATCCAGCCTCTTTGTATGCAATGATAACTGCTGGGGTTAGGCAACAAGGAGGATTCACCAAACACTTCCCTTCCAGAGAAAACTCTCTTGTGATTAAAACTTGCCAATTCCTTTAGTAAAGTTTTTCAGCTTTTTTTAAAGCACATCAGCTGAAACCATTGTCATTTGAAAAATATTCATAGAAAAGAAGATGCATCTACATTTAATGGGAATAAATACTCAGGAGACTATTCACTCTGTAGCAGTTTTATAAAGCCTTTTTATTATTCTCCAAATAAATTAGGGGTGCAAAAGGGAGGAAAAGAAAGATATGGTGTTCACAGATAACATGAATGTAGCTCAAATAACATCAAGTGATCACTCACATGATGAAGGAAAAAATAGCCACCACAGCTATGAATTTTCACATTTAGTACCACTCAGAATTTATTTTTGATGAGACAAATGTGTCTGATTGTGTCAGTCTAACATTGTCTGTTAAATAGCAGTTGTATCTAAATATGTGACCCAGGGAGCATTAACCCTGGAGTTGGCTTAATGCGTGTCCATTTGATCTATAGGGAGCCTTCATTTTTCATTCTGGTTCCAGAAAGAGACTTCCCAAAAGAAACCAACTTAAAACAGCACCATAGAGAAGTATTATACCCCACTGAGGTACTGATTCTCCTTCATCACAATAATCAAGCTAATCTCAGATGGTTCATCTAGCGAAGGTTGGAAATGAGATGTATATCCAGGATTCTATTCCTTTCTTTATTAAATGGGAATCAAACCCACCCCCCTCAGAAGCTACACCCTCACAGCAGGATCATGGGAGAGATACTTTCATAATTTTTATCCTTAGAAAGCCATAAATAAAGGTAGAAAGTAAGCCAGCAAGTATTACTTTCTAATCTAGTAATCAAGCCAGCCACTTCAGAAGAGTCTATGAAATATGGAGGGACGTAACCAAAGGTTTGCATATTCTATGAGAAATTGGTCATAAGGCAAAATGCAATAAGCAGCTCTTCTCCTTCATCAGCTTCATCTCCTTAGGCCATAGTGTCATGGGCCTCTTACTCTGCTCCTGTTAATTTTCAGTGCTTGTATGGACAATGCAAACAAAGAGGATTGGAGACAAAGAGAAGCAGTAGCTAATTGTTCATTTAATTGTTCAACAATATGTTATTAGATGTGGGAGGGAAGGAGGGAGCCCCAAACCAAAACACCCTACCTACCACTTCTGCTTTCAGAAGTGGCTTTAGATAAAAGTGGTTCAGCTGAAATTCTCTCAAAAAAATGCTGAGGCAGGCATGTAAAAGGCAAGATTTCAGAGGCTGGATTAGCAAAACTTTTCTCACAGACTGCTTTTTGTGGATCTCAGTCTGAAACATGTCACCACCCATGAACTAACTCTGTAGTCATTGCTGAACTCAAGGCAGGACAGACTGTTCCTGTGGCACATCCCCAACAAAATAATGTCTTTCTCCTGGAACTGAATGGGGAAAGTACAGTATCTGAACCCTAGAAAAGGTACAATACCTGAGTTCTATCAAATGGATGTATACCCACCTGCTCAGGTCTGCTAATAAGCGGGTATACACCATTTTTCTGTAGTAGGTCAAGGATTCAAGAGACAGAAAGCTGTGAGAAAGAATTTTTGCTTCTACTCAAGAAAATAAAGGTTAATTCATGCTGGGCTGGGATGCAGAAAAGGAGGAGTCTGTAGCATGAACCTGAACAGTGTAATGATGCTGCAGAATGAATCCTTCTCAGCAGGCTGCATGGCATGGCAAGGTTCTAACAGAGGTGCAGAACTGGATCTTTGAACAAAACAGCTCTCTAGAACTGCCTACCTTCCTGGCAACTCCTGCAATCATTTGTTTCCTTGTTTTGTCTTCATATCTCTATTACTAGATCATAATTATTTTTAGCTACCTCCTCTTCTCTCCTCTAGAGATGACCTCTTCTCTACTCCTATCTTTTATTTTCCACTCAGACAATATTTCTGGCTGCAGGATATCTGCACAGGATGGAGCAGCTGAGACATGTAAGAAGTAGTTATTGCAGTGAGTCTAGTCACCATGGCAACCACCCCACACATCTCCCCGCTCTAGGGTGAACTTGTAGATGCTTTTCCCCGTAAGCTCCCTCTTTAGATAGCCCCAGAACAAAACCTGGGTTTTTTAGCAACAAACATTTCTGCCTAATGCTTTTGCCCAGACACATGTCTGATATTGCCCTAAGTTGTTGACCACAAGCAGTGAGCTGCGAAAGAGATAAGCTGTGGCAGTAATGGCTTAAACCCAAGAGGTTGATGCTGAGGTAGAAACTTGGCAAATACCCTATAATCATGCATACAACCCAGAAAGCCAAAGGTAGGTAGGAACTTGAGGCATTTCTCAATCTGTGAAAAAAAGATATTTTTTTGTATTGAGCATTTCCATCCTGTATCAGCTGTTTTAGTAAGTGTGATTAGATGTTTGCTCCTCTCAGCTCTCACAATACCATCAGCTTAAAGATCTGGAGCCCTATGGCGGAAGAAAGAAGAAACACTGTAGCTTTTTAAGAGCCCTGGGTAGGGCACATCTGAAGGCCTTAGGTAGAGGTGAGTGGACATGATTAACTGTATCCTGAAAATGGCTAGAAAAAACTGGTTTGGCCAACAGCTGTAGAATAGGAATTTTTAAAACTTCGCTATTATAAAAACAGTCCATATAAAATTGACTTTTAGCTGCACAGATCCTATTTTGAAAATGGAGCAGTGATAGAAGACAAGGAGGCCTAGACACAATAAGAAGTTTGCCTACGTCCAAAATACCAATAGCCATTTATTGCCTTGAGCAAAATATGCATTACACTTCCATAGCCCACTATGTTTGTGGTGCAGCACAAAACATTGTCAGTCGTGTCCCTCCCTCTCTTTTTCTCAGTTCCAAGCTGGGCATCTGCATGGGTTTACGGCTTCTGTCGTTAGTAGGCTGCTTCAGACTTTGTGCAGAAAAAGGATGTTAGCTGTTGTTGGCTCTTTCATCTTCCCTGGGACGACACCTTTTAGCACTATTCATATTGTGACAGTGGCCTTTTGTAGCAGTTGCAGGACTTCCAATACTACTAATTCTTTGAGGAAGCATTTTTTGTAGCATTGGAACTGTCCTGGAAGTTTTATCTTGCATCACCTGGTTTAACAGATATTTGTCCTTCCTGGTATTCCCATGTTGTCATTGCAGCAGAACCTGTCCATTCTTTGTGATTTATCCATAGTTTCTGCCTGTCAACATAGCTTTTATAACTTGAGGGTATGGGATCAAAACTAGGAAGTATCTGCAAGTGCATCAGCATTTAAATGGTAAAATGAGATGCTATCAGCAGTGTCTCAGAAAATTAGAGGTCACTGAAGCAAATAGACTATTCCATATGTGAGTCTGTTGTAAGATAAACATGGATACAATAAAGGTCTATCAACATGGATATTTAGGGAAAGAGTATTAGGTTCAGGACAGTTACAAAATTAACATCCCCAGTTCCAGTCAGTGGTTTAAAAACCTCCTGATTCAAATATTAGCAGGAGAATTCCAGAAATCAGGAAAAAACACTAAATATTCGCTTGCATTTTGGTAACTACTGTGTTACGATTCCATTTCTAAAAATTAGATTCATCTGAAAGCATAACTCCTTTGCAAAATGAGCATTCCAGCTTTCTACAAGCTCTGTAGTCTTTGAGGTTTTTTTAGGAAAATAAAACAGAAAAGATGACCGGATTCAGAAAGTTTCTAATTAAAAAAAAAAAAACAACAAACAAACCATGAGAAAATCTGTGTAACCAGCAGACACAGCAACTTCAAATATTGGGGGACTCCCAGCTCTCAAATGGAAATTAATCCCATTGCCTGAGAGGTGGTAGCTACTTATTCAAAGTTCAAAGTAAGTAAAAATTTGGTCACAGGAATACATGTTCCTAGAAACTCAACTCATGTGAACGGAAGCACATATGTCCCTAGACTAATATAGGAAAATTATATCATGGCCACATATCTAGTCAAGTAGAGGAGGGGAAGAGTACACAGCCTTAGTTGAGTTATATGCAGTTGCACAAGACACCTGGACATAGATCAGTAGATGGTAGCTGAGTTTAGGATGGAGAGTGGCACCAGCAGACTACCAGAAGTCTGTGACTAGCAGCCCACTGCTGCCCAAAAGCCGTGGGGAAAGAGGGTGGTGGGTGATGGTTTAGAGAGGACAAATTGTTTGACAGATCCAGGGGTCCTCTGCCCCTCACAGGTTATTGCATATATGAAGTAAAACAACTTAGTTAAGGCTACCAGAGTACGCAACCTCAGCTCATAAAATGAACATTAATCCTTCTGCAGTCTCTCTGTCTGCAGAGAAGTAGCTTCTTAAGATGTGCTGACTCGGTCACTTAAGATCTTCTGTCCGTATCTGTAACTAACATATTTCTAACATGACCAGGGTGCTAGTGTTTATGCAGTTCTTCAATTCTAAAGGAAGAAAATCAAATGTTCCTTGGTAACCTGCGTGGCTATCTATCTCCAAATCAATTTCTTTCAAAAGAACTAAGTAGAATTATTTTAGTAGAACTGCAAAGGGAAAAACACTGGGGAAACAACTGTCGTTTAAGAAGCAGCTTACATTTCAAGAGGCATTGTGGAGTTTGTTTACTCTTTCTTGCCATTTTAGAGAACAGTTGTTGCTGAGATTGAAACTGGAGGTCACAAATTCGTTTTGAAATGGAAAAACAGAGACTGAATGGAGTTCAAGGCTCGACTGAATGCCTCATATCAGAAAAAGTTTAAAAATTCAAAACCTATTGCCTTCTATATTTTATTTTTAATCTGATCAATCAATGTTTTTACCTCAGCAGAAGACCAAAAGCTGATGTGAGCCATAATGGCCTGTTTTAACATCGTCAAACTAGAAGAAAATACACTATATACATATTTTATCCCATGATTTACCTGTATCACAAACAGGATAAGCATAAAGATTTCATTTTAGTCTGCTCATTGTCATATTTCCTCAGTATTTTGGAGGGAAAAAATAGCAGTTTGTGCTAGACAAAAGTTTATTTTCTTCCTTTCCATTGAAGAAATTAATGTTAATTATTCTTCTGCACCTGTCTAATGGGGCTGAAGTAATTCAATTGTCATATTGTTGTAAATTGTTGCTTTGTGTAATGTATCGCCCCTGCTGTTTCACTTAAAAAAAGATTCTATACTCCTCCATTATTCAGCAAGGCCTAATGATTATTCCAGCATTTGTACATGCTACACTGTTGTTTTGATTTTAATTGACTTCACTTTTTTAATTAAGTACATTGGTTTTAACAGTGTTGTTGACATGCATGGTTTTGTCTTTATCAGTGTTTGCTGCATTTTCATTCTGCATGTATTGACATTTTATTTTGGTCTGTTCTATGGATTTAGATAGCTAGGAACTCTGCAAGGTTCATTATCTCATTCACATATTATATTTATCTAGTGGCTTGAAAAAAAAAATATTCTGAAAAAATTAACTTAAAATATACACTGCTTTTAGCAGTGTTCTTACTTTTAAACATTATGTTCATATCAGAAGTTATCTTTATTGTTAGGATGGGCCTAATTTGTTTTTTATGCAAGTTGGTCACAGTATTTTTTAATTTAGAGTTTATCATGAAACTTCAGAAATATACTTTAGAAGATCATTTGAGTTGGCTTTACTTTAAGACTTAAAAAAAAAAAAAAAGAAAGAAGCAAAAAAACAATAGTTGTGTTGTTAGAATATGTTAATGCAAATACTGAACCAGTTGCTGAAATCAGATCAGTGTTGCTCAGTTCCTCCAATGAAGCAATTTCAGCTTTCCAATGTCCTTGGACATTGTTCCTTCAGCTTTCCAAAACACCTTAGTTAACAGATCTATCATAAACGCTGTCCCTCATAAGCACAGCATTAAACCAAATCTTCCTGCAAAATTCATTCACCTTTTCTTCCTCTCTGGCCCCAAGTCTTGAAAGCATATTTCATCAGTTATCACAGCACAGGTTGATTAAAAAAATGGACTAGAGAGGAAATAATTTCTAATTAAGATTATTTAAATGAAAGTGGTAGACATTGCAGAGGCTAAGAGATCACTCAATGCTAAATTAAAAGTAAGTCAGAATAAAATGACCCTGTTGAATTATTCGTACAGGTTTTAAACCCAAGCGTGTCCTAGTCCAGCTGACAGATATCTTATCTTAGCAAGGAATTTGTGCAAGGGATGCTTTGTCCATGAAAATGGCACCAGGCATAGCAGAGACAGGCAGCATCCTCATTTCTGTAAAACCCATTGACTCAGCACTGGCTGTGAATGAAACATGACTTTTTTACGCCTTGAGTTGCGTTTAGTCCTACTGTCTCACAGCCTTGGTGATGTTTGCTGAGGTTTCATTCTAAAAATGTCATGATTGAGAGACAACCCACAAAGCACCCACAAAGCATTTCATTAGTGGTGCAAGAAGCCAGTTCCCATGAGTCCAGACAGGGCCATACACTGCTGATCATGAAGAGAACAAAAAGAAAGAAAAAAATGAAAGGAAGAATATCTATGTAAAATAAAACACAAAGCACACCACTAAGTAAAATGTAGCAGCCAGTGTTTCCACACAGCTTTTCTCCTCTTTGTTTATGTGCATTCAGCATCATATTTCATACACAAGGATCTTATTGAAACCAAGCATTTAAAAGCCATAATCCACTCCTTTACAGACTGTAAGAGTAGCATCCTGTCTCCTCCATCCCCCACCTGGGATTTTCTCTTAAAATGTTTAATTGTTAAGGTTTTGCAGTCTAATTTCTAGCTTTCTGTGTTACAAAAGATAATGGTTTGGTTTTTCTAATTGTCTCCAAAAGCTCAGATTCTTATCCCTTCAGATTTGCAGGACCTGGTATTTCATGAGAAAGGTAAAAGTGCATGTGATTAGTGAAAAAAAATTTGCTCTCTTGATGCTGTGTGATCACAAATATGGAGGCTTTCTGGATATAATTACAATTCCACCTGCAAAACAATCACCTCTTAAAGTGGTTCACCAGTGGAGTGGTCAGTAACTGAAATGAGCCAGTGCCACTTTACACATACTTTTAAAATGGGCCAACACACAGTTTAAAACTGCAATATACTGAAACATTTATTATGCAGCAAAAAATGACACATAGATAGCAAGACACACACACACACACACAAATCTCAACTGTGAGTGCTTGCTAACTGACCAAGAAAAATCAGCTTTTCTCAGCAAAGGCACTAATTTTTACCTTGGGGATTTAGGGAGGAGCTCACAGGTATTTAAAGAAGCCACAGCAAGGAGAATGGAAACAGAGCTAAAATGCTCAAGAGACTGTGGGAAAAATCTCAGGGAATGGCAATAAGAGGATCATTGAAACAGAGGACATGAGCAAAGCAGAAACCTCCAGTCCTGCTGAAGGAAGAAAATGGAGAAGAACAATTGGCTTCCACTGAATGTGCAGAGGAGTTCAAGTTGTCTGTGGTCTTCCATGCCAAGGTAAATTCAAAAGTCCCCCAGCGGAATCTAAAAGAAACTAAAGTGTTTTTCTCTCCCTACTCTTCCCCCAAGGAGCTAAAAACCTGGGACCTCTGTACAATGATTTTACACTGTTATCGAAGGACCCAGCTTTTCAACCACTGCTGTGTGTTTTGCTCCAGGAATGTTTCGAGTTGAAGAAGTAAACAAAAGCTCTACTATCACTGTGTAAATGTTAAGGAAATGTTGTGATTTGATTTAATGTTCCTCCTGGAGCATGTAACAAGGCATTGGTTATAGGTTGCATTAATTTCTTTTACCTCATGTTTCCTTGGCCTTGAGAATATGAAAGTGAATATTGGGTATTGGTCTGCAAATCCAGACACTGACCTGAGTGGCCTAAATATTAAAAAATATTTAAGTAACACTTGTAACAACAGCAGGAACAGAATTTCAGGCTTTCTCCTTGAAAGTCTGCTCCTGCAACAATGAATCATACCGGGCAAATAAAAATAAAGAGCACACTGTCAGTTATCCAGGTTGTTGCACTGATCATCTTCTATTTCTGAAACATTTCTTCTCATCCCCAATTCAGCCTCTTGACAGGGCTATTGCATTTTTGTTCTGATGTCAGGGATTCATGTGCAGAAGCAGGAGGAGAACCGGGGGTTAGTCGAGGGGGGCTCTGCGGCAGCAAGCGAGCCATGCTGTCCCCAGCAGTACCAGGGCAGGAGGCACAGCAAAGGTACCCCCCTAGCTGGGGAGGGGGGGGGTCTGCTCGCAAACTCCTGTCAGCAGGTACCCCATTCAGGCTGACCCGCAGCGATCCCTGCAGGAAGCAGTGCAAGCAGCTGACGTGCAGCAGGAGGAGGTGGGGATTTTGAGCTCCCCACTCTCCCCAGATGGAACAGGGTCTCTCAGAGATTTGCACCCCCTTTCAGGGAGCTACGACCTCTGAAGCTGTGCCTGCTGTGATGCTCTGCACACAGGGCTGTGTGGGCAACACAGGGCAGCCAAGTGATTTTGAGCCAAACTCTGGGGGAGCCAGCTGCCACCTGAATCCGCAAAGCAGAGGAAGCTGTGAGCACACCTTTGCCTTGTTTTTGCTCAGATGTAGTTGCGCTTTTCTCCTCCTCTGCCCCTGAGCACAACTCCAGCCTACTGCTGGCAGGCCTCCCACGTGTACACAAGCAAGACTGTCCTCATTCCTCCACGACAAGCCAGCCCTGGTCCTTCTAGTCCTTCCAGTCTTCCCAAGGCTTGAACAAATGCCCTTTTTTTTTTTTTTCCAAAATCCATGTTAAGGAGTATGTCCCCTTCTTTACTGTCTCTGTGCCACCCCTTGGACTGCTGGAGCACTGCAGCTCTCCACCAGCTCTTCACTCACACCCCTATCCTTCCCTTTACCATCACCACCTTGTCTGGGGCTCGCTGGCACTCCTGACACTGCCAGTGAGCTCAGGAACAGACGTGCAGCACCAGGAAGCAAAAAAGAGGCCCACAGCTCCAAAGCCTCCAGCATAAAGAGGACAAGACCTTCTGTGTTCAATAGTGAAATGTCTGTGTGACTTCTGGCTGCAATATCAGTTCAGTGGGCAAGAAGTCTGGATCATGGGTATCTATCCAGATGGACTTGTCAGGAAAGCAGAGTAGCAGCTCAGTGGCACAGGGTCATAGAAAGACATTAGTAGCTGATTAAAGGAAAAAAATCCTACCCCATGAAGGTTTTGTTCTCCTGGACTTACAGATGGAATTCAGCAAATACAAATTTTTTAAAATTATTTTAATACTGCTTGAAGTCTAAATTACAGCACAAAATCTACTATGGAATTGCTCTTGGTATCCAGATAATTTTCTGCTCTCTACGTCTTTTGTATTTTTGCACGTTGAGAACTGTGTTTTGTTGTAACCCAATCATTTTCCTGGAGTTTTATTGTTTACAATTTATAATGTTTTTATTTCATAGAAAAAATATTATACTATTATGTGCTGGACTGAATCATATTTTTAAGCTTCAGCAGTTTTTGGTGCTTAGAATTAATTAAATACAACGTATTCAAATAGACAAATTCCAAATGATACTGATCATTTAATGTTAACTCTGTTCTTTATGGACGTATTTTCCTTGTATGCACTGTAAATATTTTATTGTTTTCTTCTATTATTGCTTTTATGTGTTTTCAAAACAAGCGATTTCTTGGCCCATTGTCTTATAAATTAGATCAGCATACTACTGCTATGTATATTGCAAGTAAATACTTTATTAATATAAATAGATCAGCATTTCATTTATAGTTTACAATTCTATTACCATTCATTAGACTTTTAGACATGGAAAATTTTATTTCAGATCCATTTTTTCAATCCATTCAACTAAGGAAATTGTATAAATATTATGCCATGTTCTTCTACACTATGTTTAAACAAGTAGTTTATTATTTTTTTTCAAAGGACTCAGTCATGTTTGCTGTTCCCTTTTCATGCGTTTCTGTAAGCATGAAAAGTAAGCATGAAGTACTTTAACTTTTAAAATTTCCCAAATCCTTCGTAACTCCTACTGCTTGTTCTTGAATGCAACCAACACTATTTTTAAGGAATGGTAGATACTATCTATTTATTTATTGAAAGTCTATTTATAATTTTGTTCAAGGCTGAATCACATTTCTAGAAGTATCTGGCATACAGAGCTTAATATTCAAGAGTACCACACAGCAAGATTTCAGGGACATGTCCTGGGCCCTTGCTGCCAAAGCCAGATTTTCTAGAAAGCCCACTTTGTATCTAGGCACCCAATCAGCAGGCACATTTTCCAAAACACATTAGTGTATTTCTACATCGGTCACCTGCCCCATTTATAAAATACTTAGCCAGAATATACTTTATACCGTGATGGTGTGTGTAGCTACCTTGTGCGATGAGCTCATCTGGCTGCTTATTTTGCTGTCTAGCTCAGAACAGAGCTCCTTAGCAGATTCTGTAGAGCTGTGTATTGTGCGCAGCTAGGCTCGCCTCCTGTGTTGGTGAGGTCCTCTAGGTCACAGTTGCATGTTTGTTTTCTCCATCCAGTGGGTAATTTGTTTTTTAATAATGTTTTTGACCCCATTTGCAGATTGCGTGCCATAACTAGGAAGGGATGGGCCCTGCAGTAAGCAATTAAGTCTGCAGGAGCAGGGCTGCTTATTTTTCATTGCAGCAGATAATCAGAATGCTGTTGCTCAAGTGTAAAATGCAGAAATTAATGATCCTATATAATACAGATTAAAGCTTTCATTTTAAAAACTATCAGTGCAGAAGAACAAAAGTAGGGAGCCCTGCACCCACTTTGCAATTTCAATGTATGATATCTCTAAAATATTTGGAGAAGCTGCCTGAATACAAACCAGAACAGAATTCAATCATGTAATAGTTTAAACAAATGATCAGATAAGAGCTCTATGTGGCCACCCTCAGTGCTACTTAGAAGAAAGCATTGTTGAGTGTAAACATTCTCCAGTAGGTTTTGTAACTTTCAAGTTTTTATGTGTTTAATAAGGCAGAAAGATCATTTTCCACAAGTAGGGTAGAATAAAATTGTGAATTACAAAGAATAAAGGACAAAGAAAACATTTTAACTCCTTAAAAGGCTTAACTTTATAGAAAAATAATATTTTTCTCAAAGAGTAACCTTTTAATCTGAATCCCACAAAATTTCTCTATGAATGTGCACAGACACCTAGAAACTAAATGTGTTGCTACTGCATTATAGTAAGTAATTTTATAGCATGAAAGCAGATTGGGATCCCATTTTGCCAGGTGCTGTACAAGAAGAAAGCATGGTGATATAGTATAAACAGTAATCACACTGACAAAGAGATCACACCATATTTCTATTTGTTCTGGACTGAGTGGAGATGACACACAAATGCTGTTAAAAAGGGGGCTTGGATAAAAGCATATGACATACACGAACTACAGGTGATAAAGGATTCAGTAATAGGAAAATACTCATTTCTGCACATTTTTTTAAATGATGAAGAAAAAATTGAGAATTTTAAATGTTTTCTCTACACCAGACAGAAAATATTCTCAAATCAATTAATTGTTATTTTATCATGAAATGCCTGTAATATCCCCAAAATTTATGGAGTTGACTGAAGAAAGAAAAGGATGTTTCTTCATTTCCTGTGTTATTTAAATACCTGTAATTGCAGACTGTTTTTCTGGGGATCATATTTTTAGACCCTCTTGCAGTTCGCTGTCTACCCTGGCTTACTGGAACTATTTTCTTCTCTAAAGTCATCATCATTTATTTCACAAAAATTGTGTGAGTTTCACCTTTACCACATGTCTTTGGATAGTCCTCTAGTCCTATTGCCCTGACTCAAAGCAGATCAGACATGATCCTGCTCTGAGCTAGCACAAGCTTTTGCCTTTGCAGAGCTCATTGCAAAGATGGGCCCAACACGAGTCTTTCCACTGCACCGAGCGACCTTTAGATTCAAAATTTCATCCTTGTCCCAGGCTCTCATTTTTGTCTGGAACTACTTAGAGAGGAACAGGAGAACCTTAAGTATAAAAATGGTTTGTAAATTACAACCTATCCTTTTGCCATGTAACAATTTCTCAGTCATAATAACAGTATGCATCTTATTCTTTTCCACCAGAAAAACTGCATTTACCTTGCCATTAATAATTTAGTACATAATCACTGTGGATTTGAAGACGAGAGGATAAACCCTACCAAGAAAAGAATCTGACACCTACAGTCATGTACTTTCTTCTCACCAGAAGACCTCATAAATGGCATTTCATCCTACTTTGCTGTATACACAAAGAAGGAGAAAAAGTTGAAGAATCAAAGAATTTGCACCTGTTTCTAATGTGATTTAATGTGTGCTTAAACCAGTCATTTCTGCTAAAGCTTAAACAATCTCTGAGAATCTACAAATCTCTAACGATATACTCTGCTGCAGATGATCAGATGAGTAACACTCAGATAGAGGCTAAATCTGGAAGCAAGGTAGATATATATACTTCTACACCTTTTAAAAAAAATTAACGTCCATCTTTCTGATCTACTGACAATCATTTTGTTTTGCAGAGTTAGCTGGAGACAAAACTAGCAGAAAGTGATTTCTTACATCGACTCTCTCTCCTGTCCCCCATGCGCTACTCGTTTTGTCACAATGATATTTGAAATTAGTTTTTGCCTGGAATTTAGTATTTCAGTGCAATACTGAACTTCAGTAGGAAACCATCTTAACACAGCTAGAGTGGTGTTTCTTGCACACATTCACCCAATCTCTGTATATGCTGCCTGACTCAGGATAAGAACAGACATCTCTTCCACAATTCCTGTATCAATTTTCCTCGACCTGAAAGGTTGAGACATTGGTCTTGAGCTTATAGATCAAAATGGTGAGAGTTTCATTATATTTATATGGTCTATCGTGGGCTCATGATTTTGCCTTGATGAACTTGGTAGCAAAAGAGCACCAATACCATGCTTTTCAATTTTCCCTTTAGCAGGAACTCTACAGCAGGCTTTGCTTTGTGTGGTGTGATTGATTCACAGGATTTGTGTGCAGGGTTTGATTGCTGAAATTCCAGAGTGTTGAGATGTCAGAAAAACTGCAAACCATATTTTGAACATTATTAATGTACTCACCCTGAACATCAGGCAATCAAAAATGTATAGCTATTTGAAACACATTTTGAAATCACTATTTCTTTAATGGAAACTTGGTAGAAAAGCAAGGAGTTGTAAAGCAAACTACAAATACAACATTTGATATAGAGTGCATTGAGCCAAATTTGGCTCTGGTTCAAATCCACTATGTTACATAAAAAGTTGTTTGCATGGTATTTTCAATCTAATGTAAAAAGAAATATATATATATATATATATATATATATACATACATAAATAATAACACAGACAGTCCTACAACATCTCCATCTTTCTGACCCAGACTGCCATAAGTTCAGTCCTAAACAGAAATCATATCACCTGCCTGAGACAACATCTGGCTTTACTTATTCTGAGAGCAGACCTAAATTGTCTCAAAAACCTGGAATACCTGGAAAACACCTTCCCAAGTAAGCCATGGCACCTTCACACCCATAGGAAAGGCACCATCCAGAATGGGGCAGAACTTGAATAACTGAACTTTCCCAACACATTATGTACATTGGCACAGGAGAGGAACTGCTTCCTGGGGGAAGTTCAAGATTAAGGAGGTCAGCAGCTTGAAGGATAAAGTAGAGGAAGGGAAGAGTAGGTCTGGGAAGAGGAAGGAGAGGGAAGAATATGGTGAGAAACCAAGACTCCTGCTACCGAAGGCAAGGGAGATGGAGTGTGGGTTTGAGGAAGAAGGAGAGAAAGGGGCAGATCACCACCCATATTTTTCTGTATCATCACTCCAAGCACCTTTAACCTCACTGATTCTTTTGTTTCACCAATACTTGCCCACCCTGTTCAGATGGACCTTCTCAGCTCTTTGGCTCACTCCAGATCTCCAAGTTTGTCACTGCTTCTTGCTTTAAGAATTTGCCTGGGCATCACATGGAAGTCGACTTTGCCCATACTGCCAAGAAGCCTGAGAGAAGCTCCAGGGATGTGGAAAACTCCTTCAATACCAAAGCCAGCTCTAGCTTTGAAACACTGGGGAAATTTCAGAGGGCTTTTCAGGGAGTTGGCTGGCAGCTCTCATACAAATGGCTGAGATCTTCCATTCTGGATGCTCACAAGGCTGCAGTCTTTGATCCCGCTTACAGCTGTTCCCAGAACAACTTAAGAGCCTCAAAAAAGTCCAGACAATGCCCTGGCTTTGAGTCTTTCTGTCCAATTTTGTGTAAGGAGCCCATTCAGTAAAAGCTTCCTGAGAAATGAAATTCCTGCTTCACAGCCTCTCTGGAATTCAGTACTGACCCCATGGACCTTCTTATGGCTTAATGCTCCTCTCTGCTCAGGCTGGGGGCAGGAAGGTTCCCTGGAACTCCATTCTGACTATGTACAAGCACCTGACAGTCCACCTGGGCATGAAAACACAATTTTGCACAGTGTTTTTAATACCTTCCCCAAACCAAACTCCCTTTGGTTTTGCTCATCCTTCCCTGGTGGCATACCAAAGGTGGTTTGGATTTCAGGAAGGAAGGTTGCTCTCTGCTTCATTTCCCCTCAAGGTGAACAGCACAGGTACTGCTCTTTGAAAGCATCTGAAACTTAATCTGTCACAGGACTCCCACCATCAGTCCCATTGGTGGTTCATATCTGTAGCTGAGAGATTGCCTGCTTCCTTATCGTTCCTGTACAGCCCTGACTTGGAAAAGCAGCTTGCTCTGGGTGGAAGCCATTTGTTTGTCCACAAACGGTCCACTTGAGGATGATTAACAGCCCTCTGCTGTTACTTCTGGGTTAGAATAAATTCAAGATGACGCATGGAAATCTCAAACAAACAGAGTTTGCAGGCTGGGGCCTAAATCTCACAGAGCCCAGGCAGAAATCTTAAGCTGCTGACAACACCTCCAAATGTCCAGCAGCCAACCCAGCAGTGGGAACAGGGGAGGAGAAGCCCAGAGTCTGCTCAGACACCTGCTAAAGACCCTGCAAGCCAGAAGGTGCAGAGCCAGGGACACAGGCACTGCGGCTTCTGGCTGTGGGGCAACCTAGGAGAAAAACCTGGAGGTTTTGTTAATAGATACCATATTAGATGCCATTAGGTTCCATACTTTTGTTTTCCTGTTCAACTAATATGAATTCTCATTGTCATTCAGAATTTCAGAGTAGGAGAGCCACGTTTGTGCCTCTATGCTGACTGCCAATACTCTACCAAAAATCTAGCCCTTTCTTTCATTTAGTGTCATTGAGCTCAGCAGCAGCTGGGCTCCCACTAAGCACAATGTGTTCATTGCTCTGCCTGCAGTTAACTCCGTACATGCTCCATCCCTTAGTTTAAAAGATGGATTTATCTGTTTGGTGTGTGAGAGAGACAGCGAAATAAAATACTAGAACACCTTATTTTCTTCTTCTCGTATCTTTCAGTACTTTGAAAGGAAATCCAAAATAATTTACTTATGTCTGTTTTTTAGTTTCTTCACTGACATTAACAAAGTTCTCATTAGACCCATGAATGAGAGGTCATATGGCTTTTACCAGAGGCTGACAAATCAACCTCTTTCAATTTCAGTTGGAGATGTGATCCTAACAGGTATTTTTTGTTGTTTTGTTGGGTTTTTTTTTTTTTTGGTTTTGGGTTTTGCTTTTGCTTTTCCTTAAAAATCAGCCTTATTTTTTAAAAACTCATACTTTTGCACAAGGGAAAAAAAACAAACTCAGCTTTTCAGCTAAAAGATATGGTTTTCATTTGCAAAAATGAAGAGAGAAGCCAGTTCATACAGCTTACTACTTTGCACAATCATTCATAAAATGACCATTTTAAGATACCCTCAGTGTTTTACTTCAGTAAAATTTCATGTCAGCAGACACACCATATATGAAGGGGATTTACGAAAATGGAAACATTACCTGCACACTGACTGAAATTTGACGCCTTTCACAAACACTTCAGGTTGTTTGAAATTGTTCCAATTTACATTATCTTGTGCAGTCACAGCATATAGAAACAAGAAAGACTGGAGTAAAATGCAAAGGAAGTTAAAATGTCAAAGGTCCCTAAAATAAAAGCAGTGTAAACCAAACAATATCGAGAAAATTATCTCCGTAAGCTTTCTGCACAGCAGTTACAAATGACTTTTTATCAGGCAGATTGTATAGCCAAAGCTGTTCCTGTCACTTGGGGGTTATTTTGTTTTTATTTTTCAGTGAGCTGGAGACCGATCCTAATTCTAACAAAACTTTAATATGTATGGGTGACAGAGGAAGGTCCTCTGTGTGTGTGTGTGCGTGTTAAATTTATTTTAGGCAGTTTCATTAGTCTATTAGAGCAAAAAAAGGTTTTCTAAATAGTCAGAAAGATGCCACTTTCGGGCATCCTTAGGATAAGCCAATCTTTTCAATTAGGACAAAACCCACCACTACATAATAGTCTTTACAGGCTCATAAACCACCATACCACCCAAGATGTTAACAAGCTGGCATGTTTTGAGCATCAAAGATAGAGAGGAAACTGTGTTTACATGTTTGGCACAAAAACTAATGAGGAAAGTCAATTGGCCCTTTGTCTTGAGGGCCTGAAGAGCTGCGCTCTAATGTTTGGTTTCTTGGTTGGCACTTGTTCAAGTAATCACTCGTGGCCTGACAAAGCAGCACTTGTGTTTTATTAGTGGCCATGCTGAACTCTCCTGCCTGGGCTGTGTTGTCTCTCAATAGAGCGCTGCACCAGAGGGCACACTTATTTGAAAACACTAAATCAGAGCATGATGATCTTTGCCCGACAAATACAACCAAGAGAGCAGAAAAAAAATGTTGACAACAGCTCTCCTTTTGTTAGAGAAAGTGAGGAAACAACAACTGGCGTGTGTGTGTGTATGTGTGCGTGTGCGCATGTAAGAACAGGCCTGAAACACCAATGACAAATACAGCAAAACTTTGTTGCCGCAATGAGATGCTCAGAGCCAACAGCATTTGCTCCATTCTTGAGAACAGCACATCAGCAAGACTAAAATTCATGTTGCTCACAGACAGGAGAACAGACATAGCATTTTTAATGTATTGGGTCAGTCTGACACAGGCAGCAAAGGTACAGGCTTATGAAGAAGTAGTATAATCCAAAGCATTTGAAAGCCACTGTTTCATCTACTTGAGTCAGGTAAAAGGTAAACCCTGGAGAGCCAGGCTTCTTCATCTGATAAAACTCAAATCCTCAACTTCCAAATACTTTAAAAAGCACGAACTTGTCAGGAAAATTGGGCTGAGATTTGTGATTTGGGAAATTGGGCTTTCTGGTGAAACTGTTGGTACTCCTTGCCAGAAAGATTATGAGAACAAACTTGCAAACTCTGACTCACAGCAACAGTCCCACTAACTGTGAGAGACAACTGCGTGGGGACAAATTAACTGTTCCATTTATGACGTGTGTATGTAGGAACCTTCACCAGTCTGGAGGTGGGAAAAAAAATGTCCAGGGGGATACAAAAGTGAAAAATAATGACTAAATTGAAGATTCTTTATCTTGGGCCATTCTGTTCACACCATCTTTTCCTGTCACTTAGAATCCTATGTAAAACATACACAAGTTTTGCTACAAAGTTTCACTAATTTGAACAGACCACCCACTTTTAATGCAACTACCTAGAGGTATGCCAGATGTATCCTTAAGGATCTCCAGTTTTGTAGCTCTAATCTCAGGCATTTTCTAAGGTTTTGAGGGAATGAGAGAAACAGTAGGTGGCTTCTGTTTAAAATACATTTTTATAGGACAAGAAAAAACTTTATTAATTGTTGAGTCAGTGGTAACTGACTCTAAATATAATATTAAAACCTTATATATGAAGAACTCGTTTTGTTTTCATATTTCAGTATACAGAACATAATTTTGAAAATTTTCCTGTATTAAATCTAGGAGTATTTGCAGTCATATTTCAATTTAAATTATATAAGTGGGAAAGTGAAAGAAATTCTGTCAGATTAAAGAACAAAACAAAATCCAGAATGTCATATCTGAGTTTTCATAATGGTATAATGATACAAAGATGCAATGATCATCTGATGGGTTAAAACTACCCAGGTAGGCAAGAAAATCAAAATATGGCTCACTATGTCCTTTCAGAAAAAAATGTGACATGTTAAACCAGCTGCTATAATATTATAACATTACATCTGAACAGTCTCTAAACTTGTCCTGTCACAAAATCATTAACTGGTCTGTGAAATTCTGTAACAATTCTGGAATCATACCTGAAGGACAACAAAATGTGTTTACAATAACTATGTGTCTGAAAAGTCAGTTTTTCCTAACTTTTGTATGAGAATCTAGGCATAGTTTTTGGCTTTCAGAGACACTTCAGTCAAGACGATTGTCAGGTTGCACCAGGCTATATGTGGCATATGATACTGTATTGCTTGTCTGATAAAACTCTAGCAGGGTGGGTATAGCAAAGCATTTCTGCATTCAGATTCAACTAGTGTCTGCCCAACAAAGGTGCAAAAATAGACCTCCATAATTTTTTTGTTAACTGACTCCAATATAACCCCATGTGTATATCCCCTTAAAATGTTAAAATGGAAGAATTTTGGTATTTGACTCTGTTTTGGAGAACAAAATAGACATTACTTCTCTGTTCTGTCGTAGAGTTTCTTTCTGTCAAACAGTGTCAGGAATCCAGCAATCCCCTGAAGAGTGGTGTGGTAACTGAATGAATAAATGCAATACATAGCTGATGCTGAACCTTTGGAAAAACAGTCTCTGTTAATTCAATATTTAAGTTTACCTAGGAGACCAGCAGTTTCTATATTCTGTTTTTATTTTCTCTGCTAAAAATTGCCATTTATTTCAGCAATTACGACACATTTTTTCAAACACTTCACAAGCCTTTCCTTGTCTTAAGGGAAACAACACAGTACTCCCCCTGGCTTAGGCATTATTATTAACTTCTGTATTCTAGTAGTGTGAATTACATGTTAAAAGACAAATAAGACATGTAGCAGATAAAACAGCATTAAGAATTTTTCCTTATTTCCTCCAAATTTAGATCCAACTGATAATCAATATCTTAAATTTCTGCACTTTTTCCTCCCCGATATTTCTCTGTGTTAGATGATTTGAAGAGTATTTCACTGATTTTTGATAACTATGTATTACAGATACTGTTTGTTGGTTTGCAAAGGACCAATTGCATAGTGCTTCGTATGGACAGATTTCTTTTATAAACAGGAATTATACATTGATTATTTTTTCATTCTAATAATAGTAGTCAGAATTAAGTCATGCATGTAAAGACTCTACTGAGAAAGCTGCAGACTAGACCAGTCCCAAAGATAAGACAATTTAAATAATTTAACCACAGCTTTAAATATTTTCTGTAAAATATACTTACTTCCCTACTGTTTAATTTTTTTCTAAATATTTCCAGGAAAAGCACTGGGTTTCTATTTTTTCAAAAACCAAATCTTCTATTTACAACTGTCGTGTTTATACCCTGCTAATCTAGTACGAGCACAGATAGATGGAAATGTTCTGCTTCGTGTATTAAAATTTAAAGATATATATGTATATAATTGAGACCTAGCTTTTGTGGTGTTTGTATAATATTACTATAAGGCAAATTCAGTAAAGGCAACGTCCTCAGAACCTACAGCTATAAGCATTCCTTTCTAGCACAAAAAAACCCAAGTTTTTTACCTATAAAAGAGGGAAAACAGAATCACCTTCTTTTTACGCGAAGCTTGTGAGTGTAACACTTTGCAATACAAGTCATTTCCTGGAAGTTAAATTTATGACATGCTGAACTGAAGCGAGCGAAGGAGTGGTATCACACCGTGACAGATAACTATAAAGGATGTTATTCTATAGCACTGCCAGCAGAATTATGAAAAATAGAAAATGTTTTCAGGAATAGCCATTTTTACCCTAAACCTTCACGAAGTTTATAGACACAGGAATTTGAGTGCTAAAAGAGTAAACGTGAAAAATATCCATTTCATCTGTGTTGTCTACACCAACGAAAAGATGGGTTCACCATGACAGTAGAATCATAACAATACAACTCTTTCCTTACACTTTCTTTGTTAGAAATAATCTCTGTGCAGAACACCAGATAAAGTTAACAACAGTATGTTTCCTAATAGCAAATCTTCTGCAACAGGGTTCTAGCCTTTATTATAAATATAAATGACTCTATGGATATTTTTGTTCTTGGACACAGTTGGTAATGTAGTGCCTGAAGCCAATGAAAATAGGAATAAAATATTGCTATATCATCTGAAAATCAATGGCATTTATGTGATACAGCAGTACAAATCTCTGGACCTAGCAAAATGGAGATATTCATGAAAATACGTCCAGAATAAAACATTATCCAATTTAATCAGCTTCCACAAATATCCTGTTTAGTCCTTTATTTTGAGGCAGGCTTAGAAAATCCCTCTGCACTTGTAAAACTACCTGTTTTCAGACAGCAAAATACCAGAACACTGATTTTCATCTAACCTTACTCAGACATAGCTCTCATTATCTTCATTGAGAACTTGTTATTAAACTAAATATCTAAATGAAGGTGCTGAAATTTAGGCCACTAAATTCTAATATAGGAACATGACAAAAACAACTTGATTTTCAGACTATGACAGCCCAGAAATTCTACTGATGTGATGGAAAACAGAAGTCAGAATCTTCAGATGTTTATGCTTTAAGATAATCCCAATCTCAAACACTCCTATTTCAATATTTTGAATGATTCCTGCATGAACCTTTCCTACATATTTTTACTAGTTAGCCATTTATTTTTGACCCTTAGCTTTGATCTGTTTAAGCTCAGAAGATTTGCTTTATTTAGGTAAGTTATTTTTCCAGTGGCAGCATACTCAAGTGTCCCCTTCTTAATGCCAAGGCAGCAGTATTCATCCAAATAAATTACAGTTAACCATTCACAACTGGTGTAGATGTGGGAGACAGACTTACTGAAGCACATATTTAACACAGTACTTCTTTGTGCACACAACACACTCAGAGCTTTTAAATTGAACCAAACTCGGGACATGGCTTATCTACTTTGTTCTGCCTTGTTCTGCCTTTAATTTCCCAACAGAATATGTGGTGGTGGTAAATAAGAGCTATGCGTGCATGCAGAAAATTATGCATTTGCCAGGAAGACCTGGAGCAGTGGCTTCAGTTTCCTCTTTCTTGCAAAAGGTAGTGGACTATATCCACTCCGTTCTGAAAAGACCTGGCAATGACGTCTTGGAAATACTAAATGGAGCGAGAATCCTCTGGCCAAGATGCTTTCACAGAGTTGTGAGGATGGGCACACGCTGACAGAGACACTTTGCTTCCACCAGCAGCTGCTCAGCTTTCCCACTCCTTCATCTTAATCTCCCTGCCCATAGAGCTCCTCTCAATGCAAATCCTGGTGCTATAGAGAAGCGAGACATGGGCAGCTGAGGTCTTTCTTCCTCGCAATAAAGAAAAGAAGCCTGTTTGTGGAGGGTCCCCTCCATGCTTGGATGAATGGATAAGCATCGGCCCTGCACACATACTGCCCTTAGTTACATCGACAGAACATCATCATTTTGTTGCTCTGAGAAAGCAGGGACCTGAACCCACAGCAGTCGCTTGGTCTCTCTGAACTAAGGCTTACGATTGCATAACATAGAATTCTTGCATTAAAGGATTTTAGCTTAAAATATAAGCAAATCAAACAGAAGCACAATGCTGTGGGTGTTACATGGAGCCTTAATTCTTGCACTCCCGAATGTCCCGTACACTTTGAGAATAACCCTGACAGACAAAAGCTCTAAGCCATGTTTCTGAATAGAAAATCCACTTCCTGCAAGTTCGATTAAGCTAGATAATTTTCAGTCAAACACACTAATTTACAGACAGGTTCTTCTGATGTTTTCCCTCTGTTTGCAATTTGCATCATTAAATAGCTTAGTGTTTCAAAGCAGCCATGGTAGTAAGGTCACAAGGTTTTATGTTAAATAGCAACACCCTCAGCTTTTTAAAGAAGAAACAGAGAGCAGCTGATCTGGTGGTGCATAATTTTCTTTCTTTCCCTTTTTCTCTTCGCATTGAGAAAAAGGAAGGATTGGAGCTTCTTATGGATCACAGACATTTTAGTCTGGAAGAAAGAGCAGATCTATAGGTCTTTGTGCTCTCGAAAGCAACACAGAATCACAGGTGTCCTTGATTATCAAGAAATCTTCTTCATTTCTAATGGTTTCCCCTTCTCTGCCTGGGAACAGCAGGTCATCTTTCAGGCATGAATATCTCATTTTGAGAGGCACAAAATTCAGTCTTAAAAGGAAAATTTTAAATAAAGGTATACATTGAATTTGAAGATTAAAAAAAATGCTTTGCAATATTAGGTATGCCAGAAAGCAGGGCTGTGCTGACCTATCCAGGGTAAACAGTGATAGTAAACAGATGTTTCTCAATTAATTCTGCCTGCGCTCTGTTTCCATATCTGAGGAACAGTGGTAACAACACAGCAAATAAAGTGTGATACAAAGACACCTTCATTCATTCTTTCTCTGAGTAAAATTGCTTTTTTTTTTTCCCTGCCTTTTTTTGTGGCCTCACAAAGTGAATTTGTGGGCTACAACTACCCTGAAGCAGGTTTTTGTGCCTCAGGAGGCTGGCTGGTCACTGGGATTGGAAAAGCCTGATTCTCATAGCTCCAAGCAGCTTTGACAGCTGCTGAAGACATGTATCAGTAAATACTCTAAACCAAACTCAGCACTGCGTCAAAGGCTCCCAAGCCGAGCTGCTCTGACAAAGCTGTTCCCAGCCCACCAGGGCTCTAGGCCGTGCAGCCTCATGCTGGAAATGCTGCTGCCGAGCTGCCCTGTGGCTCCGCATCCACCAGATTTAAAATCAGTTTACATACGTTTTTATCTCACAAACATACAAGCATATGCGTTTGAGAGGAGGGCAGGAAGAAATGCTGAATGTTATGAAAATTGTCACTGAAAGCAACGGCTTTTGTATAATTACATGTGTTCATACATGTAGGTATAAAAGTATGGCTGAGTATGTGGGATGTATATATTGATAGGTAAAACAAAGTTAGAAAAAATACAGTGTTGCCTATACTTCACATTACAGCTAACACTGAGTGATACATCTAAAAGGCTCATGTAGTTGTAAAGTTGTCAGTTTTAAAATGCTGATAGCTAGAAAACTGACAAGGTACTCCTGGAGACAGGGAAAACATGCTTTGCCACACGCACAGAGGAAGATACAGATGTTCTGACCTTTGTGAAATAAAGATAAACAAAATAGAAATCTTCATTTTGAAAGAAATATAACTGTAATTTTACCACTGAAGACTCTTTGGGGGAAAAAAAAAAAAGTAGCTTATGATGCATTGCACTCTTGCTTTGCTTACAAGTCAGCAGCTACAATTAAGACAGGTGGGAAATTTAATTCATTTTAATTCATTATACATTTCTTCCCTTCCAGAGAGTTATGTCATACAGTAGAAGAAACCATGCCTTGTCATTCAATATTTATTAAGCAAACTAAAATAGCCTGTTTTGTAGGAAACAAATTTCATTTTGCCTGTCATACTAATACCTAGTGCCAGTCTGATCTGCTGTATAGTCTCACTGAACCCGACGACTTTGAAGTATATTGTGTATACAAATGTCTTGCTGTAAGCAGTCCTGTACTACCAGCATGTGTGGAGACCGGCATGAACTTGCCATTCAGAGAAATACAGGGCTGTGACAAAGGGGAGAGAAATCTGGTATCTTCCTTATTTAAGTGCTGCAGAAGAATATGAAAGTAGTTCAATAAGGCAAATGATCCAAGAACAGTTCTTTTGAGTATGTTCTGATGTGTGCAAACATGACATATTTCATTAGTATTACATTCTATCTCTTGTAAGAAATCCAAGATTTGAGATAGGATAATTATCTTTTAACAACATACAGCTGCTAAACTTCTCAAGAATATGGTACCCAACACTGGTTCTTAGAGCACATCACAAATAACGACTTTCATAGCACAATAGTTTTAAACGTCATATCATGGAAGAGCAAAGCTACTGTAGAAAAAGGGAAACATTTTCATTTGTATAGATAAAGCAAGGCCTCAGAACCTCACACCTATGCAGGAAGCAAATGTGATTAAAGGCAGAACAAACAAGTAAAAACCTTGCATTAAATAGATCACGAATTTGCTTGTGGGTCGGTAACAGATGTGTTACTAAGGATGCTTTGTTTATCCAGTTGCAAGACTGTCGAAAAGAATCATTCCAGTGATGCTGCTTATCATGCTTTTAATTCTGCTCAGGCAAAACTGTTAGCTTTGAAAAAGCAATTTTTTTGGCTGTACTCTATCTGGCTGCACAGAATTTTCAAAGCACCACAATGTTGTAAAAAATGCCCTTTTAATCAGATTACCCTTGGCGAACGTCCCAAACTCAGGCTGAAGTGCAGTGCTTGTGGTTTCTCAACAGCTTACACTAAGCCTGCACCATGGAAATAATCTACTTTTAAAACCCAGGAAACAAATCGACTGCACTAAGGACATAAGTCGCTGTCATTAGGGAGTGATTAAGCTAAACATTTTTATACACTCTGGTAGCCCAGTTTCATACTGTGTACCTCTGTGCCGAGAGAAAAAATGGCACCCCAAACAACTGCTTGTTTGACTCAGCCACCCCAAAATGATCTGGTCTTACACAAATTAAACTTAATTTTCCCGTGATAGTCACAAAAGGGGAAAAAAAAAAAAAAAAAGAGAGGGAAACAGAGAAATTTGCTTTTAGTGAATTAGAAAATACAGTAAAATCAGCTTTACAAGCAATCGTTCAACTGAGGATCATAAGTTTGATTAAAGACTATACATGATATTTTTTGACACACATTAGCCTCTCCTAAAAATCCTGTCACCTTATATTAAATTACTGCTACTTGTTTTATGCAAACATATTTCCTTTAATACATAATTTATATCGGAAATTCTGTGTATTTTTGAATAGGCAGCTACTATTTTTCCAATTTACCATCATAATGCCAGGTCTTCAGCTCTCTGTGATGTTGTATTTTTTTATAATGGGAAAATACAAGATCGAGATGTTTGAGCAGAAATTCCTCCACCTCCCCCAGTTTTCCTCTAACAAAACTGTAAAAAAAAGAATACGGATCTGACTCTGTCTAATCGAATTATCTGGTGTCTGAGACAACCTTGCTATTTCGGTACATACAGATCCTAGAGAAGAAAGGTTCTAGATCTCAGATCCTGGTGCATGAAGAGCAGAAAGTGTGTTTGCAAGAGGGAGGGAGGGTTGATTTTGTTTTCTGCATAAGTCTGAGCTCAGATCTGACATGGATGGGATGTTCAACTGGTCCAAGGTACAAATCAGGCTTGTTCTCGATCCCTACTTTGGACATTCTGCTGATAGTTCATTTCTAATTTATGAAACATGTCATTAATCCTCAATCTGTCAGCCTCTTCTTGACAATAATTCAGTCTGACAGTTGAAGGATTAATATTTATTAAACACTCTGTACTTCAGAAGTCAAAGAAATATTCAATTCATTTCCACGGCAAAATCTTCTAACTTGTAGCAAGCACTACCCCCAATCCCTTCATGCTCCCTGAAAGCCAAATAAACCCAACAAACGACACAACAGGAATAGCAGGTGACCAAAAGAAACACAGGAGAAACAAAACAAAAAGGAAAAAAAGTAATTACAAATAATCCTTCAAAAGACTTGGTATTGGATTCATTTAAGGTATTCCTCTGCCCAAGCATATGTTTTCTCACTCTTCCTTCCCCTTCCAGCCCTCCCCCTCCCTTCCCCACTCATAAATAATTCATAACCTGATAAATATGCAATTTCAAAAAAGTGCAGACACGGCAGCACTGCATTAAAAAAAAAAAAAAGGCTTGTGCTTTTCACACAGAAGACCTGAGCTGCACTTAACGGATGACAGATTTTCCAGTATTCAAAAGCTGTATTATATATATGATAGGAGTGAGACGGTATTTCTGGTCTGATTCCTTGCTAGACATGTTGTGAATTGTCTGTGGAAAGCTGTAACATAAAACAAATTATGTTGTTGGTTTGGTTTGGTTTGATTTGATTTGGTTTGGTTTGGTTTCTTCTTTTTTTTCTTTCTTTTTTTTTTTTTTTTTAAAGAAAACATGGCATGAAAAGCAAAGATGTTCCCACCATTTAAAGTTTGGCTCACCGCAGGTTTTCGGGTCGTTACAAAACTAGGTGGTGAGTACGGGTGGAGAAGAAGCGCAGCCACACGCTTCCTCATGGAGCCGATGCAGAATTTGCAGGTAGCGCACGTGTCGTACGTAATTCTCCCGTGATCCCGCTGGGAAGGTCTCCCTCCTCCCGGAGTCTCCCAAAGCGGTGGCCACTTACGGGCCATTGTGGGAAGGCTCTTCAGGGGCAAATTGCACAAGCTTGGCAGCAAAGGGCTCTGCCTGCTGCTCTCACGCAGGTAAAGCCCATCCGAAGTAAGACACAGGATGAGAAGGGGAGCAGAGTACCTCCATTTTGTGGGCTAATTGCTTGATTACCAGGCTGAAACAAAATGGAGGAAAGATTTTTTTTTTTTTTGCAAAAGCAGCTCAGGGCTGACATGACAGGAGAGACAAAGTATCAGGAGAAAAATGGTGCTTAAGGAGCATCAGTCATAAAATCACTAATATGAAATGGAATATGAGAAATATAGATAATGCGTACACATTCCTACAGCTAATAGATGCACAGGACTCACGTACAGTTGATCTTTGGGTTTAGCAACAGTTAGAACATAAAAATTATTTCAGCCTGTGAAGTGTAACCTTTCGAATGAACATTTAAATTGGAAACACCATGGGTAAGAAATAGACCTCAGCATTTAATTTGGACTGGCTAGTTGGAAGCCTGTATTTACTGTACAATAATTTCAAATTTAATTAAATAACGCTGCTGATGCCAGTCACATCAACACTGTAAAGATGATTAATTGCGTGTTTAAATGAAATATAAACTGCCTTAAAAGTAACATCAATGCAGAGCCCTGTATGCAGAGACCATATGATAGATTTAAATGCATGAGCCTACCTGCATCCTTTAGAAGCAGGCCCTGCATCTGAATGTAGCAACTGTACCAAAACCAGAGCCTATTATGACTTTCCGTTTTTCAAGGCAAGTCTGATTATTTTTTCCTCCTCTTGACATGATTTTTTTTATTTTGCAGGAGAGCTTTCACACAATTTGCATTGTCATCTCATGGACTAGCTATCGATAGGCAAACAGGGGCTGAGGCTCCGTAATACGAGGCCGTGCTGTCACAACAAGGCAGCTGGACGGTTATATATTCCACTTTGTTTCCATTGTATTTCAATCCACAGAAGCAGCAGGACAAAAGGCCTGACAGAGTTAACCATGGATTGTCACCTTGATTTGTCCAGTCTAGCAGATATGCAGAAATGAATGATATTCTGCTCATGAACAACACGCAGAAGCAAATAAGCTTGCAAACAGCATTTTCCAAACTGTACTATCTGGAAAAAGAAAAAATAAAATCAAGTATCTTTGTAGATGCTACGTCCTTTATGAGAGAAATAAAAGCAGGAAGAATCATCAGATTAGCAAACACACAGGAACACTCTTTTCCTGTAACACTGGCTGTTGAAAACAGCAGAAGCAACCTCTGTGATTAAGGGCTGGGTTCTTTCTGACTAATCTACATCATCTTGGTTTATTTTTCAGGAATGGTATGACAGTACTTCAAATTGGAAGTTCCTATCATAAATGTAAACACTTTGGGGCAGGGACCATTTCCCATTTGTCTTAAACTTGTTTGAGGGGCTATACTCTTAACACTATATAGGGAGGTGCAGCTACACGTATGTGGAATACAGTAAACAAAGGTATTTCCAGAAGGAGTTATCAAATTAAAATCTTATTTAAAAAAAAAGAGTGAAAACGGTGAGTGTAGCTCTACATTTCTACATTTCTACTCTAATATAACTCTGAATTAAACATAAATAATATCTCATTTAATAGTTACCAATTAGAAAAGCTGTAAATAAGTAAGTTTCCAAACAGGGAAATTCAATGTAGAGGCAACAGAGTTATAATTAAAATTCAGAACTGTTTCTTTTATTTGAAAAGCCTCAAATTTTAGCAAACCAATGTATATAAGAAACAAAAAAAAATCCAACTCAAAAAATTGAAGGAACGAGTTGTCTTTTTCCTTTTTTCTAAGGACATAAAAATTCCAGCTTATGCTACTGATCAGTAAGGCAAATTCAATTGAAAAAAGGGAAATGACTCAACAGAGCAAAGGTCAGTCTGAAACACCTTAATTTTTTATAGAAGACAAAAATAACCAGCAAGAAACCTCGTTGTGGTTTCTGACAACCACGTGTTTATTAACTATATGAAAGACACAATCAAACTCTCATTTTGCTTATATGACATACTTCACCAGAATAGACAAAATACTTGCCTCCAAAGAAAAACCTTTCAGAAGCACATCATTTATACATCTTTTTTATTTATGAGATAAGGTAAGATATCAGAAGATGCAGTACTACACATCACAATAATGTATTCACTTCTGAGCATGCAGTATTTTAAACGGGCATGAAAGACTAAATGCATTTAATATTTTAGGTTTGTTATTTGTTTTTAATAACAGTTTGGATTATTTTTGCATTTGTATATACATTTTGTTGTTCTACTCGGTGTGTACTACAATTTTTTAATAGTGCAAAAATGCACACTAAAATATAACATATCATCATACCATCTTAAGTATCTACTTGAAGCTACATTACGTATCACAAAAGGAAAAAATATATATAAATCTTACCCACATACTGGAATGCTAATGTGCATCCATCAAAGAGCTACACATTCATAGTAAAGGTTTCAGCCCAAATAAAGCCCTTGCATTATCCCATACTTGTAAAAAATAAGGAGAAAAAAAAAAATTTTTTTTTCATTATCAAAATTGTTTAGGAAAACCTAAAGGCACCAAAAGAACCATTTATTGTCCAAGGATAAAATTGCACAGATTTGTCTTTCCTCAGAATTCTATGCAGCCAACCGTAAGAGCTCTTTGACAGTTCACCTGACTGCAGCAGAAATGGGAATGTGATGGTTACAGTGGATGACAGAAAGGGGCCATTTCAAGTGCTATTATACAGTTTACATGAGAAGATTTCCACTGATTTTAGCTTTATTTAGTTATGTTTTGTACATTTTTTGTTGCCTTTTTTTTTTTTTTTTTCTACCTAGCAATATATGTCTCACAATAATAAAGGGCACATTCTTTTCTGGAGCTGCCATATAGCATGGTACACCTTAAAATTTAGAATTTCATTAGTATTTTCAACTGGCTTTGACAAGTCACTGTGCTTTACTACTAAAAATGAAAATGCACACATTCTTTTCCCTCTTGACCATGACCACATTTGTAAAATATCACTTTATTTCCTCTGGTTTACCCAGCAATTTCAGACAGACTAATATAAACCAGATACTGTATGTTCACACTTAAGCCAAAGCATTAGAGGAAGAACAATGTTTTTATACTCATTTTTGACAGAACGGCAAATGTTAAACAACAAAAGGGATATCCTGAAAACCTTATACCCTTAAAGAAAAAAAAAAAAATCTTTGAGTACTTTACTGGAGAGACTCAATTCTACGAGCTCTTGTTATGGGAGATGGTCCAACTGAAGCTGGTAGGTCTTCTCAGAAGAGTAAAGCCTACTCACATGGGTCAGCACGCACAGCAGGGAGCCGTGACGTTTAAGCATTTTATGGAAGGGATTGAGGAAGGGATTTGCTTTATGGGACTGCTGTGTCGTACAGGTCTCGCTGTTTGTGAAAAGATGAGCCTACACCAACAAACAAATACATATGGTTCTTTTTAAATGCTGGTAGCATGCAGAAAAACATGATGGTAACATGCTGGTCATTTTACGAAATATTTGAAGGAAATAAACACATTTACTGTGTAAAAAGAGAAAAGGAATAAAAGCAAGAATAACTGAACTACACAGTCCTAACTTACTCTGCATTTACAGGTGATTTATAGATTTTACAAACAACAGAAAACAAGCAACTGTATGCTTGATATATTGTTAAACAGGCCTTCTACGATTCTATTTTCTGCATAGGGTCAAGACTGCTGACATGGGATTAATCAGCTGCTCCTCCTGAGCCGTGAATCAGGACAAGTTGTTGTCTGTTATACACAGTACAATTGTTTGAAAATAGAATTAAGCATAGAAAGCACAGAAATATGTGAAAACACGACAAAGTTATAGGTATTAACTGCAACAGTGGTAATAATGTCAGATCCTTTCTGCCTTTGCATTTTGAAGAATTCCAGTAATAATGACAAGAAAACAATGCTTAATTTTCCTCCCACTTTCTGAGAACATAATGATTCTTTGCAGTATATTGCTCTCTCAGATCATGATATTTTACTGAAATGTAAAGATTTTGCATCTGTTCCTATAAGCGTATCTCTTCATATGTGTATTTTGTCCAACTCACAAGGAAAAAAGATCCAGATATCTTCTACACGTGTTCCAGAGAACATACACCTACACGTAAATGTAGCCTATTCCCGACATGGTTGTTAGCTTATTTGTCAGCCTGTAGCATGATAAGATTTGAGAATATTGGGTGCAAAGTGTCTTCAGGAAGAGGGAAAGAAATCATTCACTATTAGAGATAAGTATGACAAGCTCCTTTTTACACTAGGATACACTTGTATTAAACAGAATGGTGGGGTGCCTAAGTGAGATTGCATCTATTACCAATGGTTACATGAAAATGGACACTTATTAATCATTGGTTTGAAATTAATTATACATAGCTTTATACATTCTGCTAAAGTCGGGATATTTTTTTTCCCTAGGTGTTCCATAATATTCAAAGTACTGTTTTCTAATTACAGAGTCAGAACTTAAACTATTTCATAAAGCAAAGTGTGCAGCAAATATGTAGGATAGTAATGATTAAGAGGTTAATATAAAAGAGGCATTGTATAGTCAGTTTAAAAATAAACAGGTCATAAGTATTCAAAACAGGTTTTAGTTATTCAAAAAAACCCACTTGATCTCTGTGATATTTCATATTTTTTTGGAAGCTAAAATATGCATCAATGTTTTTGGTTTTTAATTACAGAATGGGATTTCTGTTGGCCACAAATAATAATTTTTGTCATATAGAATTTTTCACTAAGGAGGATGTTAAACAAAGATTACTAAAAGAAACAATTTGGGAAATTTTGGCCAATGAAAGTACTTTTGTCGATAAACAGCTTTTATGTGTTTTGTGTTTTATTTATTTTCAACACAATTCACTGTAGAGGTTACGCATCTCAGATTTGTGATCGAACTACAGTAGTAATATGAAAAACTTCCATAAACTCCTCAGGCATTCTAATGCCCTGTATTCAAGTACCTCATATGCACAAAGTGTATCAAAAACATATTTTGCATCTAGTATTCATTATGTGTATATTTTTTATTATAGATATTTGCATAGCATACTGTTGTATCAACATTCTAGAAATATATTATTTAAGGGACTTACTGTGGAAAAATCCAGTATCTTTACTAGGTGCAGACATGATGTTTTCTTTTATGAGCATTTTTATTTAATTTAAAAGTTAAGTTTCAAAAAAATAGTTCCAATGATGGAAGAACGATTTAGTAATTAATAGAAAATTAACATGTTGCTTTATGAAAAATTCTATGTATGTTCAGAAATCACACATGCATGGATGCATGAAAATGGCTCTGGTGTTTTAAAGCTTTTTTCCAAGGTGATAATATGGATTCAAACTCCAGTAATTTTACTTCTTGCCTAGCACCTTTAATCATGCAATGGCTGAATTTTACTTTATAAATTTATTTTAAACTCAAATCAGCTACAATGATAATCTGCTAATCTAATTCTAAGAATACAGAATGTAAAGCCAGGCCGTCAAGATACAATCATGTAGCAGCCTTAACATGTTGCTGCTTTTTCAAAGCTGCATCCCAAAATAAGAAAATTCTAGACAGAAAAAAGTTCATTTTAGAAGTCCAAAACCATATACGGTAACATTGTCTGAATTTTGAACAATATTTACATACACATGTCTAGGAAATATAGATATTTCTGATTTAAATAAGATTTTGAAGGAAACAGTCATTTTACTATTAATGCAAAAAATGAATATAGCAACCATTGTTTACACAGTGTTGCTATAAATAATGTTTACCACAAGCTCCAGTAAATATTTTGACAATGATTTATAAGTACATCTAATAAAAATATTATATTTTTCCATTCTAGCAGACAGCTAAATATTTTATAACTATAGTTCAAAGTAATGTATTGGTCTATTTTTAAAAGCTTTTTTTCCTGATTTTATTTTTACTTAATAAAATGCCTCCTCTCCTAAGAATATTTTAAATTAAAGCAGGTAGTTTATTCTGTTGTTGTTGTTGTTGTTGAAGTAGTTATTCTTTTTTCCTCCTCTAATGCCAATTTGATAACTTTAGCAGCTCTTGAATGTTTGCAGTGTGCGTTATTAAGGATTAAGCTTTAAATTTATTTGTCTAGGTAAAGAACTCAGTATTGCACAGGTCAAGTGGTTTCAGCATGAAAAACAAAGAAATATATTTAAAGAGGTGTTAGTATCTCCTTTCTGAGCCCCTTTTTATTTCAAAGTGCAAATATGGTTATAAATCACATCATTACCCAATGCATACCAATGATTTGAATTACAAAACAGACTGGAATACCTACAACTTTAGTTTAACCTGTGGAGATGACTCATATAATTGAATTGGAATATGGATATTATAATTATGTATAAATTTTCACCAACTTGTTTTAAAGATAACTACTTCTTGGAGGAATGAAGAATGTGTCTGAGATACCAGCAAGGTTAGCTTTCCATAAGGCAGTAGATCCAATAATACATCTCCTAAATCTCTCATCTGATTTATACATAACAGTCTTTGTCAAAAGGATGTACCACCTCTGGACTTCTGTATCAAATTGCCCTTTTTTATTCAAGAAAGAAAAGTGCTGCTCTGCTTACACATAATAAAAGTAATACTAGGCAGAAATACCTCTTTTAGAAAGGTTACTTAAGCTTATTTAAGCACCTGTTTTCCTTTATGGATGGTTTATGCCCACCTCTGTTTGGGAAAGCTCTTTACAAACGTACTTACAAACACCAACTTAGTATACGCACTTTTTTCACGCTCCTACCGCAGGTTGCAGTTACAATCATAGCTGGGGTAGGCATGGATTTCAGTGACAGACTAGCACTGGTGCACACATGGCGACCCCAAACCCCAGCAGATGTAGCCAAGAGGTTACCTCATTCCAAAACACCACACTGCCAGGGGTGTGCACCGTTGCTGATGCTCTCTGGACCAAAGCAAAGCAACCATGGGGATGTTCGCAGGCAATACATGCACCCTTTTTCTGCAGTGTACACAAGCACCTACTGTACATGTTGACAGATGAGATCACGAAGGCAACCTGTGGCAGCAACTTCTTTTTTAAGCACGTTTCATATGTGGAAGAACAAAAATAAAAGCATCAGTGATCATTTTCTTGAATGCATTCAAATAATGATTTTTGATACATGATATGTGGTGCTTTTTAGATGAAAATCATACAGAACCGCAGAAGTTTTGATGTCAGTCACTACATAGAAAAGTTACTCATATTTGGAAACTGATACTTTTCCACTGAAATACTCGTCAAGTTTGGAAGGCAAAATAATTTTGATTCCTTGATTATATGGCAAAATAAGTGCGCTGTAGGATTTGAAGTATCCCTCAAATATAAAAGAATTGTGTAGCAAGTATTTAGCCTGACTCTGGTACTGAAGAACCATCTCTGCATACTTCTGGCTCTTGCTTTGCTTCTATTGCCTCTTGGAGTGCGGCAGACATAAATTCCTGTGGGTAATGGCCTGGAGACTGCTCAAGACTGCTAACTTCCCCCATTTGTCATAATCATAGAAGCACTGCTGTCTCATTTTGAAAATATTTTATATCTTACTGGTCTATGATGATCTGGCATTATACACCACACTGCAGCATGTAGAACAGAAACTACCTGAAGATGCCTAGGAGTAGGGTCAGAATTCATAAGAAGAAGATATGGTATGAGACCTGCTTTGCATTCAAAATTCTCCCAGATCAGACCCAAACAACTTGGTGTTACAACTCTATGCCACCAAAGCAGTTAAACAGCAAGGAATGAAATGCAGTTGAGGGTATTTCCATAACAAATCTCATATAAACTTTCTAACCTTTCCATCAGGAAGAAAATTAGAAGGACAGGTAGTGTCCTATTTGTGACTTTGCTGAGGCATAAACACTTGTAATCTTCATGTAGAATAGTCTTTAGATGCTTGTGTTTGTGTGTGAGTGAGGGAGGAGTAGAGTAGGGTCAGGTTCTTGCTTATGACTTGTGAGAGACAGAAACAAGGGTATTTACTTGCAAGTCTGTAAAGGACATCAGTGGAAACAGGAGTAGGCCTGTAATATTATTCCTTGGCCAAGATCTACTCTACAGAAGGTCACTTAGGTGAAAAGTATGTGAAATTGTTATGACAGCTTTTTATGTGTTAATTTGATAAAAGAGATATGGTGCAAATAAAATGGTACACACTGTAGAAGGCTCACAGGTTGGTTGAAAGTCCTTTTAGTGGTAATCCAAGACTCTCTCAAACACTGGAGACCAAATAGTTTAAAATAATTCATAGAAAGGAGCACATTTTTTATTTTGCCAATAATTTTGTGAGGTTTAAAAGGAGGCCCCAGTGCATGTCAGTTCCCTGGCGCTACTTTCCTATTTGAAGTTTGAAATGTCATGCCTTTCCAGAGTCTGGTAGGATTTACCCACATTCTGCAACTAAAGGACAGGTCAATTCTGATGTTTGAAAAATAATTTTCTGCCCGTAAGCTTTAATACTGACTTGTGTTACTGGGAGAACAAAAGGTTGTGCTGGGGAGAGTGGAGGCTGTGGAGCATTTCTAAATATCCCTTGTGACGCACCATCACCTCTTCCACCCCTCATTTTCTGGATGCTGAACTTGCTACAATTTTCTAAGCAATCTTATTTTCAGAGGTAAGTGCCCTGCCCTTGCTAGGAGTCGAATCCAGCTGCAACCCCAAACTCAAGATGAAGGCACCTTAAGTTGCTGAGTAGTTCTGAAAATCTCCCAAAGCTGAGAATTCATTCTTGTTTTTAGTAAATAATGCTGCAAGAGGTCAGGTGTTCTGAACTGTATATAAGTATCTGCTTCTGTGTTTTAAAATACTGAAACCACTAATGCATAAAATAAATATAAGCTTACCCATTAGTTCAATTGTATTGCCTTAATTTTCTTTTCAAATCACAGAACTTATGAGTCCTTTTAAATGAAAGCTTCACACAATACTCTTTAAAGTATAGTATACCAATGCTTTAAAAAGAACATTAAAAAATGAAAGATTTTGCCTATTTTGTTCAGCTTGAATATGCCCTAAGTTATGCTTCTCAGTTGTCCCAATTTATTTTAATATGAAAAAATCTAATCTCTGCTGGTAAAGCAGATTATGCATGTATTAAATTCTTTAAAATTAGAACACACTTAATGCCACATTAGTTCCAGGCATGCAAAGGAGAAGAAAGAATTATACACCTAAACAACAAGAATGGGTTTGAAGTTTAAATTTCTCTTTTGCTCCAGTTCTCATTTGGTAAAATAAAGTGATGTACGATCTACCATTTAATGAAATGCAATAATGAATTCACTTTCTTTCTCTGAACAAATCAGAAAATAAAAGATTTTAAATAGCCGATATTTTTAATTGAGAAAAAGCAAGGCCAATGCATCATTTTAGCTCTCTATAAACCTAGTATATCTGGCTCTTTTTCCCATTCCTATCCTCCCTTGTCTCCACTCAGTAAGTCAAACTTCATTTTTCACTTCTAGACATGCATTCAAACACTCTGCTTTTGGTCTCAGTAAAACATTGCTGACTCCCCTCTGTCCAGGAAGAGGACATTTGGACTAGGGCCTAAAACATGGAGGACTGCAGATCCTTTGGTCCTCGTGGTCACAAATACAACTTCATTTATGGCAGCTCACCAACAGAGTAATTGTGCTTTGAGGTTGTTGGTCCTGGTTTTCTGCCATGCCGTCAGAAGACTACTGCCTCCATGGCTGCAAGTGTGGCATCTTCCACAAGTATTGTTTTTACTGTTGAATCCTCCACAAATCTGGTTTCCTCAAGTCTAGTAATATAGAAGGTAATTTTCCCTCTATTGCTATTATTGGTACCAAAAGAGAGCAACAGTTTGTGATTAGGATATATAACTAACTGCTGTGGGGACTGATACATAAACTCTTAGATTGTAAATCCAACAAAAAAGAAGGTAAAGGCAATGGAACTGCGATTCTCTCATCAGAAAGAGTATCCGCTACCATAACAGCCCTCAGAGGCCAACAACAACAAATGAGACTCAACCAAACAAGCAAAAAGGAAAGAGAGAGGAAGCAGAGCACTAGCCAAGAAAAAAAAAAAAAAAAAAAAAAAAAAAAAAGACAAAACTCAGGCATACCACACAGGGACTCCACCTGTGCTGCCCATCTGATATGTGCAACTGTGGTTGTATGATGTGTTGCACGTTGAGCAAAGGTCAACAGATGAAGCAATTTCAGCTCACGTAAATGTTTAAAGGAATTTACTGCTGAGTGCACTGAGGTTTACACTTTGCCTGGAGAAGCAGTGAAAGGGGATGGCATCTGCTTTTCTGTTTTTCCATGAAGAGTTCTTGATGTATGAGAAAAGATTTGGCTTCAGACAGAGAGGGCAGTCTTACCCTTCAGGCAAAGCTCCTTCTGACCCCAGTGGAGGGTGGAATTTGATCCACTTGCCAAGGTCTGTTTTATGAGATAACACTAAGAAAGTTCTTCCCCATGCCCTTGTTGGAGCTGTGATGTTGTGGCCTTTTTCTAATCAATGTAGTAGCAGCATTTTAAAGGACAAACTAGAGGATATGATAGACCAAACAGACGATTCATCCTAAAGGAAAAACAGAAAGCTTGCCTGAGTGTTTGTTGTGTTATTTCTTATTTTAAATTCTGTTTATGTTGCTAAAATTTGCATATATTCTTTTTAATGAATACTACACAGCTGAGAGACAGTGAAAGATGCAGAACGTGAAGCTTGTAAATACTAGTTCATTAAATTAAACTAGACCTGATTTGCAACAAAATCTTACATTCCTACATTCTTGAATCCCCTAGACAGGCTGTGATATAATTTCCACCAGACCTTGCAAACTATCAGATTGTGTCTATCTATTTAACTGGAGTGCTTAAGTGGCCTTCATTGTCAGGGTGTTCAAACACCTCATAGTCTGCTAATGTATTCAGCCGGACAATGTCTTATTCATCAAGACTCTCTGTGAGTTGCATCAGCCCTCAGCACCTTCGGCAGGGTTCAGAACGATGCTTTTTCAGGTTGGCTGTTCCTGTTCCTAAGGCAGGAACTTTGTATCCATGCTCAAACTACGCCTCCCTGAAGCACCATGAGGCCTGCTTCTCCACAAACATCTGCTTTCTCAGTTCTGAGATGAACTTAATCACAGGACAAATGTAGAATATGAATACTTTATGTTTGCACACTGTCTTCTTTACTAAGAGGATGGTCAAAGACTGGAACTGGTTTCCTAGGCAGGTGGTCAATGCCTCAAGCCTGTCAGTGTTTAACAGACATTTGGACAGTGTCAATAACATGCTGTAACTTTTGGTCAACCCCTAATTGGTCAGGTAGTTGGACTAGATGTAGGTTCCTTTCAACAGAATTATTCTATTCTATTCTATTCTATTCTATTCTATTCTATTCTATTCTATTCTATTCTATTCTATTCTATTCTATTCTATTCTATTCCATTCCATTCCATTCCATTCCATTCCATTCATTTTTTGCCAAAGAATTCGCCTCTACATTAGACTTGGTCCCCTCAGCCATGTTCTTCAACAGTCATTGAGAGAGGAAGCCAAAACTAAGTTGTCAGGGCTTCTCAGATGGACCTCTTGTAATGCAGACATCTCTGACAATCTCAGAGCATTATCCATGTTCTACCTGAACAATAGGCTTAACCTGAACTTTGGCATGAATAAGAGGCAATTGGAAGAAATGAGACACTTACTTTAATAACTTGCTTCCTTTATAACCTTTCCCTTGACGAAAGATAACTGTCTCCCGTTAAGTTCGGTGGCAGCATGGGATCTTTTAGATTTTGCTGCTGGATGCATGCAGGACCAAGACAGAAATAGGACTGCAACATCCACTTGTGAGTGTCCAACGAAATTTTGCTTTTGTGTTTTGTGTTCTAAATTCTAGTTTTGATTATTATACCTCATTACATCTACTAATCAAACCATTCGGTATGAAAAAGCTCCTTCTAGAACTTTATGTGCTTGTTAACTCAAGGAACTAACCATGCTCTTTGCTGTGTAGAGTCAGAACTGAGGTTTTTGTTTAGTTACTCAGAGACCTCTTCCTGTGGCTATCACTTTTCATGACAGACACCTGCAACAACAGCTAATCAGTGCAACAGGCTCATGCTAACCAGCAACAAAACTTTCACAGAACTCAAGCTGTGAGGACAGGGTCCTCCCATTTCAAGACAAGAATGGCCAAAAATCTCATGTTTTTCAGAAATAGTCCTTGAGTCTAGCTCTCCTCAAAACATTTTTCACACAGAAGACAGCTAGCCATATCCACCTCTCAACAGACGGGACATAAATATGTATCATGATCCTGGTGGGTCCCTTCCAACTCAGGATACTCTATGAACATGAGCTTTATAAACCAAAATTCTCTAAGATGTGGAAATTGAAGCCTTTCCTGACATAGTCTCCATGTTTTCAATCCTAGCACTCCTAAATGATATTCTATTATGAGAAACAGCAACAAAAAACTCATCCAGTGGTAATTATAATAATAGTTTCTTTCATTATAGCTTATAAAAACTGCTTTTAGAAGTTAAACATTCACCTGAAATAAACAGACACAACCCTCTGGCTTCATATTTCACTTCATAAAATGAAATATGCATGCACTCTTCCCTACCTGTCTTGAAGAAATTGAAGGTAAAAATCACCTTTCTTTTATTTATGTTTTCAATAACCCATTCAGAAATGTAAACATCAGAAATGTTCTACTGTGCAAGCTGAGGATATTCAGTTTCATATCTGCAGTGTCATCAGAGGCCAGCTCTGCCTTTGGACTGTGTCACCCTATGTTCCCATCCCTGAAGCATAAAACAAAATAATGCTGCAGCAGAAGACAGAGCAACAAATTCAGCCATTCTTTAGAAAAAAATATCTTGAAAGAGACCGAGGTGTTATATCTCTTCCTAATTACCAGGACAAATACAAAATACTGCTGGATCCCATTAGTGTAAACTATTTTACCATTTGTATTCCATGTATCAAAAAAATGTACTCTGATATTAGGAAAAAAAAAAGGTATTTCTTGTCATTTCTGCAACGAAATCAGAATAATCTCAGCAAGTTGATACAGTACGGAAAGATGAAGATCTACAGATTAGTCCTTATTTCACATATTGTTCTAATTCCTATTTACGTACTTCTTTTTGTGTTTTCATATTTCACATGGTTGCAGAAAAACACCTGTATACAACCAGAAGTGCCCTGCTAACACAAATTCTAGAATGGCAACAACCATGATAATAGTCCAGAACAATATAACTCTTTAATTCTAGTTATTTTTTACATCTTATTGTCTCACAAATTTATATAATATCAATGAATTATAAATATCAAGGGAAAAATAAGATTGTAAGAAACATGCCAGCTGTGGGCAATAACAGAGGAAGCTTTGTTGACTGAGAAACAACAAAGCAACAATGGACTTCCACAAAAACAGAATGGCAATATCTGAATGCTACTCAGTAGTGTAGCCATTGTTTTAAGAAGAGAAAGTTTTGGTGGAATACCTTTGGTATGGTCTGGATCATCAAGCATATACACGTTAACCTGATGCATGTCAACAGTCCAGTTGAATTCAATGGGGCTATTCAAATGCACACAGTTACCTGCCTCAGATGGGTTTGCAAACTAAAGCCATTTGTAGTGATTCTAGGTAACATTCTTAAAGTTGCCTGGGTGATTTAGGGCCTCCCAGCCTTCTCAAACAGACTGAAACACAACCTCAGCGAAAAAAAAGCTTGGATTCTCAAAACATTCAACAATCCCCTGAAGTCTTCAGCCCCAAAGTAGAAGCTTCTGCTTGTATTTAGAGCAGAGGAAAGGTTAAACACATTGGGGAAAACAGTGCAGTGAGAACTCACTTGAGGTGACAAGAACTACAAGACATGATACAGAGGGAAGCTTGGTCACCTACCTCTACTCAAATGGGCAGTATCTCTTCTCCACACAGGGTCTGTAGCAATACATGCTCTTCTGAAAGTATTTTATCCCAGTTTTTCCGTTGCCAAAAAGCTAGAGAGAAAAAGATTTACAGTGAAACATGAAGACCCATTAAGTTAGAGCAAATTTCAACAGAAGAAAATTTAGGCTTGGGATCCCTCTTCTGCTTTTCTGAGAGCAAGGTCTTATACAGGGACCTGTCATGCTCTTGAAGTACCTTCCCAGAGATGGTCTTTTGGGGTGAGGAACATGGACACAGCTACAAAATTTCTGGCTTTTTGCCAGAGTCTTCGGTGAAGACTCTGTTTGACCTTCACACTTTTCAAACACAATCCAGCACACTAAAAGTAAATCTGAGAAAACTGACTCATACCTTAGGGCCAAGAGCTCTAAGTAGTTTATTCTCGGTGGTAACATGGAGGTTGTTTGGCACAGACTTACCAGCAAAAACAAAGGTGTGTTTTGAGTAGTAGTTTTGTGGATGTGCACTATGGGCTAGATCAGCTTAGGCACCTGAAAAAATACTCTTTTTGGAGATCAATACTAAATCCCTTGTGCCAACTATATAAAGAAGAATCTGGATTTCTTTTGCTCTAGTTCTTCCTTCGAATTCAGAAAAAAAAAAAATCTATCATCTGATGCATTATATTTAAATATCTTTCCATGAGATGAATATAAAATGAATAAAATAACCCAACTCTGAAGTCAGTCTTCTTGTCATGCTGTGTGACACACACCTTTGCTACCTTTTTTCTCATAAGAAACTGAATGGATTTCTATTTTTATTTCTGCTGTTTTAATTCTGTTACTGCAGTTGTTAAAAGAACTCTCTGCACCTGGACCTTTCATCAAATTCAGGAGTGAGTCAGGTAAAGTGTAGAGGTGGTGGATCATTCTATGTGTCTTAAACAAGAGAGGTTCACTCTACATGTCGTAAACAAGAGAGGTTAACATTGAAATCCTTGTAAATCAAACACAAACATGAGTACTGATGAGCATCACCCATGGGAGTCTATTCTTGACAGAAGAAGTAACGAAAAAAATATTTTGTCACCAGTTTTGGAAAGCGTTGTCCTAGTAGCTTGGTAAGAAATACAGTAAAAAACAATCCATAGAGGCCTAACATTCTTAAAAGAAACCTTTCTGTACAGAGGCACATAAGCACATTTTTAATTAGTCTGCTAAAAGACTAAACTGTAGATAACCCTTGAGGACCACTGCATGGTTAGTTGATTTTGAATAGCTTGTAATGTTTAGCAAAGTTGTGACCTTGTTTCCTTCTACCGTTCTTCTACCTTTCCTTGCTGAAGCATGCCCATACAAAAGACAACAATAATAACATTTAAAAACCTATATATACATTTAATCTCCAGGACAAACCCCACCTTTGCCTCTTGACAACTTTATGACTTGAGTGGAATTTCCTGTTATTTCACTAAGGAATAACTCTGGTCTCATACAATGGTCACTATAAAAAGTTTGTAAAGGTTGGACTTATAACATTATACATTTCTGCCCACTACAGGACAAAGTGATTTATTTTACTCAATATGTACATACACTTCCAATGAGTGCTCCTCCACACCTTTTGCCCAGTCACAACCAGTCTGCTCACACAGTGGCCATTCCTGTGGTATCAGAGCACCCTTCTCAAATTAAAATGGTGACAGTACTGCCTGTCTCATCACCTTTCCCCTTCCCCTGCAACTGGGCCACCATCAGGTATGCAACATGCATCAACTATTTTAATACACTGTATTTAATTTCAGTATTTATTATTTTTTAAATGCATGTAGATGGAAAGGTAAGCAGCAAAAGGGGCTGACTGCTGTCATGTGAGGATGAGTGCTACTTGATGAAAGATGGATGAGGAGATGAGTGATGAATGATGATGAACAACGGGAAACCTTTAGCCAACTTTCCGGTACTAATAGCTTGCTTATTCCTTGCACCAGCACATTTTAAAGAATACAGGTCCCCTCATTTTACCTGTGAAGAAGCTGAAGTAGAGAGAGAGAAGGAGCTTTCCCCAAAATTAGCGAATCCAGTGCTCTCCCTGTTTTCCAAGGATTGAGAAGTCACTATAAAAAATCATTAATGAGATTTAAAATGCCAATTAATTCTACTGTAGACGAAGCAATATTCTTAACATGACCCTGTTCTCACATCTCTCACCGACTCCTCCCTTAAATTGCACTTTTGTTAATAGCTTATTTCTGAAGAGGCTTTTGCCTCTTCAACTAATACAAATGAAACAGAACTAAATCAGTTCTATGCAAAACTGGTAAGGTGGATCAATGATCACAGTAAGACAGCAGGAGCAAAAGTGAACCCATCTGGCCAGGAGTCTGGCAGCGGAGACATTTTGCTGCCCATTTGTCTATTCCTAAAGCCAGCCTTGCCAATACCAGTTGTGGAAGCCCCGGCTTATAAAGGTAAATTGATCCTCTTAGATATTCCAAAAGTAGGTTTGGATGCGTCTTCCTGGGGTAGATGTGTCCCTTTGTGCAAGGTCTGATACATTGACTGGTCCTGGACCATATTCCAGACCACACTCAGAAACATGGCAGAGATTCTTTCTGGTCCTTGTGTCCATGTTTGTTTCCCATGGAAACCAGGATATGGGGGAAGACAGCAAGATGACTTCTTCATTACTGAGTCTTACTCTAACATGTTTGGATGCAGGATTTGGACTTACAAACTGGAAAGTGCTCTAAGGTCTCACTGTTTAAATACTTCACTAGTGGACATGAGGAGCTTTAATAGAGCATGATGGTGTTTGTACTCAGATTTTCCACAACCCTTTCCTAGCCTGGAATAGCAAGAAGCCCTGGGCTTCAGACGCATTATTCTTTCACTCTTCTCCCCATAGATTGTCCACACTTGAAGATACTTTCTCCTGGGCTGGTGAGACAGAAGGACTGGGGGCACAAAGTACAGCAAAAAATGTATCATGAAGGTGAGGCACTGTAGGCTATGATTAATTTGGCACATTTTGAGGGCCCTTCACATTCTAAATAAAAATCTGTATCTCCAAGCTTAGATTAATTTCTCGTAGCCCTACTATTTCATTTCAGCATGCTCAGTTCAGTTCTAATAAAAGCAAGCCTTTTTGTATTAGAGAGCTTTTTTTCCTCAGAATAGCTGACTATTAAATTCCTTTTTTATAATAATAGTGTGGAATATATTACTGGTTTGCACAACTAGGAGCTATCTCTCCATATAAAAAGCAGTTGCCTGTTTGTACATATAGGTGTGCATGTATGTACATAAATTAGAAAGCTGCAGCTCTGGATAACAGCTTTATGTGGACTTGGATTACTAGATCTAAATCTTTTACAAATAAATATCATGTGGGCATTGTCATTTTAAATATTTAATACATTCTAGAAACAGCTAGTTCTAAAATGAGTAGTATAGAGAGAGAAATATGTTAAGTTACAGCTGAAAGATAAAGTCATTACTTCCTAACATTAGACACGGTTACTTTGTATCTCAAATGCAGTATGTCACACTTATATTTTCAAAACTGGCTTTTTTCTTGTCATAGGACTACTAAGAAAAAAGAGGTAAAAGTGTATTATAACTATCCAGAGGTTTTATCCATACCTGTATTCTTACATCAAAGTTGGCTGTAGATTTGAAACACATTTCTCACTAATGCAATCCCTCAAAAATATTAGAAAGTAAAGGAAACATTTTTTTTTCAGCCTTGAAGAGCTGTATGTCTTTAAACAAAATGAAAAATTTTAAAGTAAAATGCATACCTAATTATTTAAAACATGCAAACTATTCTATGGCCAGAAAAGTAATTCATTTTCCCATGGCACAGCAGAATAAAACCATTTTTAATTAATTCATAATCAGCATAGCATTCCTGCCTAAAACAAGTCGTCAGATTTTTTGTTTATACTTTCAACAGAGAGTGGATGTTGTTTTCATCAAAGTCTTCTCAACATGTAGAACCAGGCAGTACAGCAGATGCTGCTGCATCTTTATACTGAATTTAAAAATTGAAATAAAGGATGAACTTCGGTTACACATTCTTTTTTGTCAGAAATCACCCCTGAGCTCTTCCTCTGAGTCTCCCCTTCCCAACCCTCCTGGTGAGGCACTGGTGCCCACTGTGGGCCTGTCCCAGTTAGCACTTGCTGCTTGATATGCATATGGGTAGCCACCACTAGAGCAGCTTGTTCTAGTGTTAGAATCTGGTACTACAGGCCATTGAAAAGAGGGAATGACACAACAACTTGTCCTACAAACAGGGAGGGAATAATAAAAAATGTACAATGCTGTGTATTCCCTCACAGATATTAGGAAGACTGAAATAAATACTGTTAAAAGTTCATTCATCCAGGACTTTAAAAACCAAGCCACAGTTCTTTTCCCTGTACTATCCATCCAAAGGACACTGAAGAGTGTAGTTATAACATATGGTAGGACACTTTTCCACAGTATGATCCAAATACTGATCTATACTGCCTCAAAGCTTACTTTGGGCAGTGGTAAATATTACAATTTAACCTAACGGGGAAAGAAGAGATAGAAGAGATGTTCAATGTGAATAAGCAGGGCCGAAGTTAATTATGTGTCTTGTTTGATCTGCAGATCTCATTGAGATTTCTTCTTTTACGTCTTGCAAGTCAAATCTGATTATGCACTGCCTTGTGATTTGATGAAGGCTCGGACCACAGCAAGGCTGGCAATCAGGTAGCCAACAATGTCATAAGCAGTCAGCTGCTACGAGCATCCTGTGTTTCCAAGGTGCAGCTAGGTCTGATGTAAGGTTCTTTCCCAAAATCACCACTTTCCTCCTTTTATTCTTTCCAGCATCCAAGCAGACAGCTTAGACAATACCTGTGGTTGTGTTTCCCTGTACTTCCATGTCCTGCAGTTGCTGTCTCAAGGAATAGGTGATGTTGCTTCCTCTCCTTTTGCTCAGACTCCACTCCAAAGCTGCATTTTCTTAAAAGTGTCTCTCACTTTCCTGCCTGGCTTTGAATTCTATTATTCCAACCTCCTCTCTTACTTCATCAAGGATGTCCTTTGATCAGCACTGTATAACAATATCAGAGTATAGTCATAGGCATTTGATGATGGGTCCAGAAAGCCACCATCTGCCCAGAGGTAAGACACTTGTGTCAAGAAGAACCAACATCCATTTTAGGTGCTAGGGAACTAAGTATCCAACTAGAGGGGGCCCACCTCTCCATTTTCCTCCATTTCTCTCATTTTTGTTCCAAAATACCCTCGTGAGGAGTGTATTGTACTGATTAAGCAGAAACAAAAAGGACATCTCATCCTCTATCTCTTCAAGGAGAAGGGTGATAATCAGTTCTGCTGCTCCTCCCTAAAAGTACTTGAACAGAGGTAAGGCACTAGCTAGGCTGACATTTTTCTGAGGTGCTAGTACCTGTGTGCTGTGCTGTGTAAGCACTCTTCTAAATAGATAAACCAAGATACAGAAAGTGTTCAGTAACTTGCCCAAGGCCATATGGCAATTCAATAACAATGCTGGGAATTAAAAACAAGGTTGAAGTTTTTCAAACAGAAATACTTTCTCACAGGAAAAGAAGGCCTTTATCGACAGTCCTAGGGAAATGAAAAATTATAAGCTCATGAAATGCTTCATTTTTGCAAAGTAGATCCTGAGCAATGCTAAACTTTTGAAAAATGACTTGTTCCAGAGCTGGAAATCATCAGTTAAAAGTGGAAATATACTGATGATCAGTTCAGAGATGTTGTTGATGAAATTAAGCAATATCTCCAGTGATTCTCAGTCAAATACTGAACATGATGCAAAGCCGATAAAGGTCATTTGGTGGCTTGATCCAATCAGAGGACTCAGGAGTGCGTTTTCTGTGGATGCACATGTGGCCCCAGTAGAGGTGGGTGGAGTGTGCCCTGTCTCAGTCCCCTCTAGTTTCAGCTTCCAGTTTCCACTCTCTACACAAAGCTCAGACATTAGCCACCTTCCCTATTCAACTTTTAACAAGAAAATCACAATGCTTTACGTTTGCTGTGGCTACTTCACCAACACCACCTTTGGGAAATGGCTCTACCTATACTAAGCGTATTTACAGAAGGAGGATCTCCCGTAGGCAGAGCGGCAGGCAGCTGTTCTTGCTGTGCTTGGGAGAGAGAGAACATATCACAGTGTCTCCTTTTATTTTGGGGTTCCTCAGGAGGCCAACTACCTTATGAAACCGACACCTTCACCCAGCCATAAGAAGCTGTTCCAGACAGATGTTTGACAGGCAAAACCACCGTAAAAACTGTCAGCTGGTAGGGAAAACCTCCGCTTCTGATCCTCTCAAGTACCTGGAGTGAAGCCAGTCCCTTTTGATGTGATTTTCCTCCAATATGAGGAAAGGTCTGGCTCCCTCTTAAAGCTAATGAGAACACTTTGCAGATGGACTGATGGTGATTTAGAGTTTGTCTTCTTGCTATAGTGACATGTAAATGAAGGCAGAACCTTTATCTTTCTCCAGTTTTGTATATTCACAAAAGCTCTGGGTAACGAAGCTTATCAATTTTAAAGGGCCACTTAAATAAATAAATAAATAAATAGAAAGTAGCAAACCTTTTAAAGTTATAACACATTTAATTCCATTTTAAATTCAGACTCTTAGACAGCATTCCTAATCAACTATATTTGTAGTAACAGGCTTAATCCATTTAAAGTATGAAACAGAGATGCATTCCTTAAATTTGGAAATAAATTACTGAACAAGCTTTATAGCAAATGTAATTCAGTTCAACACTATGGCTTAATGAAGAAGTAGCAGAAGAAATAAATTACACATTCTCTGGTTAATTTACAAAGTAAATGTATACATTTTGCTAAGGAAGTCTCATCACTGACACACAAATACTTTCTGATAAGCTTCACTGTGTGAATTATAGACAATCATAATGGTCATTTTTTTTCCTTTCAGTGTGGACTTTGTTGTACCTGGCTGTGCTTTAATGTCTTGCAGTCCCTCCTCTGAGTGCTTTGACAGCCACTCAGAAATGTCACACCTCCATCTTGGGTTGAACCACTCTGTCCCTGTTATCTGCACCACATAACAAGTGGTCTGCGATGCCCAGAGCAATCCAGGCTATGATCGTGTAAGAGCAGACCATTCTAGCTATTTTGCTGCCATGTCTGTTCAGATCTGAAATGCTCATACTGAGAGTTTCTAGATGTCTGTGAAGTAAGACAACGTATTTTCCTGACCTTCATGAACAGTCAAACCATCAGTACCCTGGCATTCATGGCAGTGGCAGTGCTTTATGTAGGCAGAGCATATGTGAGATAAGGTGAGTGAGAAAGTATTTAGGGGCAGAAAGTCTGTTTAATATTACTAATGGTGCTAAGATCTCCACATTAATTCAGAATTTAGATGCTAGGGAACTTTTCGTGTTTGGAACATTGGATAAATACACATTTGGTATTTCAGAGACCATGCTGGCACTGTGAAGATGTAAGGGATTAGCTTTTCGAGAAAGAGCATCTCTTTTTATGTGAGATATTTTCAAGAGTATGTATAGCGGAGAAATGGTTTGGATGAGAGGTGGCAGGAAAGATGGACAGCAAAACTTCTGCTATTGGCCAAACCTAGCTGCTTCTTTCTCTGTTATGTTTCATAACTACAGCTGTCTTTGTAACCTTCCTTGCACACACAGGATACTATAATGAAAGAAGATTTCTTCAGAAAAAGAAGCTGAGATGAAAATGACGATGTAGCCTGGTGACTTCAAGAAATGGTCTTTTTTTTTTTTTCTAATATATTATTGGTGCTATAAGCTGAAAGAAAACCAGAAAATCCCTGAGGTCATATTCCTAAAAAAGCACATACATCTTCCATATTTATCAAACCGTGTCTACTTTAAATTCTTCCTTTAATAAAACTTCACCCCTATACATTGTTGTTCACATTCAATAACAAACAAATAGATGCAGTCAAAAACTTGAGTCTTTTACAGTAACAAAATTGACAACCGGATTTATCTGAAAGAATTTTACTCAGGGGGAGCACAACAGCGTCACTCAAAGCTATCTTACAGTATGTTATTTTTCAGAATAAATACTTCAAAAAAATGAAGCAGCATCACAATGTTTCTAGCTTTCATGCAGAATCTAAGCTACGGGGAAAACTTAGTTCATATGAGTAAAGTGTAAATTGGTACTTCTCCAGAATCCAAAAAGGCTTTCTGGATACAATTTGCCTGTTTATTATGTATACATAAAACATCTGTAGCAAAGGACAATATATACAACAGGATTTGGGCAAAGCACACTTTCCCTGGAAAGTTAACATGGCAACAGGAAAGCACTTTTCATAAGGGGCATACACAGGCTATAAATGTTTATTGTGTTATTGACAATTATCTTTATAAGACTGGGATTACTTGATGAGTAGTTTAGAAAATACTACTTTATAGCTTAATTGCTTCAGTATCTAATTCATTTTTAAAATACCCTGTAGATAAAGAAGATAGCAAAATAGCGGATGTATGTTTATGAACGGAAATTTTGCTCTAGCTGCCTTTCTTTCATCAAGACACTTCAAGATTTTTCGATCAACAAAAAAAAAAAATTATTTGGTGATCATTTCTTTTCCTCATATTTAATTAACATGTTTGATTTTTAGCTTACAAATTTAGATCAGAACTGGCTGTGAATTCACTGCCCTAATAAAGTTATGGTAAGTGATATATATTAGATCTTTTTGTACATTTGACAGTTAACTTACAGAGACTAGCAAATGATAATGCTAATGTTGTGGTAACATGCAAGAAGCCTTTGATCCCAAGAGTATCACCAAAAGAGAGCCAGCAATTGTTCCAAAGCTGCCTAGAAAATAGATGTTTCTTTTACTGTAAAAGAAAATTGCCTTGTGAACAGGTATTCTACAGATCCAAAAGTCTCATTAGATAACCTGGTTTATTCCCAAACTGAGGCAGAATCATTTCCCATAAAAAATTTCCAGTGTAATATTTAATTATCAAGCCCTTGGCTTCTGCCACTTCTCTTGTAACTATTCCGAAGACAAATAGACTTGCCAGTCAGGAAGTTTTACATATATTCAGTCTGTATTTTACGTCATTACACCTAATTCTAGTGCACTAAATAATTTCTTGTGAAGGTCTGACCCTCTGAATATTGTAGGCCAGTATCATCTTGCAGTTAAATTATACATTTTTAGGTCTTTCAGCATATCACCATAACTGAGACTATTTCCCCAGTCCCCTTTTCAATTTTTAATTTATTTCTATTAAGATTGTGGAGGTAAAATTAAAAATCTTTCCTTCAAAGGACCAGTTGCAGAAATAAAGTAAGAGCTCACAGGCATGTTTCTGCCTAGAGAAGCAGAATCAAGGCACAGGTTTGAAATATCAACCAACCATTCTTAAAAAAATATATAGGAAGGCAATTTTGAAGACACGGGTGGGTTAGAAATAAATGCATGACTCTTCTACTACTGCTCTCTGTATTTGCCAATATCTTCCTGATAAAGAGGTGAGGCCACAATGAGAAAAGAATCATTACCCCTTCCCTCTATGACAAGACACTCTTATTTATGAAGCACTAAATTAAAATGGACTTTTTAACATACATTCACGTCTAATGAACTAGTCTATAAAGGCAATACACTCTTCTCTTTTAAATCCCTCATTAAAAGCCATTTAACACTAATTATTTGTATTACTATAGTACCTATCTGTCCCAATAATAAATTAGGTGTTTCTTGTAGTAGATACCTCATTGCAACATCCCCTGCTACAAAGATTGTGCTGCTGAGGTATAAGATATGACAACAGATGGAAGTGGACTGAGCACAGAGGAAAATACAATAGCACCTTAGAAATTAACAAGTTTATTGACTCAGGCTTTTTGACCTTCCTTATGACAAAATGAGTCATGGAATTCTATAAAGAGGAGCATGCTGGAAAACCCCCCAAACCCATTTCATTTTAATAGAATTTCAGGCCTTGTAAAGGTTCATACTTCAGCAGGCAACAGAGACAAAGCTACCTGAGATCCAAACATGGTTCCAAACCACATCTTCCTGATTTCCACAGCCCATGGAAGTGTCTGTTGGGAAGACCTGCCTGCTAAGGTCCCTTTCAGGCCAGAATACTCTCAGCTTCAATAGTCTCATTATTCCCAGCATCTGTGGCATCAGCACAGCTACTGTGTGATTTGTTTTAAATCAGTAACTCAAGAATTCTTTGGTCTTCTGGGCTAACCCAGGAGTACATATTATCTCTTAACACTGAACACTGAGGACCCTCAGGCTATTTAGACCTGTTCCTCTTTTCTGTTAAAATGCTACTTCTTCTACCAAAACTTGGAGGGGAATGAAAACCCATTCTCCTAGTTCTATTTTAAAACACCATCAATTGGTTTAACTGCTGTTCAGCTTGAATAATTTAGAGCAGAGCTGAAAATCAATAGTATGAAACAGAGGAAAAAACCTAAACATTTTCAGTCACTCTACTATTTTCCTCCATCTAGCAGCAATTCTATCAACAAACAAAAAAAGTGTAACATTTTTGGCACCACTATTTATAATACTTTCAGTTTTTTAAGCCACGGTGAATCATATGAGCTAGAATAATTGACAGTTTAGGGTTTGCTCATCCCAGATTTGAGCACTTTGCATCCATTTCAGGAAAGCAATTGCACATGTATTTAAAATTTTAAGCAGTTGAGGGGCACCGAGTATGACAATTTATAAACCCTTTGTAGAAGTACTTTATATGTTACAGGATATTCAGCTAAAATCCAGACCTTTAAATCCAGTGTTTAGTTTATTAGTCTCCATGCTATAAATCATTCAGAGATATCTTATAAATGTGGCATGAAGAAGGACTTCTGTGTCTTAGAACTTGTATGTTTTTTTTTTCCAAAATGTCAACCAAAAGGCACCACCTTTCTTTTCAAACCTTGTTTTGTCTGTGTACCAACAACACTACTATATATGTTGCCCTATTTCATCTATGCAGCACGTAGTAAATGACAAGGAGAATCCCGAATTCCCTCTTTCCCCGCCACCTCTGTTAATCTGCTGACCATTCTGCATGGCTGTTACCTAGATGGGAGCAAACTCGCATCAGCCTCCGAAAGTATTACCAGCAGAAATCAGTGTCTCATGGAAAGGGTTTTTTGCTGGGAGAGGCGGTGAATGGGAGGAAGTTCTCATGCTGCAAGCCCAGTATGGCTGCTGAGTGTACTGGGAGTACACGGGTCCCAGCAGGCAAGAGCATGGCTGAGCTAAGCTGCACCCCACAGCGCAGAAAACTAATATTGCAGACACAGTGGCAATACTGATATTTACTACTTTTGTTTTATGCTGGCACTGAACTAAGCAAATACGTTGCACACACACAAAAAAAGAGTGACTCTTTATAAAGGTGTAGTGACTTTCCAAAGTACCAAAAAAATAAAAAACAAAATGACCTCATATAAAAACTACAGGTACTACCAGCTTTTGTTTGACTTTTATATCTCTAGCTTGTGGTCTTTGGATTTGTGTTTTTACTTAGAGAATTCCTCTTCAGAATACAGTCTATATCAGTTCAATGGTAAGTGGAAACACATTTATTCAAGCTTCTCTAGCATACAAGTATCACTTAATGAAGATGACAGTATTTCTTTCTATACAAAGGAAAATATAAACAACAAATCCAATTTTTTTAAAGTCTCATTTGAGGACATGTACATGTCTGAGCCCAAATCCTAAATCTTATAATCTCTTTGGAAGGGTTACATCAGAGCTTCTAATCTTATTTGCAGAATACTCCCACATCTACAGTTCACTTAAACACATTAAAATTCTAAATGGAAGAGTCAAGAAAAGATGATTTTTATCACCAAGCTGTTCCTGTAATAGTACTTACAACCTTTGAAGTACAATGTATCCACCTCCAATGTACTTTTGTACTTTTTCAGAAGCAACAAGGCAAAACCTGACCCATACCACTCTCAGTGGTAAAAATTCCCACAATTCTACCTATATATATATTTTTTTTTTCCTCAGAACGTCCTTTAAACCACCTCAGAATTTACTTAAATGAAAGTCTAACCTCATACTTCTGAGGTGAGAGCATATTAAATGAAATGTCATTAATGTACTGTGCCTTTTTAATTTCATACTTAACATAACATTGGCATTAGATTTTGTCCATGAAGTGACCTAAGACACTGGTAGAAATCAATGAAAATGCATACAATATTTTCCTAATCTGGCTGCCTAATATTCTTTATCCGTAATTGTTTGTGTTATTGCATTTCACATACAATCTCTTCTGGAATAATGCAAGGCAGTGAGCGCTAGCTGAACAAAACGATCCACATAAAAGTATTTTTTTTGTTTGCTTCTCAGGCATTATAATAAAAAGGGGATGTATAACCAGATTAGCCCATTTGTTCAGCTAACAATTATTTCTTATTAAATTCCAAAAAGTTTAATGTCTGTCTAATCTTGAGTGATAGCCCTAATCAAACTTTTGTTGTGTCCTTCTCCCAGCATCTGAAGAGGGCTTAAAAGTAAACAGAAATGATGGAAAGGGAATCCCTATAGCAGAAATTAAGAAATAAAATACAGGGATTAACCCTCAGCCTTATGTGCCTTTATCTCTTCTCTGCCTTGCAACCAAAGGGAGACTGTTTAACCATTAAAAAAGATTAGAGGTATTAATTAGACTAAGAGATAGAAACCTATCACCCTTCTGTCAGAGCAGACCAGAAATAAACCTTCTTCCAGATTAAAAAAAAAAAAATCTATATTTTTAGAGTTTGGTCAAAACAAAAGTCCTGTTGATCAGCTTTCTGTGTTCCTATTGTTGTCTAAAAGATTAAACAAATGAGCTTGAAATTGAATAAACATTTTGACAAGTTTGTGTATGAGGGGCAGAGCCACTACTTCCTTCTTATATCAAAGTAACAGCACTACATACAAACAAATATAATTCTTTCGGGATTTCATAAATCTATGTAAATAAAATAATGGAAGAAGATTAACAGACAGCCCCCAGCACTGGAACTCTCAATTGCCTCTTTTTTTTTTTTTCTTCCCCAAGATGAAGAAACTGCACAGTACATTTAAATTATGGAGAAAGCATTTAAATGCCTTTTGCAGCAAAAAGAGATATTATACCAAACTGCAGCTATATGCTGTGTCTAAAGACAGATTAGACATATTTTAGAGTCACTTGTCAGTAGAAGATTACAAAATATTATTCAAGACAGAAGACAACTGGCAGAAGAGAGTATACTTTTACCTAAGAATAACCCATTTTTGAATTTTTCAAAGTTGTATATGATTCTTTTTTAAAAACCTTGTGGATTAAAAAAAAAATGCAGCTTTCAATCAGACACCCTTATAAAAAGAATAGATGTTAATAAAATACATTCATCTCATCATGTGTTAAAGGTGACCCTGTTAGAAAAATAGATTATGATGAGGTTGGAAAATTATAATGGGCTGTATTAAATAGCTCTATTTGAAATACGTTAAAGTCAGCTGCTAAACAGCAGATTGAAAAAAATTATATTAAAGGTCACAATCAAAGAAATACTTTAGACTCCTAGCATTAGTTAGTAAAATATAAATCACTATTTTACCAAAAAGTGCTTTTATATCTATATATACACACACACATATACACAAATACTGAACCCTGACACACCACTCACAAACAAAATATTCGTATGTAACTACCACTTTTTTTCTTATGACTTAAATCAGTCTGTATCTAGAGTAATCACCTTGGAATGGAGTGTGCTGGATTCTCACTTCTCTAAGCAGCAAGTTTGGCTCCCAATATTTAATACATAATACTTATTATTTAATGGCTAAGCAGATGATGATTTCAGAGAAATTAAAGTAGAAAGAAGCAGAACGCCAACAGGACTGATTTCAGTGCTCTTTAGCTATTGAATGAATCTCAGTGTCTCAGATACATCAATACAGAATGGGAATGATCTTTTCTAAATATTTCAATTTGCAAACAAGACAAGCTGCGCTCTCTGACATCACTTCTGGATAAATTTAAAAGCATTTGGAACAACAACAAAAAAAATCCACTTGTGTGGATTTTGCTGGTACAATACTTTCTAAGATAAGGATTTGGTCCCTGATATATGAATCAAAAAAATCAGCAACAAATTTCTGCAAAGGTTTTGATGTAAACATTAAGCAAAATTTTATTAACAATCAGAGAGTACAACAGTGTATTAGTAATTGTAATGAAGGTGTTCAAATCCTGACATGGTAAAGGTAGCATGCTACTGATACACAGAGTTGCAAAGTAAAAGTAAATACTTACAAAACAAAACAAAAGCATTAGTTTCAGGAATATTACTCAAACAAGCAGTTATGAAGGTTGATATATTTTGCATGAGAGTTTACAAGCCACATTATAGTTCTTTCACAAATGTTGTTTGGCTTCCATAGATATGCACAGGATAATGTTTTTGGGTCTCTTACAAGACAGTCAGTGTGTTGAAACCTCCGATTGAGAGCAGAGTACTGGAACTTAGCGTGATTTCATCTGCACTGTTTTTCAAAAGCAGGAAGTCCAAGATTTTTTATCAATGCTCCCAATGTCCCCTATTAAAAAAAATCATTAAAATAACATTTTATTAACATTACAACTCTTTCCTTCCAAAGCCAGGATGCCTTCTCCACCTCACCCACATGCATTTGCCTGGCCAGTCCCAGCAGCTCCAGCTCTTCTACTGGTCCAGATGGAGGCCCTCAGATCGGTGCTTTGCTCATCTCTCTGATGACACTGGTCCCTCTCTCCATTCATACCACAGCACTTATCCAAAATGGTTGCATCCCAGTCCCAGTATCCATGCTCAGCAAGGGTTCCCTGAGAGCACATAGGGACAAACCCTTTGAGCTCCCAGCACACAGCTGTAACTGGAAGCAAACCCCACAACAGCCCCAGGTTCCTCAGTAGCCACATTGCTGGTGAAATCTAAGCTTTCTCTGCCAACTATGTGCAACTGTGCAAACTGCAGTTTTACAAAGGCACACAAACTGGCCAAACACAAAGCTGGCAAGAGGCACAGAAAGATTCTTTCTGCTAAATGCCCTGCTCCAAGGCAGAGAGATGCTTGAGCTCTTCAAAAAGTACCAGAAATGTCCTGTTTTCTTGTATAGGGTTCAAAGGGTACTTCTGCTGCTTTTCAAAGCAGCTTACTGAAAATAACCACAAATATTTTAAAGGAGTTTCAAGAGAAAGAGAAAATAAGAGGAAATAAATCTGCTGAAACAAATACCTATTAGGGAAAATTTCAACCTGTTTACTTAAAATCTAGCAAAACATTAGCAAATGGAAAGACTTCATAATATGAAGTATATCTAATATAAAATATAAACCAATCATAATATGCATACCAAAAAAAGACCATTCCACAGTTATGGACTCCAGCCTCTATATTGAACAGCACTCAAGGCCAGGAGACATCTCTACTACTGGTTTGATTTTGAATCTCCCTCTAGTACTTGAGGGCAAGGGCAGGGGGTATCACCATTACCCCAGATCAAGCTACAGCTGTTGAAAAGAGTCCTTAACCAACCTATTTACTATGCAATACAACACCGTGGATGTCCTCAGATCAATATTACTCTGCCTGCCAGCCTGGGCAGCTTTTCTTATGAGTGAGTAATTCTAGGGGTTACCATGCATGTCTGAGAAGTTTGCTGGTGAACCAGAAAAGCAGGTTGCAACACCAGGACCATTTTTAGCTTGTAAACAACAAACATAGCAAATGTGTCAAAAGCATGATTCAGAAAGAAAAAACAGTGAGCCAAAGTACAAGACTGTCATGAGGAAAGAAAGGTATCAGTCTCTTCCATATTCAGGGGCTTTTTCCATGTTTAAAAAAAAAAAAAAAGTCATAAAATAAATCACAGAATACAGAGAAAAAGTCTAACTTACTGTAAGATGTACACAGATCTTTTTGCTGACTTAAAATATGAGAAGCAACTACAATTTTCTTCATTGGTGTCACAAATTTGTCTTTGCTTGATGTCTTTGTGCACTTGGTGAAATAAGAAGTCTCTTAAGAAAACTGTAACATTCCCAAGAAAGTCCCACTGAAAATCCGATATATGAAAAAGTCTTCTATCCTTCATGCAAACTGTGGGCCTTCTTTCGATCTTGTCCTAATCATTAGGGGATTTGTTTTCTGCACAACAAGATTTTCACGTCCAAGTCTCATAAAATTTACAAAACTTTCCCCTCTCAATTTCACCATCTGTTAGAAGGCAATGGTTGAAATCCACTGTGTCTTCAGAAGACTATAGGAAAAATTGCATATGTAGAATTAAGGTACAAACCAAATTTTAATTGTTTATCTGAAAATCAAAGCTGAGAAAAGGATATTTGGTCTGACCTGTAGATAAAATGTTGTGAGATTTATAGGAAGAGGAAATAGTAGATGAAAATGTGTATGTACTTCACAGATTTTTTTTTTAATTCTAGGATTATAGTGTTAGCTATTTTAACCTCTATCTCAACATTCAAAATAAGAAAGACATTTTTCATGTCATTACATACATATTCAGCTAGAAGACCAAAAAAAATTGATCTGATTTTTTAAATTTAAGAAAGAAACAAACAAACACAGCTAAACAGACTTCCATGCATTTTTAGTGAGAATTTACAAAGGCTGTAAACTTGCTGTGCCTTGGTCCAAAGCAAATTAAAACGGTTGAGTTACCACAGAAAATACTCAAAACAAGATTCATAATGGATGTTCTAAAGCAATGTGGGCTCTGCCGGTGACACTGACTGCCTCTGTAATAGTGTATTTCAAATGATTTAGCTGACTAAGTGCTTCAAAGAACACAAGAAAACATCATTTTTGAAGCACTGGTTCAGCTGAGCATTTTAGGTGAAGGCAGCTTCCAAAGCATTTTAGAGGGCTCTCCTTTCCAGACTGAGATGATCAAAGAATTTGACACATAGAAAGCCTGAATCTTCCTTCACATGCACCAGTATAACAGTGTTGATTTCAGCGCTGTTACTCCTGTGTTTTAACAGCATAGATGAGAGGAGAATCAGGATCAGCATGTGCAATATCCCACCAGTATGCTTTATATTCCTGTTTGCCATCCTGTTGATGTATGAGCTCCTGTATGGTTCTCAGAGGGCCATTGACTTTTGAATCAGAGTGAAGATACAATTGTGCTGCTGCATTTGGATGTTCTGGCGCCATCTAAATGTAAATGAAAACAGCACCCACCCACAAGAAAGGCAGCAGCATTTTTTAAACATGAAAAGTAGAATGAATCCATTCTAACTGTAATCAAATATTCACGTGACTTAATCACATTGCTATTGTCCTGCATGATAAGCTTACCAGCAGCACACAAACTACAGAATATGAGCACTTCAGAAACTTTCTAAATCCTGACCGTATTCCTCTAGAACTTCTCTCTTTCTCTGATCCCCTGCTCTATATCATGAGCAAATGTCCAGTTGATCAACCCTTCAGACAAGTGATCTGGATCTTCAAACATGGCTGTAGGAGAACTACAAGCTCTCATCTCACTATGTCTCTTTTAGATCCTATGGGGAGGACTCAGCTGGTCAAAACCTGCTCCCAGTTTCCTCTTCTCCTGCCAGTGACACTTCCAATGGTGTCTCACCCTTCTGCTGACATGTGCATATGCAAGAGCAAAACTAACCCTGCACTATGACCATTCCAAATCTACCAGAAAAAGCAAACTAAGCATAAGTAGTATCTGTTCAGCTCTGAAGGTGCTGCGCCTTACTGTGAGCTCTTCAAGCTGTAGACAGTTGATAACAATGGGATTTAATTGTGTTTAAAAAGAGTTCAGCTATCTATGATCAGCAGGTACAGTAGAGAGATTTAAATTCAAATTTATACCAGTGCACCTTTGTGAAAATGTACATCAGCCTACATGTGTGCAAGACACTTAGTCTTAGGAAAAGAGCTTATTCTTAAACCTAATTCTAGGTCAATGAACCTTAGTTCACACAAACAATATCATTTTAACAATAACCTGGATTTATTGCCACAGAAAAATAATATTAATAAACATCAGTGATGAATGTAATAGTGCATTCAGAACTGCTAGCTGATAAAATTTGGTTACCAGAGAACATTTCACTATGTTATAGAGGATGGGCTGTACTATGTATTCATTTCAAATGTCTTTTTTTTTTCCCTTCTCCTCCCAGGATTTTGGAGCATCTGAATTTAAATGTTGGCACAGCCTGTCACACACAAAAATCTTGGCAGTTGTCTACTCTGTGCAGGAGAGATATTTAACTTAATATAAACAACAATATTACAACATTTAAAAATGCTTATATATTTTTTTTAATCTTGTCTCCCTTTGTTAACATATGATATTGCATAGTCTGTAATCAACAGAAATTTGCCGGGTTTCAGAATGAGATTTATACTTGTACTTGCTCTACCTTGTGAAATGAAAAGCTGCAAGAAATAGTCTGGCACAGATGTACAAAAGCCATTTATAGTTTCCACCTTAAGATCTGATTTGGTGCAGCTCCATAAAAACCAAATGCACATCCCAGGCCAATAGGCCATCTCATTTTCAATTATCACGAAGCCAGATTGAGTGCCCTGTCAGCTATTTCAGCCCTGCAGTTCCAACAAAGCCTCTTCCTATCAAGGTAAACTGCTGGTGTTGCTGCCCTAACCCTGGGCCACTTATTGCTATGCTCTTTAATTTAAAAAAATAAATAGAAGTTTCTCATGCAAACATTTGCCAAATGGGAAAAGATTGCCTTCAAAATGGCTTTCTATAGGTAGGCTTCTGAAGTTACTGAAATAAGGTTTGAGCTATACTTCTTCACCTACTAACGAACCTTTAAGAGAGTCCTATGTGCATCCTAAAGACACAGGGAGAAGAGATCATTAGGCTAGTCTAATCTAATGTTGTGTTACTTTTTGTTTTCGGTTGTCAAATAGTAGTCTTTTCCTTTGTTTTTAAATATAAAATGGAATTAACTGTGTCTGTGAGATTTTTTCTGTAGATCACTGTGTTCAGTTGAGAAGGCAGAATTTGCCAAACAGGCTGTGTCTTACTCTTTCTGCTTCTTAAATGTCTTATGACAAGTGATTTAACCTCCCTGAGACATAGTCCCCATATTCGTACAATTGGAATACTGCTGCTGATCTGCTTTCTTAAATTCTTTGATGAAAACACTGTGTAAGAAGTAAGTATTAACAGGATTAATAGCCTTTAAGGTAAGGAACTGACTAGTCTGATCTCCTGCATATTGTAGGCCGCAGTTTATCCTACCAGTTTCATTTGTGCTGAGCTCAAGACCCTGTGTTAGAACGCTGTCTGAGAACTTTGAAGGATGCAAAATTTAACATATCCTTGGAATTTTGATCCAGAGCTTATTAACACCTTACCGCTAACCTGTTATTAATCTGTATCTCATACTAATCTGAATTCATGTTAAACTCAGGCCAAATCATGAGTTTTCACCTATTCTTTTTGCTGCAAGATTAAAGGCCTCTTTTGTACCTGGTATTTTCTCCTTGCCAACCTCCTTACACAGTGTAATCAAGTCATTTCTCAGTCTTTTTAGGCATTATTATTATTATTACTACTGCAAATGGAATCAGACTGAAAATCTCAGCCTGAACACTGAAATCCTGCGCTTAAATACAAAATGAGAATAGCACAGGGTATCAACGGTGCTGGGTCTCCTGCAGTGCCCTGCCAGTGTTCTTTAATCTTGATCAGGAAAGACCACCTGCAAGGCTAAGCTGATAGTCTCATTCTTCCTGTCCATTCATTCCTGGGTCGCTGAGCTCAGTCTGCCAACATGGGTATCAATTAGTGCAAAAAACATCATCAGAATTTCAATTAAGCTGTGCTAGAGTCCCTGCATTTAAAACACTGTTGTCAAAATTGTGTGAATTGAGACAAAAAAAGCTGTGGTCTGTAATTAAACCTGTCCTTTTTTAGCCTGAGATCAAGTATCATTCTGTAAAAACATAGAAGAAAAAATTAAATGACTTTCAAAACACTGGGGAAAAAACAGGACAGTCAAAGATGTTGTTATTCCTCTGACTCAAACACATCTTTTATTTTTAAATGACATTTCACAGGCCATTAGTTCATAATGTGAACTACTGCCTTTGGACATTAAGAGCAATAAAAAATCCTTCTGCTCAGAAACTCATGTTCAGGTTACTTTTCTTCTTCAAAAGATTTGTAATTTGTGGACTTTGGGTGCATTTGTCACAGAGATACCCTTGCAGTGATTTGCTCTGGCTTGCTTTGAAACAGAAAATTACAATAAAATTACATAAAATTACATGGAAATATTTATACTAAATATGGGTAAATCTAAAAATTTTCCTACCTAGCTGAACCTGAATGTGATTTCTGAACCTAGAAATGAGTTGGATGTCCCGCTTTATTTAGCTGCAGAACATGCTGAGGTCTGCCCATTCCTCATATTATGAAAGGTCAGACCCACCACACAGTCTCTTTCCAGAGCATTTACATTCACACAACAAAACAGCTTGTCCAAATGTGTAAATGTGTAGTTTAACAAAGACTAGTTCTGACTCCATTCAGGCCAGAACTCACCCTGAGAGTCACAGTTCTGAGTGATTCAACATTAAAATCTCACATGAGATAGACTAGTGGTAAATGGCTCTAGCAGCTGACTCATTGTTTTCCATGCTGTCACCTCGCAGACAGCCCACACTCCAATATTTAGTTTTGTTCTTACTTATTACTTGACATGTACACCCAAGTTACAAGTGACACAAGTACTGTTCCTCTAAGTAGATTAAGATACAGTTTTTTAAAGGTTAGTTGATGAGTTTTTAAGCACCTAAGTTGTTTTGTGAGAGAACTCGTGTCTTTTTAGTCTGTATCTTAACATAGGCCTTCTTCTTTTTGATGAAATTTTGGGTCTGTGTTGTAGAAGAAAATGTGGGAATTTGTCTTACAATTGGGCATAATTTTTGACATCTTTGCGTCTTTGCTTTTACAAGTTTGCCAAAGCATTGGACTACTGTTGTCATATTATCACAGCATCTCAGCTACTTGTCAGGAAACATCATATCCTGGAAAATAATGAGTCTCAAAATAAAGATGAAAGGAAATTTTCTTCCAAAAAAGACTCTCAGTGGATGCATTCTTTACTTTGGAAAATTTGTGTTTCAGTTGCTTTCCTTGGCATCCCACAAAGGTAAGATGTCACAAATGCCAGATCTGATATTTTGCATTACAGTGTTTCTGCCAGACATCTTGGGGAAATTTTTGGAGGTCACTTTTTGGAGGGACTCAAGTTTCACCCATGTCAGGTTTTCAAGATGGTTTCTTGCTCAAGCTCTAAGCTTGCTGTGCAGGAAAGTTACAGAATCCTCATATCTTACTAAAAAAAGCAACAGATTATAACAATCATTTAGCAAAACCAGCTGCCTGGCTATAGAAGCATACATATATGTCTGTATGTAGTCTGTATATCCTTAAATACCCACTTCTCCAAATTATTTGGAATAAAACTACATGAGAAAAATAACAGTTAAGATGGAAAAACATGTTGACATAGTAAATGAAGTTTATAGAATGTATATTAATAACAGGAAAAATAAACTTGCAACTTATAAAATAAGACTCAGCCTTCTAGACCAACCAAAATCTTAGTAAGCGTTGATAGCTCCACCATTTATGAGCAAACATTTCAATTTGAAGAACCTGAAGGAAATGTTAAGTCTATATTCTCCTAGCATGTTCCACAAGGTTCACCCCCATGACAGATGTCTGGGTTTATCAATAGTTTTTGCTGGTTTGCTATTAAGGCAATGTTACACACTTCTAAGTCAATATTGGAAAGGACACTGAAGCATTTTTGAACAAAACATGACAACGTAACCATGAAAACCGGGCATATATTATTTAGTAGAATATATAAGACCCAGCTTCCTGCATTTTAGGATTTCTGAGTAAATTTCCTGTTTTCTAATGAACTACAGAAGAGCCATAAGAGAGCTGTCAGCTATATACTGTGGTTCAAGAAGGCTGATAATTACATTTACTGTTTCTTAAAGGGCACTGTTTAAGCACCTGGATGCAGAGGGTGAGAACCACAGATGTGAACCATAGCTGTAGGAGATAGCCAATTTGAACTCTGAGGCTAAATAAAGACACTTTTGCATGACCTCTCTACATTTATGGTGCTACTGTGTTCTGTGTCATTAAATGAAGTGAACAAAGAGAATATCCACAAAACTGTCCTTTGCCAACCTTCCAGATTTGCACACGGAAATCTGACCAGGCGTTCAAGCAGCTTTAACCTCTGTCAAGACCTCTTGAGACCTCTAGAATCTTCAGCCAACAGTCTACAAAGGACAGAGATGAGGGGGGCTGGAGAGAGGGGGATTGGGTGCTGTATGGCACTGAAACTTTCAGAGTATATCTTGGCTCTTGCAGATTTCATTTATTTCTCAGTTGCAAATGTTTCTTACCATAAAACCATCTCACCCCTGTAAAGCACATACAACAGCCTGTCATCAAATGGATCCTCCCTAATCCACATCTTGGCCTTATTCCTCAGCTTTGCTGTAGCCAGATTTCACTACTCTGTGGCCAGACACCAAATGGCCAAGGCCCAGATTCAAAAGCCAACAGCAGAAAACCACAGGGGTGCAGGGGATGCCTCTGTTGGCACAGAGTCAGCAAAATGGAAGGATGAATTTCTACCCACCTCCAGGGCCCCAAACCATGAAACAGGTGTCTCTGGGGCAACACGGTGAGTGCAAATTACACTCAGCTCTGGAAGGAACTTTCGCCTTTGAACAACTTCAGATACAGAACCAAAAGGGAGCTAGCACAAAATCTTTCAGTATAATCTGAGATCAAAATACAAAACTCTTAACAGCATGGGGTAGCACATGCATTTGAGAAACCCCCTATCAAGCTTCAGTTCAGTAAACTGAGGAATGGCTTACAGTGATATAGCTGTATGGAAGCCCTTTTTTCCTCTTTGACAGGTATGGTGCTGCTAATATTCTGCATGCTAATAGCTGACAGCCGGCTTCATACTGCTTAATGAAACAGGCAGGACCCAGGCTCCTAGGACCTGTCACCGCCACACTATGCCACATAATCTATAGCTGGCAGGAAGAATCTGGCAGCTATGTTCCACCATTGATCATTTTATCTTTACCCAATCTTAGAGGTACAGTTTATGTAGTGAAAACTTTTTAATTCTGTACAACAGGAGCAAAATCTTCATCTTCACCATGAGGAAAGCTTATAGGTCAATGCGAGTGCTAAGGATTTACAGACATAAAAGATATTTCGCACATTCATAATGTAGAAAGGTCTGATTACTGCTACAGAAATAGCAGCAGGAGGCACAAGCTGTCACATATCCCCAGCATTCTCATGACTGGGTTAGAAACGCCAAGGTTACAGCTAGAACCAACACTTGAAATAAAGCTCAAGCAAACAGCAAGACCAGTGTGAATGGGGCTTGAAGCTACGAGCAAAAACCTGTTATCTTTCAGTTTGGTGGCCACCCAGTCAGGAAAACATAGCTTTGGTTGTCCTTGATAACTAAATGGACTCAATTATAAGTTGCTGGTCTGAATGGGAACCATCTGTAAGACTCTGAGTATTTTACCATCTCCTGAGACAAAAGAGTCACCTGAGAGAATATAGGGCACTTCACCAAATATGGTGTCTGGATGTCATATAATGTTTGCAACAATGTAATTAGAGATTTCTGTATAAGTTATAGTCATATCAAGCATTTGCAAGCTACCCCCTCAAACACCTGAATCAGACAAACAATGTTAGTAGGTCTTTTGTATGCTTCTTTGTTAGCTGCAGGTGGAACTGATAGGAGTTCCAACCCAAGATTGCATGGCACCTTTGTTTTCATTGACTTATAATGGGGTCCACTTTCAGTGTGTGGGCTGGCAGCTTCCTAATTGGCATCTACTTCAGCCTGACAATCTGGGATTCACCGGCACATTTCAATTGAAAAGAATAATTTATTTCTGACTAGGGAAAGAGATACGGTTTCGTCCTTGTGGAACAAAACTTTCTTTTGATACCCACGGTTTCCCATATGCCGACACAGGGACTTGGCAATCAAGTGGTGACATTGAGCATTTAGCTTCACGAAAGTCACACGAGGAATTTCCTTCAACTGTGATTACTGGTGGATAAAGCCTTAGTGCCTGTCATTAGGGCTCTCACCTGACATGAAGCACCTACAAGAGATAGGGCATGCCTGACCTAGTTGTCCTAGCTCCAGTAACAGCCAGTGAGGAAGGGTGGCCAATTCTCAAGGGTAATTCATCCCAGTCTAAGTCAGGTTTCGAGTGCAGGGGGGATGAATTCTTTGGCAGGTTCCTTTGTCTCACATGGACTGACTGAGTAACCAACATTTAACTTCTAGGAAATTAAAAAGACAGACAGTTTCTCATATCCTAAATAGTAACAGAGGCACATGCCACAATCATTCACTCAGGTCCTGTGCAGATGAATTTTTTTTCTACAGAAGCCACCGATATAGAGAAATGGATGAGATGAACTAACCTGCTGACATGACATTCAATTCAGAGGCTCTTCCCACCAAACTGAAGAGCTCAGAGGTACTGGATGCCATCAGCAAGGTCTCTCTGCGACAACTGTTCATAGGTTTTCAGGCAGACATCAAAGAGCTAAGAGGTTGCTATAAAAATCAATAGAATTTTATTTTTAACTTTTTTATGTCTCATGACTCAGTTTTCTATCGTAAGCCTTCTAGGATCCCATTTTCCAGCTTCTTCTGTACAACCATGAAGGGAGAATTCTTTTTCCTACTTAGAAGCTGGGATTTTGATGATTTCACATTGCTGCTATATCTTAAAGTTTAAAAGTGCATATACAGTTTCTCTGAGAAAACTATGAATTGGTCAGTTTAATTTAATTCCTCATTATAAACAAATAACTGTTATTGTTCTCATTTTTTTAAAAATACCTCTATTTAGAACTTGCCTTTGTTTATAGCTTCCTCATAAAAACTTGAAAACCAAACCTTCCCTTACTGACTTCCCCCTCATCTAATGCTAGGGTAAGCACACTTTGTTTCAACCATTCTTTGGTATTTGGTCACTCTCATCACTGTTTTCCCTTGACTAAAATGATCAGTAGGACAGTATAAATTACCTGGTAACTAGTTAAAAGAAAAAAGAGTTTGGATTCTGCAAACCTTTAGTGGTATCTTTCAAAACCATCCACATTCTTTTTAACAAGAATGTCCCCATTCTCCTTCACAACACTGATGTCACTCAGATCTGACACACTCAGGACTCCATGGAAAATACTGATAGTGACTTCAGTGCTTCGTACGAATCATTAGTATTTTCGCTTTTGTCTTAATATATTTGCAATCACTCCAAATGCCTTACACAAGTGAACTCCAACCACTGTAGTATGATCAACATCTCCTGTAAATATAACCTACCTGAAGAAATTAAATATTCAAAGCATGAAGCTTGTAAGCTCCATAATTACAGATTGGAAATCTGTGTGTTCTATTTACAAGAATTCCTTCTGATGAGCTTTAAAGTCTTCTCCCACAATGAATGTGGAGACTGAATTCATAAAGTAACAGCAATGGTAACTTTGCTAAAGTATCTGGTGTTATTGAATATGGTGTTATTGAAATAAAAAAAAATCAAGAAAACCCTATTACTGAACTTAGTAACTGCAGCAATACCTGGAGAAGGCAAAGATTCTCAAAATCTCAACATTGGGTCATCTCAGAGGCTACAAAGAATGAGTGTAGAGGATAAATTTAAATCTAGTATCAAAATAAAAACAAAGGAAAACCAAAATGGAAATCATTGTAACAAATGTGAAAGAAACTGTTGTTTGTAAAAATAACAACAACAAAAAAACCCCTTTCTACATAAAAATCAATGTGTGGATAGATCAGAAAACCTTACAAAAAGGGTTTTTTTACAATTATGAATGATTGCTCAAGGGAATTTTTATATGTCAGTTTTATACTTCCTCTTGTTAAATGAAGTGAAACCACTGAGACCTCAGGCAGCTAACTGCATCACCAGGCAAGGATGGAGCTAGTAATTTCCTTTTTTATCTGGACAGTAAAAAAATATTGCTGTACCACCATAACTTATAGCTTAAGACAAGGCAAAAGTTTATGACTTCTGGATTTCTAAGTGGGTCGTGGGAGAAAAGAAAAAAGTCCAAGTTATCAGAATCTTTTTTTTTTTTTTTTTTAGCATAATGACTTGGAGATGAAGATTAAATTAATGGATTAATGCATATTTCCCCGTCTATCTCTCATTCTCTATATTGATTTTAGAGTCCCATGGAAGGCAATCTGAATTAGTTACTGCCTAAAAAGAAGAGTTCATCTGGGGTGACTCTTAGCATTTCAAAAGCAAACTGTTCAAATTTGATAATAAATGAATAGGACAACATTTTTTTTTTTTTTCCTAAGCCTACACTACAGAAAAAGCAATGTAACCCTCCTCGTCCTGATTTCACTAAGGACTGGAAGTCTGATGAATAGGAGCAATCATCCAAAAGCACCACTGTCAGTCTAACTTTGCAATTTTGGTTGAAGATCTTTCCTGTAGGCTACAACAACACTGAGACTGGATTAAAGAATTTGTCTTAGCTTCTTTTGTATTTTTGCATAGAGTGCTATCATCATGGTATCTCTGCACTGCAAATACAACTTCCTCCTAGAGACAGCGGTCACTCCAGTCAAAATTTGCCCCTGTGGAGCTGAAGGAACCTGCAATAATTTCTAAATAATCACAGATAATGCATCTTACTATGAAAGAAGTACTTTCTCTTTGGCATTGTCTAGTATCTGTAAATCTTCAGATGTTTATTCATCAGGGCACTGATTAGAAACCCAGTCTTCCCAGGCAACAGACGTCGTCATTAAGCTATAGAGTCTGAATATTTGCTATGAATATTTTAAGTATTTTATATTAAGTAGATTAGCTTCACTGAGAGGGGATGAGGGATTCATCTTAGAGCATGCTATTGTGTGATAGCTGGTGAATTCTTGATGTGGTAGAAGACTTTCTGTTGTAAGGGTAAGATGTGGCTTCAAATCTGTGTTCCAAAGCAAGCAGGAGAAGAAAATGAGACTGTGTAGTGTGCATGAGTGATCCATGCACTGGGATGTTGAGCATTTGAGATGAGTCATTGGGTTCTGTTTGTGACCAGGCTGGTAAAGACATCCTGAAATATTTTATTGTATCAGGACTTGCCAAGAAAATCAGAAAAACACACTCGTGGTTTGTGAATCTTGCTGTGGTTTAGGCACTGAGCAGCATGGTGTTTTCAAGTGCCTTGCTTGAAAGGGATCATGCCAAGCAACAGAAATGAAGATCACTAGGAATTGCCTAGCTGAAGTCTTATGCCAAGGCTTCTGGGGCACCGACAGGATTAGGCAATAGCTGAGCCTCAGTTTGAAGTTAAGTACTTACATGTGTATTAAATAAGAACTTCTGTGAATAAACACTTCCAGGATCAAATCTCATCTCTCTAGTCCAAATGATGGATCACACAGCAAAGACTGAAATACCCAGACACCTTGGAATCAAATATTTGCTCTTGAGTTAATGAGTTCAAAAGGAACAAAAGGACACTTGGACAGTAGTCAAGGTCATGTTGTACAGCAGTTGCACATGACTTTTCTGACTGAATGAGCCATTTCTTTCTCTTCAAATATCAGCAGGTGTACTGTAGGTAGACCTAATCACACATACAGTAGGCCCAGTGCTTTCTGGAACTTATGCATGGACCTTCCATGCACCGTATTGTGTATCTTCAAGAGCTGACTCAAGCACAACTACAGGCAGGAGTGGGTCCCCACTACTAAATTAATACATGGAGCCTGTGGCCCTTTTCTTGGAGCCCTACTGCTATCATGTGGCCAGAAAAGACGGCAGCTGGGATCATGCAGCTGCCACCATCACTAGAATAATTAATTTAGCCTGGAGCAAGCTCCTGTGCATCTCCAAGGTGCCCTGGGAAAGAGAGCAACCAGGATTAGCTGACAGACTATCAGTTGAACACTTGAGAGATGAAATATCAAATTGATTTAATTCATATGTTGTATTTATTTCACAAAGTCCTTGAAAAAAATGAGTCATTTGGGTCAATGCATGTAAAAGCTTCAAAGGAATCAGGATATTTTTGTCTTACTTACTAACAGGCATCCCACTGCTATAAACATATGAGACTTTACAGGTGATGTCTACCCTGATAAATAAAACAGACTAGGGAACCCTAAAGGCAAATGTTGTAGTGGCTCATGGCCATCTGGCTAAACTCTCTTTCTTCCTCCCCAAAACAATGTGGTCTAATCCAACCTGTCTACTGAGAGCAGTCCCTAACTTGTGTTATTCTCCAAAACATGCCGGGCTTTGTCTTGGGAAATGCTGTTTGGCACAAACCTGATTTGTGCAAAGGACATGGGATAATAACCAAACACTGTGGACACTTGTTGTGTGGCACTCAAGCCCCTGCCCTGGTTCTGTTCCTTCTACCAGGGCAGGCATAGGCACAGAATCCTCTCAGCCTCAGTGAACTACTTCAGCCCTTGCAACAAGGTCTGCGAAAGCACGATTACATCCAATTTAGAGCCTGGAGTTCTGTATTAATAAATCATGATTCTCCAAGAGCTTTGAAGAGCAGAATCCAACATGCACAGCTTATAAGAATGTTTTTAACAAAACATTTCTCAATTGACAGATATTTTTCCTTACTGCTGATCTGACCTACTGTCTTGGTTTTGGCTGGGGTAGAGTTCATTTTCTTCCTAGTAGATGGTATAGTACTGTGTTTTAGATTTATTTAGTATGAAAATAATGTTGATAATACACCAGTATTTTAGCTGTTGCTAAGTAGTCAAGGACTGTTCAGCTTCTCACACTGTGCCAGATGCACGAGAAGCTGGGAGGAGACACAGCTGGGACAGCTGACCCAAATTGACCAAAAGGATATTCCATATCATATGATGACATGCTCAGCATATAAAGCTGGGGGGAAGAAAGAAAAAAAAAAAATATGGAGGGATGTTTGGAGTTGTGGTATTTGTCTTCCCCAGTAACCATTACACGTGATAGAGCCCAGCTTTCCTGGACATGGCTGAACACCCCATTGCCGATGGGAAGTGGTGAATGAATTCCTTGGTTTGCTTTGTTTTTGTGCGGCTTTTGCTTTACTTATTTAACTGTCTTCATCTCAACACATGAGTTTTCTCACTGTTACTGCTCCAGTTCTCTCTCCCATCCCACTGGGGGTGAGTGAGCAGCTGCATGGGGCTTGGTTACCGGCTGGGGTTAAACCACAGTGCCTACTATGGTTGTGGAAGGGTTTCCCATAACCTGTTCTTTTGTAAGAATGTGTCCAAGGCTCCAGCATTTCTGTCCTCTTTACCAGAACGATTTTAAAATACCATTTTAACAGACAATTATGACTCTTCTAGCTTGAAGGTCAGCTGAGTGTCACACATGAAAATCAAAGCATTTTTTAAGGCTTCTAAGTATAGCCAAATATCTTAACATTAAAGATTTTGGCATGGGTGGCTTTTAAAAATAGCTCTTAGAATCTGTCAAGACTTCTATCCGTTCACGTCTGAATATTGACCAAGAGTTCAACAACACCTCAGGAAAAGCAATAACAACCGTAAAATGGTATGCCCATTTTAATGTTGTAAACTGTGAAATACTCCAGACCTGCTCAAAATCTGTGTGTTTTCTTTTGTCTGATCCATGCAAATAATCACACTATTGGTAATGAAGCTCATGGACAGTAGGTGACAGAATGACAAAACCTGTCTCTTCACTCGTAGAGAATTTGTTCCAGATGTTGCAAGTGCAAACATTGGACTTCAGCCAGCATGCCAGGCTGCACACATGTTCACGCTAGATTCTTGCTGGCAAAAGAAAATAGGGAAAGAATGTAGACTCAGGACCTTCTCAATATTGCCTTGGGTGTTCAATTCATCCTCATTACTTCCTTCAGAAAAAATCATTTTGGGGTATGTTTTGAATTTCATATTTCCTCATTTTCAGCTTATGTCAGTTTATTAAAATTCTTTGTCGAGTTCCAGCCATCGTGTCGGAATTATGGAAACTAGTTAATGGGATATATTTAATAGAAGCCTATTCCTTTAGTAAGATGAGCTACAGCTGTAAGATTTGGGCATAAAATTTACTGGCAATGTATCTGCATATCATACAGAACTGACATTTTTTAGCATGGCTTTCTGTTAAATTCCAAGAAATGTACCTGCCACTTAGAAGTCTTCCTGCCATGAAAGACATAAACCCCAATATCACTATCATATATTTGGCCTTGTCTTCACTCACTGAGTGCATCTGCAGAACTCACATTAACATTAATGGGAATTCCATGTATGCATCAATTGAAGAAAATAGTCCCTAGGAGATCTTATCATTATCTTTCTAGGCAGGTAGGAATGGCATCAATCACGCATCCAAAACAGTTGCACAATGTTCATTATTAAAGCATCAGAGAAATAAAGAAATAAAATTAAAATCACAGACATTTCCGAACAGTTTCTTCTTAGAATAGTAAGAAGGATCAAATAGAAAAACTTTGAGAATCCTGTGAGGACAACATGACTTACTTGCATATTTTCTTGTAATTATAAAAGATCTAAAACCTAAGCTTACCCTTTCTCTTTCTAGAGAGAGCAGCAATGTGATAATAAAGACTCATCCCATTACGTAAGCAAGTCACAGATAAGGTGCACTCAATTTATCATAAACATCCAGCAGATGAAGGGAGAAGCAGGGATTTTACATTGGAACTGATTGACCTCTGTGGTTTTTCTTTTTTCTCCTTGATTTTTTTTTTTTTAACAGAGGAAGTTTTCTTCCCATAATTTTAATATTTCAGCAGAAATGTTAAGGTACTGAGAATTAAAAAGGATTGTGAAAAACAGTACTTGCAGGCAGCCTCATGAGAGTGGTATATACTGATCAGGAGTTTTGTTCACAACTCACCAGTTCTGCCCTACTATGGGCAGGAACAAGCAAGATAAGGGAGACAGCAGTAGGTTGCACCAGTGCCTCAGTCCTTTCTTCCTCTCTCCCTAGGAAATCACAGCAGAAGAAAAGCAACCAAAAATCTTTCCTCTGACAAGTGCTAAGCTGATAATTCTGGGTATGTCCAAACTGTGACACAGAAGCAGCATTAACCAAGCTACTTCCAGAACCAGAAATACCCCAGGAACACCCACGTAACACCACACTCAAAGCAATTAGCATTTGGAAGCCTACACTTCTTTCAGGACACAACCATGGAATCCCACATCGTATGACATGGATGTATCAACAGCAAGCAGCAAAGCGGCAGCAGGAGAAAAGGAAAGACTTTCATCAGAGGACAATCAGAACACCAAAATCTACTGTTGAGGTAGGCATCTTGTCAATCTTCCCAGCCCTCTCTCTCCAAAATTACATTGTTCTACTACTTTCTCTGTTAAAAGAAGTTCTAGGAGTAAGCATTCTTCATCCTGGTGTATGAAAAGCTAAACATGATGCAGCAATGTACACTTGCAGCAAAGAAAGCCAACTGTATCCTGGAGTGCATCAATAGGAGCATGACCAGAAGGTTGAGGGAGGTGATTCTCCTGCTCTGCTCTGCTCTGGTGAGTCCCTACCTGGAGTACTGCGTCCAGCTCAGGGGCCCCTGGTACAAGAAAGACATGGACCTGTGAAAGTCAGTCCAGAGGAAGACCACAAAAATGATCAAAGGGTTGCAATATCTTTCCCATGAGGAGTTGATGTTGTTTAGTTTGGAGAAGAGAAGGCTCCAGGGACACTTTACTGTAGCCTTTCAATATATAGAGGTTTTATAAGAAATATGGAGAGAGACTTTTTACCAAGGCCTGTAGTGACAGGACAAGATGCAATGGTTTTTAACTGAAAGAAGGTACGTTTGCATTGGACAGAAGGAAGATATTTTTTTTTAATGATAAGCATGGTGAGACACTGGAACAAGTTGCCTAGATAAGTTGTGGATGCCTCATTGTTGCATGTGTTCGCGTTCAGGTTAGACAGGACTTCATACAACCTGATGTAGTGAAAGATGTCCCGGTTCATGGCAGGGGGTGTGGATGAGATGATCCTGAGAGGTCCCTTTCTGTGATTCTATGACAAAGAACTCCCTTCCCTGTCTTGTGTTGCCATTTTGTCTGAAAGCAATGGTGAAAATGAGGTTGCTTTTGAGTTAAAAATCAGGCTTTTCTATATCTTAAGTCAACGGACATGGTGACACAGGCATGGTGTTAGACCTGTTCTCAGACTGACTCCCTTTCTTCCTTCACCTCCAGAGAGCCAAAACAGCAACAATGAAGAAATTATATGGGCAGGCACCAGAGTAACCCTCTAGTTAACAGCTTACAAGCATTGTGTTGACCTCAGGCCATAAAAGACTGAAGCCTCCTAAAAGCTTCACTCCAAAACTTCAGCCCATGCTGAGGGGCTGCTGCTTTTAGCTCTTGAGATGTCCAACTGATGTCAGACAAATTTGTGTTGGTCACATAAGGGAGCAGCTGCATGGACATCACAAGCATAGGACAGTTCAGAGGATTAATATTAATACCCTCTGTATTAATATTCAAGACAGTCAAGTCTCACGGTTTAAGCATCTAATTTTGAGAGTTTCTCCTTAAAAATGGACATATTTGTAGTTAAAATAGAGAAATTACGATATCCAGTACCTCCAGAATAGCTGTAGGCTTTTAATTTAGGAAATGCAACATTTCCGGTATTAATTCCATCTAGCAAGCTGTCATTCCAGCAAGTCATACTTGGATTGACAGAGGAGGAATGAGAGAGTTACAAATTCTTTGGGATGCTTCATTTCTGTGTTTATACACCTCCTAGCACATTACTGGATCTCCAGTGCTACCACACTAAAAATAATAAATTACATTAACAGCAGGACTCATATATTTGTATTCGCTCATGTGCTTATCACAAACCCATTTAAAGATGTTTTCAACTCTGAATACCGTAGAAATTATGTCAACTAAAAAGTCTTCTTAAAAGCATGTGACAGTTTTAAATACTGGAATTTTAGTGGGATAAACACAGAATAAATACAGACCCCAGTACACTGACTCAGTAAGGTTCATTTGAAAAGTAGTACAATGATGTCTTTTCAAGTCACTCAGACTTTGGAGGACAAGATGTTAGCTTTTGTCCAGAAGTCTTCCTTGTGTTATTGCACGTCACAATTATTTACATTACGGCAGTATCAAGAGGGAGAAGACTGTATTTATAGCGCCTTTGTGGGTTCTGAGCATTCTTGTGAACTAAATCTAATTTACATTTCTAACATAGGTGATCAGAAGTTATCTAGGACATAACAGTGCATTTGAGCAATTTCTGTGTTTGAAGAAAACAAGCTTTACCATACTGATAGAAAAGTACACAAGTGTCAAAATGGAGGTACATGAAAAACTTTCTGAGGGATCAAACTGATTGAGCATGTTAGTCAAGAAAGATGAAATCAAATTGCTAAAGTTTTGCCATGGACATCCACATAGCCGTGATATTGTCTCTGGTGCCACATGATTACATATCCTTTCCTAGTAGAATAGATATGTAAATAAATGGTGAACTATGGGGAGCCAAGGAAAAAAAGAGTCTAGCAAAGATACCAAGCAAATGTAGCTTTTTATTCTGTACAAAGAAAAAATATGTTATGGGAATATGTTCTGATGTATTTGTTATTTGTCATTACTCATTGCACACTCAGGCCACTGCTTTTTACTCAATAGATCAATCTTGTACAGGCTAAAAAAATTCTGCTGTTTCTAGTCAGGTGATGCTGATTAGCTGCAGTTAGTCCAACCAGGGTACTCTCTCTGTTTTCCAGCTCGATCAGACAGAAACCCCCGCAGCAAGAACATTGCCATATGCATGCTCTGAAACTGGTTTCTGAAAAAAAAGTTGTTTCTGCAAGGAAAAACGTTCATTTATTAATTCTAAGTTTGCTTTCTGTGGAAATTCAGACCACGGAAACTCATAGTAATGGATATCTGAAACAAGAGGGAAATCTGAGCTAAAAATCCTTCCAGCACTTGTTCTTTAGTGTATTTCCCCAGCTATTGTCCAAAGATGCTGGAAATAACAGAAATATGAGCAAATATAGCTGTCTGTGTTCCCCTGGTTTACATGTCACCACAAAATCTGCAGACTGATAAACCAAGTAACTTCATCAGGAGAATATTTTCCTGATCCCTTCTGTGCAAGGGCAGAGGGCTGAAGTTGGGAACTGTGGTGCCAGGAGGTTTGGGGAAGGTCCCTGAGCATCATAGGGGGACTGCTACAGCAAACCACGATCGAAGCAAGGGCTCAGAGAAGGAAGTAAGGGAAGGTGGGCGGCAAGGGAGAGGACTAAGGATGCAGAACAACTCCTTTACTGACAAGTTAAGGGGCGATACAGCAACCAGAAAAGCTGAGGCAGTTCTGTGGCTGCTGTTCTACTCCCTAAGGAGACAAGTCTGGGATGTGAGCATCCTGGGAGCATAGCTACAGGTGTATGCCAGTGAAAAGAAGTGACCTTACCATGGAAAAGTGGCTTTAGGGGAGACTGGCACAATCTGCTTGTGCACAAAGGAGCTTTAATCACTATTTAGCTGGAGGTCCACGATGAATTTAGATCCCCAGCCTTCGAGCCAGAGACCCACAGAATGCAATGGGAGGAGGAAGGATAGGCTGGACAGGGTGGCCTTTGCACAGGTGCATATTTAAGAGTTCAGAAACAACTAAATACAAAAAGTGATGTTAAAAAGGCTACTTTTGTATAATTTAACTCAAAAGTCACATTCCTTCTCTCACTGACTTAACTTCTTTTTCTGCATTCTATAACTCCTAAAAAGGAATTTGGAGGAGGAAGCTAATTCAAGCTCAGTTCTTGTGTAACAGAAGTTTCAGCAATCTGATTCAAGGGGGCTCCACTTGCAGCACCATGTGTTTAAAGTGTCAGACCAATAAATTTAGAAGATGATTTTTAATACCTACCACTGTTTTGCTGTTGGTACTTCATAGAGAGATGTAATAGAACAACTACTCAGAAGCTAACTTCATCATCCAGTTAGATAACCAGTTCAAACCTCTAACCTGTGTTTTGGGGAGGAAGTCATATCTTTTAATCTGGAGCTTTAAACAAAATGTTATTTAAGATGATTAACTGACAATTTAATGGATTGATCCAAAGATTGTTTTAATTTGCAAATAATCTCCTAAATGTCAGAAAATCTCTAAAGCAACATGCAAACTACTCTGAGTCCAAAAATAATGAGCTATTGATTCTTTTGTTATGAAATCCCTCTATTGGTTAGCACTATACCTTTGTACCACAATGTATTACATGAGCAAATTGCAGTACCTGATGCTGACAATGGAGAAACAACTGCAAACTTTTTCTCATTAAAATCCAGGCTGGGAAAAATGTCAAAACTAACTATTTTTTTTCCCCTCCCCAAAATAAATAAACAAATAAATAAATGTCATTCCTTCATATACAGTATTTCTGAACCTATATCAATTCTATATATAAAACCTGATAAAATATGTGTCCTGAAATTCTACTGAATCTAAACCATCTGTGTATGTAGACTAGAAATCCATATTTATCTATACATAGGTATATGCCTCTAGAGAGTTAGACAAATGCCTAAATCCATTTTAGAGGCTGAAACTGTCAAAACCAGGTAGCACGTAAATGAGTTGGACAACCAAAACCGAAATTGCCCAGTTGACAAAGTCACTGAGAACTGAAAACTCTCGTTCAATTTGAAGTCTAAATAGACTGTGCCTCTGAAAATCAGGAAGAATGACTTGAACATATGAGATTCGTTCAGTCCAGCCATCAACAGAGCACCAAAACCTCTCAGCTCATGATCTCTAGTCTCTTCTTAGACCACCCTCCAATCGATGATTACGATAGCTTAAGTACAAAATTAAACAAAATGGAAACCTGAGCTTAGAGTACTGTACAGAACCTAAAATTTAAGCTAGAATCACACAATTCAAGCATTATGACACTTGCCACTGAAAATCAAAGCTTTGTGCAAAAAACTTCTTCAAGACCTTTCTTCAAACATAACTAGTGGCTACCTGAAGCAGTGACAAGGAAAAATAAAGAACACACAACATCAGTCCCTGAAAGCAGCTAAGTTGGGGTCCAAGTCTGAGGTCAAAACGGGGCATAAAATATTGTATCCCTGTACTCTGATCTTTATCAGGATAGCATCTCAATGTTTATTCTAACAACCAAAACAAAAAGACCTTGTCTCATCAGAGGCTGTGGTACCCACTGCTGCTGTAGGTAAAGCACACTCAGGTTGGAGATAATGGCACCCAGAAACTCTCCCCTCAGCCCAGCCCTTCCTGTGGCCCAAAATTCCATCCTCTTCGGTCTAGTCTGCTGCAGAGACTAGATATTCTTTTTCCCCATCTCAGTTCCCAGTAAGACAGTGGTATTCAACCATCCCCGGGGTGCCACCACAGCTCCCATCAAACACCTGCACTTCTCCAATATGTTGTTTTGGTAACGAAAGAGGTTGAGAGCAGAGGAAGAACAAACAGCGCTGGTACCACATGAAACAGAGTCTGTATGGAGATCTAGGGTTTTTGCCAGTGGCTGGAGAGGTTGCCTGGGATTTTTCCTGCTCTGGTAGAGGCTGAGCTGTCTCATTCTCTGAAGTATGGTGGCTCTAGCCCTGAGCAACAGTGTGGTTTGTGAAGGACTGAGTCTTGTACGTTAAGTATTCCTACTGATGTTGTCAGGCATAAGTTAAGTAGAACAGTGATTGGCCCTGGATTCACAGATGATGTTTTCCTTTTGAAAATAAAAGTAATGCAAAATTTAAGAATTCTATCTTTTGAATACACCTAACAGAATATAAAAATGCTTGATCAAAATTTGTTGAGATGCTAAGAGGGACCAGAATATATTTCCTGAATACAGTTTACAAAGTGCTCCATGTTGCCTTTCGATTAATTGCTTTATTTTTTTTATGTTTTTATGAGTTTTACTTTCATTGTGGAATTATCTTATAAACCATCTTTCTTCACTAAACAAGTAAAGGTTAATTATTATAAATGCAATGTGAAATCCCTTGTACTCATCCATTGTTTATAGTTCTTGCAAAACAGTATAAAGACTTTATACATAAAGACAAATTTTTAAAACTGCTTCAGGCTCCAAATAAAAAATTATTCCCGTTTGTGTTGATTATCAAGGGACATTTGGAGAATCCCCAGTGATCACAGGACATTTCCATATAGCCTGTCACGTTAAGGTGAAAAATTCGCAAGGACGGTCTCACCATCTGTCATCAGCTCGCTTCGGTGACACAGAGGACTGCTCTGAAACGGCCAATAGACCTCATGCATAACAAAGCCCTTGCACTTCTGCATTGTTTATGTTTTGACCTGGGCAGATAATCCTTCAGAAAAGGGGGCTGTGTTTTGCTCCTTTTTTTTGTTTTCTTTCTTACATGGTGACCATTTCAATGTTGTCTTTTAAAGAGAAATCATCCATCCATCCAGAAAATAAATTTAAAGAACTGTCTCTGTGTTACTATTCTGCCTAAACAGCTACATTGTAGACTGAAGACATTTTATTAACAGCACGATGTTTTATGAAAGGTAGTGAAAACCTGCCTTTCTAAAGTAAGGGGCTTTTGTGAGTGACGCAGTCACTTCATTTAAACTGTAAATCTAAGTGGTTGGGAATGCTTAATACACTGTCAAGCTTTGTTGCTAACAGTCTTTCATTAAATAGATAATTTAAAAGCAGACAACAATCTAGAAAAGAGAAAAATAACACCTTTCTGTGGCTTGACAAAACAATGTTAGCCTGTTTGTATAGTCATTCATATAACAAGGACCGTTGCTCATAGCAGAAGTCAAAGATAAACTGTTCTTACCATGATGTCAAGCACCACTTAAGACTTGCAAATACTGTTTCCTCATACAATTGGTTCCTCTCCAGCCTATCAGGTGTATAGCTGACACACTTACAGCATTGGTTAAAGAAATTAATTACAGCATTGGTTAAAGAAATTAAGAAATAAAGTCTTGAGAAATGTTTTTATCCTGTCAGTTACCTACCTCAATGACTGAAAAATAAAAGACTAATAGAAAATTCATCCCAGACCTCTGTCTGCCTGGAAGTCCAACAGCTAACAAAATTGTCAGAAATAACCATTTCTAGAAACAAGTGAATGGATGAAGAGAAGACTGCATGAATATATGATGGTGACATTCCCTCTGTCAGTGTAACAGGATCCTATCAGGATCCTCTACGTTTTCTCTCATCTTCAACATATACAATATTCACATGTATAGGAGCAAGACTTTATTCAAGGCACAGGAAAGCCTTCAGACAATGCATTGCACATGTCTAGATGTATTCCTCTTATAATTGGGGAATATTTGTTATTTTTCAGTCCATCTTTACATTTCAGTAATAGACCAGACCTTTTAGTTACAAATGAAGTCAGCTCTCTCTCTACAAAGACAGGCTCCACTGATGCTAAAGGGAATTACACTAAATTCTGAAGAATAATAAATCCCTTGAGGTCCACTCCTTCTCTTCCACCTGCATCATGCACAATATATCAGGAATATGAAATCACTTGAGCATGGAAGAGATTTCTCTTAGCTCCCCTCCTTTTCTGTATTCCACTGAGCATGGCTGACCACAATCAAACAGCCATTTATTGTTCTATTACTGCCTTATGTTCTGACGGGATTACCTTTTTTAATCAAATTTCAGTACAGAAAATGGGATGTGTAAGACCATGAGCAAGATAGACTGGGTACAAAACCCTGGTGATCTTTGAATCCCTGAGTTCTTGCTTTTTCCTGAGCTGAGGATCTAAAAACAGCTTTTTGGTAAATATTTGGGGGCTATTCTAGATGGCAGACCTAACAAGTAAAGGATTCTACTCCTCCATACCTTTCTGTGAAAAGAAGAAATAACAGAAAGAATTCAGGAGCCTCTGGGGTTTGTATATATATATATATATATATATAATGTATATAGGTTACTAAAAGCAGCCACCTTATACCATGGCTGGGTTTCAGAATGGGAGAATTAAAAGTTCAGAGCTGTGACTTCAGATTGGATGAATCTCAGTAATAATACTATATGGGTTATGTTCTAGGACATTCAGGTACAATGGTTGGGTCACAGTGAGTTTTAAAAGCTACTAATAAACGAAAGAGGCCAGGGCCTCTGTTCTGGGCCTGAGAGTAAATATTACAGCAGAGCTCACATATAACAAGCTAAAGTCTCCCTGCTCACAACCAGGCAGTGTCCCTGTGCTTCCTTTTAGGGCAGGGTGGACTAAGCAATTGCAAACACTCTTCAGAAATCCCTCCTGTTCCTACAGCAAAATCCTGACGAGTTTGCCCAGGCTTTTCAGCAATCCCAGCTTCTTCCCACAGCTCTCTCTTTCCACCTGGGACAGGGTTCTGGCCAGGTCTGCTTCAGTCCCTGAGCCATGGGCAGGAGAGGACCCAGAAGTTTCCCCTGTCCTGACAGCTTGTCTATTTTCACCAATGGGGACCAATTCATTTGTTCTTGTTACTTCTTTTGTGCCAAGGATCTTCTGCGATTTTAACCTAACCGTTCTTAATAACCAGGAAGAAGTAGTGTCTTTTTTCTTGGCCACTCTATAGCAATGCACTCAGTGTCCTACTGGACTGAGCCACTTTGTGTTAACGATCTTTTAGAAGCAGCATTGTTATAGCAATGATGGTCCAAATACACATGTAAGCAAGGGCTATGTAGTTAATAATAACATTAATAGACCAAATGTCACAGTTGGAAGTTCTCCCAGGCACTGGCCATTCATTTCAATCAAAATTACAACCCTGTTTTATATCGACATGGAGCTGTTTCTAGGCAAGGCTAGGAGGTAGGTTATCAAAGTGTGCTAGACCAGGCTAGGAGGTATGTTAGCAGACTTTGCTAGAAAATATATGACAGAGTAAAATAGAATTCAGAAAATCAATCAGAATCCATATGGTCTGTATAGTTGGAGTCCTAGACTCTCAATGCGAGTACTGCTTCCATCTCTCCTTGCATGCAAGGGAAAATTTGAAAGCATTGTCTAGTAATGGCCAGTGTTTGGCTGTATCTGGAAGTGACTGGAACATCCATCCAGAAAGCAAGAGAATCTCCAGCTTTTGAGCTACAAGACAGCTGCAAGGAAAGATAAGGTTTTTAACTGCTCATTGAAGCAGTGATTAAAATGGGGGTGAAACATCCACACCTCTTTGCTACAGTACTACCCAGTAACCTCCATGACGAACACTGGAGCATTCAGGGCTGGTGGGAGCAGGGTTATTCATTATATGGGGTTTGCCAGTGACCCACCTCAGTGACAAAAGCTCAGCAATGTTCATTCGGAGAGAAGCACAGAGAATCTGCCAAAACAAAGCTGTCTAAAACTACTCTTCCGATACTGTGCAGACCCATTGTTCCTTTTCATAAGAACTGGTCACAGATATACACTGGGACCTTTCCTGGGGTTCTTTCAACGACCCTTTGAGGTGTTTGGTATTCTTGGTAACCACTGCTCAGGATGATTCACTGCAGAACACCTCATATCTCTCTTTGGACATCTAGTGTAAAGACCCAAACATCAAAATGATTTAGATAACAGTCCTCCCAGGCTCCAGGGAAGAGAACAGTAGGGACACACTCTGTCTTTCCATCCTTGGGTAGAGCACCTAGCATTCAGAAAACAGATTTTTCAGTCTCATCTCATAGGAAAGGGACCATGTAAAGAAAAAAATATGTGAAATCCATGCACATATCATACAAAGTTCGATCTCCAAACAACAGAAATTTATGATAAAATAGCCAGGTGTAATTTAGTAGACATGTCAACACCTTGCAATGTGCAGAATTTGCTGTGACTGTTGATTTAATAATTTTTTTTTTTCCCAAGGGCTCCATTTGTCCCCAAAAGTTTTTCATTCACATTTTTTAGTGAATATTAAAAATAATTTTCTGAAAGCACAGCTAGTATCTGGCACATGCCCTTTAAGCCCAAAGTAGAGAATGCACTTCAAAACCAAACTTTTATTTGGGGCTAGAGAAAAATAAGAGCAACTTTTAATATATTAAATATGTTTCCTTTAACTGTTGTCTCTCTTGTTCATAGAACTGGTGGCTTGAAGACCATGGCTTGAAGAAGTGTTTTTATTTATGATACCTAGACATAACATTTAAATTTCTTCCAATTTGAACTTTTAGATTAAAATGGGAACTGCTAAAACAGTACCAAAGTCAAGAAATGTGTTTCCATGCTTCTTTAAAAACATGAAAATGCCAGATTCTACAAGCTAAGTTTCCAATAAATGAAATGTTAAATTTAACTTTAGCAGAGTGCTCTGATTAAAAAAAAAAAAAAAAAAAAAAAAAAAAAAATTAATAGGTAATGATGTTCCAATATATCAAGATTCAGATTAGTAAGTGGAAAGAGTGTATCTTTCTAGGGCTACAAGTGCTGGAATGACATATCATGTTAGCACTTGTGACATTTAAGTTGTGATTTCCAAGCTTTAAAAAAATAACAGGATTGATTTGGCTTACTATTTTATTTTAAGTATAGTGCTCACTTTCCCTCTGTCTTGTGCATATGCACACAAACCGTCCTATCAATAAACACTTGGCATTTTTCATTGTCTTGTTAACACACAACTTTCTACAACTTAACAGGCTTTTGCAATTTGCAGTTCATTATAATTTGCAATGCCAATTAATAATTTTTCTGTGGCATTATTTCTGTATGAAAGATTTTTTAAAAAAAGCTGTTTAGCAATTTTTTTTTTTTTTAAAACATTACACCTCTGTCTGGTAAAGAAGAATATACCTTCATTTCATGCGAAAGATCATACAATAACATCTATCCAAAATTTATGGAGATATTAAAGATCTAAAAGTTCTTTATGGACAACTTTTAATAAAAATCCTGAACAAAAGCATCTCGATAATATATTTTTTAACAATACTACTGCTTTTCATGATCAGAAGAACAACAATAGCAGAAAGATATTTTATAAGCATAAAATAAAATCTATAGCCAACAGTGCAGTTAGGAAGGCTGAGGGAAAAAGTCTGAAGAAATATGGAAGATATTTAAGGATTCAAACACATATAGTTGGCAGAAGCTATGAGAAAGCACTGTAAAAGTCATTGCTTTATTTACCAGTCACTTGTCACCACTATTTCATTGCATCACAGACTTTCATGGCAACCCTAGGAATTTTGCGGCTAAAGAGATTTGAGTGTTTATGACAAGCCGCTCTTTCTTAAGTACTCAGCAAGGACTAACAATTTTCTTTTGTGGTTTAAGCAAGGACAGACCTGCCATTTAACCTTTGAATCCGAGCTAAAACCTCTAGTGACATTATGCATGACTTCATGACCAGCAATCCGAGGTGGAAATGTAGTGCTTGGCCCTGCCTCCAAAAGAAGTAAAAGGGAGTTTTGCCCTGGGAATAGGACTGGGCTGTTATTGCTAAATCAGCATTTTGACCACTCTATGAATCCATGAGTCAAACCTGAGAGGGTCACTGATTAAAGACAGACACGCAGGGTTTGCTCTTAGCTCTGTTTGACATGTGGATGACAGCAGTTACAGACACGTAAAGACAGTCTTGGATACATAGATGGACCTCCAAAGGCTCCATTTTGGAAAAGCATATAACTATATAAATATTGTGTTCCCCAAAGATGTGATAACACAGTATACACATGTACAATTAGTCATGTACTCTTCTTCTTTTTTTTTTTTTTTTTTTTTTTCAAGTTAGGAGTGAAAATAAAGACTGCAGGATTTTGGAAATCCCACTCCATCCACTGAATGATAAATTCCACTTATGGTGCATTTGCTGAATACATGAAAATACTTACAATCTGTTGTTCACACTTTCAGTCAATTAAGCTATTTAAATGATTTGTTTAAATTTCATTCCCAAACCTTTCAAATTCTGTTGTCTCATGTTTGTCTAAATAAAGACAGATACTTTATTTGTTAAATATATTTCTTGCCCTCTAAACAAGACAAACGGTAACTTGTTCACATTTCTTTGTGACAAGAGCTGAAATGGAGAATTCTCCCAGGTAAACAGTGAATAAGAAGATTCTAATATTTCAGTATATAACTAAATAACAACTATTTAATTCTCCTTCTTTTAAAAGGACTATTTTTGCTAGATTAGTGTTTGATATTTATTTCTACCCAAGACTATCAACTAAGCGATAACTTCCTGAAATGCTCCGTAAAATTAGCTACTATTTCTAACTTTCATATCATACTCCATTACCAAAAGAGATGGTGATTTGTTATTATTTCTGATTGCCTTTTGAAACATTTCCTGAAATTAAGTAGCATTTTTCTTTTCCTGCACTGTCATACAGAATGCTGGCTCTGCTGGTTTTGCACCAATTGGTTTAATTTTCTTCATAGTAGTTAGAATCCTTTATTCTTAGTAGCTAGATCAATCTTTTGTTTTGGATTGTATGAGAATGTGATAACATAGTGGGTTACCCATGCTTTTCCCTAGGACAAAGTTAATATCTTTTTTCCAGTAGCTAAGTTGTGGTTTGGACTTGGTTTGAAAAGATGTGAGAACTCACTGATGCTTTGTTAGTTGTCAGGGAGATAAGTACTTTTTCAGCTCTCTAGTTGCAGGTGCACATAGCAGCTGGGAGGAAGCAGAGACAGGACAGTACCTAGATTGACATCCAGGCTGGTCAATGAGATATTTCCTATCATCAGCATCATGCTCCATATGTAGCTGGAGCTGGCTTTCTAGCTCATTTGTTCAGCTTTTTGCGTTTTTGCTGTTTGGCCCTTTTGCTCTACTTTTAGGATAAGCCATTTGGGACCAGGGCTCTCTTTTCTTCAGGACTGGTTGTTCAGTGCGGTTGTGTTCAAGCAGGAACTTCTTCCAGGATCTCCACTCTTCCAGGATCAGCTGTACGGGAGCAGTGTTTGTGAGCAATTCCTTTGTGTATCACTTATTTTACAGACAGACAGACAGACAGACAGATAGATAGATAGATAGACAGACAGACAGACAGTAGTAATAGTAGTAGTAGTAGTAGATTATGATGATGATGACTATTATTTTTATTTTTTTTTTCTGCCTAATTTAACAGTTCCTATCCCACAAGTTTCTCCCTTCCCCTTCAATTGTCTCCCTCATCCCACTCGTGGGGAGAGTGAGCACGCAGCTGTCTAGTGCTTGGTTGCCAGGGGGGGTTAAACCATGATAGTGGCAAACCTCCTCAAAGCCATTTAATAGACAGAAGACATTGTATGAAACCATAATTTCAGTTACTAATCTTACAACAAACTTATTTCTATGCACTGAATATATATTTCTAAGTACTGTTTGAGCACAAATATTACCTGTGCTAGAGAGCAACGTTGCCCTGTCACTCTTGTGGAGTCTCACTTGCCTGTAACCTATAGAAAGGATGACTTGTGTATTGAAGGTTAATATAATGCAAAAATATTCTGTTCTTAAGATGATAGTAAAATGATGGATGCTGACATACTGGTTTTTAAGGCCTTCCTGTTACGGTTCATCACGTTTAAACACTGTTTGTACCCACACTTACTTATGCTTATCCATTACCACTTGAGTGTTGTGGTTGGTACAATGACAATGCTACATAGATAATTTAAAAATGAAACAGTAATAAGTCTCAGCTTCATGTAAAATCAAACATGTCCATACCACACAGGAATATTATATAAAAATTTATCAACAATAAAAATAGAAATTAAAATGCCAAACAAAAAATGCAAGCTGTCTTCATAGGGCTATGAACACTTTATAAACACCGATTTTCTTACAGAAGGGGAAAGGAGCAATTTCAAGGCATGGTTGAAGAAGTAGATATGTGCATCAGGAAGGACAGATGGGACTAGATCTTGCCTCAAGGCTAAGAAAGCAGCTCAGAGCAACGGGAGCATAAGGATGGCTCCCTAGGAGAAGATCATCACAGTATTTTGTGGGACTGACCATATTTCTTCTCCTTCCAGAACTGTCTGTTGGCATGCACCCAAATCCTGAATAAGAGCCCTGGAAGTGAAAGAAGGTGCAGAACTTCAAGAAGTTTAGCATCAAATCACATAGAACAAGGCTGCCAGGGCTTTTCTTCATCACTTTAAACCTTGTAAAGTGTGTTACAGGCGGATTTTTGTAGTTACTTCTATTCCTCACAAAGCTGCATCTATAGGAAGTTACATGGCTAAAATTTTCTCAACACTTACTATTCCTAGTAAAGATCCAACCCAAGGAGCATATTCAAGACTCGCAGGTATAGCTACAAGAGTTAATCAAGCAGGACCTATGTACAAGTTCAGGTACAGTCCACCTTTTTCTGCAGTATTCGTTTGTCATTGCTCTTCCTGTTACCAGTGACCACTGCTGGTTTGGCTGCATCTGCCACATTGTTTGGAGGTTTGAGTGCCTGGATTCCAAAATATCCTGTGGATTCCTGTGCATATGTCAAAAGCATCCAGTGGAAATCTCCTTTCTTGAGATATCAAATCTTTCACTGTGAATAGTGAAGAGCGAAGCAACTCTCCTTGCATCAACTAAGTCTTTCCTTGTGCACCCAAAGGAAAAATCTCATCCTACTGGAGTGTGCATGTCTCAGAAGGCAACAAAAATCTCAGAGTATAATATTGTATGGAAGTGCTGAAACATCAGAGGATGTAGCACCTAGCATCTGCTTTTCAGTGAGCAAATGAGATTAACTGTAAGAAAAAAGGGAACCATATTATGAAAAGCTGCAGAGTGGAATCTGTAGCTCTTTGCCTTTACTTCCAAGACATGTTCCAACCTGTGTGATATTTCTGTCGAGGTTTTCCACACAGAAAGCACATGAAGAAGGAAACACCCTGCCATGGAACTGTACTGACCTCTCTTCCTCCTGCACTAGACTACTCACACCAGACACTGCAGCAGCTGCCCATGAACAGCATTTCCTTTTCAGCAAACCAATGACCCTCTCAGCCCTGCTCTGCCCTGGGCTGCCATACTTCTCCTGCATCCTGACTGTCACAGAAGTTGCTACCCCAGGCTCTGACAGTGTCTGGCAGACACCTCCCTCACGGATGCTCTCCAGAACCAGTAGGTTGAGAACTGATGACTCTATGCCACTCTCTAAAGGGAGGGCTATAACCACTGAACCTTGTCCAGAAAGCCTGAGGTATTCCCCGTCCTATGTGTTTGCCTTGCAGAAAAAAAAAAAAAAAAAAAAAAGTTTTTCTAGTAAAAAGGAAGGTGAAATAAGGCACCTTTATCATTCTTTTCTAAAGCTGCCAAAGATTATTATCTGTTACACTTTCAAGATTCCAACACAATGGTACCAGTCTACACTCTGAATTAAATAAAGCATTCACCTCTTAATCAAAACAGGAATACACGCCTTGACTTTCACTAGAAAGCCTAACAATGTGAACAAAAGAACACTGAAGCACAGTCTGAATAATTCTTCTAACAAGGCAAAATAGTTGCATCTAGTTGCAGAAAAGACAATTAAATACAAGCCTTCTCATGTCAGACAGGCAAATGGCTGGTCAAAAAAAGATGACTTTATAGGTATTACTTATTTTCTGCAACATCTTACAAGTCTATGTCTCAGTAATTTATTACTGAAGTAGAGGAAAGGCTCAGGCACTACAATATAATTCTCTTGGGTTTTTTTTCCATGTGAAACTGTGGGACATAACAGCAGTACGAACAGTTATGCAGAATTATTAATCCCTACATGTTTTTCCTCCTTAAAACTGGATGAGTCCTTTCCAAAAATTAGTTCCTAAGCATAAAATGCCTTGAGCAGCTTTAGTTTCAGGAAAGGACAATAAATCATGTTAATACAAGAAGCAATATTTGATTACTCTGCATTACCCAGTAGCCCTTTTACAATTATAATCCTTTGCACTCTTATCAATGAATATATCATTCCTAACTCTAACCCTTCAATCACCCTCTCCTTCATCCACACTCCTACCATTTGGTAACAAACCTCTTACTATTATTTAATATTAAATTATATAGCACATATATGATGGTGATAGCTGTGTGATAAATTGCATTTATCATGCATCTTTTAATGCAGCTGTATTAATCATACCTCTTCTTCACTCTGCCCACTAATCCATCTCTGTCCAGGATTACTCAGTCCCATCCAAACCTTTAAGGAGCTTTGAACATGCACCATTACAAATGGTACCGTTTTCCAAACACAGAGTTTCATTACAGAACTCCCACTATCCCAAAGCTCAGCACAAATAACTTTGTCTATGAAGAGTTTGAGGGTATGTTATCTCATGAACCATGAGACTCCTTGAGGCTGAAAATGAGAGACTTACATTTTCTGTTGTTACAAGGCACTTCATTTCTAGCCCAAGGTTATTATCCACAATCCTGGACATTAAAACTGAAGCATTTGATGTTTATAAAATAGATGTTTCCAAAGGTCTTTAAAAATGTCTCAGCTGCAGTTTTTCATTCCCTCCTAGGCCTCTAAAGGTGGACTTCTAATACTGCATTAAGAAAAATCGACCTTACAAGCCATAGGAACGCAAAAGAAGGAACTGAAAAGCATTTTAGAACTCTCCAGAACATTTTAAAATAAGATATCTATGAAGTATTTGTATCATATGCTGTCTGTGTAATGATACAGGGCAGCAGACACATTGTATTAGCATCCACTGGAGATAATCTGACACATTCTTGTTGATCTACCATTGTTACCTATATTTCACACCATTAAATGCTCGCTTTTGCCTTAAATGAAATTCTTAAATGTTGGTTTGGAACTTAAATTCGTTTTTTTAAAATGTTAAAATATTTTCAGAAAAAAATGTTACTGAATTTGAAAGTGTTTTATGAATCTATACCAGCATCACCAAAGTGCTATAGGATGAATTCAGTGAGAAAGCAAGGAGAAAGAACCAGGAAAGAACCAGAAAAACATTGGATGCTTTGTTCCAAAATAAAAAGAAATGTTTTAGTTTACTCAATTTAAAAAAAAAAAAATCCTATTAGGAAAGTCCTTTCAAATATATTTTTAAATCATGGAAGTGTTCAACAAAAAAAGTTATGTATTTATGACACAAATATTTTTTATGGACCCAAAGCCATTTTTCACGTGCTAGAATATCATTAGTCACAGCAACTGGGAATGCTGACGTCATCAGAACTAAGCATATGGGCAACTGTTTTATTTGATTCAGATTTATATATTCTGTGGATTTGTATAGTTAAATTATCTTTTTTAGGTGCTCATACAGCCATAGCTGAAAGGCTGTTCTTGAAATCTCATCTGTAATAGCATGTAGCCATAATAGAATACTGTGATCTTGTTGCAGCTCTTATTTTTGTCCCAAACCCATCACTGCTAGGGCAGACAGCAGGATAACTGTTTGGTCCACTCCTTACTGACTTGCTCCCACTTGCTATTCTCCTCTTCCTTTTCAATTTTTCTTCCTTCCCAGTTTGTTTTCCTTTCCTCTCTTGTTCTTTCTCCCTCTGACTTTTTCCCTGTGGCTCCCCAGTGCAGCACTCATCATGCCAGACACAGCTACTATAGAGCCTTTCTCTCATCCTCTTACACTCTTCTTCTCACCATTATAAAGACAAGCAGTTATTGGCTTTTTTGGATGTAGATTCACAGGCAAGAGGGGACTAATAGGGCTGTAGCCATGTCATTGGTACTGCCTCATATCCATACCCAAAGGAGCAACTGTGCTGCTGCCCTGGCCCTGCCTTGCACCCCACTCTACCTTCCTGCCACCTTCCCTTTCTCTCATGGGAAATAGCATGCCAGTGTTTGGAAGAACTTTCTCTTCTTAAGTATTGGGTTTTTTTTTCACTACAGTCAGGTCAGTTTTGCTCATTTTGCCCATTAGCGTGAACACGAAATCCAAACAAGTTCTTATTCGCATAAAATCAGGCAGGAGCTTGGAAGCAGTTTGCTGCCATTTCCTTCTTTCCTGTGGCTTCAGAAGCCCCACTCAATGATGTTCCAATTTTTCTTTCTAACAAGCCAAAAAAGTTTTCCAGATTTTCTTCCTAATCCCTGCTCACATCCATATCCTCCTCCTTAGTTCTATCGAACAGCAACTCTGACTTCTGCATTGGAAACTTGCTTACTCCACGGCATGTCAGCTAGACACAGAAAGTGAGTTTTCAGGTCAAGGAAACGTTTGCCTTAGGGAATTCACATCTGTCAGGAAGAGACTCAGGCTTCTCCTCACTGCTGAAGCACTTTTCCATTGCAAACTTTTCACACATATCCCCTTACATCAACTGTGTATGGTAATTCAGCTTAATGAAATCACCTTTGTACAGTTTCTCAGAATTTCAAATCTGCCTATTCAGGTACAGTTCCCATTAGGATGACAGTTATTGCCCCACTTTTGTTTCTAGAAATCCAGCTAATACCTACAGATACTCAATAACTGCTCCTGATGCTCTTACACCAGTTAGGTCAGGCTGCATCTTGCCATCAGGTCTAGTTAACGTACCAGGCTGTCTCAGCAAAATTAAAACATTAGGCAAGCAGCTGAAAGGGAATTTGGTGGCAGAGCTGAGGCCAGGGAAGTATGACAGACCGTGGGATAAGGGTTCATTTGAACCCCAGCCCTTCCAGTCTCTGCAGTCCATGCTAAATCCACCTCTAACTAAATCTAGAACAATTCACATAATAATCCTGGTTAATCACTCTCCAGCCTCTCGAAGTACTGACTTCCTGCTCATCAAGGACTTCCAACAAAAGGAGACAGGAAAATTAGGAAAGAAAAAAAAAAAAGAAAAAGATAAATCAAAGACACCGTTTTTTCTAAAGCACAACAGAAATAGCTGTTGTCCTGATACATTATGGCCGCTTGCCACCCTAATCATGTGAAATCACTTCAAAAAGAATTAGCAGATTTAACTAACTATAAAAAAAGCTTCAAAGCTTTACCAACAGCAGAAGACCTTCTCTTTAATTGGGAGCATATATCTCAGCAAAACTAAAACTATTCAATAAAAATAGATTTTGAAACTGCCTAAATATCAAAATGATTGAATTAGAAAAACTAGTATTCACATTGTCCAATATTCTGAGGCTAAAAAACCTGGTCAAAGCTTTATGCTCCATCCATTATTGCTATACATTTGAACTGAAGCAGTGTCTAGGCTCCTACTCACAGAACCAGACCCTTCCTGTTTTAGCAGTAAAAACATCCCAGTCCCAGAAATATTGCAGAGTAAGCCGGGAGACAACAAATAGATAAAGGAAGAGAAATGGGAGAGCATATGAAAACAGTCAGCATGACAAGTGGCAGTCCCAGTTTTGGCTCCACTCTCACCATTTGCAAACCCTGGAGAATTATAATATCGGTATTTTCTCCTTTTCACCTACCAGCCTATCTTTGTAGCAATAACAGGAGGTATTATTATCAGGTTAGCATCTTCTGCTTCCCTGAATTTATCATCCAAGGATGAGAAAGAGACAATGCCGGTACTCACTTCATGACACTGTCTTTCTAAAAAAATTTTGTTGAAAATTCCAAGGAGAGAAACCAAGAGCAGAGATAAAAACAAACAGGGATCAATTTTTAGAAATAAAAGATTGTTTCCTGCAATTACAAGAAACGTGAACTTTATTGAAAGAACACTCCAGCTAAATATATTTCAAACAGTCTCTAACACAAAGTGTAAACTAACAAATAAATGAAAGCAGTTTCATTGTGCTTAAATAAACAGCTCTTGCTCCATCCTTTCAGTCAACTGAATTTCAAGCTACATTAGGGAGCTTGGAATTAGGAACCACCAATGTTTTAACGCTATAGGCTTATCTAGTTATATTAGAACAAATCAAATGCATGTGGATGAAAATGCACATAGATAAATCCCTATGAGGATCCAAGAACAATTCAGGATTTTTCAAGCAATACAACCTCAGCCTATGTTGATATGAGATATTCCTTTTCTAGAATTGATATAAAAAATATATCTTCATTAAAAAATGAAAACATTAGAAAATTCTGGGAATTTGCAAAATAAAAAATAGGAAAATACTCTTACGATTATGTTATTGTTAGCAGCACTATTAATCATAGTTTTATTAACATGTTAGCAATGTTGCTTCCAGTTTCCAAAGTGAGAGGATTCTAACTTCCCCTTCAGGCAACTATTGAAGAAGAATAATTAAATGTAAATAAATTAGTAATGTTAAAGGATTTTATCTTGCACTTAAGTAAGGACACTGTGAATCTTTCTATCTCTCTTTTTTTTTTTTTTTTTTTCTAATTAAGTGTTCATATCTCCTGTAAGAGTAGCCCAAATTAAATTTTACCTACCCTCAGCACAAGTAACACCAGTGACTACAGTTGGGACTGAAGTGAGTGGTATTATTCATGTGTTTAAAATGAAAAATATCATTAATTTTTTCAATCAGGCTCTGTTGTGGCTATATACACCAGCAGCCTTATTTTTGGTCATTACTAACTATCTGCCTTCTTTAAGTAATGGTGGAGAAAGCTACATATTCCCCAGCTCGGCTACGTGCTATTGCTTTCATATTCTCCACTTCTAGAAAAAAGCATGAGACCCTTTGACACGAGAAATCAAAGCCACCACTTCAGCAGCTTGTTTAGCATCTGGATCTCTAAAACAAGGAATATGTGAGGAGGTAGCAGTCAGCTGTCTGCAGGCACAATTTCCCAAACCTTTCCTTTCAGCTGTCGTTTCTCCTTGCACAAGTGCCCTTATCAGGACACTGGGTTAGTCAGTCAAATTCAAAAGAACAAAACCAAGGACAAACTGTTGCCTCATTCCTTTTCAGTCCAGGTAGCCCCGCAGGACTGGCACATCATGGCAGGCGAAGCGATGACAACAGCCTCTCAGGAACATCCCCGAAGACCATCACACTCCTGTCCCAGCCCTCTATGCCACAGTTTAGTTTCACCCTTTAGTTCTAAAGGATATTTTGACCTCTGGAGGACAGCAGTTGAATCTCTGCGACTGTCATAGAAATTTGGAAATCTAAATTATCCACATCCTTTGTTTCAAACACAGAGGTGCTCAGAGTTATGCCTCTGAGATGCCCATGTGAAAGCAGTTTATTGCACAATGTGGATGAACGACATTTTCAGACTGATTCTAGGCAAATTCCTTGTGTTCAGCTCTGCACTGTGCACAGTGCATCCTGCCTTAACTCTTCTTCATCTTTACCACCACATAAAAATACAACATATCAGCTGTGCAGCTGTAGCCAGACATCCTAAGTGACAGCCCAGCAGGAAGAACAGCCTTTATTTGTCACCTAAAGTTAATGGCGTAAATTCAGAGACCCCCTCCTTTCTGCCTTTCTCCTACAAAGAGGACTCAAGGCCCTCATTAATATGCAGCCCTATTAACTCTAGTGGCTCTTAGGAGGTGGTGACTGAAGGGGAAAATTAATGACCTCCTGTCCAGGACTTGCCCCTTATTTGAGAGGTGAAATAAAAACTGCAGTCTGAAAGGAAGCAGAATTATTAAATATTTCATCATAAACTTGTGCAGTAAACACTTGCCAGAAATGGCAGCTTTGATAAAGTTCAATTTTCAATCCTCTTGTTTAATTCATCTTTATTTGGTACTGTCTCAGCCAAGTTGTTGCTTCTGTTACCTTTGTCACTCAAACCTCAAGCAGAGAAAATATACATTTTTTTTTTGTCCATGCTCTAGAGGACTGGGTTTTTTTGGTAATATGTCACATCAGCCAGGAAATAAGAGAGTCCCTAGCTGAATAATACATACTGCCAAAATTAAAACCTCCAAATAAAAAAGAAGCAAACAAACAATCCACCAAATGCCCATCTCACCTACTAAACCACAAAGAGCAGGTCATACAAGCCCATCAACCACATCCAATTGACTTATTAGGAAAGAAGGATCTACAAAAAAAGCAGCTTGAGTCATGGCTAATTCCTGAACCGTCTCATTGTCATGCAACAGAGTGGGTATCTGTATATGTAAATAGAGAGCTAGGAAAACAAAAAAGGAAAGAGGACACTACCATTTTAACAAATACTATGAGCAGTGATAAATCTTGGGTGGCTGGGATGGCAAGCACATGCTACTGTAACTTTTTTACAGTATTCCTAAAAGAAGATGCACTTAACCTCTTAGATTTGATGCTTGATGTCTTTGTCTAGCTCTCATGCAAAAGGTAGAGGCCAAACAAGCCTCTCATCTGTAGCAGCCATAGATTCAGTTTGTTCTTCTTTATAGATTCTCACCAAACATAAACTTATCTACTGTTTTTTAGTATGCCACTGTCTGAAGAGTGCCCGAAACCAAAAGACTGAGAGAAATAAGGATAGAATATTTTATTACTAAATGGCCTTCCTTCTTTTAATTGCAGTATCAAACCCTCCTCCTTCCTGTGCACTCAACATCGCATTGTCTGATTGTCTGAAGCACTGATTACCCGTTCCCATACAGTGGGATGTCAGAAATACCTTCAGAGAAATCCTGGAGAGAGTTACAACCCCTTTCTCATTTCTCTCCAGACATTACTATGCAAAGCAAAGTCAGATTTTCCTCCATTTAAAGTTGATTTCTCTTCATACACCTAGCTTAGTTCTATTCATCCTGCATGTTCCCCTGTTGCACACTTCCACTGGTTCTTCTTCACTAAACTTTGATTTTCATTTTGTTCTGTATTCCACAGGTTACATTCATTTACCATCTTTTCATTTTTCAAGTCTTGCATCCTACATTTGCCTAGGATTACTGCATGCAGGTTACTCATTCACTCTTTTTGGTACACAAACACAGTCTTTCTACTTCCACAGACACACTGTCTTTCTATGTCCACAGCAGCACACTTCAAATTGCCCTTTCAGGTTTAATAAATACCTGAAGCAGAACATCACATGTTTTGTAAGGATTCCTCTGCACTATAATTGATCAACTTGAAATAATTAGCACATTTGAAATTTAGAATAGACATTTCTTTTATAAACTTCTGCTCTAATAAATCACGTTCACTTACAGTATAGCCACATTAACCTTTACGTACAACTAAGCAACCTCTAGCTACCTGGCAATTTCCTGACTTGCAACAAAACTAATATACACCTATACTGAAAACAGTAACATAAGCTCTTCCACCCTTACCTCAGCTCCAACCTGTGCCAGGATTCAGTTGTGTGGGATATAGCCAAATCATTTCCACCTCTACCTTACAACTGTGCCAGGAAAAAGCTTAATATTTGCTGTTAACTAACTTTTCAATTTCAGTTGGTAAGTACACATAGCAGCACTATTGGGATGGATAATCATGACTTATCCTTGGTTTAGGCCAATCTGATTTTGCTTTTCTTGAAATCTCAATTTATTTTGCTTCATTCTAAAATAATGAAGTGAAGGGAGAATAAGTGTATGTAATAATTCAGAGATACACAATGGTGCTAAGCTTTAAAAATATCAGATAGAAAACACTTACTAAAATAATTGTTTTCAGTCAAATAGGTATTTTGGGACTAATTTCAGAAAACACTTCCATGGTCACTCCTCATTTACCTGTTTACTTTGGCTCCCAGGCAATAGTAAAGCAATTTAAAGATGACAATGTACGTAGCTCTACTGATACTGATTGCCTTGATGCATTTTAAAGAGCTGCAACATGAGTCACTGAATCCTTGTCTTTTTCCTCCAACCCTTTTTTTAATGAAGAGAAATAGAAAACTCAACTAACACACAAAGACAGAGATGCGATTCTTCTTCTACATTCACGTAATATCCCATTTTCCTAACAAACTATCCATTTTTTCTCTCTCCTACTTCACCTAACAAGAAGTGCTGGTGAGCTGAGTTCTCTCCACCAGTTTTACACTGGTGTAGCTTCTTGAACTGTGGTGAAAGGAGAATTTGCTTTGATAAGTTTTGATATCGCATGTAAAAGTGAAGATCTGAGGAAGCATGTTTTATTATATAGTCTAAATATAACATGTTAATGCTAACAAATCCAAGATGCCATGTGCTTATCAAGAGAAGGGCTTGTGAAGAATACCATGGGCTCTCCAGAGCAGAAATGCTTTTTCTGTGGCTGCTGGTGGCTGCAGTGATCGGAATGATCAGCTGTTTCTGGCTTAGGCACCTTATTCTTAAACAGATAATTTACGGAGAACACAGAAATTATTCCAATACCCTGACAACTAAGATGTAGTCAAAATTAGCTCCGCTTTTCAAATTCATTTCTTCTTCTCAGGGTGAGAAATTCCCTTAGCCTTTCCCCTGTTAAGGAAAATTTTATTCAGGTTCAGAAAGAGAGCTCTCAGTGAAGACCTATTCACTGTTCTTTTACTGTGATGCAGTTAAGCAACCATCTGCCCATCCTCTATTACTCATTTAATTTATACAGCACAGTACATTTACTTATATCTTTTCTGTCTGAACAGTTTTCATTTTAATATCATTATAACCTTATTTTTGCCAGTCATGAGTTCAGTCTCAGCTGGAAAGAATGCACTTTCCCCTTGTGTTGCCTGTTATTTTCCTCATTTCACTTTTCTGTCAATGCTATTTTACTAACACACAAAGCAGGATATTTTATTAGAATTAAATAGCAACGTTTTAACATTTGTTTCACTATTACCTAAATGCTAGGTACATCCTAGAATTCAGCTGGTAATATACATCACCTGCAGAGCCACACATTTTCTAAATATTTAAAGGAGGAAGTACTACTTGGCTTTTAAAGTATTTTTTTTTCTACCTGTGTGATTTACGCTCTATATAATTATTGGGTTTTGGTTTGTATTTTTTTAAAATATGGTGTTTTTTCTTTTCCTTTTAAAACAAATATCTCCATGTCATTCTACTTAGCAGCTGTATTCAGTCATAAAAGGGCCACTTGGTATCACAAAACTCATACATATTTGCCTAATAATGCCTTTTAAGTAATCTGCCCCTTTGTTAATGGTTTTTTTTAAAAACCAGCCATACACTAGGAATCAAAATTAGCATCTAAATGAGGATGTTTTAAACACATGCCTAGGGGTTGCAGTTTTCACCTTATTTTTTTTTAATAGTTTGCCATGTTAAATTATGTAAAATAGAAATGGTTTTTAGTTTTTAATGAGCTAATGTAGACCTATCAACCCTCTCTCCCTCCTCCCCCCACTTCCCTGCTTAAAGAGTCCACAAACTGTTTTGCAGGTATGAAATATGGCCATGAAAGAGAAAGCCCAGTGTCAGCAGAGGGAACTGATTCCTCCCTCCCCAACAGGAACAGCATTGCTGCGGGAAGGCACTTTTCTTTGAAGTCCTTACTGAAATGGCCCCTTTCTCTATTAATTGTTTACAATACATAAACAGAAGCAACTACTTTTATATTTAATTTCAGGAGAAGAGACTTTATTACGGCTCCTTTTAAATTGGTTTTTCATTTGATTATGGGGAAAGATTAAAAAGAACTGTGTGCTGTGGCATGGCCAAATGATGATTGGAAAAGGGAAGGAGAGATGTTCACCATCTGCGAGTGTAATGTTGTCAGGGAGTAAACAACAAAGTGGGAGGAATTACCAGGTGATAATCCAGTGCTATTAGGTGAGATAGCTTGTAACAGTAGGGATGGCCACTTCTGAGGAGTGGGGGAAGAGTTAGCATCTAGCGTAGGGGGGGATTGATCTCCCCTACCTGGGGAGGCCTGCAGGTATCACCTCCCATCTCTGAAGGCAGACGGCTTCTGCAGCACAAAGGGGTAAAATTGCTGTGTGTGACAAGGGGGGAGTAGTCTGAAAAGGATCCAGACCTGTAACTGGACAACCCAGCAACAGGAGAGCTGGAATCCAACACAAAACAACGCTCTCGTATTTACAGAAACTGCTGATATGTGAGAGTCCACAATTAAGCTTTTGTACAATGTTGTCACATTTAACTACTCTCGTTTTGCCCCTGCCTTCTCCAGTTTACTCAAAAACCTTCAATGGTATCACATGCAAAATTGAAACAAATCCCTCAAACCTGAGTCAGCAACAAAATACCTGTCTGTTGTTATTGTTTTAATACCAACCCACAGGAAGATTATTTGACGGAAGAATCACCTCCCTTGATGTGCTGGCAACACTTCTAATGTAGTCCAGGATATCATTAACCTTCTTTACCACAAGGGCACACTGGTGGCTCACATTCAACTTGGTGTCTACCAAGACCCCCAGAGCCTTCTCTGTAAATTTGTTTTACAGCTGATCAGTCCCCAGCCTGTGCTGATTCCTGAGATTGTTCCTCCCCAGGTACAGGACTTCACACTTCCCCTTGATGAACTTCATGATGTTCCTGTCAGCACATTTCTCCAGCCTGTTCACGTCCATCTGGATGGCAGCACAAGCCTCTGGCACATCAGCTAGCTTGGTGTCATCAGAAAATTTGCTGAGGGTGCACTCTGCCCCATCATCCAGATCATTAATGAAAACCTTAAACAGGACTGGACCAGTACTGATTCCTGGGGCACGCCAGTAGTCACTGGCCTCCAGCTAGACTTTGCACTGCTGATCACCACTCTGGGCCAAGTCATCCAGCCAGTTTTCAGTTCACCTGTCTGCTCATCAAGCCCATACACTAGCAGCTTCTCTATGACTGTCTTATGGGAGACTGTCAGAAGCCTTACTGAAGTCCAGGTAACCAGTATCCAGTGTTGTCCCCTCCTTTACCAAACCAGTCATTTCACTGTAAAAGGCTATTATGTTGATCAAGTGCGACTTTCCCATAGTGGGTCAATGCTGACTGCTCCTGATGATTTCCATGTCCCTCATCTGTCTGGAGATGGTTTCAATTTGTTCTGTCACCTCCCCAGGGATCAAGATGAGGCTAATGGGTCTGTAGGTTCGTGGCTCCTCCCTATTGCCTTTCTTGTAGACAGGAGTGACATTTGCTTTTTTTTCTTCTTTGCTCTGTGTTCTGGCACCTCTGACCTGATCCCATATGTTTTCATACTAAAGGGAAGTGTTCTGGCACTGGTGCCAACAGAAAGCCTGCCATCACCAAAAGGGTCAAGGCTTGGGACTCATCAAAGAGCTAGAGTCAAGTTTTCAACCAAAATAAAAACAAACCTTGAGACTAACCTGACAACCTTATAATATAAAACAGAGTTCTCATGGTAGCACCTGGTGATGAAGGGGCATAAATCTTTCTATTAAAAAACCAAACAGGGATAAGGAAAGCAGGAGAGAGCAAAGGAACAAGACATCCCTCATTTGCAGTCACCTCATTCTCTCTAGTATAAACTAAGGTTAAAAGACCTACTTTATAGATAAATAGTCAAAAATATAAATAAAGCAACACTTCTGAGTTGTTATTGAATCAGTGATATTTCAAGAGACACTGTATGGATATGTCTTTGAGTCTGTCATTGACCTTTCTTCGCTTGCTCAAAATGTACTATGAAGGCTCTAATGGCATAAGATGTAGTTAGTTAAGATACTGTCTTATATACTGTCATAAACATGGGTAGAAGGGTCCATGTCCTTCTTCATCTTGGAAAGTAAGTGGAGGAGATGTCCTGTTGTAGAGATCAGGGCCTGTCCATCTCCAAGAGAAAAGAAGTGGCAGAAGAGAGCTCTATGGTTTCTCTTTCATACAGGGTTCAATTTTTCCATAATATTTAGCATGGGAAGGTGGAGAAAATCTTTGCTTTATCTGTTTAATTTTACTTTTATACCTAATGTCAAGAATAGCTAACGTTTCAGGTGGGGCAGTCTTAACAGAGCAGAAAAACTAAAAAGCTAGTATATCAGAAGCTGACAACAAAATATAATTAGGTCATTAGTAAAACTACCTATATAAATGGAAAGATATTGATATGTGGAGAGATGTTAATACACAGGGTAGGCCTTTAGTTATAATCTCTAGAACTTCTTGAGAGAGTACAACCATACAGGGATAACAGGATCACGTTACCATTTTAAATTCATTTTTACCAAGATTTGCAGGAAGGAAATGAACTTTCAGTCACTATTCAGGGTATCTGAAGCATGGAGGAGTTGAATGTTAGATGCAATAAGCATCTGAAACAAAACTGATCTACTGGCTACTGAGCAGGAAGTGAGCACTAGTAACACTAGCTGTGCTAGGGGCAACTAAACTGTGGTAATTAAGAGCAAAAGGTGTGAGAGTTAATATGCTGGTTCAGATAAAAGATTCACAGAATCACAGAATGGTTGGGGTTGAAAGGGATCTCTGGAGATCATCCAGTCCAACTCATCTGCCAAAGTACGTTCACATAGAACAGATCACACAGGACTGTGTACAGGCAGGTTCTGAATGTCTCCAGAGAAGGAGACTCCACGATCTCTCTGGGCAGCCTGTTCCAGTGCTCTGACACCCTCAAAGTAAAGAACTTTCTCCTCATGTTTAGGTGGAACCTCTTATGCTTCAGTCTGTACCCATTGCCCCTCATCCTGTCATTGGGCACCACTGAAAAGAGTCTGGTCCTCTTGACACCCACTCTTGAGATATTTATAAGCATTGACGAGATCCCCTCTCAGCCTTCTCTTCTCCAGGCTGAACAGATCCAGTTCTCTCAGTCTCTCCTCATAACAAAGGTCCTCCAGGTCCCTAAGATACCGTTGGCCTTCTTGGCCATGAAGGGCACATTGTTGACTTATGGTCAACCTGTTGTTGACCAGAACTCCCAGGTCCTTCTCCTCAATGCTGTTTTCCAGCAGGTCAAGCAGGTTGCCTGGGGTTATTCCCCCTCAGATGCAGGACCCTATACTTGCCTTTGTTGAATTCCATCAGATTCTTCTCTGCCCAGTCCTCCAGCCTGTCAGGTCTTGCTCAATGGCAGCACAGCCTTCTGTTGTGTCACCAGTGTCCAGTAACAAAGACATGGGAAAGGCATTAAGAACAGAACATGCAGTAATGTGTTCCCACTTTCACTTTCAGCAATCTCCAAATTAGGGATTTCAGGGGCAAAAAAAAGCTTTATATTATTCTCTTGGTATCTGAACAATTTCCAAGTAGATTAAAATGCTTTAAAAAATACAGCTGGAGATAATGGAGGTGTTTCTCCTCATGCTGTTGGAGATAGGCACCACTAATGCCATTCACTACAACATGAAATGTGGGATGTCCTAGCAAGGCTTTGCCTAGCAATAGGAACAGGCAGGCATAGATGTTGGGAACTTAGCTATTTTACAGTTCTCGCCTACATAGTCACTGTATCCTGACAAGTGAATGACATCACTGCAACAGTGTGTCAAGGCAAGTAGCTATTCTGAAAGAGCAGCGACAGAGTATTTCACTTCACAGTAATTGTGGTTGCAAGTCTTTCACAGGGAAAAAAGTCTTCACAATTTCTTCATCAGACACATAATTTGTGAATAAATGATGCGTTTCAGAAAGGCATCCATTCAATTGCAATTGTTCAAATTATGGAGAATCTGCTAGCTCCACAGTAAATTCTTCTATTAGTTAGCTGTTTGCGGTCTTTGCTAGTTTCACATGTTTCCATTTTATTTTTATTGACCTTTCCTTTTTTATCGTCTTATGAGTAGAATAAAGCAAGTAGGGTATCACAGGGCTAACCAAGAGGAACTGAAGTTTAATTCAGGAATAATCCCATTTAATTAGAGACATAATCACCTTAAGTATACGCCCTTCATTATTATAGTATCAAACAAGGCAGAATATTCCTCCAGAATTTACAACTTCTGTTGATAATCCTTAAATTGATAACGATTTTAAATAATTGCTAATAGTTAACTATTTGCTAAAGTACAAATTTTCAAACTTTTCATTTAGATTCTTACCATATCTCTATTTTTAATTTCCTTTGGGTTTTCTCTTAATTTCTTTCTCTTATTATCCATCATATTTTAGAAACTGTGCCTACTTATTCCTTATACTAAGCTTTGACTTCATCTTATGTATTTCTAATAACTATTTTATGGTTAATTTTTAATCATTCCATTTTCTTTTCTCCAATCTCTGTTCTCTACATTTTTCTAGTTGTAAATCCATTTTTCCTCTCCATTCATTCCCTCAATTCTGTTTCTTTTGATTATTTTCCTCTACAGTTTTTTTCATTTTGCATCTGATATTTCATTCCATATATTATACGCATATGAGAAAGTAAATGTATATTCATGGAAACTGCTTCACTTATATCCATTCTTATACACAAACCTCATGTTATCTACATGATGTGAAAAGTGTAAAGAAGCAAACTATATTAAATTCTGTATTTTCAAAGTTATTCACTTCACTAGTAATTCAGATTTAGGGATATGTAAACGCTAGATGGGCTGTGTGGCAGAGTAATAAAGCCTTTGTTATTTGCTCAGTAGAGCTAATTATATTTTCAGGGACTGCTCTCTGACTGCTGGTGTCATGTTTTCAGGAAAAAAAAATCTCTAAGAGTTTTTTTGCTTAAATATAAGTATTTCATAGCATTCATATCCTTAATATTGGAAACTGAAAACAAAACACAAGTATTACAACACCTTCTAAACAACATGGTCTAGAAAATGTCTAATTTCATTAGGTTATAAGGAGTGAAAGATGTTGCAGTTCTGAAAAGACACCAACATGTGTCCTTTATAATGTTTAAAACTACTTTTATATAGTTTTTTAAGAGTAACAGTAAATAGAAACTTACAACTTGTTGACACGAAGTCATGGCTTCTCAACTAAGCTGCCAACCTTAGGGCTGTCATATTTCTACCTAGGATTTACAAAACACAGATCTCTTCTACCCAAACCAAAATGGCAGATAGAAAAAAGGAGTACATCTAGGAAAACCCAGACAGATGGTAACACTGGCTATAAATGGCCATGTTGTATGCCCTCAGTCCACTCCAACTGAGAAGTAAAAACATGTCAGTTTAAACCACTTCCATCAAGTTTTAGATACCAGGGAAGCAGATGGACCTTCAGGATACCAGCAGCCCTGTTTATTGTCGGGCCTGATTTTAGCAGTTCATTAAGCATATGCTTAGCTTCAGGCACAAGCACATGAGTGGTCCCATGGATCGCAGTGGGTCTGTGTTCATCTTAAAATTAAGCATGTACTGAAATATTTTGTCCAACAAGGGTAGAATTATTGTTCTGTCCGAGGCTGTAGTGTGTGCAAACTGCTTAGTGGAATTAAAGCTTAAGCCTGTGGGTTAGCACATGCTTTACTTAGGTATTTAAAAATATTTATATAGTCACATAGATGTCAAACATTCTATTCATATGCTCAGTGCTAAGCATGTGTGGAAATGGTTTCCTCAACTGGCCCTAGCACATAATCCAACCCAAGTGGCACCACTAGTTAGCACTGTGGTCTCAATTCACCTGTTTAGTTCTGAGAGCTTGCAGAAGCAGTTTAGAGTTCATGACTGTATATAAACAAAAAAACAAACCAAAAGCAAAATATACTGAGGAGTCTTCCAACCACATGGAAATGCGGTTGATGCCAGGACTTCTTTGGTCAGTGGATCTGTGTCTATTCAAGGCAACGTTTTGCATAACACTTATTATTAACCCAACTAACACTCGAAAAACATCCAACCCACAGCACATATGTGAAGTATCTATGGCATCCAGCTTACAGACATGCTAGTTCAGTCCAGAAATGGAAATCTGATAGTCCGTAAAGGTGAACATGAAATCAGTAGCTATGCACAGTTCTTCTGACTTGACACGTCAAGCTGACTAGTCTTCTTTCTTTCTGATTTCCAATACGCAACCATAGCATAAGAAGTAACATGGGTTAAAAAAGAATAATTTTTTGTTGTCCAAAGGCGGGTGGACTATGAGCACTAATAGTCTGTTTGAACTCTATATGCTCTTATTCAACTCCTAATCTAGTAATTGTGTCAGAAACTGCGTTGGCACTACTTAGCACTGAGATTTATGGCACGGTAGGCAGTTCAGGAAGTACATGTCCGAGGTTATTACTTCAAAAATAAGAGAAAAAAAATCAAATAAGGTAGGCACAATATCAGTAAGGTATCTATACTCCGGGCTTCATCTATATGCGTTCACATTATTTCAATATCATATCTTAAATTCTACAATTCACCTATTGTCCAACAGAAAGCTTTCTCAGTTGACCATCTAATATATTAATGATTCTTTAGTAGGAAGGATGTGTCATCCTTATTTTGCAGGTAAAACTTGAAACACAATGAGAAAAACTTCATTTGCCTCAAGTTACATTCCAATCCTGCTTCTTAACAAAGCATAAGGCCATAGGTTTGTCAATCTTTTGTTTTAGCCACAAAACTTCTGCCTTCCTCCAAAATTAATTAGAAACAGAGCATGTGACCTTCTTTATTCTTTTGGGTTTTTTTGCAGCAACACCTCATTTCCAGCCTTTCCTGCTCATACCCACTGTGTCTTATTGTTTGGGGAATAATTTGTATTGATTAATACAAGTTTTCTGCATGCAATACACAGTACAAGAAAATCAACCTTACATTGAGGCTTCACAATATAGTGTTAATAACCCTACTGTCTGGAAGTTAGCCAACTAGCTAATCATTGCTGCATGAGCATAGGCACCTCACAGCATGCCATATCATTGAGGTAATAAACAATAGATTTGTTAATCTAGTATGAAAGCATTATCAGTTCTCTTTGCTTTGCAACCACTTCAAAATCTTCTCTAAGCTTTTCTGCAGATCTCTTACGTTGCAGTTACATTTAGACAGTTGAGTTTTACAAAACAAGAAACTGAAAAAATGTATGTAGAAATGAATGCTATTTTGCAGTATAATGTATAATATATCATTCATTCACTTCATTCTTTTCACTGGTCTTCTCTTCAAAGTGGAAAAGCATATGATTGCAAAATTGATGTTTGGGTTTTTTTCTACCCACTAAAGGTCCCTGTTTATTTTTTTATTTAGTGTCATACTCTCAATATATATATTTCAATGAAACTAATAATTGAAAAGCAATGTCTCCTTTAGAACTGACTATAATTCCAAGGTGTATTTTCTAGTTATGTATCAATTATTATTTAATTTTTTTTTAGATTGAAGTTTCCAATTCATCATCATCACGCACTTTAGATGACAGTTTATTGGATTATACTTAACTGCAAAAATATCTGTTTGCAATAAACCGATTTCTCTTATCTTCATATTGAATGGCCTGATAAAACTACCTTATTATTCATTGTTGTTTTCAGTCATGCTATGAACAGTCACCTGTACCTTGGAGGAAAAATCAGAACTATCTGAAAGATGTATGTAACTTAATCCATATAATGATTGACTCTTTTTGATAGTAAAATTGGATGAGAGCATATTTTATAGAATTTCTCACCCAGTCATCAATGACATTTTGCTAACTCTGTGGTAGAGAAGGAGTAATTAACACTTTTGTTGCAGAAAGCGATGTTCAGTATATCTCTGTTTTTTATTACTAATGGCAGATGGAAAAAAAAAAAAAAAAAAAGGAGGTCACTGAGGTCTATTCTTCTGATAAAACTCTTTCTACTGCTTCATTCAATCGATTTCTATTTATTCCCAAAGGTGTTTTTTTATCATATTCAGTAGAAGTCAGTCACAGTTTAGCTTTGGGTAGGACAGTGCACGTATTCATAACACTAGTACAGGAGGTCAGCGGCAGATGTGCTGGAAAGCAGCATTGCAGAGAAGGATTTGGGAGTTCTGTTTGACAATAGGTTGACCATGAGTCAACAATGTGCCTTTGTGGCCAAGAAGGCAAATGGTATCCCGGGTGCATTAGGAAAAGTGTGCCCAGCAGGTTGAGGGAGGTTCTCCTCCCCCACTACTTTGCCCTGGTGAGGCTACATCTGGAGCACTGCGTTCAGTTCTGGGCTCCCCAATTTAAGAAAAACAAGGAATTACCGGAACGGGTCCAGCAGCAGGTTACAAAGATGATCAGGGGCCTGGAGCTTCTTTCTTATGAAGAGAGAGTGAGAGAGCTGGGTCTGTTCAGCCTGGAGAAGAGAAAGCTGAGAGGTCACCTAGGCTACAGGGAGCATGCATCCCACACAGTGTGGCTGCTCCTGCTCCACTGGATGCCACCTCAAGCCATCCTGACCTGCTTCCCTATCCTTAGACTCCCAAGCAATGTTGAAAGCATGGAAGTGGGTTTCTTTCTTTGGCTTTCCTGGACTGGAGTGCTGTTTCCATAACAAATCTACACTTATACTTTTTAATTCCTTGGAAATGAACTTCTTCAGAAACTGAACATTTTAATTGTTATTTTATGCCTAATGTCCTACCTACATTATCTTCCAGTTTCTTTTCAGCTTTCCAGGTCCTCTCTTCTCATTTAGTGGGATGTTTTCTTCAGCTATTGAGCTCGTAGATTTCCTAATTTTATGTAAATGTGCTATTTTCTGCTTGTGTTCCTAACTTGATCCACACATTTTGCTTTGTTATTTCACTCTCTTCACAATTCCAAATTTAGGTCCTGCTACAAAGTGTTTACATGCTGTTTTCCACTCTTCTGTCACACACAGGTATTAAAATGAACTGAGAATGAACACTAATATCTGCCCATGATTAGAAACCATTATTCCCTTTTGCATTAGCACCTCTTGAACCTACCACCTGAAAGCATTTCAGAGACACTTCAGACTTATCTCACTTCTGAGAAGTAAGGCTATAGCATTCCATGAGAGACTCAGGAGGAACCAAGACCACCTGGATGCTATGGGTTTTGGATGGAGACTGAACTAAGACATAGAAAAGGTAAACAATTTATGGAAGGATTTGTAGAGTTAATATCAGGATAAAGTTTTCAACCAGGAATCTGACCACATTGCAGGGCTTGGACCAATCATTTGAATTGCCTATTTTCCAAACACTGCTTTCAGAATTGGAGCTTCTCCATTTTTCCTAGAAAGTTTCTCTGTGTCAACTATTAAAGCAAGACTATGCTATATCTATCACACTCCCTTAACTTGGTAAGCTGTAAATCTGTTGTAAGGTTTTTAACAAACTATATTTCTGCATTCTCATTTTGGTTTTAATGTCTGTGTTAGGGTTATTTTTGTTAATCTGGAATTATCTCCTTGTTCCAGGAGTGGTGTTTCCAATGGAATGATTTAGGGAACAAATTACAATATGTGAGGAGTCTGAGTAAGAGAATACAGTCCTTTTATTAAGGGACCCTGTCTGGCAGGTGCTTGCTGTAGTGGGTAAAGTGAACAACTTTAGTCTGGTCTTTTGTAACAATACATAACCGTACAGCAAGGTTTAAGACCAATATCACAATGGCAGATGAGCTTTGGATTATCTCATGCAATAAAGTTTTGTATTTTCTCTCTTTCATCCTTGTATGTTGAAGGTGAAATGTTTATTTTGCCAAGGATAAGATAGACATTGGTTTGATACCTATCTTTTTTGATCATAGATGAATTGCTGGCAAAGTAACAGATCCTTGACGCGGAGAGAATCATCTAACACTGGAGACGTTAACAGTGTGTTAGGCTAAAAGGGGGAGGTTTGAAATTTGTAATTCATCCTTTTCCATATAGAGCTGTATGTAGTGCAGTGTTCTGAGACAACATTCAATTCCCTTTGCTTTTCTAACCATCTGACCAGGTTTCATCTTGAACCTGGGAAACTTTTTGTGATGGAAGGTGGAGTAAAAATAGTGATACTGCTCTGGGAAGTTTTGGGATTGATCAATAGGCATTTTCCAATGGAATAACTTTTGTGTTTTTTTGATAACACCTAAGAACTTTGTTCCATCTATGAAAAAATGTCTTTGAATCTCCAAGAGGGAAAGAGATAGACGAAAAGGCGGGGTCATAGCAGCAATTAGCTTGCAATCCTACCCTGCTATCAGAGATGCATTCAGTGAATGGAACTGCAGAGGAAAAATCAGGCCAGGCTTTTTAACAGTCTCTGCAAAAGAGAGAAACCAGGTTGACTTTCAGATGCTTGGGGCAGTCTGCAAGGCTTGCAATTAGGAAAGTCATCTTTATACTTGAGCAAGATGACAAGACTGAATCAATACAAACTGAGCCATCATCCCCCTTCTGGGCTCTTTTTAGAGTCTGTTTTCAAAGTAGAGCAACCATTCTTCAGAGCAATTTAAAATAAAATGGCAGTGTGCCACAGACTTTGTCCCACCAGCATGAATCTTACTGAGATCTCCTCAATAGGTCGTTTTAAAAGGAATTAAAAAATACAATGAGTCACAAAAAGGCCTACTTCAAACAGGTTCCAATCACGATGAGGTGCCAATTTGTTACTGTAATTTCATTCCTCCAAGTAATTAGTTCTGCAAAGACAGGAGGGACGGAGCGTCAATCCTGGGGGCAGGCAGAGGTCTTTCTGGCAAAATACCAACCATTCAGTTCTTTGGCAGAAATCCCTATGTTTCTTTAGAAGATACCCAGGACAGGTAAAATTAGCACCTTGAAACTGAAAAGAAAAAATGGAAGAATACGAAACAATTATCAATATAATAATTTTACAGCTACAATTTACAGTTCCTTTATTTTGCCCTCAGCATCTTTCAGACAGGTATTTAGAAACTCCTGAAGAGCCAGTGAGCTTCAGTGCATTTTTTAACATGCACATGGCTGGACCTGTCCACCTGACAGCATACCAAAACATACCTCTCTTGTTGCAACAAGCCATCAGAATTGTGTTTGTTCCTTAATTTCTAAGTAAAATTTAAAAACAAACAAACAAATCAACCATTATTTTTATTGGCAGGCTCAGACAAATCTTGCAGGAGCTACATACATGCAAAAAGAAGGACCATAAAAAAAGAGAAATGGGCTTGTTGAGATGATGTTCTCTTTCATATAGAATGTGGTTTGCTATAACAATAAATTTATAGAATACCTGCTACCTAGGAGACCCTGGAGTGACACCCAGTGTAATTTCAATTAAGTTACCAAATTTACACTGGAATTTGAGACAGAGAACCTTTACTATTCCCAGAATTGACATTAAAGCTAGTGTTTTCAGGTAGAATGCTTTTCAGTCCAAATAATTGGCTGTGTGAATGGCTTTAGGGAAAGGCTTTTCATAAAACTTGAAAATACGCAGGCTCTGTAGTTTCTAGATTCTATTAATAAACAGGCACAACTTCAGATATTGTTTTCTTTTAAGACTGTTTCCAAAATGACAGTAGCAGTATCAAATGAGAAAGCTTTTAGTCCAACCTAGCGTCTTCAGGGGCTAATTTGTTATTGTGATAGAGACTTGCATTTTTCAGTCAAAAAGTGGAAAACGAAATTGAGAACTCAGATTGTACAATGAAATCTGTTATCTCTTGCCTCGGAATAATAAAACCTCATCAATAACGGCAGTGTTATGGAAGAATACCTGAGGTGTGGACCATGGAGGAGTCTGGCATGTTGGATTTTGCAAGGTCCGCCAGGATTTGTTGATGTAGTCATTGTTCTAAGTGCTGCTCTTGTTAACAACACGGAATAGTATTGTTTTCTTAGATCTCATTATTATTTCATCCAGTCTTTGTAGCAGTGTATTATGAATTTCCCTGTCTCTTTTCCTACATCCAGAGTGTTTGTACCTTTACAATGAGTTTTTATAGAGTGGCTAGTACAATGAAGTTGAAATTTCTTGTTTAGAGCTTCTCTACTATTAACAAAGGAATGCTGATAAATAATGTTTAAATTCAGTGGTAATCTACTCTGCTGCCCATCACATCAGGTGAAGTGTAAAGGTAGAACTAAGGAGTTTATTCCCCACCTCCATATATATATATATATATATATATATATGGCAAAGGAGTTATTTTGTTTTCTGCAATTAGTGCATCTGGCTGTAGTTAAATGTGTCAAAGTGTATCCCTATATGAACATCAAACATGCCAGTCTTGTATGCCCAATGTGGGAATCCTAAATAAAACAATCTGTACTTTCTGCAGAGCCAAAACCACACTCCCCTCACATGATGCTGCAGAGATGCACCAGTTTAAATAATTAAATAAATAAATAAACCACATTGTTTATTCAGGTGTCTCATTACAGAGGTAAGTGCCTAACTGGACTTTCATGTATGATTATCTGACCATTAGAGCATGATAAGCTGGGTTTTTTAGGAGCCTTTGATGAAAGACTTGGAGACTTCTGTGCAGACTGTTTCCATCAGATCAGCTTTGCCTGAAAATCCAGTGATTCCTTGGAGCAAACGGAACAGATTTGAGAGAGATAATATTCTTCTTTAAAAGTCATATTGCCTCTTCCCGTTATTTCTCCTGTAAACAAAGTTTTTGGTATGCCTTTCCTCCCTCCCCACTTCCTGACGAACAAAGAAGCATACAATTCATTTTGATTCTCTACATGGCTCTATTTCCTTTGAGCTTTCCTTTACTATATCCATCATCCATTGGCCCTACAGACTATCTCACAAGTCCTACCTCTGATGTGTTTGAAGATAATTCGTTTTTAGTTCTTACGCCTTGAACAATCTGCTCTTCAGAACCCTTTTTGGCTTGTCTTACTGTGTTTAACACCTACTTGCCAAAGGTTTTCTCTTTTTTCTTTTTTTCTTTTCTGTTTTCCTCACTTGAACAGGACTTCAATTTAGAAGTCAGAATTGTTACATTTCATAATGTCCTCATCTCATTGTTAATTTCTTACTGCTTCAAACACACCTGTCTAGGCGGGGAAGGAACTTGTTTTTCCAGAGTCTGTTGTCATAGTTAGCATGAAAGTTATCTTTAAACTATCTCTCTGCTACTCTCAAACATTTTAACAGTTTTACCATTTGAATCTGTCTTAATTTTCCTTTCAATAAGCTTCACCAATTCTACCTAATCCCTTCTTTTGAAAATAAACAGTACCAGCATTCGTGTCTTTACCCTCAGCACCTGTCTGGTCCCCTTCGCACCTGAGAGTGAATCCAGAAAAGGCACTTAATAGTATTGTCTTAATACTATACTTTTCCTCTGTAAGACTAGCATTAGTATCCTGCATTAAGTGGTGATAGTAGTTAGAATATTTATCTGATCTGACTCTAATCTGTCTTTTATGCACAGGACCAGTGCTCCACCAGTACAATTGTTTTTCCTATGTTTCTGTACCCTTGCATTGCAGAGTCCTTCTGTTTATATTCCCTCTACCAAGTTTTTCATATGCCTATTATATCAAATCCTCAAGGTAAATTACTCAAGGCAGAACAAAGTGCTGAGACTCAACACATACAAGTAGCATTTTTCCCCAAGGTCTTATATGGATGTCAAGCTTCTTGATTTTATACAGAATGTTGTTTTATTTGACACTCCTTTTGGCTCAGAAGATGACATCAGAGAAGTCCTCCTTTGTCTTTGGAACAAAGATGCTGGGAAAAAAAAATTAAGAAACAAGATTTGTTTTCAAGCCCTGGACTTGAATAGATACTGGGATAATCATCAGCCTTTTAAAGCAATAGAAGAACATTCTGTTAAAGGTTGGGCTACTGAGAACGTCAAAGAAAAGAATACAAATTTTTGTGACTTGGTAGTTGGATAGGGGGCATTTTTCAGTATTATTATTAATGAATTAAATATACAAGTAACTAACTGGAAATTTGGATTCTAAAATAAAGTCAGACATACAGAAAACAAAGCAGTCCCTAAATGGTTGTCGTAGACAACATCAGAGCAAATTCCCAATGAGTGATGTTTCTATTGAAGTATGCATGTTTTGATCAGGGATGTCAGCATAACTTGACTCCAACTGTAGCTGTAGGCTTCTACACAGCAAAGAAGAAAATTTATGGATAGGTAATGCATGCAAAGGATTTTTTTTCCAGAAACAAAGAGCATCTCTATATATAGTCTGAGTAAACAAAAAATAACAGGATACTAGGGACTATAAGATGGAAATGGGACACTGCATCCATTTTTAAAGTGGCTCTAGTCATACGCTGGTAGTGGAATTCTGACGTCTGTCTGCAATGGGATTCAGGTGAAACCCAGAATTAATTAACTGCATCCAAATAAAGCCAAACTAAACACAGGTATCAGGGAGGAAGAGGATCTCTGAGAACAGTAGAAAGAAGAACCACAAAAGAGTGAGAGAGGACCTAAGTGTTGGCAAATGAGAGGAGACAGAGAGATATGGGGGCTCATGAGGGATAGAGTGTGAGCACTGCTGCTAAGGAAGTCTCCAGGGGTCTATAAAGGTACGTGATATAAGTAGACTCCTTTTCCCATAACAACGGTGCTGCAGAAGCAGCACCACCTAATTCGTTTTCCTCATAAATTGAAGTTAATAATCCAAACATGTCACCTTCACAGGGAAAGAGTTTTGTCACCTATGTGATTTTTTAAGAAGATTTTTCCGTTAATGACGTGATATAAGGTTTTCTGTATTTTCTAATGCATACCGTCATCTCAAAATAATGCCATCTACTTTAGTTTCTATCTCAAACTTCTAACTGCTCGTGATCTTCACTGATGTGATGTGAAGTATTTTACCCTTTGAGAAAAACCAAAGGTAAAGAGGAAAAATACCAAGAGATCCTTGAAAGTTGAGAAAAGGAAAAAAATGTAAATAAAGCAGAAATGGGAAGCAGAGAAGCATTTGCGAGCCACCAGAAGACAGACAATGGATCTTTAGAACAATGGTTCTCTATGCCAAAAACAAATACCAAACACTTCTGACTTTTGGTAAATAAATCAATGCTGATATTCCTTCCTGACAGACCTGAAACACAGAGTAAGTAATTAACCTTCAGCTTGTCAGAACTGATACTTAGTCATCATCATCAGAGTCACTAAAGGTATAAACCCCGAAGGAAAATATCATTCTGCTCCTGTCACTCTCATTTGTGGACCAAGTCATACAATGAAAGTTTTTCTAAACTCATTTCAGATGAAGAATGGGGCCTTTACAGTTGGTTTGATGGAATAATGAGCAAGTTGAAAGGTCTTGGTGTAATATTTGAGTTTCAGATTTAATTTCAGTAGGATCATTCTTCCTCTCTGCAATTGGCTGAGAGCTTTCCAAGTTTTCCTGATTGTCATTTGAAATGAAAAGCCCTGTCAGGTTGTAATGAGTCCAGAAAAGGACACTCAGGTCCTGATACTGTGTACTTGAACTATGCCTTTTGAAGCAGCATGTTGCTTCGTTGAACACGTTTTCTCCAAGTTGGAAATTTAAAATAATTCATTCCAGGACTAGAAGCCACCCACTCACTGGATTTCACCTCATTCAGTGGCATTATGTTCACAGACTTCTATTCATTAGATGGGTGGGGTGACTGCCCTTAATTTTTTAAATGTCTACCACTGCTATGCATTTACATGAGTCCTATTTAATCTTGCAGCAGTAGCCCTCAGGAAGGATAGGATTCATTCTCGTGGTTTACATGACTAATTGATTCTTGTCTACAAAACCGATGTTAAAATAAGTACTGCAGAGGCCTCTCTCCTTAAGCTGGAAGCCAAAGAGGTTCTGTATCAGTCTCCAGCACTTTGAGCTGTTAGCAATTAGATGCATGAGACATTGCCAAAATGTGTCTGTTGATGGTGGGAAATGCTGAAAACATTATACATTCCCAGAGTTAATTCATACTCTCGGGTCAGATATAGTAACCTCGCTTGAGTTTTATGGCACTGAAAGAAGAAGTGAGGGTTCAGTAATAAATGCAATACAGACTTTTTTATGAGAGATTTTAGATAACAAGCAACATTTTCTTTATTATTTCTCCTTCGGAGAATAACAAGCCACATATAGCCTGATGCTGAAAATAATGGGGGGGGGACTTTTTTATCTTGCCCCCTATAATAGATTTTTTCTTTTGCTCAATTCTCTCTGTGAATAACAAGAGTGGCAGCCATTTTCTCCCAGCTCAACATCAAAACCCCTTTCATCTGCTGTCTAAATGCAAACAAAGCAAACCTTCCACCAGGCCTTTCTTTCCAGATAAATTAAAACTCTCATGTCCTGGGGCCTAAATCAAGCCTACAGGCCTTCCCTAGATAAATCCTTTCTCAACCTGAAATCTTCTTGCTACACGTGCTCCTTGTAAGATAATTTTGCAGTAGCTAATCAATAATGCAACAGTAAATTGCATTTAAATAAACATTAGCAGCCCTCTTAATGAATAAAACCTCATTTGCAATTTGTCAAAGTCAGAAATGCTGGACTCTTTTGATATTCATTAGAATATTGGAAATTGGAGCTTTGACAGGTTTTATGTATGTTGCAATTATGATTTTTGTGAATAAAAGAAGTGCTTTATTTTCACAAGAATTCTTGAATAAAAACAGTGATATATGCTATGGACTGGATAGATCACAATTGCCACGTTACTAAAAACACAGAAAAAGAAAAAAAGCCTATGTTACAGTCACAAATTTTAAAAGGCTGAAATGTATTATACATATATTTTGTAAAAACTTATAATGATTTTTTTTCTGTATGAAGAATTTTAATTAACTTGCTGTGATCCTAAGCTTTGGAAAAATATGATTCTTGGTAATCAATTTTTATGTGGCAATATGGCATTACAGTTGTATGTGTTGCTAATTTTGTAATGAAATTGCAAAATAAAAGCATGTTTACTCATCATATATTGTAAATTCACTTAATAAGGTTTTTTTGTTTTATCCCTCGTTTTCAATGTAAGCACTTCACATAAATGTCCCCATGTGAAACATCTGCACCATGCACATTACTGTGTGAATTCAGTGCTTTATAAACAAAGTCTTACACCTGGGATGGAGGAAAAATTCTAATTTTGAGAACCATTAGATTGTGGAATTGTACCCCAAGGGAAGAAGGAGAAGACATATCCACAAGCTATTTAAAAACAAATTGGAAAACCTGAGCAGTACAGTGCAAAGAGTAAAACAACTCCGAGAAAGAAACACACCAAAAATTATGTGCAAGTTTTTTTCCATCTCTGAATTCTGTGATTGCACAGGAGGATGAAGCCAAGGAGGGCACAGAGCATCATGCTGGTTTAGTACAAGAGTTTCTAAGGAAAAATCTAGTTTTCCTTTAAAACATGTGTATACATGCACATGTGCACACGTGCACACACTCAGATTTGTGTTGTCTGCACTGACATGAGAAATCCTCCTACATGAGGTTGCTTTGTGGGAAGAAATGGTAAATGAGCACAACACGTTACTTGTGCTCTGAAGGAGTTTGAATTCATGCAATGTGAACCGCATTTATGAATAAAAGCCCCCAAATATCTCCCTGTGCCTTATGTAAATCCAGAAGAAATGAGTTTGGAAACATCTCTTTAAGAGTTTTGTCTGAAGGACCAGGCCCTCTGTGTGCAGGAATATAAAGGGTTATATATATTTCCAAATTAAATATACTGTATGAAACACTGTTCTCCAAAGATTACAAAGATAAGCGTATCAATATATTGTAGAAAATGACTGGTTGCAGCTTACACTGTGAGTAATATCAATTTTTTTACACATTCAAGCATTAATGAGGTGAAATCTGCTTAGCTTTGAAAATCAGAAAATGCATGAAGACAAGAAAGACAGATGCACCTGCTACCACACAGATTTGTGACTTTCTATGCTCTCCAGAATGTATTTATCTGAAGTTACATTTAGGAGCTCAGAGAAGCTCAATTTATAGCTGTGGCTCACAAAGTAGCTTGATTGGCTCATGAGAGGCCAGTAAAGATGCAGGCTCAAATGAGCATCGACAGAACACCAATGCAGTGTGTGCCTTGTCTGGGTACTGCACCCCACCATTGACATGCAACCATTCACAGTAGCCTCTTACTCAGAAACGGTTCATTCCCAATAAAAGGTTATATAAACCTGATTTATGGTTCCCACCTTTAATCTCTAAGTTAGGGTTCCTTTCTTGTCATCAGCAAGATGGTTCTACGCAGACAAAACAGTTTTGTAGCCAGGCAAAGAGCCTCTTTCTCCCTCTCACCTTCCTGCTCCTTGTTCACTGATGTTCCTCCCCCTTGGCCTCCAGCAGCGGGAAGCTGGAGGGACTCTGCCCACCTTCCCTCTCTGAACAAACCAGGACAAATGTTGAGCTGCTTCATAAATAGTAAGATCTCAGTCTTGTCAGTGACAGAAGAGGCTTGAGAGGGCAAGAAGAAAGGTGGACAAAGACCTGCAGATGTTGTGAACCTTCACTATGCACCAGGTCAGGTGTTCCAAAGCTGAGTTTTGCTGGCGGTGGCTCCAGTATCCGTGCATGCTCAGAAGAACCAGTTGTCTGAATAGGCGACACGGCTTTGAAGCAGTTTGTGTGTCACTGATGATAGCCAAACACCAGTTTATGTATCTCTGCTCTCAAACTCTACCTCAATGAGACAGATTCAGAGCAGAGAACAAGGAGTAACCACAAGACATCACAACATCACAGGACTCAGGGTTCCACTCTACTCCACCTGGCAACAAGATAGCTGACAGTCAGCAGAGCAGGACTTCAAATATTTGTATTCCCAGGTGAAGACGAGAAGAGTCCTCCCAATGAAGCATGATCTCACATCTGCCAGATCTGTCACCTGATGTGCAATAGAGAACAAAACCCCTGAACACAAAGTTCTGGCACCCTTCAGGTGTTTCTTTATCCCTGTTCTGCTCTGGTGAGAGAGAGTACTACAGCCATTGCCTGGGCACTGCCACCTGCTTGTTAAGTATTTTGTTAGGAAATGACAGAAGTTAAATGATTTTTTTTCCATGTTACGTATGTATGGGAATGTCACTTATTTTTTCATGTATCCTCAACCATATGTGAAACAATTTTAACAGGGTGGGAGTGGGAGATGCAAAATACTGTGGGAAGCCACTATTATTTATCTCCTTTTAAATAACCATGTGCTAAATACTTGAGACAAAAGTTCGATGCATCTGGTATTTGTGACAACCTCCTCCATGCATTTTTGCCTCTGACTTTGAGAGACAGTAGGCATAAGGAAGAGAACTGCTCATATTCAAGTTAGAGGAGGTTATTTTATCTGGTCTCTGTGGAAGAAGAGATTAAGTTTCTGCACTTATTGATGCAGAAGCCACTTTGGGTTCTTTCACCATGTATAACAGGGTTGTTTATTTAGGATGGAGGACTCTCATTGCCAGACTTTGGTAGGTCTGAGCTGCTTTATTGTCTACGATTTTAGGAAAAACATTGTGGATATTTTTCACATTTTGAGAATAATAAATTTGATGCATTTTAACATATTGGCAGAAACAAGGAAATTAATATTCCTATTTTCCTATTCTAGCCACGTCCTGAGTCACTTTCCCCCTACTAAGAGAAAAAAAAAAAAAATTGTAACAAGTGTCTTGATAAGAGCATTGGAAGAACAGTACTATGGCTGACCCAGAACTCCACACAGATATTCTCAGTGCAGTTGATAACTGTTTATTTATACTTAGATGCACGCATACTTGTAAATATTGGTTCTTGAATCAGAATGAAAAAGAGCTGCTTTCTTATTGGTGACACTAGACTCAAATTATAATAATTGTAAGTAGAAATATCTTTAAAAATACAGTCCTATACCTACGAGGAGATATAGATTTTGCATTTCCATTACAATACTTTAATCTATGACCTATGTCCTTTTATTACGATACTATTGAAATTAGGTTGTTGGAACGAAGATGTGGCTACTAATTTATTCATTGCTTTTTCTTTTTCTTTTTTTTTTTTTAACCTAAGGGTATTAGAAAGGTCTGAAAATGATTTTAAATCAGATACTTTTTTTACCTGTGATAACACTTTCCCCATGAATACTTCGCTTTGTTGACTATAGCAAAGGCTCTAACTTTGTCCCCAGGTTAATACACATACACATAAAAAAATCAGAAGTTGGACCTCATAAACATGATTAGCCAGTAACTACAGGTATGCCTTATCAGTTTCTAAAAACCATTCTAAAACAAATATATTGAAAATAATATATAGATATGCAATGCTTTATTATTAATACTAATGTTTCCATCCCTACAGACCCTCCAGTGGTTTTTCAGTACAAGAAGAAACACAAATGATGACATTTTTGCTTTGCATTTCATATCAGCATGCTAAGCTAAATTAGCTAGTCCCGATTCTGGTTTCACATAGGAGTAAATTTAGAATAATTCCAGTGCAGTCAACGGTGACATATACATCACTGGGGTAAATCTACCAAATCACCTTTCTGCTAGTTACACTTGTAATGTGTGGGGAGAGAGAAAATAAAAGGGGCTCAAAACAGAGCACCTCCCTGTCTCCTTGCACATGCAGTATAGCCTCAGTCCCTCCCCAAAAGTCACATTTCCACGACATAGAGTATTTCCACACCTTTAACATCTTGCGTATCAAATACTAAAGTCCATGGCATAGACATAGCCTTCTTAATAATCTGTTCTCTTGTTAAAATTCTGAATGGATAAATGTCCAGCATACTAAGATTATGCTATAGCTCACACAACCTACAACATGCCTCCGCTAAAGACACTTGAGAAAATTTTACTTTGTCTATTTTAAGTTTATTTAACACCAGTCATACACCATTCACATTAGCTCAGATTACGCATTTAATTTCCTTAAGTGCTACTCTTAAAACATCGCCATGTTTAATGTTGACGTCTAAATGGTACCGTTTACGCTTTGCTGTGAACACCTCATTAAAGCAAATGGAGCAGGTAAGGAGGTAGAGCATCTGCCTTTGTGGAGGCAAATGGGGAATTGCACGCCTTTATTTGTTTGTGAATAGTTGAGCACGATTTTCAGCCTGTGTAAATTGATGTAGCTCCATAGATTTCATCAGAGCTTCTCTGATTTGTATTAGTTACAGATAAACAAGGCTTTCCTGTGAGCCTTGGATAACATAGTATTCCCTACCTCCAGAAAGTCACTTAGGAGATTACTCCAGAACACGGGCTGTTTATAAATTAGACACGGGTGCATTTTAAAACAAGGGCTACTTACATGTCACCTTTCCAGTAGCAAAGATCAAGCTTTTTTTCATTTCCTTGCTTGAATATCAAATTTGTGACAATTTATTAAAGCAATAAAAAGGTACTTTCTAATTAAAAAAAAAAAAAAAAAGAGGGAAGAGAGAGACAGATTTTCCCTGACTCGCCAAAATTCCTCTCTTTGAGTAAGCTCAAACATGGGATACTGTGGAAGTTCTAAAATTGAAAACAACAACAACCACCAAAAAAAAAAACAAAAAAAAACAGGACAATTATTCAAGCTATTCCACTTTTTTCTCTATTATTGCCTTCAGTGAACATAGGTACATATACCACAACACCCCCAGATTTTTACAAGTATATTTAAGTATTGTGGAAGAACAGAAAAACAACATCAGCATCTGGTCAAGTAAACAGATCGAGAGATAGCACTAAACAAGATGAAACACCATTTCCGTTGCTGGAGTATCTGCAGTAGAATCAATGGACTACAGAGATTTCATTCCTTTCTACTGCAGCAAACCACAGCAGTGATAGATTAGACAGACTATTTTATCTTAAACGTGATTTAGCCATGGAACTGTTGTCAATAGGTTGCATCGCTTCCTAAAATCTGCATTAGTGTCCCATCACCCTATGAAATGTCTTATGTCTCCTCAGCTCCCACACCACCTTGTGACCACCTTGCCAATAGAGAATATAGTCATACACCATTAATGTTTGAAAAATCCTTTGAAAACTTGGGATAAAAGCTGCCATGTAAGTGCGAAATAGTAGCAGTAGTATTTCCTTTATGTCAACATGGGCTGTAATAGTTTTATTTTTCAATTTATTACTTAAAAGAGAAAGAAAAATTAGCTGCTGCACTATTATCCCTCTGTTTCCAAAGCCAGCAAAGGCCATAGATGAATTTACAGCATTCTGTTTCAAATATTTCTTAACACTTTTTGCCCTAAAATACGGAACCAGGGTTATGCACAGTTGATACTATTTCTAACTGTCATGAGTCTTGGGAACAAGGAGTTAATACATGCTGCAGCAGCTATTGCTTTTACTGACAGCATATGCTCATTATGAGATGAACAGTTTAAGCCAGCTGAATGCATGGGAACACTAATAACAAAGGAATAACTATATTGACTTCAAAACGCTTACATTAATACAATGTGAAATTGTACATTTTGTGAAGCTTTCAAGCTGATTTTTTCCAAGTAATTTGTGCACAAAAAGTCTTAGAAACTTTTCTGAAGCAAAATAAATAAACAAATGCCTCCTCCTACTCTGACTCGTTCCTCTAATCTATTACCTAAATGGATTATCCTCATTTTTTTTTCTTCCAAGAGTCAACAGCAGAGAAGGCTTGAATAAGTGAAAGTAAAAGCTATTAACACTGGTTTTGAACTTTATTGATAGCAATGGTGGCAAAGCCATCTCCTGTCACCTGCTAGCACAGACAGATGTGGATAGTCCCCATCTCCTTGTCCGGCAGCAGGGAAACCCAGTGGTCAGCGAAGCTGAGTTTCCACAGCAACACCCAGTTATGTTTCCCAGGCAACCAGGATCCTCAAAATCAGGTGGTAATTGGTGAGCAGAGTAGTTTGGGGACAGTAAAATATATTTTCCCACTTTGCTGAAGTAGGAACTGTGTTTGTGGCAGGCACAGGGGATGGCACGGTATGGTGAGATGAGAGGGAAGAGAGGGCTGCAGCCCAGCTGCAAGATGCAGCTGCTTCTCCTGACCCACAGCCACATGTGGCTGCTTCAATTTCCCCATTTTGCTTAGCAGAGTGCTCAAAAAAATAACATTATACATTTTTATTTACAGTTAGTTTCTTCTTTCGCTAATTTCATAGTTAGTTACCACTCCTAATTTTTTGTCCATTTTTAATACTACGTCATACATACTGTGTGCCAGCTTTTGGGTATTTAACTGCTGCATTAACAGCAGAGGACCAAACCTTGCTATCTGCATTCTGTTCTCAATTCAAACAACATTCCACTGCAGGTAAAAGGTTTGTCTAAGTGACAACAACAACATTCAGACTCAAATTCATCACAAAAATCTTTGATTTTGGAGGAGGGGTACAATAAGCTCATTCCTGGTATTTAGATAGATCTGGGGCCAGAATTTTATATGAACTCTTTAATACAGTGCCCTGTTGTTATTGGTGTTGACCCTGATTGTTCGATCAATACATGACTTGCTGTCATCTGAGGACATTAAGGAAGGGGAGGGCGATGAACACCATTTTTGGGGCAGAAATTCACCTCTCTACCTATCTTGACCTCTGTCTCCAGATTTACAAAAGTAATTATCTGAATATTTTCACTTTCTAGGCTTTCTTGAACAGACATAAGGTTACAAAAAACTTTTACTACTTCAAAGAGCATATTGGCAGCTGGTCTTGTCCTTGCAGATGACAAGATTTTAAATAGGCCAAGACTAACCTATCTGAGGATGAAAGCTGGTTTTTCAGCAGTTCTCAGTGATGTGTTTCAATGCCATGGAGGAACAACTACAGACAAGATACACAGCCAAACACACAAGATAAACCAGAGTCTCCAACCATTAATCACGACCATCCGGCAAGATTCAAAATACTGCAGAACATTGTGTGATTCTTAGCACAGTCACTGAAAAAAAAAAAAAAAATATATATATATATATATATATATATATGTGTGTGTGTGTGTATATAAAATAAATAAACAAAGAAAATCCCAAAACCTATTATTAGGCAAATAGGTTAACCCTAGATTCTTTGATTGTGAAAAACCAGTTGGTTTTCCAAAGTAGCTGGGCCCCCGTGTCCCACTGCATCTTCTCATGTTAGTGCAGTCATTGTCCCCTCTGCCCTCAGAGGCTGTGAAAGAAGCTGCAGTCACACCAGGTCCACTTTGCTTTGCCAGTTGAAGTTAGAGAAAGGGACATGAATTGAGGTCATGTCAGTGAAGATTTGCTTTTTCTTTCTGTTCTACAGGCACAGAAGACAGAAGAGTATAGATTTTGGGGTTACTCTCACACGTGCAGGGTGCTTTGTGCTGCCAGAAATTAGTGACCTTCACGACTCCTAGCTAACATGCAGACCCGGGAAGAAATTATCCTAGATCACAATGAGTTTTAATCTTTTTCTTCTATAAATGGCATCAGAAAGGTCAAAATTAGGTTTTTTCTCTGATTGGAAACTATGAGATCTATCTCCTCTGCCCCCCTTTTTAAAGATATGGCATAATAGTTAAAGATAAACATCACCTCTTTGGTCTGAGTTTGAAAAGGCTATCGTACAGTGCCTACTTAGAACTGAGCAAATGTTTTTCATCTGTGTCAGTCTCCTCCACCAGCCACTGCTGCAGAAATAATATTATCCTGTGCAAAAGAAAAATGTTTAATTCTCACCTTACTAGATGGAAAATGTAAGAGGAAAAAAAAAAAAAGGAAAACTCATCTTCTGTCAGAATATTGTCCTACACTACCCAAAACTTAATTATCTTAAGTAAACTTATGTAAGATGAAGAAAAATTCAGTTAAAATTTGTGAAATATGTGTCTGGAAATTGACTATCAAGACAAGTCATGTATATATTAAATAACAGCTCAAGTGATCTTTTAGGTAATCATGGAATTATAAAAATATCACTGACTGCTTAAAAATGAGAATGACTTCAGTCACTTTTCTGGCTCTACTCTGTCCTACACATCTATTGTACTTCAAGAGCCTCTACCACTGAAGCTCTTGAGTAACCGTGACCAGCTCTTGTAGGCACGGTGTTCTCCCTCCTTCCTCCATGGTGCATATGTATCGGCCCAAGTCTTGAAGGAGCCTCTAGGATACCGTATGTGGGAAATCCGAATGGTCAAACAAGGGACAGCTTGCTGATATTTGGAGAACAAGGGTCTTCAGCTTCTGCCTGGAAGTTTTGGGAACATGAAGCAGGTCTATATATTTAGGGTGAAAAGGAATAAACAGATAAAACATCAAGAGGACCAGAACGGTCAGAGAAGTGAAAAATCATGATCTGCCTTAACATGATAAACTATCACACTAACTTCTCCAGCACTTTACGGTTAGGAAAATCAAGGCTGTCACTTCTTCTTAATTACGAAAAGAAGAAGAAAAAATAATAAAAACTAAAAGAACTGTGGCAAGGACAAGGATTTTGCTAAAACAGTTGGCTGACTCTCTGTCCTTTCAATGAATCAGTATATCTGGGCCAGAGGAAATATCTATAAAAATAATATTGGTCTGTTCACATACAAAATTTACAATGTGTCTGCAGCAGCGCTCTCCTGGATTTCTAAAAACCCTATCCAAAACTGCCTTCCTGACATGGACAGGGGCAACCTGTGCTGACTGAAATGGTCTGAGTTCAGGCTGCCTTTGAGAACAATCCTTCTCAGCTCCTTACACTGTTCAGGACATATGGCTGCTACAGTAGGAATCTGAAAATAGGCAGCACTGTAGAGTGGAGTGCTGCTGCTATTCCTACATTGTTTTATATCCAAACAGCCAGCACGTGGTATTGAATTCCCAGAGCACAACTAACACACAAACAGAATTCACAAGGATGCCTTAGGTCTTCAGGATGTAGCTGCAGGACACACACGTATTAGAGTGTCTGGGCAACACAGGAAGATATTATACTCTGACCCTTTTTGAATCTTGTCCACTAGCTTTAGGTAGGTCCTTCGCATTGCTCAATGCTGACATTATATGGTCTTGTAATCTAATATAGCTGAAAAACTCCCATGAACTTGTACCATCTTTGCCTAGAAGTCATTTTGGCACCATAGCAGGTTTACAAGGAGGAAAGTTCCACTTCTCATGAAGTGAATTATTTGTTTCTAGATACTGCCTACGAAGTCTGGAAATTCTTCTGACAATAATGGAACTGTGAGTTGTGCCAATATCCTATGAACATTTCATCATAAAGGTCTACCAAGTTGTATAGCCAGCTTTAAGAGTAAAGCTTTCTGGAGAATGAAAGGCTTAAAAGGCAGTGTCCCTTGGCCCAGCATGAGTGATGCTGTGGGATGCACCTAGATGGCAATATTCTTACTGCTTTCTGTGTAATCATGTTAGTTTGGGAGGGCAAACAAAGCAGAAAGAAAGGATTAAAAGTTTTTTTAAAGTGTTAAAGAGTTCTTTGCCCATTTTCCAGCACTGCTCCACCAAACATTTGAGAAACAGGCTCTGTATTACCAGAGTGACTTTTGAACCTTCCTGTTTATCCTTTCCTCCCTTCCATCAAAATGCTTTGCCCAGCTTTAAACCAAACAGGCAGACGTCTTCACTCCTATCTCAACAAGGTCAAAATGATTTAATGTGCCTCGAAAACAGAATGGAAGTCAGCCAAAGGAGCTAAAAGCAGCATACACTGCAGCAATGAGGATTTTCCCCTCCACTCTTGGGACTGTCTGAAGCAGTTTCCTAAATGTATGTGTGCATCAGATTTTTACCATTATGATTGCAGTTGTTTTCTTGGCATAGTCAAACATCCACATTACTTTTCAGAGGAACTGCATAGGGTACTTTGCAACATAATATTGTTCAAGCTTGAAGGAGAGAGATTCATGTAGCCACAGCAAGAGAACACAGAGAAAAATATGCAAGTGCTGAATAATGATAATGCCCGTTACTCTGGTTTCTATTGTTAGGTTAAAGTTTGCACTGCTGGTATTTAATATAATGATTCTGCTTTGGTTTTCATAAAGATTATCTTTCTTGCTTCCTCCAGCTTTCAAACTTTATTTCAGGTCAGGTACCATGCAGCAGTTCTCAGAGCAACCCTCTGCTCCTGACATAACCTGGCTTCTTCCCTGTTCTCTTCTCCTAGTCTGTCAGCAGTCAGTCCAACTTCATCATACTCTTTTCCTTACTGTTCTCAACATCAGCCCAAGTTGCCACATAAAAAGGAAAAACATCTAGATTTTGCTACAGTGTTCACTTCAAAGTTACTGTGGTGGCCCTGAGTCTCTTACATTTCCACGCCTTTTGTTCTTTTCCAGAGTTGTGCTTAAGGCCTGATTATGAGTGCTCGCAGATCTAGTGATTTTCATCTTAGCACACTGTCAGGTTAAATCGTTGGCAATGTCTTCTCACCAGGAGCTTGCCGTTCAAGGACTGCCTTTGGAGCAGGCGTTGCATGATTCAAATAAAAAATTCACATGCAAGTGTTTGGTACTGCAGTGACAAAGTGCTATTGCTGCCTGCATTTAGTGACCTTTTTTATGAGTGTGAAGGACTTGCTGCCAGAGATAGAACCACACTGTGAAATACTGCAAACAGGGCATCCTGCCAGAGCTGTGGTTCTGTGGACTTTTGTATCAGAGCAACACCATAGTGCCCTCTTTGCTCCTGGTCAATCCTACACAACAGCCAGTCCTTCACTGGGATCTCAGTAAGAGACCAATCCTCCCCGCCCCGAGACTGGCCACAGACTCAAGGAATAATTCAGGCTGCAAGAAACTCTGAAGGGCACTCATCAGGACCCTCTGCTTGAAGTAGTTTGCATCTGATCAGGTCACTTTTCTAGCTGAGTTTTTAATGTCTCCAAGGACAGTAATTTCATGTTCCTGGACAACCTGCTGAAATACATAAACCCCCTTCATGGTAAAAAAGATGAAAAAACTGCCCTTATATCAAATAGATCAGCCCATGTTACATCTTCTCTATGGTCTCCCATGAGGCAGCTGCAGACAGTGGGGAGATCCCTCCAAAGCCTTTTCATCTTAAGACTAAACAAACCCAGCTCTCTCAGTGTCTCCTCATATGTTATGTGCTCCAGCACATTGACCATCTTGGTGGCCTGCACTGGATTCAGTCCAGCATGCCACCTCCATCCATATCAGAATGTTAAGAGCATAAAATCTCTGAAAAGTAAATATGATTGTTTTCTTTGCATCTCTTTCACAGTCTCTAGAGGGTTTGGAAGAAGCTGCACCTGACCTACTGCAGCAACACACTATAGATTTTTTGCATCTGTTAAGCTGTATTTTGCTGATTAGAAGAGTGGGAACCAATATATCAGAATAGAGAACAAAATACATTTTTCATTACAATTGTGAAGTACTGTCTAAACATTGCAGGCAAAACACAATTCAGACTATTTTGTCTTAGAGTAGATAAGGGTAGGAAGAGTTAGCCTAATTATTTCCTTCAGTATTTTTTCCACAATTTCACATGCTAGCAGTGGTGCTGTAACTACTACTTGGGGACTTTAAATTGATCTTATAACGGGATCTGATTGGTGAAAGCACCTTGAAAATCATTAAAGAATTCTGCAATTTGTTAAAGAATTAAAAACAATCTTATTACTGAGAACAGAATACATTTTAACTCTGTAACTAGTATGTAATTCTTCTGAAAATGGTATTAATTAGTGCCTAGTGGGATTTTTAATTTTATTTTGTGCCAGAAAGATACTTGAGTAATAGCACTGAGAAACTGAGTAACTGAAAATCGTTTCTACCAGCATGCACTGGATCCATGCTGATCACCTACCTGTCAAAAAATAAAAAATCATTGACCTTGTTTAGCTGTTTTTCTAGTTCTTTTTGCTGGGTGCTTATGGGAAAGCAATAGTCCTTTGCAGTTCCTGGGGATTAAACACAGGTATTTTTATTTGACCTTTTTAGATGTTGAAAAAAATGTTTTCACCAGGGTAGCTATGGTGGATTAAATGGAATAACTACAACAAGGAATTTTCCCTTTTGTTTTAAAAGGGAAAATTCTTTGGGGATTTTCTTATTCCCTCTTTTTCCTTTGATTAGTGAAACAGCAAAGGGCTGTGTTTTGAATGAAGATGCAGAAAGCACTTGTTCTGGAAGTACTACTTTATAATGCATTTTCTTGGGGGCAAACAGCATTTATGGAAAACACAGAGAACCAAGTTAGGTAAGCAAGGTGCGCTGCCTGTGCTGTGGATACAGAGCCACATAAAACAGGAACAAAAGCAACACAAGAAAGATATGTACCATTTTCATAAGTTCTAACTGAGGTTGTATAAATATAAGCATAATCATATTTTTCATTCCTCTTGGCATCACTTTGTGGTTTGTTTGTTTTCTGATCCGCCCTACATCCTTGCCTTTCGTCTTTCAGAGATTTGAATTATCAGTAGTTTCCTTAGCTGCACTTGTTCTCCTTAGAAATATGGGAAAATCCTTCGTTGTGGAGAAGGTCATTATGTAATAGATTGGGGGAGAAGGGGGGCCAGGGAGGCGGGGGGGCGGGGGGGGTGCTGCATCAACTGGTGGCATAATCCCCAAGGGAAAACAGACTTTAGTTGAACAATCAGAAAACTGGCTTGCTTTATGGTGTTTACACTGCTACTTGCTAATGGATCACCATAAAGGAAGCAAAAGGACTCTTACACTATTGAGTATGCTATCATGGGAGTCTTCTGAGTGCGCCTTTTTTATTTGCTGCAGTCAGGTTAATGAGCTCACCAGCCCACTTGATGTCGAGGACTTTGTAACAAAGCAATCTCTCATTAAATGCTGCCTGGCACCACTCTCTTGAAGCAAAGGGACATTCAGATTATTGAATGCCTTTGTATTCCTCATTCCTACCAGGCTATGGCGTCCAGCAGTGGCATCAGTCCCGCACACTTACTGGCAGCCATCCAGTCATGCGCCTGCCCTCTTCAAACTGCATGGGCATTTGCCAATCTAAGCAGCACTAGTAGGCAAACAAGCATGGCACACGACTGCTTTGGCCCGTGGCCAGATGTGCAGCTGAACCATCTCGCTTCCCCGATACTATATGGAGAAACACGTTTTTTCCCCATTCTTTCTCATTCAGTTGATTTACACGGAGAAGTTTTGTTGCAGTACAAAGGAATGTGCATTTATCCGCATTCTCTTTCTGCTTTAACACCTTTTTTTTCAGTCTCAGCAGTGCAGGTCATGAATTCATCTGTGGCTTTATTTAAATGCCTCCTGGCTGACAGTTTCTTCAATGAAATGACCCCAGAGTGTTATCAGCTAGCTAGCAGGTGTGTCTCTTTATTCAGAATCTTGCAGGCAATGGTGCATCCTGGGTAAAGAGCAATCTATGCATGATCCAGCTCTTCCCTGCATTACTCAGGAGGTTTACTGGTTCACTGTCATGAAAGCACTTAAAAAGAAAGCACTTTTTTCAGTTGGCTTTCCACTGGGCTTTGTGCCCTGAGATATTTTGACACAAACACACAAACTGATAAAGATTTTTTTCTGAAAGGCATCATCTTATTAAAAAAAAATCAGCCTTATACAGGCTATTGTTTTTAGTTGTAAGTTATTAAGCAGATATTTAATAGTAGTATGGTTACTCTTTCTATAGTTCTGTTAGTAAACAGCCTTGTAAAGCATCATGTTTGCTGATGTCCCCATGTGTGTCTGCACACACACAGGCACACCCTGCTCCTACTCAGCCAGCTTCTAATGTTGAAGAGATCCTCAAAGTCTGGTTAAATGGGTGGCAAGAGAAAACCACACTGAATAAAAATAAATAAATACCTTAAAAAATAAAGTTAAGGAGAAGATTACAGATGACAGAGGGAATCCCTTTGTCCTTCCAAATGCTGTCATACAATGTTGTAGGACATGTTTTCTCAGACCTTTTCTTTACAGGACTACTGCTTTGCCTGCCCTGTCTGGAAGGGACAGGGAAAACATGGAGCTCAAGAGCATTCCCAAGGGTCCTGCATATGTGTTCAGGGCAGTCTGGGGAATCATTGCCTGAGGTACTTTCCCTCTCTTCCCTAGGCAAATACCAGGTTCAACGACACCAGCACACACTCTACCAGTGTTCACCTACACTGTAGTAATTTTTTCCTCCGTCGAGTAGTAGACTGAGGAGAGGTCCTATACATGTGACATTTGCATGCTCAACTTTCCTTTCTTGGGAAAAAATTCTGAAAAATAAAGTTTGTTGTCCATCTGTCAGTAAAAAGACATAAAAGGGCAACAAAAATGATGGGAATTAATTTCATCCTGACCTGAAGTCAAACAGAGTTTTGCTGGAGCAGAACTCCAGGTTTGCTCCTGATTTCATTGAAATTAGCAAGCGAGCTCTTGTTGACTTAGTGAGCAGGCCTGTGATTCACAAATTTGGCTAATCCTATCATATTTTCAATATGAGATTTTGAAAAGGTCACAGAATGCGAAGTCGAGACTGTTGTCCCCAGAAGGGGGTTGGCTTGACATCAAGCAAAGATAATAAAAACAGTTGTCCAGCTTTTCAGTATTCAATGCATACCAGCTGTATTGACTAATAAGACAAGAGGATGCTGAGTTTAGGAGTGTAGGAAAGTCCTTTTTATTGTCAACCCTCTCTCGTGCCTTTACCAAACTAGTGATTTTTTTTAATAGGAAGACCACTAATTTGATTCAGCACCAAAAATCCCAATTATGTGTGCTTTATTTCACAGTGGATGATATACATTTGAAAATCAGCAATATTTAAAATGTGTTATGGAATTCAACGACAACGGAAGAAGGTGAACATTATGGAAAAACAAGTGTATTACTGAAGAATTCAGCAAGTTATAAGGGTCTGGAATCCTTTCATATAAAAAAAAAATTAAAAAAATATATTTTAAAACAGGATTCAATTATTTAAATGCAATTCCAGTAAATAATTTCAACTCTGTTGTTGTTGGGGATTTTTTCTGGGCCAACACTTTCCAGTAGTTCTTCTGGAAGTTGGATGAATTTTTTACAACTTTTTTGGCAAAATGAAACTCTAACTTTCAACAGCTAACTTTCTCTACAACAAAAGAAACCCAGCAGGTTAAAGTTTTGTTTAGTTTTGGCTCTTCTAACCTGTTCTATTTGCATTCCACTCAACCAATGGGTTAAACACTATTTGGCCCGCTCTGCAGAGAAGATAGATTTGATTTACCTCATTCTGCCATTTTCCTTCCTCCCCTTCCAAGTCAGAGCACCAGTACTGACCATTCAAAAAAATTAAGTATTAACTATAACAGAAATATTTCAATAAACAGCTACAACTTGGCTTTGGATCACATGCACCCAGATACTCGACGATATTTAAGAACACAGCCCTCACTGATCTCCATCCCTAGACCAGACTCTGAATTTTACATTCAGGATCATTCACAGATCAGTTTCTGTAGAGAACAAATGTATTTTCAAATCCCATACATCAACGATTTTGCATACAGTTTGCAATTCATTCACATTGCCATTGCTAGGGGAAAGATGCATATTCTGAGATCAGTATGAGTTATTGTAGTCCTTTGCCCTAACCTCTCATGGTACACAGGCCGTAGCACCTCACTTTGCAATATCCACTGCACTGCAATGAGTACTGCAGTCAGGAGAGAAAACCTGCTGGTCTCCACTTCCCCGCCTTCAAGGAACTGTCTGGTTTCTATTTCTAGTGTCATTAACTTTTCTGAAAAACAAGTACTTTCACTTTTTCTTTTGCCAAGTAGTTTCAGCTCTCTGTTCAAATCAACAAGGATGGGGACAGTTGGGGTTTGATCTTGTGTGATGCTGAGCACAGGCTTGTGCTTGGAAGGGGACGGCTGAAGAGCTGAGCAAGGCTCAAGGACTGTGTGAGACTCTTCTCTTCCCTGACACCATTTGTTTCCCACTGGGAATCCAACTCAGGGATGGCAAAAACCACCATAAACAACAAGAACTCACCATGATGGCTTCCTGCAGATGGAATCTACAGAGGACATGCTTTTCTCCATCTGGACTGATTGTTATTTCTTATGTTTACAAGTTTATGTCGCCTCCTTTTTCCAAAAGAACTGCCATGGTCTCCAAAACTTCATAAAACTTGCAGAATGCACATTTTTATCCAGAAGGCTTCAATACTTTGTTTTGTATTTCACTGCTTTTTAAGCCTCTTTTTTCCAGAAAGAAATTCTATCGAGCAAGAGATTATTTACAGACCAGGCAGATTATGTTTTCCTTTCATCAGCTACCTTAGATGGTTAATTAAGAAATAGAGCAGCAAAATTGGAATCAAGGAAAAATAGAAAGCGTGCTTATTAGCAGCACTTTTGTTTGCTTTTCTAATTGATCCCTTCAAATAGTTTGTCTCTGCTATTACAACCAACAAGGGCCTGATGTGACTCTGACTCCAGTGCATGGTGTGTTTAATTCAGGGGGCACACAGGAGGCTGGCACATGGGGGATTCTGCAGGAAGAGATGATACTGAGCTCAGCAAACGTGCCACATCAGCATAACACCAGACGTGCACATCTCGTACAGTTGTGCTGACCCTTTATCCTCCTTCCATCCCTCGCTCCTATCTGATCACATCAAACAGCTAGGAAAGTAATGAATGATGAATTAAATATCCATTCCACAACAATCCTGAATGCAGCCATGTATACTATTCACAGTTCTTGATTATTCAGGGTCAAGCTCCAAATACTAGGAGGAAGAATTTGCAATGCAATATTGGCAGGGGAAAAAGAAAAAAAAAAAAAAAAAACACTAAGGGAAAAAAAGGAAAAAAAAACCACAACAACCTGTCTCGTCTGCAGACGATCAGAAGATTGGCTGGCTAAATTCTCCAAAAGCAGCCTTCAATTTTTTATCTAGCTATTTATAGAAAACTGCAGAAACAGCTGAGCTGAGTGAAGTGATGTCACTTTTGCTGGGAGGACGGCTTGCTCTGCGTTGTGCGTGGAGGCGGCAGAGCCCGCTGGAGCCCGGGGCCACAGCCCCGCAGTGCGAGGAGCTGTAAACACGGGCATTTTTCAGCTCCACTGATCAATACGGCATTGATGGCTCTCGGCTGACCTTCAACCTCTCCGGAATAGCAATGGGCCAGTGCTGCATCTTGCAGTCTGCGAGGGCTGCCGCCTGTTAGCTACCAATTTTACAATCGATCAAAAGTCATTTTTGTCAATAAAGCTCGAGAATTCAAGCAATGGCAAGCAATTTTTGAAAGGTCAGGGCTGGGTTTTTATTTGTGCGACCTCTGCTTTCAAGCCATAGCACAGTCTCTTACACCCATTAAAAGTAGTGACAAAATTCAAGATTTTTTTTTCTCCCCCCCCCCACCCCCCGCTTCCATGTATTTTTAGTAAGCCTTTGGGCATTTTCCCTGTCCCTAAAAGAATATGGTTGCGTGGCAACGTCCCCCGTTGCCATGGAGACTCGGTGTGTAAGCAGCTGCCGCAATCAGCATTAACTCCGGGCTGGAAGGTTTGTCATTCCAATGCATAGGGAGGGGGAGACAAATAGGACAGCAGCGCATTGCCGTAAAAGGGAAGTCACCTAGATAATGTCACTCACAAACATATGTTCCACAATTATTCTTTCTACTGTTTTATTGCCGCAATTATAGCTAAACTAAGATTACAAAATTATATGGTTTTAATTTGCCTCCATCGACTATGTTTCACTTCCATTAAAATTAAGTCTAAACCCATTTAAGTAGCAAACTGTTGGCTTTGCAGAGGATGGGGGATTTTGGTTTACCAGTGGGTATTTCGAGGACTAAGTAAAAGTAATACCTCTAGGAATCTTAATATTTAGCCAAAATGAAGCACAGTCCTGGTCACTGGACTATTATCTACCTTTCTCTTTTGTCCTGCATTGAACCCCACGACACAGCCACAGCCAGAGATGATGGCCAACACCATCCTCCTCCTTCTCCTCCTCCCTCTGACAGCCCTCTCCTCAAAAAAATATTTGGAAATTTTAAATCCGGCCATCGGAAAGTTTCATGCTGGACTCAGCCCACTGGCTGCTGCAGCAGCCTCCAACACATTGCTGTGCGATCGCTCCGTTTGAAGACCCCTGTAATAAACAGGCGCAATGGGGTTGACTTCAAAATGAAGTAACGCAGCATTAACCCTGAATTTCCTTACATCAGCAGTCTTCAGACAATCCTTTAATGTTATCTGAACATATTTTATTATCTTTGTTTTAGAAGAAGTTTCATTTTTTTCTGTTGCTGCCTGGCTGCTCCTGATTGTAGTAAAAACAAAAAGTAAAACATGTTAGGAGGTGTATGGCAGGTGATAGGATACACCTCGACAGCTATTCTGCAAAAACCTACAGTGAGTGGTAGTAAAGGACTTTCGTCTGGATTTTTTAACATATAGGTGGAAGCATTTAATCAGTGTTAAATACATACATTTGCACAGCTGTGCTGATTCAGTTGTGTAAGCGAGAATCTATTCATGATTTAATATATTAGGCCACAGAGTGATGCTGACTCCCTCAGAAACAATTCCACGTGATGGGAAAAAGCAATGTAAACAGGCATATAAACACAAACTTGACATTCAGACCCATATGATTTATTTACCAACCTTTTCAAACAACCAGTTTTTAACCCTGTTAAATCTTTCCATTATATAAGGGCTTTTATTACTGTGGATTTGCATAATTAAAATATACATGCCCAGTCACCAGTGTTTATAACCTATACTTACTCAGATTCTTATTAAGATTTGCATGAGAAATCCAGCTCTTTTAGATATCATTTTAATTAAAAGATGAATGTAGCACAGTATCCTTTTCCTAAGGAATCTACTATCGATAGGAAATTGCAGCTGAAAATATATTTTTCACTCCTGCAGAAATGGCTGAACCTGTATCTGTTGAGAATTGCAGGGTAAAAAACATGCTCCTTAGAAGAGACCTTGCATGCCACCATTCAGACAGAAGCTTCTTTCTATGATCGTTACAGTCTATAAACCCCTGAAAATAAGGATTTACAATGAAAATACGGCTAGACCCTTCACTACAAAAATGCTAGCAGGTGCTGTTATAATATACAAATCCAGATAGCATACAGTGACCTATTTTCAAAATCAGGCCAGGCAAAATGACATCGAGAAATTGAATTCCTTGCCCTTACTTTAATAGTGTCTTGTCATGCGATCTTCAAATCAGGACGGGTGATCTTGCAAAACAATCACTAACCCAAGGGACAACAGGAACGTTCTCAGCACTAATATCTCGGACCCATCGCACTGCTTACAATAATCGACTTATTGCAGAGGGCAGGTATAGACCATTCAAATCAAAAATATCCTTGGACAAGGCGGGATTTTGCCCTTTTTAAAGTTAGAGGCCAAAATAAGGCTCAAAACGATATTCTGCCCTATTTTGTTGTGTCATCAAAAATAGCTGGCAACTGGAACAACAAACTGTGCTGCTAAAAATACGCTGGTAGTTATGCAGGGATATTTAAAATAGATTAGCATATGGATTAACTCAAATTCAAAACTGGCTTTAACCCTTTGGTGATCACAGTCCTGTCTTCAAATAATGCAGCTCTGCAGCATTAAAGACAAACTTAGCTTCCCAGTGTCAAAAAAAGTCTGCCTGGTGAAGCAAGTGTGGCCACTGATGTTTCCATTCATAGTGGGGACCCAGTGGTATCTTAACAAATCTAGGCAGATCGAGTAGTTTATGTATTTTCTTACCATAAAGTTGGGGCTTTTTCAAACCAGCACCATTTCAGAAGGCCTTACTCAGGTGGCAAATTTAATTTATTACTGAAAATATATTCAGGAGCTATAGAATAAGGCCCTGGAAATGACTTCAAGGCAAATGTATAAGACTGCAACTATGTATGGCTGGACTAAATCTAACAGTTAGAAGCCAGAAAAATATATGCAAGGCAACAAAGAAAGACTCGAAATTGAAGGAATTACATTATGTAAAAGAAAATAAGTTTTGCTAAAGTAAATACATTTTTCGAGCCACAAACAACGACTGTTTTCCTGCTGAAAATGGTTTGTTTTTATCAAAATAATACATTTCTCTGAAATAAATTACCTTTGCAGCAGATATTCGGAATTCATATTTTATTGCATGTCATCTGCAAAATCTGGGCTTTTGTTGAATTTGTTGAGAATTCAATATTCAAGCAAGGTCAGAAATCATGGAAAAAGAATAGCGTACCTTCCAAGAAAGAACTCCCAAACTTAAAGTGTCGGTTTTGCAAAATTCTTCTTCCAATCTTATTTTTTGCCATTATGAGACAGTTATTTCTGATTTAAATATCTGTAATGATATTTAAACTAAAACATTTTTCAAAGTTTTCCATTCTAGCAACATATAACCATTTCCACTACATCGATCAACACATTTTCCCCACAGTGGCCTTATTTTTAATCACCACAGACTGAAACTGAAGTTTTGGTGTTTGCTTTTGTTTGTTTGTTTTTAAATATAGATTTCCCTAATTTATTTATTTTATATTTTTTTTTATGTTGGGCTTTTATATCCCGTTTAATGGGAGAAGTTTATTGTTTACAGAAGTGAAGAATGTTAGGTGTTTGTAGGCTTTGACCAAAGTGCTTGTATTAAAACCTCTACAATGGTAATAAGGCTTTGGGGGTTTGTTTTAAAGCAAAATACCCTTTCACATATAGAACACAATTACTTATTTTCACCTTTTCAAATAAAATCCCTTGAAATAAAAATTTAATAAGTAACTATGTTAAGAATATCTGGGCCGGGGGGGAATTTTTAATATGAGAACCATGAGCAATGTTGCTTGGAAAATACACTGTGCACAATGGCAAATAGCTCAGAGTGAAGTGGCCATGGGAAAAGCCTTCCTGAATACCTGGGATTCCTCCTCAGATGGGGCATGGGGAAATTCTGCAAGGGCTCTAAATGGGAAGCCAAATTCCCCTCTACAAGGTGGAAAGGGAAATATGCCAGAGCCAGAGGAAGAAAGGCTGAAGGACATTCCTCAGCGTGTGCTTTCTTTCTGCTAATGTCTGCCTTACAAAACCAGAAAGAGTCCAATTTGAGGCAAAATGCTCTTACAAAAAGCAACTGTTAGGCAAGCTGAGGACTGCATACTACTGTCATCCTGCGGGGACTCAAAGAGGGAGAAAAGTTACTACCAGAGCCACGGGGCAACTGCCTATGCAAAGACTGGGATGAAAAACCTTGTTTCCACAGGACCACAGCTAACAACACTCATTTTTTTGTTCCTGCGCAGAAACATGCCAGACAAAAATCCCTTCTGGAGCAAGCATTTTCCTGAGGTGAAATGCACATCAAAAGCACCGGGAAGAGGAGCATTTCAGAAGCCTAATGTGGATGGTAAAATCTAGGTACTACTGACCTGTACAAAGACACAAAAAGAAAACATTATCTTATAAATATGGCAACCAGCAGCCCCAAATCTGACTCTTAGGGTGCTCTGCAAACTGAGTTTACCTCTCAAACTACTTAAACCAGGGGAGTGAATTGCCTGACGTGTTAGTATGTAGATGCTGCATCAAGATGCTAGTATAGGGGAAAACAAACAAACAAACAAACAAACCAAAAAGTAAAACTAAATAATAGCTTTCTGGCAAATAAATGTAATAGTTATCATTTGTTCCTTAGGCTTCAATTTAAATTTATTTTATATTCTAGTATGTATCCTTTTAAATAAGGGTTCTGTTCTCTAATTAAGTTTTTGGTCCATTTGGAAGGGAGAAAGCTCATAGATGTTATGGATTTCATTCTAAGTCAGTTAATAAAATCTCCTTTCTCCAATATCGTTTTGGCATAATCAGACAAACTTGTATTGCTATTATCAGATGAAGCTGCTCAAATATAAGGTTTTTATTACCTGTATATAAGGTTTCAGGGACAATATTTTGAGAGAGACAATGATGGTTTAAATAAATGTGAAACATAAAACATCTGAATGTTGCTTCATGTAAAAGTCACTAGTATAAAAAATCATAATTAAAAAATATATCTTCCACTTACATAGCAAAAGAGCTGTAACATTCTGACATTCTGAGGGCAGAATTCATATTTTCTGCTTTTAAAAATTGAATGAAAACCACAAGAGTTTGTCGTCCAGTTATAAAAATGTGAAGTTCTTTGCCTTGTGCGCATGCATATCTCTCTCTATATATAGATATATATGTAGGCAGACATGCACACATGCGTGTACACACATACACATGCACACTGGAAACATGCTTTTGTCTCCAGGGCCGTTTTTCCTCTTCAGAGATCATAATATGCTTAGTTAATAAGAGGAATCTACAGAACAGTTATAATAGTTGAAACAACCATCTTCCATTTAAATATGTTTAATGGCAATTGATGACCATTAGGAAAAAAGAAAATATGATTTTCTTATAGTCAACTAATAGCTTGAGTAAAAAAAAAATCACGTTTTTGGTTAATTCTCTTTCTCCTCAGAAAAAAAAGAGTATGCATCTGGTGCTGAGATATCCACCAAATCCTATGCTGTACTTAACATGGCTGTTAGCAGATTAAATCATAAATACACACACAAAGTGATTAAAAACTGATATGTAGTATCTTTTTTTATTTTTTTCTTTTCTATGAAGTCTACCTCTTTTTTAGTTGTTGATTTTTTTCTAGTTTTTTAAAGCAGTTATCATAATATTCTTTTTTATGCTTTTATTGTATTTTAAAATCTACTTTCCATTATCAAAGATGCTACCAAGGGAAGACACTCTATGGAGATTATTAGATTTCCAGAGTAGTCTAACATTGTTCAGAGCTAATAAAACAATAGGACAACTGCAACATCAACAATACTCGGGCTTCATGTGAAAATGATTTTTAGTTTGTGCCCTAAGCAACACCACTCCTTCATCCATTTGGTAATAAAGATTGCATTTCAACTTTGCTGTATACTAAAGAAAAAATTATTAAGAAAGGTTGCAAACTTCTTGTGAGGGCAGAAACAAATCGCAGTTCCTGTTCAAGTTTATTTTTCAGTGTTACCCTGTTAAAATGCTTACATGTGTTATCACAGCACCTTTGTAAATTGTTGCACCAGTATCTCACACAGATACTAATCTTCTGGAGACAAATATTATGCATATTTCTATACATATTTCCGTAAGTGGGTGAGTGAGAGATATGGGTGCAGACTTTTTCACATATTGAACCTCCCTCACAAAACCCATTGGAAACAATTATTTCGTACCTATTTTACAGGTAGGTAGGCTAAGGCAAGGCAGGTTTTCCTTAACCGAGAGTGAATCAGTGAGCTCTGGAAATGGACCCACCATGGGGAGGATGACACTGCCCCTCTGCATGGGGGAGAACACCCAGAGATAGACATCACCGGTGATGGGGATCTCACGAGACAACCTCTCCCTCCACCTCCGTCAAGCAACAGCTTGCTCCAGTTAGGGCTGGAAAACTGATACCTGGTGAGCTCACAGCTGTGTCAAACTGCTCGGGTCCTTCTGACATCTTGGTTTGGGTCATTGTTGCCCCTTGGAATTTCAGAAATAAATTTTTGGGTAGCCCCTAATGACTTGCAGGATCCTTCTGCGTTCATGTGTGGTGTCCTTAGTAAGTAGTCTGGGCAAATATAGGCAGATGAATAGAGGGGTGATACTGACCCAAATGTATCCCTATTTTTGTACTTTTTTTACAGGAGAAGCTTAATCAGATTGAAAGCTGCTTTTGTAGGCTTTCAGAGAAAATGCCTTTTGACAAAAAGGGGAGGGGGATATTCACAGAGCAATGATGGCAAGAACAGAAACTGGAGGTTTGAAAGACCCACCAGGAGAGGCAATTCAGCCCACTTATATTAAATCAGCTGTTATTTTTTCTGTCTTTCCCCTCCCCCCAAGTATTGGGTAACCAAAAAGAAAATGATGTGAATCCATTTTCAGTACTGATTCCTTTTAATCCCGCAGATCAAAACCATCCTACAGTTTCCAAATGCTTTTTCATTCTAAAAGTAAAACATTTCACAGGAAGATGTGAGGGGTAAGTCTTTCCAATCATAGATTTTAAACTCAGTTGCTCACAAAATATAATGAACTTTAAAAAAATCATAAAGGGCTTAAAACCTGAAGACAATGGGGGTTTTGCCATTAATACCTAGAGCAGCAGGATTGTGCATAGAGTAATCAATTGCCCAACAAGGCCCTAGGAACACAATCAAGGGAGGAGGCTACAGGAACATACAATATTTCACATTTAATAAATGGTCTTTTGAGATTACAGCCGTATAGAGTAGCAATAGAAAGACTATAACACTAAAGTAGGGATTATATGCGTCTGTCTGTCTGTGAAGTGGAATTTTAAGCAATCATTTTCATACAACCTGTCAATAATAAGCATGCTTTGGCAGTTTCACGGTTTGCTTCAATTTAAAAGCATAGTAAAGAGTATTCTGTCTTTAAGGGGGTGGAGGGTGAGGAGGCAAAGATGTGTCTTTGACAGACTAATCAGACTGGTTCCTAACAATACCCATTTTATGAAAGTGAAGGAATTACGATAAAATATTTTAAATACATCTTCACTGTCAAATAACATGTTCTTTCAGTATTTATTTTACTAATAGTGTTATTTACAGAAAAATTAGTAAAATAAAATTAGGTCAGTTGCATTGCTGCATATTAATCAAATTTTAGCATTCAAATAATGTTGAACCTGTTGTTCCTTAACAAGCAGAGAAACTTCCAAATGTCAAATATTCTCTTTCCCATCCAAGTTAAGTGTACAACTGTAATATTTTTATAATTATAATAGTAAAAAGATTGCATGCTCAAGCAAATCATACTGGAAGTGACAACTGAGCTGATTTTGGTTGGGTTCTTCCCACCACCTCCACTTATTTTTTGATCAGATTCTTCTTTTTCCTTCTCTCTTTGCCATTCCTGTCCCCCACTAGAAACCCCCAAACCCTCTACTTTTCTACCGCCACACATTCCATCTTTGACTCAAAACCAGATTCAAATTGCTCCCTCAACTCAGCTTCTGGGTGGATCTGCACAAGATGTTAGGCACAATGTGTGCATGTAAAAATTAGGGAAACTGTTTCTACTTTTTGTTCCTCTTAGCACAACGTCTTAGGCTCTAAATCACAACCTGTATTCCCTTTTCATTTTTAACCCAGCAGCCCACTCATATTTCTGTTCAGTTCAAGAAATAAAATGATTGTTTCACTGGTTTTGATCACAACAAATTATAATCATTAATGTTCAGCTTTGATTTTATTCTCATAAAGTACCTTATCAGTGGGCTGCAGCTGCTTTCCTGAATTCAGAGAAAATATCGGTTATTAATTACAGTATAATATATCTACCCATATATATGATCATATGTCTGTATATCAGTCTGCCTAGATTACATTAATGTGCTGGTTCTCTGAGCCTATGGGGAGGTGGAAAATGTGCATGGGAAGAGGGAAAAGTATGTATCTTATTAATATATTATTACGGTTTATTTTAGCATGGAAACTATGGTAAGCTCCTTCTACTACTTTTATAAATTAAGATCTTATGTTTTGGTTGCCTTTTTTTATTTTACCTTTTCCTGCCAAATAACAACTAACTTGAATGAGGACTGATTTTCAAAGAACTTTTTTCAAAACAGAAAGCTTGCAGTTGTGCTTTCCAGTATCCCACACATACACATTAGGTAGCTTTCTCCCCTGGAGTGCCAGGAAAAAAACACGCATTCCTTCTTGCTACAAATCTGTAAATCTGAAAAGAAGAGGCCACATGAATAGGAAAGCTCGTTATAGAATAAAAAGCATGGGGTGTTATTAAGTAGGACTGTAAGCCCTATTCTATTCATAGTAATTAAAGGATCAGATCAGGTTAATGTGAGGACCTAGGTCAATAAAATACTGCAGGTTCACCCTTTTTAATCCATCTCAATCCTATAGGCTGGGTTTCTGACTGCTCTGTTTGACTCACAGAACTGTTATAAGTGGCAAAGATGTGCAGAGAATTGTTGAGAAAAAGTGAGATTTTTTATATCAATCCCACCATATATTTCTGAGCACAAGTGTCAGGAGGTGATTGGGATAAGGTAGATGGCAAACTTTAGGACCAGCAGCTTCAGTCGTATACATTTTTCACCTTGCCAGCTGGTAAAATAACTGTATGAAAAAGAATAAAACTGTAGCACTCTAGATATTTTTTAAATAATTTAATATTTTTCTACCAACTTTTTTCTGGTTTTATATGTGGATTTCCACACTTAAAAACCCCACCCTTTTGTCACCCTCATCAGTGGCTACATACAGCAGGGCATGCTGGCGCCCGAGCTCTGAGGCTACCAAAAGCCAGCTCAGAGATGTGCAACCCAAAACAAGCAGTGTTCCTGCCTCTGTATTGCCCAGCACAGCAGAGGAACCCATGTGGTTTCACTGGGAGGGGGAAGCAAATTTTGGAGGGGAGTATCCAACCAAGCTGCGATTAAGTTGAACTGGAGACATGAGGATAGCCCTGCCTTCCCTAAGTGTAGTTCTTGAAGAAATAGTCTGGCCTACAGCAGGTAGCAAGCAAAAATATCTGTTTTGAAGTAATCTGGAGAATTCCAAACCCCACATGAGCTTGTGTCAATCACGCAGGTCAGCTTCACTGGCCAGCAAAGGATTTGCCCCATAAAGCACCAGGTAGACTTTGTGGTGTGCAAGAGATTAAGCTGACGGCTCTATCTGTAGGTCAAGCCCTACGTAATGAGAACACCCCAAACTTCTCTGCAAAATCACAATACCTTTGAGGTGCACAGTAAAATCCCTACTGGCACCTGTCAAGGTAGGGCTTTGCCATGTCTTGCTGTTTTTCTGACCAATATGTTGATCCAAATTTCTCCTGTTAATAAATGGGTAGTGCTGTCCACGAAACACAAATCTCCTCACTCTTTTCCCCTCTTTTCTGACCCTCCAAATCTCTCTTTATCTGAGATATTAAATCAGTGACGAATTGTGCTTCACAAATCACTTGGTCTAACGAAACAGTGGCTCCTAACATTACACTTAGAGTTATGGCTCATGACCAAGGACGTTCTTTTGCCAAAGGACTATGCAACTTATCTTTATCTCCTAATATATATTCAAATTTTTTTTTCTTCTACAAAATGATCAAACCATTGTATTTTACAGCAAAAATTAAAATTCAGTTGCAAATATCATGATTTCTGTTATATTCCAACAGTCTTTGCATAAGTATAGGAATTAATCAAAAGACGTATGCTGACAATTTCATAGAACGGCACTATAGTAAGGTTTTACTGAAATCTCTGAAACTCCACAACTTAATAAGAAATTTCATATTCATTATGTCTTTTAAATCTTCCCCTAAGATGTACCTATTCTGAATTATAAGATGGATATGTGCACATTTGCACATGGCATCCTGCTCCCTATATGTAGTTTATTATAAATATCTATGAAATGGCTCAAAACAAATGTAAATATTTTGTTTTCTATTAATTTCCATGAGTTTCTGGAGTAATTCTGTGCAACTATTGATATAATCTCTGATAGCTTTGAATGAAACATCTCCATGAAAGTTGGAACACCGGGAACTTGCTCTGTGATCCCAAAAACTATAAGTAAATTGAAAGTACAGAATTTGAAGAATGATATTCTAATACAACATGTTGTATTTTCTGTTCAGGTGTGATAAATTAGTGCAAGAGAAAGTTAAATCTCTGGAGGGAAAAAATACAATAATGCGTGTTTGCCCTCTCCATTTTCTCCTTTCCCTATCTCTGTGAACAGTCTATTAAATCTTCTTAAAGACAAAAAAAAATCCAACCAACCCTTTGGTACAGAAAAGACTGATTCCTTTAAAAACTGAGGCAGAAAAGAGAGGAAGGAGAATCCATTATGAAAGCAGAGGTCATTCCAAGAAACTGAGAAAAAAATAAAAAAATAAATAAAAAGACAAAGCACCAAAAATGTTAGTATTTGAATGATGTGAACTCTGGTAAACGCCAGCATGCAATATGGCAAAAATGAATCAATCAGTTCAGCTTAGTTCAGCCTCTGCAACTGGCCATCTGGCATGAAATCAACCAAATGTAGCCCTGCATATTCATCTTCATTTTCACAAATACTCAGGAGAATGTCATTCTAGGGCAAAATAAAATTAAATCACCATAATTTTTAAGACATCTCTTCCTCTCATGCTCTCTGGAGATTAGTGTGTTTATGTGAGACTACTTACTGCTATAAGGTTAGCAGGTAATTTTGAAGGGGGTACTCTCTCATGTTTAAAATCACACTTCACACATTCAGGACACTTAAGCATATATTTTACATTAAACACTCCTAAGCAAAGATTGCACATGAAAATATTGTGGCTACATGGGCAGATTTTTCCCCAAGGGTCACTAGAGAAGGATTCTGCATTTACCTTCCACAGTCGTCCCCACGACACACCTGCGTAACCTGCTGACATTGTGGAACTGTGCTAGATAGGCCTAAAGGGAAGTCTGGGCACTTAATCCTTAAAGCAGATAACAAAAAGGAACAGAAGATGTCCAAAGAGTCAGGCCAGAACCAAATATCAGCTGTGATTACTACTGGTACTGATTTGGTACAGGTTTTGTCTATATAAATCACAGTGATAAGCACAGGGCAGAATAGAAATCAACCTGGAAGTGAACAGGAAAGAGAAAATGAAAACAGGCAATGAAAAGAGCACACATTGCCATCATATTTAAGTTAGAAGCTACACTACATGCAATTCTTTATTCAAGGTAATCCAAACAGTTGCTGGGCAGGATAGATAATTTTGAGCCTTATCCCTTAAGTGCTTGAATTAAACTCTAACAATACTCTAACTAGAAGCATTACCGTTAAGTTTATTTGTTTATTTGATTGGGTTAAATGCTCCCAGAGATGGGTTGGTTGGTTTGCTTCAGGCTGGGGGTGGGAAGGATAAGTTTGTTTTGTGTTTAATGTTGTTCATTGCATTTTTGTTTTCTTGCAGTCTTCAAAGTTTATCACATTTTAGGAGATCCAGCAAAAGTTACCAAAAGTTTGGCTAACAAATTATTTCACGAGCATATCTTCTGATGTTGATAATTTCTTTGCTAAGTATTATCACAAAAAAAAAAAGCCTTAAGATACTTCTGCTGATACCATCTATTTGCTCTTGTCCTAGAGCTGTCTCACTTCGTTTGATAAGGGATAAACAAATGCCCAGCCTAATTTGAATAAATATGTTAAACAAATGTTATACAAGATGCATGAAAAGGCAGTAAATAAATTACAACTTCAGGCTGCTAGGACACTCTAGCTCAACATGGAAACATGTTTTCTCTCAGGAAACATGAAATAACTAAGTCTAGTTAATCTACTTCTATCTATCTGTCTTAAGGATTTAAACTAAAGCCTGTCACCATAGAATATGATAGAAATCCTTCCTCACCTATTTCCTTATGGTATACACGAAACTGTTAACCCTAAAAATGCCTCCTGTAAAACCTAAATACAGTATACACAGTGAAATATAGTTCTACTTACTGGATTTTTCTTCTGAATCTTTAAAAAAAATTGTTTTATTTTGTTCTGTGGTTTTCAAATTCGTTTTCTTTCTAAAGTAGAATAGGCCAGAGTTCTATTTCTTTTTGTGTGTTTTTGAAATCTTTATTATATTTAATCAATTAAAATAGATACCAGGCACCATGCAACAATAATTTTATTTCATTTTCACATCTGTCTGAACTTTCATAAACACAAAACAGTCATGCATTGAACAGAGTATACAACACACACACAAAAAAAATAAACAAAACACACACACAAAGCCACACTCCCTTAAAAGAGAAATTCTTGGCGAACATTAGATGTAAGAATCTCTTCCAGTCCTCATTTCTATTCAGATATCACTGTGCTCATGAAAATTGTTACAGTTGTACTTACGATTTTTTATTTTAGTATGTCACCAAAAAAAGTATTTACAAGAAATAAAGTAAGCTGTTACAAAATGTTTTATATTCATTCTTCCATTTTTGCATATCATCATTTTACTGTTTACATATTGGTATATTAGCAAGATGACAACTATGGTTTTAGACTAAAACCAGCCATTTATAAAGCATGCCACGTAGGATTCAAAATGCCTAATTCTGAAACTGCCTTTGTCAACTATGTGACACCAAATCTATGTTTTATCTTCAGGCACAGGAAGGTTTGAAATAAATATTTTGTGCTGCTCAGAGGAAAAGCTGATTCATCACTTCGTAACTTCATGGAGAGCCCTTGCACAAACAGTCCGAACTTATCTAACTGGCTATAGCAATGCCTTCAGCAGCTATAAACTATGAGACCAATCTCAAGTATCTCAGATCTGATCTTCTATAAGAGAGAGAACCTTATGCTAAGGCTGCCTTCCCTTACTCACTTTCACTTACCCAGTACTTCATTAGAATTTTAAAAAAACAGCTTGTGACTGCTGTAGTAAAGCTTAATGTTATATGTCGAATACATGCATCTTCTGCTAACATACAACAAGTTTTTGCTTCGTTACATTTTTTTTCTTGGAAGAAGAGAGATCCTAAGATCTAGAAGAGTGTGTTCTTCCTCCTAGTTCATTTCAACATAGCTAACGCATCTACTTGCCATTATATTTTTCCTACTTGTTTTAATTGTATGTAAGCCAGTACAATCATGTGTAACATACAGTATACCATATTCTACAAGATGGAATGCTAATGCTCTAAGAATACCAGAAACTCACTCATATATTATAAAGCGTGATAAAAAAGCTGCAAAATTATGGTCTTTTCTCCTTTACTAAGCATATGTTTGAACTTTCATAACTTGAGAGAAATAGTGTTATTCACCCAATATAATTATGCTAGCTTGCTTTCATCATAAACATAACAATTTTAGCTTTATAATTTTTCTTCCATTTAATATTGGTTAGGATTTCTAATTAATTACCTCATACACTTTTCAAGGAACTCTTTGAACAGCCTTAACTAAAGGAGTTCATTAAGAGGAAGAGTTTGCAAACCTTACAGTAGAAACTGTAATCCACATTTTACTAGTATTCAGCCTTCAAGCACAATTCTTACCTGCAACATTCAGTTTTTTAGAATCTGAACATTGAACATGATGAATCAAACACAAAGCTGGATCATGTAGTTGTTACCTCACACTAGACCCTCATCAACTTTACTGAAAGTGCGAGATGAGAAAGACTGTTGCCAGACATTATAATGCAGCTAGTAATGAACAGGCACGGAGCAGTACCCAGCGGGACCAGATCCAGAGCCTTTAATGAGTTAATATTTTTGAGATTGTGATACCACATAGGTCTATTGAATTTTTTGCTATTTACATCAAAAACAGCATCACTGACACCAATAGGATGCACATTACTACCTAGGTGATTTCCTAAAAGACCTTTTCTAGAAGTCTTTCCTAAATGACTCTTTGAATATGAGTATATTTCTAGTGGTTACAGCAGGTAAGATAACTCTTGCCTGACCATGTGCTAGCACTCATAAAGTGTTCAAACTAAGGATATACTCAGTACAGTGAGTTCACTGTTAGGTCTTTGCTACAACAGCATGTTAATATTAACACAGATTAGCAAGAGACATTCAAAAACAATGAGAAATTTAAATGTGATCATAAATTACTTCAGTTCTAACATTTCCGAAATTTAAATCATTACCTAATTCCTATGAGCCATGACATTTAGAAATTAAATATTGGTTAAACTGCATATAAAATCCTTGCCAATTATACCAAAAGGTGACCAATATTTTAGGGTTCCACACAGCCTTTATTCACCAAGCAGAAGGTGCAAGAAGAAAAAAAGACATTTAAAGGAATCAGATAGTCTAAAGTCAGACAAATCAGGCAAATGGATTTGAGCACAACACTACAGAAACATTTGAGACATTTCCCCTGAGACCGATGAAATTTGAAAATTAGGCAGAATATCACTTCATGCTGCCCACTACAAAAGCTTTGAGGGCTCATACCCGTATCATTTACAACAGTGTTATTGTAAAGTAACTCTGTTCAGATGAACAGAAACACTTCAGATTTACATTACTGTGTTACTGAAGTAAGACTTGGGCCCTGAGATTTATCTCTTTCATTAGTAATTTATATTCTCATTAGGGATTTATAGAAACAGGAATCTAGGCTTAAATACTAATTGACAAGTGACGGTTGTAAATAAGTCCTAACAAGATAACTTTGCTCCTGGTCACATTGAACAGAGACCTGCATTTTACAGAATAAAATTCTTCTTTTAATATATATATATATTAAAAAAAATTTTTAGGTTAACGGGATGGAAGTAGCTTTGCTGCTCTGACACATAGCTCCTCATAAGCAGACCCATGGCTCCCCTTCTCCCCTGCCAGCTATGACAACTAGCACAGTCTCCACCCTTAGTCCTCCACCCGCTGCAGGGGATGGATGCAGCCAGGACTGCGTGTGTGACATGTGAGTACTCTCTTTAGTCCTCAGGAAGCCCTTTTGCTCTTTTGCAAGGGGACAAGCAGAGACAGAGCCTGTCCTGGAAGAGCCCCATGTGAGCACATGAGACATTGTGCATGATTACATGGGTTGTGCGTGGTCATGTGGGACGTTATGCATGGTCATCCAGGAAGAGGGCTCATAGCCAGGCCAACCTGCTGGTCACACTAGTGTGAAGCCACAGAGAGGTTTTCTCACTGGGCCAAACCTAACCCACGCCAGCCCCTCACATACCAAACCCCACTGGAAAGAAGCCCAAAGGGAGTCAGGGAGGAACCAGAGCACATCTTGGGTAGGTTTTGCACTTGTATGACCTGGAGACCAGACACAGGTCACCTCAAAACGTGCAGCCACTAGTCAACCTATATTTGGGCTAAGTAATGCTACCCAGATAAGATTTCAATCTCTCTATATCCAGTAGAGATGGTTTCCCAAGAGTAACTTGAACTCTGCTCACTACATTTGATTAAGCTTGGGCAGTATGGCTTAGATCACATTTCCAACTGAATCCTATTTTAATTTTAAACCAAGGCAATATAGAAATTATGAGGAAGATATGCTAACACATGGATGAGGCATGTCTCTTGTGTAAAACTGCAACAGTAAAACTGAAAATATACCTCATTGTCAGAAAGCAAAACTCAGTTTTAATCCCCCTCTTGCTCCACCTTCATTTGCCCTCCCAAAGAAAAATAAATCCTTCCTAGCTCCGGGCATCTTTCACACTGAGACACAATCCCTCATACAACCAGAACAAAGTGAATTCCACACAAGAGTCTAGTCATCACTGGGAACCCTAACCAACACAGAAATTTACAATGGTTGCATATTATTTTCTTTGAAAAGGAATTCAACTTAATCTAGTAAATTGCTTCAGGCAACCATTAAGAAACAAAACAAAACATTTTATGTATTTAGTGAGGAAAAACTAGAAGGAATTGCCAGCTTTGCTTGTTTGTTTGTTTTTAAGAGATTTCATTCAGTGTTTTCAAAATCAACTAACCAAAAGACAACAAGAGACAGGACATCCTCTGAAGTTACAAAAAAAAGCTTTCAGGAATCTCCTTACAAAATAAGGACTCACTAACATGATCATCAGCTTTGCAGAAAAGTAAAGAAGATTTACAAAGAGACATGATGAAGTTGGGTACCAAGAGTCCCTAGTGATGAACAGGCTGTCCACTCGGCATTACATATCATCTGCGCTTTCAGATGATCTTCCCTAGTAGCCCCTGTCCTGGGGCAAGGATCCTCAGGCTCCCTTAATAGACCCCATCATGAGGCAAGGACAATTCCTGGTTTGCATTTTACTGGGAGATCACTTACCAGATGATACACTGAAACACTGTATGATATTAACTTTCGTAAGATAAGCTTGTTTGTTTGGTTGGTTTGTTTGTTTTCTGGTTTCTTTTCTTTATTGGATTGCTTTGTTTTGTTTTGTTTCCCAGAACAACATTCTCTTACCATCATCTTTTATGCCTTTTCAATATCTTAATGCATCTTTTCTTCAATATCCATCTTTTCCCTCAGAATAGTTTTCTGTTATACTAGTGTGCTCCAGGGTCATAGACTCAAGTACAAAGGAAAAGGAGGAGAAAAGAAACAGAAAACTGAACTATGCCCCTTCATTGAACAAATTCCTCCAGGTGAAGTGCTACTTTGCCTTGGCACAAGCACAGATACTCTAAGACTTTTCTCAACCTGCCCCAATCAGACAGTAAAATATTAAGCTTGGGATGTCTTATTTCAGCCAAGCCTAAAAGAAAGGGGTAAAAAAGAGATTAAAAGAAGGAGACACCAACATTCCTTAGCTTAAATCTGAAAATTATTCATGTAACCATTCCTGCTTAACTAGTAATGCTGTTTCCCAGATTCCTTTTGCTTCCTGAGCTAGGGAGCCCTTAGGTTAACAGCTTCTAGACTTCACTGTGTCCTAGAGAGGAAAAGGTCTTGGAGACAAAAGCAATAGCCAGAGGCACTGAATTTCAACCTCACCTTCCCACTACACTTCCGTGACCTTGAGCGAGTTACTTGGGATGAGGATCTCAAAGGAAGTCAGACACCCAGATTTCACAGATTTCAAGGAGAATGAGATGTCACACTCTAATGAAGGCACTTTTGAGATTTTTCTAAGATTAATAGAATACTGTTCCCATTTTACTCTCCAAGAACAGGGGATTGAAGCCCAGGGACAAAAATTTAGATTTTTTTGTTTTTACTTCATTGGGGATGTATCAAAAAAATACTAATTAAGCACTGAGCCTCCATGGAAATCAAATCAATAAGAACGAGGCAAGGTGAACCTGTATGGGCTTCTGCAAAGCTGAAATACCCTTGTCAAAAGCTTGTAACCACCTTACTACCAAAGTGTTCACACCACCTTGCTTAGTTTACTCTTCTTTAAATGCTATTTTCCTAATCTTTAAATTTTTTTTAAATTTATTTTTACGTCTCTAAGCATTTATCCCATTTCGTTCACTCTCCTGGTCTTTTTGATCTTCTTTTTCTTACACCGCATGCCTCTCTTTCCATTTACCCCACAGCAGAGCACACTCTCCCTTTTCTCATGGTGGCTAGCTCCTATGGTCCTCTCCCCAGCTCTTCTGCCTCTAAGCCCTGCACTTTATATAGCTACAATTTTCTCCTTTCTCACTTTACCTCTGTCAACCAAAAAATAATACTCCTAGAAAACAGAAAGACAACATTTTTGAATCAATTGTTTATCACAGATTTGTCTCATTTCTTTGTGTAGATCCACATACACTTGTGCTTAGATAACACTCAACTATTAAAAACTACTACTATGATAAACAAACAGACAAACAAAAAAATGTCACTGCTATCGTGTGAATTTCTGGGCCCCATAATTTAAGAATGATATGAAGGTCCTTGGAATGCATCCAGAGGAAGGTAACAAAGCTGGTGAAAGGTCTGGATGGAATGTCCTATGAGGAGCACCTGAGGATTTTGGGCTTGTCTAGTTTGGAGAAAAGGAGGCTGATGGGCAACCTCATTTTTCTCTACAGCTTCCTGAAGAGAAGATGTGGAGAGGGAGATTCTGGTCTATTCTCCCAGGTATCCAGTGATAGGATGGATGGGAATGGTTCAAAACTGCGCCAGGGGAGGTTGAGACTGGACATTAGGAAGCATTTATTTACCAAGAGGGTGGTCAGAGACTGGAACACGCTTCCTAGAGAGGGAGTCAATGGCACAAGCCTGTCAGGGTTTAAGAGGTACTTGAAGAATATCCTTAACAACTCTCAGAAGTCTTTCTCCTTTCAAGACAGCTTGTTTTTCAGAGAAGGACATACCCAGATAATAATGCAAATTCTTTCTACAGGTTTTCCATCAATTTGCTTTACAGGGAAAGGAAGAGAAAGAAATGTTCGCTTACATCCATTTTTATATCCATGAACTATGTAAATAATATATCCAGAAAATCTAGATCTCAAAGACATATTGGTCCCCATTTCTGAGGTAGACAGTGGATCTCTCAGAAATCAACACCTCTGCCATATTCCACTGTAAAATTAGATCAGTCTAACAGCTGAAAGTCCAAAAGCTTCAACAATAAGCAATCTCTTTTTTACACCATCTCTTTCCCCTTCCTTCCAGCAATAGCAGTTTATGCTGTAATGTTACTCTGCTGACGTTGATTAGCTCTCCATGGAGCAGGATATGCCAATTATTCATGTGCAGAGCTAAAGCAATTCTCTTCAGTGCACAATCCATATGCCAAAAATGCTGTTTCATCTATGCCAGATTTGGTGAAACTCCCCAATTTATTTTAATTAGGTGACAAATTTGAGGAACTAAGGAATTTCAGGAAAAGAACTACAAGAATGATAATCTCTTTCTAATTCCAGCACCAATTCCAGTGGTATAGGCACCCTCTTTTGAAACAGAAAACTCATGTCCATGCTTTCTTCTCCTACCTACCACCACAGTGTCCTAACCATGATGCTATCAAAATTTGGCAGGGAATCAGAGAAAGACTTATTCTGCAGTGATGTTTTTCAGTTTGGCATAAATAACTAAACATTCAGTGTGACAGAAAATCACTTCTTAAGTGAGTATCCTCAGCTTCAGACTAGAGCTATCCTCACCTGCTGGTCACAAATTCTCTACTTAAATTTCAGTATTAGATGCAAAACAGAGCTGAGCTCAAACCTTTATTTCAAAGTCCTGCCCCAGCTCACCAGAGAGTGTGTCGGAGCTGTCACTTGTGTTTTCAGGAACCACGCAATCAAGTTCTTATTCATTTTCACTGAAGCCGAACCTAAATTGTCCATGTCGTCCTCTGCATTTACTGCATTCATTGGAAGCTCTGCAATATCTTTGAATTAATACACACATGGAAAACTTGTGTACTCAGGAAGTCATGGACCGCAGTTTAAGACCCTGGGATAAGTGTAATGGCTGGATGACAGCTTAAAAAAAAATATGATAACTAGTAGAAAAACTACATTTGCAACTGAAATTTTATTTTTAAGACTGTGTTAAATCCCACTTAAAAGGGGAGAAAAATTACATCTCTCAGAACTATTGCTTTAGCGGATTCACAGGGAAGGTGACAATGTTGCATCACTTACTCTCAAGACCTCCTGGAGCAGCTAAATTCGAGCTCTCAGTGTGACACAGTGACTGAAAGGATCCCTGGGTTCCCTGAGAACAGCAGTAGAAGGAGACAAAGCATTAGTACAAGGTTTCTGGCATATGCTGTTAACCAGGTAATTACTGAAACCCGTCTTGGGCTGTGGTATCCATGTTTGAAAGGGAACAAACCTACTGCACAGAAAGGAGCTCACTGTACTGAGATTATCTAGTGACATGACAGAGATAATTTAACCTACAACGTCTGTATATGGACTTAAACAACTACTCAACCATCAGGGAATCCACGGACCCACTGTAGTCCCCCACATATATGTCCACGTATGGATACTCAGCTCTTCCTGAAGCTCTCACTGTCTGAAAGATGGGTTCCATCCTGTAGAATGTATACGGGGATTTGAAGTGCGATTCTGCACTGTGTCATGTGAGGTTCCAAAGCATGATCATAATGATGCCTTCTGCATGAAAGACTACAATTTTTAATGCAAGTTACACCGTAAACTGCCTAAACACCAATTTAGAAATACAGGTGGCTCTCATATTGTGTCAGCCTGCACAGCAGAGGGGACCTGCAGTGAATGCTATGCAATCCTTGGTACCTGCTCTCCTGTAGAAGCTGTTTACAAGAGCACTGAGCCCAGTTCACATTTTCTGACCTTGACAAGGAGAAGCAGGAAATGCTGCTTCCTAAGAGATTTTCCCTCCTGCGTTGCTTGGCAGATTTTAGGCTAGTACAACTCCCCTGGGCCTGTGCTTAAAACCTGCAATCTCATACTGTAGCCATTTCCACAAACACCATTCATTCAATACCTCATTTTTCTCCGCCTTCAAACACTGCCTGCCTTCCCGTGGTATTTCCTAGTTCATAAATTCCCTTCTTCAACCTTAAACCCTGTGCTGAACCATCCCTACAAGACCCCAGGTGGCCACACCTGCCAACACCACCATTTCCATAGCAATACAGGTGCAGGGAGACTTATTTTGGTCATCTAGTAATAACGTCATGCAGCAACAACAAGCTTCATGCAAGGCCATTACAAGAGGCATCTGGCACCACTGTCACACACACGATGCTCATTGGAGGTAAATCAACTGATCACAGTGAATACAGTCCTTTTGCTCAGAATCTTGGGTTAATCTCAAGTAGTCAACACAGCACTGTATTTATCAGTTCAGTGTTTGTCACTTTAAACATCAGCCTTTGCCCAGAGTTAGCACCATGCAAGTCCTTGAGGTGGGAGAGTTGCCCCTGCTTGGTTTCTTTCTTTTACCTACCACTGGACAATGTGGAGCCTTGACACTTTTTACGTTGTCATATTAACTAGGTTAAATCATACCAAGTTATCATAGTTGGGTTATCAATGTAGTCTTTTTTATTTGTTATGTCTACAATTAAGTTAAAAATATTATTACTGAAAAATATGGTAATCAGTATTCACCTAGACCATGCAACAAAGTCGTACTTGCTATGAAGATCTTAATAATGTAACAAATTCTAGCCAAAGCTTGCCTTAAAATAAACTGTTTAAAAGTACTGTAGGGACTATTCACATGATTATCTCACATTTAAAGTCAGTATGACTTCTTATATGAAATAAAGCAAGTGCATTTACCCAAGGTATCATATGGGGATAGATAACTGCAGGACATGCAAAAATCAACCTTGTTAGTATCAAGGTGGAGCCTTCATTTCCTCTTCTGATCCTCTTTCTTTTAGTTTCTCCTTTTGAGAAACATTTCCCATTTAAATGAATAAAATTATTAATACAATTTATTCCACAACGAAGCATAATAGGTACCTCAGGGAAAAAGATAATTAGAGATGAAACCTACCTCACAGAGTTTGTGGTCTACAATGGTTTCCTCTCATAAAAATATTAACATCCTGTATACTTTTACAGCCTGCTTCTGAGAGGTACTGAGTGGACCTGTTAATATGGCAAAGTGGTTTAACTAAGGTAGAATCAGGGTTAGAAATCTCTCACCCTAGTTAGGCTGGACCTATCCCTTTAACTGACATGGTCATCTTCACGAAATGTACGCAGGGTCTCGCTTAAGTAAACATTGTCTTCTTTTGTCTGTATCCAAACATCTATCTGTATAATGGTCTATCTATAGACCATTACTTATGATTACTCCTAACAGCATGACTGCACAGACAAAACTAGCAGGAAGGTTCCTTCTTTGCTGACCTGTAACTTGTCCACTTCTTTCATGCGGAAGAAATAGAATTTATCTAACTGATTTAAACTTCAACAAGTTTAAGCTAAATAACACCTGAATAACAAAATAAAACAAAACAAAACAAAAATTGGGTAAAAGATGACTATTTTTGATCGCAGGCCATTTACACAGCACATAATGTATCTTTTACACTAAGTGACTAGGTAAATATTATCACTTGAAGTAAGGTTTTCAAGCCTGTTTCTAATGTCACTTATCAAACTTGTTAAAAAATACATCATCCCAAAAGGAAAGCAAAGACTTTTTCTGATAAATCTACTTCTTAAGCCAGATATAACAAACACCGCTACTGGATACTGCTTTTATATACGATGGTTGTAGCCCCTGCCCTTTGTGCATTGTAGGAGCAACCACCAGGCTGGCCAGTGCTACTTGCAGCTAAACATCCCCCAGCAGGACAGGGGGAGAGCAGGCAGTAATGCTGAGAGGAGAGGTGGATCTCCAGCATTCAACAGTCAGCACACAACTGCTGTGCAAGTTGTTTTAGCACCTAAACCTTCAAAACAACATGAGACACTGTTGCCCTGCCCACCACTGCTAGTGGGATGCTTGTGTAGACTTCACACACATGACACCAGTTCTTCTCTCATGCTGCATACGGTCTTGGGCTTCCTTTATAGATTCCCCTTCAGCCCTCCTGATGGTCTCTATCAGATCTCAGAACTGGGGGAAAGCTACAGGTCATACCACAGGTGAGGTAAAAGATGAAACTCTTCAGATAGCCATGTTCCTCTGTGATAGCTCCTGTTCTGTGAACTGACCTTCCCTGACACCCCATGGTACCCTAGATGCTAAAGTTTGGGGAAAGTGTGGCTTGTATCATGCTCTGTTTCTTTAACCTATAGGGAGGGTAAACCATACTACCCTTCTTTCTACCAAGCTTTCCTTTTGTCAGACTACATACATGGAACAAGGAGGGGGAAAAAAACAATCTCAGAATCAAATATCTGAAACAACTTCTTCTCCTGCCAGCCAGGTCTTCTAACGTCCTTCCCTCATTCTTCTTTACGCCAAAGCAGAGAGAATACTCACTTATCCATGTCAAACTAACATCTGACTATTAGCTAATTAACCTTTGTATTTGTAAGATTCTAGAAAATTATAGAAGAGAATGCGTGGGAGGACAGAGGATAATTGAAAGAAACAATTTATATAGGTAAAATAAATGTGACAGAGCGATATTCCATACAGTAAGGCACAGACAAAGAAAAAAATTCAATTAGATACAGGATATAGCTGAGGATGTTAGCCCAGAGAGGAGTATTGAAGAATGGAGATCCTACTTTTCAGTAGTAGTAATACCAGGAATTTATAACATGAACACAGGCAAAAGCCCACACCCTTCTTAAAGTTTCAGAGATTTTCATAGTGGTAACTTTTAACTGTGGTGGTTTGGACCCTTGACAAAGAAGTGGTTTTGAGCCTGACCAATCTGAAAGCAAAATTTAAAACTCACCCCAACCATTCACAGAAATTTTTCAAAAATTTCTATCCACCCTCTCACTTTGATCCTCTTGTTCAAAGTCAGGTAATCAACCAAAGGGAGGGAAGAAACGCAACAGAGACAGTACCTCTGCAATTAGTATTTTTAGAGGTGACTAGGTCTCTGGGCTTGATAAAATAAAGCTGGATGTCCTCCCAAAGGCAAAGGAACTGATATCATTATATTCAGAAACTATTTTAAATCACAGCAGAGTATTACTTTTCTAACCTTGCATCTTCTACTGTTGTTGGCTTGGATGTTTCCCTGAGTCAGTCTCTGGGAATTAAGACCAATGTCCTGAGCAGCTGTCCCAGGTCTCCTTACAGAAACCTGTCTTTGGTAAAGTATATACACAGAGTTGTTTACTTAAAGATCAAAAAACTTTTGGGTAACTATTATTTGGCACAAAGAACTGACTGGTGGCCTTTAAAAGAAAAGAGAGGGAAAGAAAGGTCCATAAAACTTGAAGGGTGTTGACTAGGCTGGATATTACTAAAAAGCAGTTAATTTCAAATTTCATTCAACTAGACTGCATTGAATTATCATGAGCACTGCTTATCTTCCTCCACACATACCATCATCCCTGGTACCTGGTATTTCCCAAATAAGTATCTCAAGGCACCCAGTAAAGCTATTAATGGGCGTGCAATAGATTATGTTGTCTCTTTCAACGGAAACACAGAAGATAGTACTTAGTGCTTATTATAAATACTGATCCTTGATAAACATAAAACCAATACAATGTTCATTGTACAATGCACTGATTTCTAAATTACAGTTTATTTGTTCCTGTGAGTGATGTCATTTGTCAATTCACAGGATTATGTCCCAGGAATAAACACTAAATCTTAATTAAAATAAGCTGAAGTCATTAAAATCACCTTGTCCCACAAAAAGTTTGGTTTTTGACAGAAAAACCATTTAGTTTTCAGAAATATTTAAATTTAAAAAAAAAAAAAAGTTCCAATTAAGATTACAGATTCAGAGTGAAGCACCAGACTGAAGCTCTACACTGAAAACCTCAGGTCATACACTCCTACTAAAATCCACTGCCAAAAGGACAAGTCATTAATAAAAAAATAAAATATTGTCATTTAACCTTTCATCTACTATGGATACGTACATGTCTCATTTTGAGCAGAATTCAGCATCTTCCATTTCCATTTCATCATAGTGTACTGTTACCTTACTTTGCCGGTAGACATAGAGCACTCAGTTGTCAAGAAAATAAAATAGATGCAACCATTTAAATGTATTGAAATACAATATAAATTAATTAAGTGAATTATGTGTAAACTTCATCTTCAAACTGTAATCTCATCTAAGAATCACCACCACACACATAAAAGCAAGAAATCAAGAAGGAATGGCATGATGAAAAGGTTTTATTGGTTTTAGTTTAAATGGTAGTACTGTCATGAGAAACAGGCAACTTATGCAGACTGCTGTAAATGAGCTCTAATTAAGACAGAACATTGTAGAAAGACAAGCAAGACATAGAATATATAAACCTAACAGGGAAAAAAAAAAAAAAAGAGAGAAAAAAAAGAAAAACCATCACAGGATATTTCATTTTGTATTTAGAAGGCCTGTTTTTACGTCCTTCCACTTACAAAGATAGCTGTTCAAATAACAAGCAGAACTGCCGAACAGAAACCATGAGTTCTAAATATTAATAAAACTTTCCAAAATATCTTTGTTAACTGAAAAATCTGTTATAAATGCAAAGCTCCTACAGGAGAAAATTCTGCTTGTCTTGCTTTTCTGGAAACGAAGGACTGCAGTACATGCAGATTCCCGCTTCCACTTCTCCAAAACACTGGGTTAGAACCTAGCAATGATGCAGATTTTCGTATTTTCTAGACTGAACCTCCAAGAACAGCAGCTCGTGTTAGAGGTAGAAAGCCTAAGAGCATCACAGCATATTCCTGAGCTTTGTCCACTGATTCTTTCTCTCTCAGTCATTTGCATGGACACAGTTATGTCACATGCTTTTTACAGAAATCTCATGTCTGTAAATTCTGATACACCTTTACAGTGTTATAGTGAACTACGGTAAATAAGTAAGAGCAGAAGCAAAAGCTGATGCTTCTCAGAGTTTTTAAGTCTGTATCTTTGAAGGTGTTTGGTTACTGTAAGTGCTTGAACAAAGCTGTTTGATAGCAGGGGAACTTAAACAGTCACTTCCAATTTTTTTTTTTTTTAATGTATATCAGGCTGCTATCAAATTTCAGTATTTCTTGTAGGTCATTAGACACCCATATTACATTCCATTTGGTAACACTAGGTGAATTCTTTCTGTGGAACACGAGGGGAACACCTCCACCCTCAAAAGCCTTCCTGAAGAACTACTGAACAGGCGGCAGAACATCACTAATATGATCAAAGGTACCTATCAAACACAATATTTTCATGTACACACAAGAGATACTGGCAGTAAATTCACACAATACTACTTTTGCCTATTTGGGTGGGCAGTATCAACTGGCAGCTATCAAAACCCACCATCACAACTGAAACTAATTATTGTTGACTTTTTCATATACACAAAAAAAAAAAAATAGAATTACTATTTCCAGTTCTGCAAAAAGATTACATAAAACTCAGAAGATTAACAGATTAACATGCAATAATAACAGCACTGACTAAGAATGCCAAATAGACCCTATTTCGTGAACTCATAACTTTACAAAGCATTGATATTTTCACATGAGGTATTCAATGCTTGATCTTTCCTATAGGTAATTTTCACTTGTAAATGTGAATCAAATGCAAAGAAACAAACTCCTCTTTTTCTCTGTTTTCTTCTCTAATGCAGAGTAATAGTCTAACCATGTATTTTGGGCAGGATTACAAAAGAGGACACTATATGGTGAAGCCCAGGGAGGAAATGACTCTTGCTGAAGTGTGCATGCTTTGGCTGTGTTAAAAAAAAAAAAGAAAAAAAGAAGCAGCAACTGAAAAGCTGTTTGTGAAAACAGATGAAGAACAGATTAACTTAATCTCACTCTTCATTTTTCCCCTCTGTGCTTACCAGGGACCTCCTCATTAAACTCACTAATTACGTGGCTTCATATTTGAATCTAGTTGCAGTTACAAGAACTTGCATTTGTCCAATAAAACCTATGAACAGTGTTGAATATTTCTGCACGCCATCTACCGGTACCTTTTTTTCCCCAAACTATGACATCTATCATTAAAAAAAAAAAAAAAAAAAAAAAAAAACCACCAAAAAACACTTTTGTCAGGAAAGATGCAGTTCAGCAATTTCAACCTTGCATGGAGTGCAAGCTCTTGTAGCCAAGCTGGAGCAGGTCTTACCTGCAGCAAACTGAATTTCACTGCATAGATTATCAATTTTGATGTGTTTAAGCAACAAGGCATCAGGTGCACCAGCAGAAGCTTCCTGCCCAGCCTCTTGCTCCTGCCAAGGAGTTAGTGCCTCCATCCCTGCACTCCTCTGTGATGCTCATCCATAGATACACAGCTCTGTTCCCAACACGTGAGCCACAAACTTCATTCTCACTAGTGTACTCTCCTCACATTTCCACAGTTCTTTCGTGAGGATCTGTGAACAAGCTCACCCCCCTACACAGCCAACCAACATACACACACAGAATTACAAAAGCTTTTTAAAGCCTTTTGAATAGTTATTTGATCTCTCTGAGCTATAAGGCTTCATAATAATTCCAGGCCCTTCCCTTAGCTTCTTAATACTGCCAGCTCTCCCACTTCCATGAGCCAGTGTTTCATAAAGCCCCAGCTGCTGCAATCAAGATATCTGCAAGTGAAGCTCGAATCTTGTTTTTAAAGTAAATTTCCAGCCTTTGCAGATGAAAAGTCTGAAAGTACTAGAGCCTCAGGCTTAAAAACAGGCGAACAAGCCCTAAATGTATTATTTAAAAAATAATCAAAGCCTTGGAAAGAATGACTCATAAGTTTTGAATTCTTTAGATACATAACACTAATTTCTGGTGAGCTCTTCATCACTCAAATTCCACCTTAAAAAAAAAAAAAAAAAAAAAGTTATAGAAGCAGCTTTTAAACTGCCCGACAGACTCAGCCCTTTATTCCCTGCCTCTCCTCCCAACATGTCTTTAGCTCACCAGCTGCGGAGATTGCAGGTCCCAAACTCCTGGTCTGAAAGGACCTGAGACCGTCCAGTTGGTAGGTTGGCTTCAGCGTACTCTTAAACAGAACTGCACATTGCAGGCTTTTGAGATAAATACCTTTATTAAAACATGAAACAATATCTCCATGAGGACCCAATGTTGTTGTGTGGAACAGGAGGGAAAACTTGGAATTTAAGAGTGAAGGTGCAGTAAGCCCCTGTGCATTGGGTTTTGTTGTATTTCACACAGCTCTGCATATTCTGTGTTCTCATTTGATTGAAAGTACATTTACACCTAAGAAAGCGTGATATACCTCTATCACAGTTTTGAGTGATTATTCTACACCTGTATTTGCCAAAAATACATTCAGTCATAGCAACACTCCAGTTTCTAGAGCAGACAAATAAATAATTCCCCTAGGAGGTAAACTCACATGTCCTTTTTCCCTATATTTAAATATAGCACACTTCCTACTTAATGAATATAACCTCTGTATTCAGTACCAAGGACAGACTCACTAAAAGCAAATAAACACGGATGTTTATACATCCAAATTGCAGACCCAAAAAACAACACATCTGTATGCAAGATTTTTTTTTAATCAATCAATAGTTACACATCTGCAAATAAATATAAAAGGTGTAGCTCTTCAGAGGTGTGTCAGGCAGATTTGCACACATGTACCGGTTTGAATTTTGGCTTTTTCCTGGCAGATTTTCAGGATCTCATTTTATAAAACCTGGATCTATATCTTTTGAATTGTAAGCAAACCTCCTCTGAAATTAGCTTACTAGAAAACCTTTAGTAAAGAGAGTGGATACAACTCACATTTAAGTAAAGCAGTGTTCACTGGATCAGAGATAATTTATGAGAAGAGTATCCAAATTCCCATGGATATCTAGAACAGTTACTGTAAAATAAGTCATTTTTAACCCAGGATGTACTGCACAGACAAAGCAATATTCTAAAAATCTTTCTACATTAAAATATCAATGTATATAAATATGAAAATATTTTTAAACCAGAAATGTTGTAGAAACACACCAGAAGAACATCGTCTGTTTTTTGAGTACTTTATAGTAGCTACCTCAAGCTCTTTTATATCTTAAACCCATCTCCAGCTCTAAACTGGCTTTTCAGTCTGGTACATATTCCATGGACAAAGCGCTGGTGTTCTCTCTCTTCTGATCTTCACCACCTTAACCCACACTCCTGCCTGCGATCGATACTCTCCACCTTCCATCCTTGCCAGCCTCACATGCCTTGCTTATCCCCAGTGACTTGTGTTTGCCTCTCTTGGCTGAAGCTACAAACTTGTATGTGCAGAAATGTCAGTGTTTTTAAAGCACGATGTAAAGATGATGCATCATACTAAAGATAAATTTGAGTATCCTTCCTCACTCTGAGTGCTATCTCAGTTCTACAATAGTCCCATTCAGTTCTGTGGGCCAAATTTTGTTGTTTCCTTTGTCATGTAGAGTAATATCTCAGCCTTTGAATAGTCCCACTGATTTAAATGGGACTTGTTCACACTATCAGCCATTAGTAAGAATGGAAAGACAAGCTGACATTATATAGTAATATTTCTAATATATGACTTCTATATATGACCTACTAATGATTAAATCTTTGCAAAAATGTAACTACCATTGTTATTTCTTTTTTAACAAACTAGAAAAACATTAATTTTGAATGGCATTAGTTTTAAAGAATATAATCCAAAGTATATTATAGTGATGCTATGAAAGCTCACAATACAACAGACCTATGCATCTGTTTTTACATTACACTGTAGCAGAAATTGTATGCTATCTAAAAGAAGAAATAAATTATCTAAAACAATCTATAATAATACATACACTAACAAAACATAGCATTGATGAAGAAGAACATGAATAAATAAATACACATCTAGCTCATCAAATCCACATACAGGTGGAAATAAAATTTAGCTGGTTGAAAATGCATTTCTATGTATTTTATCCAACATTTTCAGGTAATCACAAGTTAGCATCATTAATTTTCAATACACAGAAATGTGAAGCCACAGGACGTCCTGAAGAGCAAGAAATAAAGGGGAAGGACTCAAAACATGAAGTGACTTAACATTTGAAATGGTCATATTTGTTGAATTAATGCATTCTCTGTGATGCAGACCAAACAAAAGTCCCAAAATAAAAGAGCTCTTTTAAACAAGCTACAGTGAAAGGAATAAATCTGTTAAAAATAACATTGCAGGTGCCACAATATTATTGTGTATACATTGCTGCTGTATTTTTAATAGTCACTCATTCCTTTGGAGAGCAACTTGTAAAAGAATTATTCATTCTCTCTGTGCATACATTTTGCGAATAATTCACTGTACCTTTCCAAATTATTTTCAAAGTGTACACACACAGGAAATGATACAAAACTTTTCCCAGGCTACATTTGAAAGCTTGTCAGCACTCAGTGCTAAGGCCTTTAATCCCAGGCTTTAAATAATTTAGGTAACACTTGATTACTCCATTGCTGGAACGTCAAGCTCTGTAAAATCTGAGTAACACAATATTTGAGGAGAAAAGAGAGAATACTCTACTATAAGCACTTAAGTAAAATACATTTCCTGCGAACAGAATATGAACTGCAGCCTGATGTTTGCAATGCAAACTGTGGTAAAACACCACAGATGCTACCCCCCAAATAACACTTTATTCTGGTTTCCACTAACAAAACCCTTTAGTAAGGAGTTCTATGGTGCTGCAAAGTATGATATTCAGAGGGCTTAAGGAACAGCTTTTCCTTAGGTTCATACTATTTAGTGATATACCCTAGCTAAAATGTGCACATCGACTTCAGACAAACAAAAAAGTACACACCCCATGACACACACACACACATTATTTAGTCAGCAAAAAAATAAAATTCTTCTTTACCTTTCTTGTGGACTAATTTTTTTCTTGAGAGAACAATTTCATTTTCTCAGGTAATCCACAGGGGATTCAATAGTTGCTGTCTCTATGCATTTGTTAAATAAAAAAAAAAAAACCAGTACAAATTGCTTTGTTCTCTTAGGGACATCTGCACCTGTACTGTTAACAAAGTTTGAACTATCTCCATTTTTCAGTCATCTTCTTAACTCAAAAAGTAGTTTAACCGATGAACTAAACTTCCCTGTACAAAGTTATTCATATCATTTTCATGGGGGTAAGAAGCATGAACATCATAACATGAACTGTGTGACAATCTACGTATATTTAGTTACACAGAAACACCAACTTACTTAAGAATAATTAAACATTCTAAAAAATTACCAGAAGACAACAAAGAAAAAAAAATCCCCCACCTCTCCCTGCAAATCAAACTATCACTTAGTATTCCTTTTCACTGCTGCTTTTGAATCCTTTTTTGCACAGAGGAATACAAAGTTTTTCTGTTAAATCTCTTAGTTCCTTTTCACTCCAAAGCTCACCGTTTAGCCCTTTGCAGTATCTAGTGCTAGAAAATCAGGATCAACAACAACAAGCCCACAACTGTCCTCAGCAGAGTCAATAAATGGCACATTTGACTCTCTCTCATACCATTTTGAACCAAGTCCTCACACAACTACTGCCCTGACACCTCATCCATCAGCTTTTAAAGCATGAGAGCAGCGCCCCACAAGCAAACCTCTTCTTTCCTGCGCCATCGCCAGAGGTGAGGCCCAGATGAGAAACAGCCTTATCTTCCAATATGGCAAGGATACACCTTTAAGATCAGACCTTGGCAATTTGACCTAAAGCCATCCTTACTTGCAAAACAAAGTCTCCATCATCTTCGGAGCAAGAAGGAAAGAGAGTGAGAGGGAAAACAGGGGTGGGGGTAGGGGGGAAAGTCCAGTCCTCTCTGACCTGATTGGAAACTTTGTTGTGGCAAAAAGAAGAAAAAAAAAAAATCTCTTTGGCCAGTTGAGAAAGTACCTATGGTTGCTCTTGTATTGGGAGGGTCTGCTCAGGGTTTTTCAATCTTCTTTTCTCTCTCTCTCCCACCTCTCTTTCTCCCCTTCTCTTGTTTCAAAAGGGGCCTCTGGTCAGCGCTGATTAATAAGTGTTTTTTGTTGTGAAGTGTTGAATAATAGAAGATGGCCGGTGACCCAGGAAAGACTAAACCTTGTGCTACTTCATTGTGGCAAGCTGAGAAAGGGGCTTTAGGACAGAGACCCCAAGCACTGACCCGCACACATCCTGCGGATTCACTATTCATTCTCACAGCCTTCCAGTCGCCCAGAGCTCCCATTGTTTGCCAAGCAACAATGGAGATTTTGCACAGAAAGTAAAGCTCTTTTCAGATTCCTCCCTGATGTTTTGCATTTGGGGAAACAACCATCCTTAACGGGTTTTTTTCCCTTAACTGAATTTCATGAAAACTCCTAGGATTTTGGCTTTTATTCTTATAGCTCAAGACTTTCTAAACCAAAGAAAACAAATGTTTTCTCTTAATATTTTTTTTTTAATTACACAACACATTTTTCCTGGTAGAACCACTTCCCGAACAATCTAAGGGGGAAAAAGAGGTTTCTATTTTTTCTATTTCTTAGCATGTCACTATGCTTTAATGTACACTACATATCACTGCAGTTCCTAAAAGTAACTGTATTCAAGCATCCTCTTTTTTTTGAGTGGGAGCCAAATGGAGAGTGTTGCTCCCTTAAGGAAAAAAGAAAAAAAAAAAAGAGATTGAAATCTCTTGGTTTATTTCTGCCCTGATTAGTCAAGCCTAGCTTTTATCTCCTCACAGGCTGGCCCCCTTCCACATGCTCCAAACAAAGAGTTCACCCGCAGCTACCAAGGAGGGCAAATGCCACTCCATAGACTTGCTCTGATTTACCTGTAGGGCCCAAACCACATTTCTCATTCTAACCTAAGCATTTATTTGCACTCTAAACATGTGGATAAATAACTCTTACAGCTGTCAAACCTTTGGGTAGGAACATGGCTAGAGGGATCAGAGGCCTCAGGATCGCAGAGTTTTGTTTAATTGCTTTCTCCGGCCTGCTATACACAGATTTCCGTTCCTCTATGGCATCCACTTACACATGTCACCAGCTGACTGGGAGGTTTGGGTGCTTGGTTGTGCCTTGTATTTGTGGGTTTTGTGTCTTATTGTGAATTTACTAAGTGGAAAAAAAAAAAAAAAAAAAAAAGAAAAAAAAAGAGAGCGGGAGGAGGTTGCAATCAATAGGACAAATTCCTCTTAAATTACTAAGAACGGTATTCCTTCCCCCTCAGTTATTTGAATTTATAACTGACTGAACATTTTTTTTATCAGGATCATTGCTTTGTTTCGATGTTTACACCTGCGTAGGGAGGTCTAAAAATGCAGCCTTTGAAGGTGAGGGAGAAAAGACCAGTCTGTCAGAGAAACCTTTAACAACTGAAGGGGGAACAACAGTCTTTATTAAAGATACTGAGTAGCAGAATTACCTTGGCGGGGGTGGGAGGCGTTGTAAAACATCCATTTGCAAAGGCTTTCAGGCCAAAACCCTTTCATGGGTGGCGAGAGGAGGGGGAGGCAGGGCAGGAGCTTGCAAACCCCCAGCTATCTCCATTTGTCAGCACCACAGAGGAGGGGTCGTAAAGCCAGCGGTGTGGAGGGGTGGGCTGCACGGTGGTCCGCCAGCTCCGCACGCCCCGGGGCTTGTTTCCAAAGCTGGACGCGGCTGCAAGTGCAATGAGCGCGGCGGGCTCAGCCCGGAGGCGGCAACAGCCCCGGGCCGGTGCAGCGCTGTGGACTCCGACCTTTCACTTTCGTGCCCACCACATCCACTTAAAACGTTAGGAAAGGGAGGAAGGGGGGTGGGGGCAGGAAAGGAGAGGGGGAATGCAAGCGCCCTGATGTATTGTTCCCCTGTAGAATTGATATGGTAATTCCCCTTGTGAGAGCATCACAAAGAACACCTTGCACTTCTGAAAGACTTTTGTGTCCTGGCCGGAGAAGTTTATTATCAACTAATTAGCAACAACTTCTAGCAACGAGTTGGGTTACATTTTCATAAGCTTTGAACAAACATCCTGAACTGTGTTGTGTCAGGTTGATGGGCTTGCTAAGGAAAATAGAGTCCTAAATCAGGGAATGAGCTTTAATAATTAGTGCCTGCTATATATGGAGCCTCTGTCGACGTAGGTCTTCTTCTGAGGCGTTTGATTCACGTTGCTTCCAGGTTTGCAAAGGACCATGACAAGCACTCCGGAAGGCAAAATCTTACTCAAGGATGACTAGCCGTTTTCTTCCTCATATTAAAGCTCTTTTCTTGCAACCGAAGAGCATTTTAGACTGCCCCGATAATGCACCAAGGATAATCAGTATATGAAGAAGTTCAACGCAATTGAACATGTTCATATTAAATAGTATTTAAAGAAGCTTGTTGTAGGCAGTCTAACACTTCAAATATAAAAATCGTCTGGGAAAATTGAAGGTTATATTTGAAACGCTACAAAGAAAACACTTTCAGATTTCACAGTTTTTTGGGTTTGGGTTTTGTTTGTTTGTTTGTTTTGGTTTTAATTCCATGTTACTCATGTTATAGTCTTTCCAAAGAAGGAGGAACTGGTCTCAGGACAAGATTAGCTCTATCCTCTTTCTGTAGACTGTTTGTCTTCGGAAGCAAAAGAGTATGCTGTTTCCTTGGTTTAAAGTGAAACTAGGAAGGAAAAAAAAAAAAAAAAAGGAAGAAAAAGAAATTTAAAAAAAATTACTTAATTTTTGTCGCTGTAGTAAGTGCTGGCTATTTTCTTCTCGGCTTTATGCAATCAGAATGGAGCAAAAACAACCCTCTGACACTAAGGACATTCTAAGGTTTACTGATAATTCTTATCGACTCGAAACAACATACTCACAGCTTCGCTTTATATGGTGGGCTTTGGGCTTTTGAGGTGTACGATTTGGTGGAGAGGGGTGTCATATTGCTGCTCAAATCAATGCTAGATGGATTTTGCAGTTCATACGCGTATCTCCAGCGTTGCTTTCCTGAACCTGCCCTGGTCCGGAGGAGAGAGCTAAGGAAGCTGCGGGCCTTGGGCCCTTCAAATACGGAGGTTACTGGGCTGCAGAAGAAAGCAGCTCGACCGCATTTGCAATTCACCTTATCCTCTGCTATTCAATTCTTTTAATGGATAAACACACTCTCCATCACTCGGTCTCTTTCTGTCCCCTTCTCCAAGCGATTTCATTTGTCTAAAATCCTAAAAGGTGGTATAAGGTCTTATTGAAACCCAGTAACGTAAGGGGTGGGAGTGGATTAGACTCCTTCATTTCCTTTCGGTAATCCTAAATGCAGCTATCTCTGGTTCCCTAATCGCCTCTAGAGTCGGATTACCACCCATTTGAGTAAGTGTAGCTGGAATTAGGCGATGACAAGGATGCAAAGAAAGTGCCAAGAACTCCTGAGGTGACGAAGATGTCGGGGTGGCCCCAGCACCCTGCAGGCTCCGGGGGTCCCCCAGGGCCTCCGGACAGCGGAGCGGAGCGACGGGGGGAGCCTGGGCCGTGCGGTGACCACCGCCCCGCGGCACGGACCTGACTTTCTTCTGGCTGCAGTTCCACATCGGCGAGGGCCACCACTCGTTGGCTTTGGAGCTTCATTTGCCTCATGACAGGCTTCCGCCAGCCCGGCGGGTTTCAGCGTTTGACATGGCCAGGCTAACCACACTCTGTCATACATGAGTATGCGTATATTTATATATACATATATAAATAAAATTTGTATATACGTATGTATATACACACACACATGCACATGAATGTTCCTGTTTTGCCTACAATAAAGAATCACATAAAATAGCCGCTGAAACATGGAGTGCGTATAGCCATGCTTACGTGTTTCTCTGTCCACCTGGAAAAAAGTAACCCCGCATGAAAACACGTGTATTTGTGTGCAGTTACTTTTTAAAACAATCCCTCATATTTGATTGATATGGAATATGCCACCATGTATATTTAAGATTAAAGCTTTATCTTAAAAGGCCTATAATCCTTTCAAAGAGATTTTGTTGATATAGGACTTCATTGAAAAGTAATTGTGGATTGTACAGCTCTGACCTTTGCAGGAAGCAGGGTGCAGGTCTGTACAGCTGAGAAATACTGTGCATCAATTTCTTGTGAAGCCCCTGCAGACCGACTAAGTACGTGTACAAGTTCAGGAATTTATTTAAAAGGTTACAATTAGTGGTTCAGTCGTCAAAGTTGGAGACGTGGTATTTTTATATTGAATGAAATGCATGATTTAATTATACTTTAAAAAAAATAAGCACAGGCCTGCTACACAAATTGGAGGCAGCTAAATGCTCTTTTGTGCCTGCAGCTCTAAGGAGGCTGTGATGCATGCGAAGGAAAGTGACTGACTTAACTCATTGGGATTCAGGGAACGACCTGCCCTCTTTTGGGGGAAGGAAAAAAAAAAAAAGTGTGTGTGTGTGTGTGTGTGTGTGTGTGTTCGTGTGTGTGTGTATGTGTGTGTGAGAGAGAGAGAGAGAGAGGGAGAGAGAGAGAGACAGAGAGGAGGGGGGACTCACACAGAGTCCTGCTTTTCTGAGCTGAGGGCTGCTGGTTCCCAAGCAGAAAGTATGAGGAGAAACACAGCTTCGTGTCTCTTTGCTGCATTTACAATAATGAAATCACTACTATAATTATTCCTGCTAACCGGTCGGTTTTGCTTGCATCCGCTCTGAGCCATGGACGACGGGAACAAACAAGCACTAAAAAAAAATTATATATATATATATATATTTGTATATGTAAAAGGATCGGAAAAAACCTCCAAACACACCTAACCACGCTGGGATGAGGATTAGTCACTTTAGCGCTGACTGTAAGTACAAAATTTCTTCCTGCATTTCAGAGCGATAGTGAGAGACTGCTTTGGTTTTGGTTTAGGTTTAGGTTGTTCGGATTTGGTTTGGTTCTTTGTTCCTTTTTTTCTCTTTTAAAGATCATCTCCTCCTAATCAGTCTTCTGCCGAGTTACTTAGATAAGAAACCAGAACCGCAAGGCAGGGAGAGCGGCGGAGCGGAGCGAAGCGCGGAGGCAGCAGCCGGGGCGGGGAGCTCCCGCGGGCGCGGAGGAGTGCCGGCTGCCGGCGGAGTGGGGGGCAGAGGGTTGTTTTCGACATCAATTTGTGGGCTTAGCTGGGCTGAAAAGGCAATTTTCTGGCACGGGGGGGGTGCGCTCCTGCGTGTGTACATACACATCCTCAGGCAGCGTGGTCCTGCTCGAGTCGCTGTGTTGCAACGTGAGTCCGCCCAGCTTGAAGGAATGCGGTGGTCAAAACAGCTTTCCAGCTGGTTTGTTTTTTGGGGATTTCCTCCCTCCCTCCCCCCCCTCCCCCCGCACTCCCCCCAAGTGTACATGTGATTAGTGGTACTTTTCCCTGGCAGGATTTAATTTAAATAAACTAAGATCAAAACTGTCTCCCTCTCGCCTAGCCTAGTTGCTTCCAACCCCCTCTGCTTCCTCCTTTCTTTATTTCTGTGTGAGCGCTCCTGGGAAAGCGAATCGGTTAGAGGGGAAAGCTTTTGAAATCGTGGGGGAAAATGTAAGAGAATTCAGAGTGACTGGGCTTTCTTTGTGTGGTGCTGAAACCGCGGAGCTGCTTTGTGCTTTGGAAGAAGAAAATGGCGAGTCCTATTGTGTTTAGGCCATTTTCTTCCGGTACAAGGGTTTTCCCCCAAATCCTAAATACTTCAGGGCTCTTTTGAAAGAAATCTCCGAGCCCACGAAGTGTGAATGGTTGCAACTCTGCCTTTTCCCCAGCCAATACAACATCACATTTGAGAGAGCCTACACATTTCTCCTCGCAGAGCTAGTTTACAATTTCTAAAGCTGCTGCCTTCAGAGCCTTTTGTATCAGAGCGGCAATCTCAGCTGTTCTTAGCCCACGTTATTCAACTCAGGGGAGCAGGTTATGAGAAGACAGGGGACCGAAGAAATAGTAATCCGAGACCTGTCCTTGCTTTAAAATGATAAGATGGAGTAAGGTTGGACAGTTGGAGGAGGGAAGGGCAAAATCATCTGAGAAAAGACTCGCGAACAGTTTAACTATTCCACTAAACCATTTAAATTTTGTATACAAATATGTACGTGTGTGTGAAAGAGAGCATATCTATGTGCTTATTCATGTAGCCAAATAACAAGAAAGAACTTTAGGCTTGGAAAGAGGAGGCATGTACGTTACGTGAGATTTTAGAACATATTTAACCATTGTGTACAAGTTATTACGGCTGTAACATGCAATGAAAAAAATAGTTTGCAATGTTGTCAGGTTTTTTCAGGTCAGCCAGTAGGTAGGTGCCGCTACCAAAAACCGCGTCCGAATTTTCACGTTAATTCGTTTAAGGAAACAAATGAGAATCGGAGGTTTGCAGACCATTGTCAGACATTAACCGCTTTTCATTATAATGTAGGCTTGCCCAGGCGTCAGTGATTAAAAGCACTTCGAAAAAGGCGAGATATCAAATAAAACCCACGACAGGCAAATTCCTCCCTCCTCTCCCCGCACCTCCTTCCAAGGTTATGAGCTTTAAAAAATATTTCTTATTGTAACAATAACAACAGCAAAGCGCCGGCAGTTTCAGAAATGGCCCGGGACAGCCCGCAGGTTGCCCGGCCCGCGGGCGGCAGCCGACAGCGCGGGAGCGGCGGGGCGGTCGCTACCGCCCGCCGGTCAGCACCATGGACAGGGACCGGCCGCGCCGCCGGGCCGGTGTCACTCCGGGAAAAAAAGGGGGTGAATCGGAATCTCCGTCCCCACAAAAAGACGGGGGACTATGCTGGCCTGCCTTTTTTGTTTTCTTTTTCGTATGGCTGCTCAAGTTTCCGCACAAAAGACTTGAGAAATGACATTTATAATTCTTCTGCACTAGTCCAAGATCTAATAAAATGCCATGTTAGTGTTTGCTCCTCTGGCTATCCGCAAAAGAAGTAAAAAGATCTCTCCGTTCTGCATACGATTGCTTTTTTTTTTTCCCCATCAACTCCGAGCCAAAAATAAATGTACTACTCAGATGGGCTGAATGACAGTGGTGTAAATTAAATTGATTTTATCAGTGACCAAGTTCCACAATTGGAAAAATTAAATGCCACTTTGACAGACAAGGATAATATGGAACTGATCTATAAAACAGCTCCTTTGAACAACAACCCAACAGGAGCCTAGGTACTAGCGATCCCTTCTTCTTCATCCCACTCCGTTATGTCACATCATTTAATTTGCCTTTCTGCGGTACTGAAATGATTGAAACCATTGTTTGATGCAAAGGGACTAGAGATGATGAGTCATGGACTTTATGTCACAGCAAAGGCAACAGACATGGCTCTCAGGCAAATTTCTTTTTTTTTTTTTTTTTATTTTGATCATGCTTCTAATTGGACTCCCCTTTCAGATCCACTTTACGGCATTTCCAACTCACCCCACAGCTCCAGAATAGGTGTCAAAAAACTCAGGGCTCGCCTCCAATAATTACAAGCTGTTCTGCCTAAGAATCGCACAAACACAGTCTCGAAGTCCTTTAGCCAGAGGAAAAAACCCTACTTCTGTACCTCCCGTCGGCCCCCGGTGAGAGGAGACCTTGAGCAACCTCCGCATTCTCTGCCCGCACTCGGCACGGCCTGGCCCTGTTTGCCGCCCGCCCGAAGGGGTCTGCCTGCCGCAGAGGCATCTCGAATCAGTCGGAGGGCGCTGTCCCAGCACGGCCAGACAGCGGATGCTGTCCGGTGCCCGCCGCTGCCCCGGCGGGACGAACACAGCGGGAACAAAGCCCGTGTGGTCTCGGCCCGGCCCGGCTCTCCTGCGCTCCTGACCCGGTGCCGGGCTCCGGGGTGGAACGGGCCAGAGGTTGGGGCGGTGTGGGGCCAGGGGACGCGGCAGTGCCGCAGTTAGTGGGGGTTGGCTGCCGTGAGGGGAGGGGTGGCCTCTGGGTGAGCCGAGGACCAGACTCCTCTTGCTCGCTATGACTGTACAGATTCATGTGACATTGAGTTTGGGGAGGTGGGAGGAAGGCGGGGGGGGAGGGTGGAGAGGACACGGATGGTAGGGGGAGGGTTAAACTTTCTGCCGGGTTTGACTTTTCACACCTTTCTCTCACCACGATGAGAGAGAACGTTTGGGGAGAGAGCGACTCCGCGGGGTCCTCTCCGAGCAGGTCCCCCTCGACCTTGCAGGGACCCGGCCGGTCGGCGCGGGGCTGGGACTGTGCCGGGTTTCAAGGACACGGGAGATGATCAGGACTTTGGGAGCCAACATCTGCCTGGCTGGTGACGTCAGCAGCCCCGTGTAATCCTCTTGTACTGAAGGCAGATGCCTTATTTGTTTGGCTGGAGAGGCATTAATCCCTAATTCTGGAGCAGCAAGCGAGGGGGAGAGACCGGACGGCTTTATGCCCCCCGAAAGCAGCTAGAGGGGCTCTCCTGCTCTCCTGAGCTCCTCGGCTCCGACTGGGTGGTGAGGAGCCGCCAGCATTCGGCAGGTTTGACTGTTTTCTTTTTTATTGCTATTTTTTAAATATATTTTGAGTGGGTTCATAACTCGTATTTTTATCTGGGTGTTTGGATTTCTCCCCATGCATTTCGCTCTTTGCTCTCATACGATCCTCAAGCCGGGAAAGAAGGGGGAACTGCTGTTCCCATCCATTTCCCCTCAAGCCCCCTCGTCCTTTTTTTTTTTTTTTTTTTTAAGCGTTCTCCTAGGTTTGCTGTCCAGGGATTTTTGTAGCGGCGGGCAGAGAGGTTGCCCTCTGCGAGTCCCCGCGGCTGGCCAGTTCCCATAGCACTGCAGAGAGCCAGGCGCCCACTGGCCCCGGCGCTGCGGTGATGGGCGTTCCGCTGGTCCCCCTGGGCCGCGAAGCGAGCAGCCCCGGAGGCTCGGGTCTGACCGGCTCTAGCTCCGCGTCAGTCCGTGTGGCCCCCCTTTCCTTCCTTCCTTCCCTTCCTCCCCTTCCCCTTTCCTCCCCGCCCTTCCCCTGCTCTGACTCCCCCCTCTCTCCCTTTTGTCATTGGCAACCGCGAGGCGTGCGGGCTCCCGGCGCCCTTCCCTCCCCGCCTGCCTTTCTAACGCTCTCGCTTTGTCTATTTTCCAGGCGGCCGCACGCAGGAGCTGCGGTGCCGAGGGGCCCGGAGCCACCTGCCCAGTTTACCCCTGAATGCCTCGGCAAGCTACGGGAAAGTCTTCGGGAAGCCCAGCTCGCCGCCGGAGCCCGCCCGCCGCCGCCGGTAGCCGCAGCACAGCCCGTTTCGCCTCCTCTCTCTCTCCCGGGCCCTGGCGTCGAGGTAGCAATAGAGGTCAGCCCGCCCGGTTCCTGGGGTCCAGCCAGGGTCGAGTCCACAGGGCGATTCACGGTGCCTGGCCGCCCCGCTCTTCCCGGCGTGCCATCGGCACCTAAAAGGAATGGTTCTCGTCCTGAGCAATGAAAGATGGCAATAGCGTAATAATGATAATAAAAGCATAGGGTGTTTCTTTTTGTTTGGTTTGTTTGTTTGGGGTTTTTTTGGTGCTTTTTTTTTGTGTGTGGTTCCCCCCCCCCCTTTTTTTTTTTTTTTTTTAAATGGCTGTAATGACTTCACCCCTGATTTCCTCGCTTGCCCAGTTTAGTGCAGGCAGGCCATATGGGCTGCCCAGACCCTCCCGGGAAAGGGGCAGGTGCAACTGAGTTAAATTTTCTTCCTCTTTACAAAGAAAGATTACACGTCCTGCTCTTTCATTTTCCACCGCCGAAAGACCCCCTCTTGCCCCCGGGTCGAGAAGAGCGGGGATACTCTGGGGATGCGGACTCCCACCGCCCGCGCCCGAGCTGAGCCGCAGGACCAGGAGAACCGAGACAGCCGGAGAGACACCATCCCTCCCAGCCACGGCTACCAAATCGGAAACGTCGAGTCCCGGAAGACCAACTCCTGCGTTTAAAATCACCCGAAGACGCTCACGAAAGTAAAGTAGTCGCCTGGAAGTGTGTAATAGGCACACGCTTAATTTCTTTTTTCTTTTTTTTTTTTTTTAATCCATTAAATACATATTTAACAGCTTCCTGGACATTGCAAACAAAAGAAGGGCTAGTAAGAAGGGCTAGTAAGAAAACTCGAGCGCGAATTACATCCATCCCAGGACAGGATGGAATTAGGGCGGAGGGGAAATAGATTTTTTTCTGTTTTTTTTTTTTCTTTTTTTTTCCCACCCCCTTTTTTTTTTTTTTTCCTTTTCCGGGGATCAGTTGCAGTTCTGTTTCCAGAGAAAGAGAGAGAGAGAGGGCTCTCCCAGGCTCTGACTCTCCGTGTTCACAGCGGACCTTGATTTAATGTCATACAATTAAGGCACGCGGTGAATGCCAAGAGCGGATCCTCAAGGCAGCATGAAAGCTCGCGCTAGAATATAGCATAATAATAGCGCTAATAATAAACGTAATATCAATAAGTTAAAAATCACATTAAAAAAAAAAAAGCGACAGAAAGCAATAAAGACCTCGACAGTCTGTACTCACCTGCGAAAACCGAGATTAAACAAGACTGGCGGACTGAACAGCTCAGCCCAGTGGAGAAGAGATGACCGCTACCGGGGGATGGGCGCCCGCTGGGGCAGCTGTCAGCAGCAGGTAACGGGGCCGTGGGGGAGTACCGGAGCGGTGCGGTAGCCGTGGTGGTTTTTCAAGGCAGTGGTGACTCGACCTCTCTCTTTCCTGGGTTAAACCATGTAAAGTCGATTAATGGGAAATAAATACATTTTCTGATATTACCATGGCGAGGATTGTTCTTTGCGCATCACCCAGCAGATAGCTAGGAGTGCCCTCTCGGTAATGGCTCCTCCTCTTGCGAGGTTCCACTGAAAGCCGAGGAATGTGGGCCCTGGGGCAGAGGAACGGTGCGCAGGGGTCAGCGGAGCAGCATCTGTGCCGCGGACCAGCAGAGCCATGAGCAGCGTTGGTGAACGGGGTGGGATATCGCGGGGGCAGAGGGGCCACTACGGCTGAGCAACGTGCAGAGGGAGAGGGGCAGCGTGGATACGCGAAGGAGTGTGCGGAGGTTGCGCGGGGGTGGCTTGAGGGTAGCGTGTGGGCACGGCGCGGGGAGAGCGGCGCAGAGCGGTGCCGGAGGTCAGCGGTGTGGCGGGATGCAGCGGAGCGGTGTGCCGGCTTTGTGCGCAGGGCTGGGCGGCAGGCGAGGAGCGAGGCGGTGGCTTACGAGCACGGAGCGGGGGGGCGGCAGTGGAGTAGGGTGTGCGGGGCAGCGCAGGGGCGGGAGCGGGCGGTGGGGGGGCAGCGGCGGCAGCGCAGCGTGCGCGGGGGCACGTGCGTGTGCGGCCGGGGCACCGAAGACGCGGCTCAGGCGGAGGCGGCGGCCGTGGCGGGGACACGTCGTCGGGGTGAGCGGAGGGTGCGGGGAGGGAAGAGGCCGGGGTCCCCGCACCGTCGGCGGCGGAAGCCTTTGTTCCTCGGGGTCTCGCCGGCGGCGGAACAAAGGAGCGGCGGGCCCGGGGTGGGGGCCGCGGCCGCTGCCGGCGCTGTCCCTGGTGCTGGCGGCGGTGCTGAGTTCCCGCCGCCGCCCGCCGAGACCGTCCGCCCCAGTCCGGGAAGGCACGTCCCGGCGGCCTCGGCTGCCCGGTGGGGCGGGAGAGTCCCCGGCAGAAGAAAACTCCAGCATCCCCATTGGGCTGAAGGGCAGGGGAATACGCGGCGGGCAGGTCAGGGATGCGGAACGGGCAGGAAAGAAGCTCGGCCTGTGCTTTTGCCTCTGCGTGGTGCACAGCCCCTGCCCCGACGGCGTCCCCGCGTCGATACCCCACCGCATCTCTCCCGGCAAGTCCGCCTCTGCCCTGCATCTGAAAGAGCCGGATTTGACGCAGGCCTCTGTTCTGCTCCCGTCCATGTTCCGTCAGCAGGCAGGGCAGCACAGGGCACTCCGGCGGGCCTTATTCTGCACTGACTTCTATCAAACAGCGGCCACAGCCTGCAAGGGCAGGGGATGCTCTCAGACACTAAATAAGGCAAAACAACTAAGTAACAGTAATAACCACAAGAACAATAAAGATGACAATACTATCCGCCTGGAGGTCGGAGGGCTTTGCCCTCTTTCCTCTTGCGCTCAGCAGACAGCGCTGATCACAGTGGAGTTTTTGCCGGAGACTGGACTACAGATTGGACTGGTCACCCTTCTCTACAAGGGGATAAAGGGGACAATCCCTGCCCTTTCCCCAGTCTCGTGCCTCTGCATCCCCTTGTAATCGTCTTTGCATGGTGCAGCAGACAGATGAAGCACACAGGCTACTTTGACCCTTCTCTCCAGCTCAGCAAGTTGGAGGTCAAGTATCTCCTGATACATTGCCTGCACCTGCTACACCACATCGCTGTTCTTATTTTTTGCTTTGAGATATCTGTATACATGCACACATCTACCTACACACTTGTACACACATTTGTGTGTGTCTATCTAAGCAGCCTCAGATTGTTATGAGTTCTGTTCATCACTTCTTGCTTATATTTCCTTTGCAAGACCTAGAGCTTCACCGGATCTCAGGAGAACCATGCAGGGAAAAGTTCATCTTTGCCTGTTCGTGTGTGAGCCAGAATAACCTGCAGTTGTGATTGACCCTTATACAGGTAGAGAGCAGGGAGGGCTTTTAAATGCAGTGTGTCCTGAGCAACCTGAAACACTCCAATCCCTAACATTCTATGAAACTCTTTGCAGGATTATGAACATGGGCTGACCACCCCTGCATCGCGGCATTATGCCCGCCAAAGGTCACTTTACTTTTTTTTCTTCTTGGGAATTGATGCTGAAGATTCATTATAAATATGATGTTTTTCCATAGCAAAAGAAACACAAATATGTAAGTGAGCCTGCCACTGCCCAAGTCGCAATCTAGCCTTTAAAATATTTCTTAAAGCTTGGAAAGAAATGGAACTTTCTTTGGAATAGATGGAGCTTTCTTTTGGAGAGCTTCCAGAAACAGGGAACCTTGCTGCCTTCTAAACTGCAGTAGCAATAATAATGGTGGTGATGATGATGTAGCACATAAAAAATGGATGTAAGCAAGGGCGGAAGACCCATGTGATGCACCGTGCCATCCTTGGATGGCATGCATATTTTTCCCCCTGATGTCATATTGCTGCCACAGGAGTATTGAGGAGTATTGAGGTTCTGGTGGCGGCATCTGAAAGTAACCTGCATTTAATATTCATGACTTTCCTTCTTGCTCTGAAAACGGAACGAAACCCCTTCCCTCAGCAATTTTTCCTCGGGGTAGCCTGATTTCCGAGACTAAGTCAATCATGGCTTCCCACGGGGACGAGAGTAGAAGCGCTGCCTGTCAGCCCCTCTGCAGTCAGAAGCGTTAAGACACCCTCTCCTTTTTCCTTTTTTTTTTTTTTTTTATTCCGTTTTTCCATCCTGCGGTGCCCGGGGCTGCGGGAGCCGGGCGGGCTGTGGGGGAGGGGCGGGACGCTCCGCCCCGCCCACCGCCGCTACGGCAGCGCCGCCTGGCGGCCGAGCGCCGAGCTCCTTCGGCGGCGGGAGCTCGAGGCCAACTTCGGGTAGGAGCGGTCCAGAAGCTGCGTTTTGAAAGAAAAATAGCCTCGAAACGTTAAATGCACGTAATTCTAGATATTTTGAAATGCAGAGTGAGGAAAGTTGACTTTCCGTGCCTGCCCAATAGAAAACAAGGCTATCCCTCTCGTGTAAATTCGCTGCTGTAGAATATGAGCTGTGACACCAAAATATGAAGGGCTAGTGCTTGCTTACTAGCTGTTTACACAGACCGGGGCACCAGATTAACTCAGGGACAAACAGTCCTACTATTACAAAGGGCAAAGTTAAGGCATTGCTCAGTTACAGAGACAGGCCAGCACTCTTCAAAAATTTAAAATTAAGCATTTAATTCAGCTTATGAATCAGCCTGATTAAATGCCAACTTTTCAATTTGTTTCACTTGTTCTCCTGTATTCAAGCTGGTGGCTAAGAAAGGCGTAGAGTGCAGGTAAGTCAGGCGATAAGCAGAACGAGCACTCTTCCACGGCCTCCACCCTGCAGCCCCTGCCCCAAGAGCAGGATCTTCCCCGATGCCTTCGCTCAGAGACGCAGAGGAGAAACACAGTGTCCTGCACTTCAAGGCCCAGTGCATGACTGCGGGAGAACGGATGAGCCAGCCAGCAAGGTATGGCATGAGATTCATTTTCACACTCTGCATAAACTTCCTTAAATTTTGCTTGTATTGCTTATCTCCACTGACAGTGATAAATTACTGCGATAACTGAGTGAGATAATAGAGATAGCAATTTTCGGTCTAACATGAATTAATTCTCTCTTAATCAGAAATTGCTTTAAAAGCATGGTGGGTAATAAAAGTACAGCTCTTCTTAATAGTAAATACCTGTGTGTCTGAAATAGTCTTAAAAACAACAATAACAACAAAACAAAACCATAAAACCAACCTACATAACTCCCACAATCAAAAAATTGGGAAGAAATACAAAATTTGAAATACACTGTTACTGTAAAATACTTGAAAATGTAACTAAGGAAATTTTCACTAGCACCAGGAAACTTCCAAATTAACTTCATGTACTGTACATGCTAAAGTTGGTTTATAATTCTTTGTATTAAACTAATTCTGTTCATTAGGTCATGAAGTGCAGGTTATATGTTAAATAATATTACCTTAAATAGACACTTAATGCTTGTACAAAAGCACTTAAAATGTAATCTAAGGTTGTTAACTCCATCACTAGCAGGTTTTGTTTATGTGTTCTGTACAAGAAAATACAAGATTAAATATTCTATTCACAGCAGCTAACGAGTGTACATTTAAACTGATCTTGATGAATGCAGCTAGTAAAGAAGTTAGTAAGCAAGGCAATAGCATCAACTTCATAGCAATTCTAGGAGGGAATTACAGAATTCTTAGAAGACATCCCTACAGTGCTTGGAACATGGAAAAACCTAAAATACGTAGGTATTTCCTACTTCAAAAGATTATGACAAACCACTATGATATCTCATTTTGTATAACCTGCGTAAAATAACTGTTCAGTCTTTCCTGAACCTAAAACTTCCTGCATACATCATTCTGATCTCACAAACTAGATCTATTAGAGGTATTTAAAGTAATTTTGGACCCTTTAAAGATTTATTATATGATTTACTGTTATATATTCAAAGTACAAGGCAATCAGATGACAGAACATTTTTTAGTGAGCACACAGGTCATTGTAAAACACTCTTACCTTTGCACCATAGTTTTCCAAACCTAATTAAGAACTTCTTGCTATTTGCTCTTTTTCTAGACCATATATGTTCAGTCTACTGTTTGTGGATAAAATGAAAAGAGCAGATGTGACAACAAAACAAAAGGTAAAGACTTTATATTTTTTACCCTGTACACTTCCAGGTAATCTGAAAGACTGGGTGAGTTCCATTAAAAATCAAGGGCACAACTTCTTGAAAATTAGTAAAATTAGGATAACTCTGACTGGTATTTAAAAAAAAAAAGAAAAAAGAAAAAAATAATTATGTGGCTGTCACTAATTAAAGCAATAATTAGTGAGATAGTGACCTATTTTAAAGATTGATAGTTCCTCATCTCTGTTCTGCAGAGGATTCTAAAGTCCAATCAGAATAAATAATTTCCTTGAAAAGAGTGCCAAAATCCCAAAAGAAAACAGACAAATCAGAGACTTTTGCTTCTTTGCATTTATTTTGCTCAATTTCAAGCAATTAAAATGTCAGATTCCCTCTCTTAGTCAAGTCGATGAAACTGGGTACAGTTTTCAGGCCACAAGTATTCGGGAAATACTTAGAAATTCTGACTTTTTAACCTGTCATGTAAGAAGAAGTGTGTGTTAATTTTATCATGGTCAGTATAGAGTCAAAATACGGTATGTGTCTGTTCAGATACATCTTCTGCACAAGGCTCGATTCACAAGCTTGATCTTAGTAAGCTTGACTTTTTAGCAAGATGTTGCATTCTTAAAACCAAGAGCAAGGTTTAAACACACAGGATGAAGATCCAAAGCACGTAGGATGCAAAACATGCTTGGAAAACAATTCCATCCTTCCTACATGAAGTCTTGATTTAAGATGGGTCTGCAGCACATACTGCAGATCCAAGCCCTGCTCAGGGCCCACAGCTACATACAAGGGTGAGATGCCCCATGTTCTCAGAGCTCCCCTGGCTGCCAGGACAGGACAGACACTTTGAGACTATGGAATCCATGTGAGCTGAAGGTTCACACTACTCACACGAGTAACTGGTGTCACCAAGGCCACTGTTCACACTACATGCTTAGTGCAGTCAAGTAAGTGCATCCAGGGGGTTCTTCATACTATATATGCACAAAATAGAACACTAATTCTGCATTAAGAGAATAAATGCATAATAATAGCAGAGATGGCCCAGAAACACTTTTCCTGATTTATGAAAAATGTAGGACTTTTGCAATATTACGTAAGAAAGAACAGAATGACTTTAAGGACCAGGAATAATAGAAACAGAATTAAATATCACATAAGAATGTGGAAGATCACACTCTGGAATTAGCAACACTTTTTCATGTTATAAGTTAAGACTACAAATGGCTCGAGTCAGTGGGAGGAAAAAGACTCGGGATAACGTTTGGTTGCATAATATCTGTATGCCAGGTACACAAAAAAAAAAAAAAGGCAGTGGAATGCTATTAGAGGAAATTATTTTATGCTGAAAGTCTAGGTGCAGGAAAGCCTTCATTGGGAATATTAAATACAATCTGATCAGTCATGGTCAGGCAAAGGGCTGCCAAGACAGCAAAGAGGATGAAGAACCTCCAATCCATGAGGTCATTGCAAGAGCTTGATTTGTCAGCTTAGCAAAGTGAAGTCATAGGGGAGGTCTGGTGGCTCTTGGCAAATACTCGAGAGAAACAACACTGGGATAGGCAAAGAACTAATTGTACTACAGGATGCTAGCACTAATGTTATATTGGAGGAGAAAAAAAGGCATAAAAGGAATTAAATTCATAAATAGCCTTCTCATAAGGTGGTGGAGGTGGGGAGAACTGATTTTGAGAGTAACTGAATTAATTGATTAGGAAGATCATTCTCATAATTTTTCTAATGTGGAAATGACAAAAAAATGAAGAAAGAAAGAAAGAAAATTGATCTCAACCTGGATCATGAAAAATATTTCAATGTATTTGTGAGCTCTAAATGTAAAATAAAAGATTGTTTCGAAAGAGAGAATGAGAGAAAGAGAAAGAATGAGAGAATGAGAGAAAGAGAAAGAATGAGAGAATAAGAGAAAGAGAAAGAATGAGAGCAAGAGAGCAAGAACAAGAGAGAAAGAGAGGAAGAGAGAGAGAAATGGGAAGAATAAAAAAAAATACATGGAGAAACAAAGAAAGGGAAGAGAAATATTTTCAAATAAAATAAAATGTTGACAGGGGGTTTTAATCCACTAGTTCAAGGTGGTTTTGAGTTGAATAATTTATCAAAATGTACTGTTTCACTGTTTGGTTTCAATGAATAAGCATTTTATTCTTTAAAAATTATTAGAAAATCCTCAATACACTGTTATGCAAACAGCCCTCTGTTCCTCTTTGAAGTGTTCCTTCAGTCATTATGCAAAACTTGCATAATGACATAGCCTTTAATATGTCAAGAATATTGCAAGCTTACAGGAACAGAAAATCAGGGTATGTTATGGCTTTGTTAACAGCGCTGGAAATAAATTTTCCCAATCAAGGGATTCAAAAGCTTTTCTCTTTATCATTTTTTTCTGATTTTAAGCAAAGAGATAAGGAAAATACAAAGTTGTGGGGTTTTTTTAATATGGATTTTGTGGACTGAAATAAGTACATTTAGCAAGGTTTATGTTCCGTTAACCGCAGGCAATGAGAGAACCACTGTTCTGGATGTTTATGATTAAATGCACATCAGAGATCATACATATTGGTTTTGTCTACATGGTGATTCACACACAAGCATATATAGGTTCAAAATATGGATAAATAAATACACCCCAGGTATCAATTATATTAAAATTCATCCATTTTCAAACAATTAACAGTCCATAAAGGCATGTTACATTTTATTATAATATTCAGCAATATACAACTTTTATATAATAAAAATATTTTTATTTTCCCTCAATCCAAAGACAAAGCAAGCATTGGAGAAAAGTCACCTAAGGATGCAAAAGTCTGAGGAAATCCTAAATGCAGGAGAACAAGAGGTTAGAACTGAAAATGCCTAACTGTTTTTACCTTCTTAAACTACAGACACTACTGTCTTTCCAGATATAACACATGAGCCTGAAAAATGAAGGCTATTCTATGCCTGGATGTGAAGGAGAAAAGATGAAAGACTATGCAAGCACATCTGCATGGAAACCACAAAGTGCCTGGAATATTAGGGGAATACAGAAGCTGAGTATTTATTAGGAAGATTGCAGCTGGTCTTGAGTAGAAATAAGGACTGAGATTCTGTACAAAGTTAATTGAAGAGAATTCTGCAACTTCAGAAGTTCATACCACAATATGGAGAAGCACAGAAAGTAGACAAATAGCTCAAAGAGCAATAAAACTGTGATTTTTTTTTTTAATTTAAAATACATTTTCTTCAGTTGCATATGCTTATCCTTTTACCTTCAGCTCAAGACATTTGTGCAAGCAAGTTTCTTTCCAGTAAACATTAACACTTTGTGGGCAAACACAAAAAATCACTAGATTTATGTGTATCCATGTGCACATGTTTTTGTTCAAGCAGTCATTCTCTCAAAATATAAGAACATTTCTGTCCAGCAAGCAAGAACCACAGACAGATCTCAAGTGGATAAGGGATGCCTTTGAAGAGCCTTTTTCTACCGAAATCTGAAACTTCCGCTGAGCATGTCAGATGAAGCTGTGTCTGTTGGATTCCTGACTGCAGCTTATTTCTTCCTTGAGCCACATGATACGGGATGAAGGGCAGAGGAGATAGAATCATAGAATCATTTCAGTTTGGAAGAGACCCTCAGGATCATCTAGTCCAACCATAATGGATGGTGAGCGGGGATAAACCTTGAGTGCTGGGAATGTAATTTCAGCCCAAAGACCGCCTTGGAGGAGGGGATACGAGAGTCTGCTAAGGCACAGGAGGACAAATCATTCCTTCTGCTCATGTATGTCCAGACCTGGAACTTAGAAAGACCGATGAAAAAGGAGAGCAGAAGATTAATCCAGGCAAGAAAAGTCAACAGTGAAGCACTTACAAGTGTCAGAACAGCCTTATCAATGAAAATGAAAGATGGCTGATGTTTTGAAAATTTTCTGAGAAACCCCTACAGAATGAACGTTTGGAAGATGGCTTTGAATCTGCTAGAATTATACAGAAACATTAAATTATTGTGTTACATATGATCACAGAATCACAGAGTGTTAGGAATTGGAAGGGACCTCAAAAGATCATTTAGTCCAATCCCCCTGCTGGAGCAGAAACACCTAGATAAGGTTACACAGGAATGTGTCCGGTGGGTTTTGAATGTCTCCAGAGAAGGAGACTCCACAACCTCCTTGGGCAGCCTGTTCCAGTACTCTGTAACCCTCATTGAGAAGATTTCTTCTCAAATTTAAGTGGAACCTCTTGTGTTCCAGTTTGCACCCATTACCCTTTGCCTTACCATTGGTTGTCACTGAGAAGAGCCTGCCTCCATCCTCATGACTCTCACCCTTTATATATTTATAAACATTAATGCAGTCACCCCTCAGTCTCCTCTTCTCCAAGCTAAAGAGACCCAGCTTCTCAGCCTTTCCTCATAAGGGAGATGCTCCACTCCCTCAATCATCTTTGTTGCTCTGCGCTGGACTCTCTCCAGCAGTTCCCTGTCCATCTGGAACTGAAAGGCCCAGAACTGGATACATCAATTAATGTAACACAAATCAGTGTAATGCACAACAGTATTGCACGTTCCCCGTCTGAAATTCTCCATTTCCTTATTGTGTTTCAGAGTTTGCATCCTATGATTCCTACATTTTCCTTAATTTTAGAAATTGTCCTACTAGCGACCACTGCACTTCTGGCTGAGGAAGACAAGGTGGGGTTTTAACCATCAACACTATTCAGTATCAGGAGTAAAGCTGGGTGAAATGAACCTTCTAACTCTCAGTGAGAGGGGATGGGACTGAAATGCCTGAGTTGCATGCAGAGTTGCTGTGCCTTCCTATCACTAGTGAGAGCCGGCAGGCTTACAAAGTGATTGCAAGGGTAGGGAGGTATTAGCAGATATCACAATAAAATATCATACTTTCTGAAGGTATTCGAGAAAAAAACAACAACTACTACTAAAAAAAATAATTTTAAAAAGCCAACAAAACAACAAACAAACAAAAAAATGACCAACTAAGGAGAACTGGAGAGATTCTGGAGAGCTCATTTAGGAGAAATGAGTTTCCTGATTTTGCCTAGTTTGCCTAATCTAATGAAATGGATATTCTTACAGATAGAAAAAATATCTGAGCTCTCCCAAACAAGCAGCTTCAGAAAAATAAAACCCTAAAAAATGCACAGCAAGAACTTAAGAATATGACCAAGATGAATAAGGGAAACTGACTTGACACTCTTTACTTAGAAGTCTTCTACATTCTGGCTTCTGACTATGAATTATTTAAAAGGTGTTCTGAAAATACCATTGCATATGGGAAAAATCTGCATCTCTAAAGAGACCACAGCTTTGTGGATAGGATCCCAGTTTATTATTTCAATATACCATCGCAGGGGTGCCCAGCTACTGAAACAAGAAAAAGTAATTTAAGGAGATATATTTACTGATTTTTCTTTTCTTTCTCTGAATATGATGCAACAGGCTTGACTACCCTTCACCAGACAGTTTCTAGGAGGGCATGAGAAGACAGCACAGCATGGGAGGCCTACAGAACCATGCCAGCAGCTTCAGATACATCAACTGCCAGACAACTGGCATCTAAATTCAATAATAATTACAATCTTCTATCTAATGGCTGATTCTCACCATGGAGAACTCCAGGGATAGTAACTTGCTGGTAAGCCCATAGTTCAGTACTGGTACTCAGTCTAGGCTTCAGTGACTACCTGTCTAAAGCTCTTGAGATCTACCTGTACTGGTAGAAACGGATAACCACATGCATATGTATGTTGTGGAGTCATTCAGCAAGCTGTGTCTCCAGTGTCAGGTTTTGGGAAGCACTAGTCCAGCTTATTTAAGTTCCAGCTGAAGTTTCTCATTTCCCAGCGTAAGAAAGCAGTGACCACTGCAGCACTGGTTATTACGGGAGCTCTCTCATTGGAAGTGATTAAGAAGAAACTAGATCAAGTATTTCTTCAGATCAAGCACTGCGGGGCAGAGGAGTGACATTACAAACATCACATTTCCAGGATCTAATTCGTGTGTTTCTTTCCAATGCTCTCTACTACTAACACAATGGAACTCTGTTTATAGCAAACTAGGGACAGTAGGAACTGCTTAATCAGGACAGTCTAATGTATGGGCAATTATCCAAAGCCACACATTTTCTAAATTCTGTACAGGCAGAGATGGAGCTTATGAGCTCTGTAGGGATCAGAGCTGCTAATGAGCTTCGAAGAACAGCTCTGGGGACTGGGATGTGCATAATGAGAAAATCTGGATATTCAGTGTGAAGAACTCTCACAATTTAGATGTAGTCTATGTAAATTAAATTCGTATTTAATGTTTATCACTATGCAGTCCACTTTAGCACAGGGAGAAATTGAGTAGCCTGTGATTTTTCCCTTTTTTGTTATTAGTATAGCTGAAAGTGGTTCAGAAAGGGGAGATCTGGAAAATTTCATCAAGTACACTGTGGGGTACTATTATATAGCTATCATATAGCTAAAATTTCCTGTCAGGTCCCATCTCTCCAGGCTACAGCATCATGTCTGCAGGATACATGCTTCTTTATTCCCATGTATTACATTTGGACATCATAAACGTACAGCGTGTATACATGTGTGTGTATATATATACACACATATACAACATGTCTACTAAAACAAAGTGGTCTAGAGAAGCTTTAAAATACTGGATTTATAAAAAGATGAGGGAAAAAAAAATTCCAAAATCCTTCATTCTATATTTTCTTCTGTTGTTCCTTTCACCTAACTAAAAGTCCTTGCACTATATTTAACTATCTGAAGTCTGAAGATATTCTTAGCACTAACCTTTAGTCCTAATCCAGTTCCTTTTTTACTGGATTGGTTCAGAAAAACATCTCTGTTCAGGAAAGCACTTAAACATACACTTAATGACATTTTTAAAGGTAAGTGACTCCTTAATAAACAATTCAATTTGATATGCCTTCACAATGTAGTGCTGCACTCATATTCTTTCACAAGACAAATAGGATATGGAAAGACTGCTCCACATTTTCAATGGTCAAGGCTTAAGATGGCTTTGAAGACCCTCATTGTCAGAAGAACACCAGTTCAGAAAATCAGGTTCACAATGAAAGAGTTGTCCTCTGAGCAGCTTATATAAGTAATTATTCTGGAAAACTTGACCTGCTGTTCCAGGCAAACCATTATATCTATAGCAACATACAACTCATCTTCCAGTTTGTTGCTGTGGTTTGCTAACCATTGATTGCGCTGTAAATAGTTGCTGGAATTACAACAACTGGTATGGGTATATGGGCATGCACACATCTGTGTAAGAGATACAAACCAGTGTTTACCCAGGCAAAGTGTCCCCCCTTCCCTCGAGTCTCAGACAGATGAGGCTCCCTGAGTGTAAACAGAGATGTTCCTAAAACACTCTCCACCACTAATCCTCCTTTACTGCAAAAAGTATGTGTGTTAAATTCATGAATGGGACTGTGACCAAGTGCTTCAGCAGTAGTATAGTGGAGGGGCTGCAGAAACTACCCATTCTGCAGCCAGTGCAGCATGGGAGAAGTACTATCACCCCCAGCCTTGCAGGCTTGCCCCCTCCCCAACCATCCCAAATGCAAATACCGTGCTAGGTATTATTCTCCTCCTGGCAACCACAGGTGAGGGCATTTCCATTTTCTCCATTAACGCTTCCAGCTGTGCATTCCCCCACTCCCACTGTTCTGTTTGAGAGACCACTCACAACTTGCAGGACTCTTCTGAAACCCAAGCGTTTTCCTCCTACAGTTCAGCAAATAGTACCACAACAAGGTGAACTTGCACAGAGACAAAAGCACAAGCAAGGAATAAGCAACAGGGAACAGTGAGAGGGGATGGGGAAAAAGTCAACACTGTCACTAAGGCAAGGCACATAGGACTTCATATTAAAGCTTGATAACTGGTCACGGTTTACAATGGTCCAGAAACTACTCATAAGCTCCCAAGTGGGATAATGTAGCAAATGCCCTGAAGAACAGGCTTAGTTCAGAAGTGCACACAGGAGAGCACCTTACTCCTGCTAAATCTTACTACTGCAGTTTTCTCGAACTAACACAGCCTCTCTCCTCTCAGAAGTGAAAAAGGAATCATTCAGTTGCAAGCCATAGTTAGGCCAATGTTGCCACTACTCATGTAGCCTCTCTAGCTAAAAGGACAGAATTTGGTGAGTCCCTGTCTCTTGAGAAACCACATTTAATTTGTGGCACTGCCACAAAAGTGGACTGGAAACACAGACCTTCTATTAACATATCAATAAAAATTCCAAACTAAAAATGTTCAAGATGACGTCAATCCAATATTCCTCCTACACACACGAAACCTAAGATTGCCATAAAGTTCCATTAAATGGGTTATTATAATAAATAAGCAAATAACTTCTTAGAACCACAGCACAGGCTTCTAGTCAGAATAATGCAGAAGGCATGAGTTACATCAGGCATATTTTCAAGCCTGTTATCGAAACTATCAATCATGTTGTGTCTAACAAGATTCCTGCAACATGGTAATTTAAGCAAACACAGATAATTTACAAGGAATGAAGATTGTTTTTACATTGTCTTTGTTATGCAAAAGAAAGTTTGCATTGATGTACGCACCTCTACTGACTTCAGACAAATCTGCAGGAAGATGTAACCAAGATAAAGGCTGTCTAGAGCACCATAAGCTAACCAGAACCCTGTCTGTAGACCCTGGTTCTCTTCCCTACTCTTTTTGGTCTCAGACAAGGAAAAACAAAGTACTCTCTCATTGTCATGAGAGGGGCCTCTGAGATGGATTTGAGATTCCATATCAAAATCAAAGACAGCTCTTGCCTCACAGATGTTATTCAGCTTTATTGTGATGCTGGCAAACCTCCTCAGACAAAGACATGAGAGCCAGAGCTTTAGCTGTCTCTCATATCAACAATGTGTAGATAATCTCATTCAAAAACACTAATCTGTCCATCAGTTATGGTGAGAACATATAAGTTCTTAGACGATATGGATTTATAGTGCATATGTACAAGGCCTATTTGCGTTCTGTGGAGCATTCTGTGTTTTTTGAGAAGAAAAAACAAGACAGACCGCCTCCTGCTATGGTGCCAAAATCAGTTTAACATACAATCCAATAAAATTTGACTAGTATTTACAACATTACCCTTATGTTCCTCATATAGACTCCTTGCGTTTGTGCATGGAAATGCATGCCTAGGCCTTGTTTGCAATCGGCTTATAGAGCATATAAAGACTTTGATGTCTTCTAGAGCATCAGCTCCTCACTGGCTACTGATGAGAAACACTGTTTTCTAGCCAAGCCCCTGAGAGCCCCACAGTTTACCGTAGCATGTGTCGATAGTATAAGAATGTCAAATGTTTTCCATTAAAAAGGGAAAAATTACTCATGAAACAACCTGAGCACACACTGTAACTGTTCTTTTTTATCTCAAGTGTGGAAGGTCCTCAAAGCTGAGGTCCCTCCCTGCTAGGCACTGCATGTGTGGGCTACACTCAAGAGCTTCTTAACTACTAATCTTAGATGAAAAACCAGATACACACAAGGAGCTGAATGAAATTATAGTAAGCATATAGCATTCACGACCCATCTCATTCATAATCCTCATAACGTTTCTCGGAGACATCACGGATACTATGTGTTCTCTGGCTTGCATGTCTGAGTAGCAGGTCTTCTAGATCAGTGAGATTTCAGAGCAGGAGAGCAAGTGGAACTGATAATGTGGTCTTGCACTGCTCACTGACAGAAACAGTGGAAGAAACAAACAAAAGCACGCAAACAAAAACACACACAAAACCCCCAAACAACCAAACTAAAAAATGAAGAAGAAAATAAAACCCAGCATTCAATCTAGCACACTTCAATTTCTAAAGGAGCTGGGATTAGAGTCTCAGCTGAAGGAAACCAATGACAGGCAGGAACTGATCTTTTGGCTCCTTTCCTTACACACCAAAGTGGTTACTCCATTTAATTTAGCTGGACAAGCCCCACATTCGTTAACCTCAGTGACACCTTGCATGATTTATGCTTTGTCAGAGAGAAAAAGAAGAGTGAAGGAGTTGGAGCTGGCAGCAAAGTGGAGAGCCAGGAAGATTTTCACAAGCCAATATCCTAGGACAAGTCATCATATTGTTGAGAGCATTATAGACATGAGCATCTAAGACACTTTATAAGGAACTTAGAGCTGAGGGAGATGCTGTGCTTTAAAAGGTGAAATAAAAACAATTAAGTATGACACTTCTTGTAAAATTAGAACAAGTTAAAAATGCTAAGTGTCATAACTTGCAGGATTATTGTGAAACCATAATTTTCCTGAGAGGTAAAGTGAACACACTCCACTCAGTTCTGTAGTTTACCATTATTTGCATGAAAGCATAGAGATATTAATCTTATTTAGACTTGTGTCCCTACAAAGAGCAATTTATCCACCTACCTACCTCTTAGGGATGAGCCTCCTCCCAACGGTACCTGCCTCTCTCTATCCACTCTAGAAAAGATCCAGCTCAGGCTGAATGGTTTCTGGGTCGTTCAAGTCTGGCAAGGTGGCTCCCTGGTTTTGCTAACCCTCATTCGCAGGATCACTTACAGTGCTATAATAAAAGCCGCAAGATTCAGGGCCATAACACTGGGCACAAACATATGAAGAAATATTTGATTCCAGCGCCAGAGGCTTAGTAGGTCTTCTAGCACAATTTCTAAGCTGGCAGTGCTGTCTTTGCTGCTTAAATGACTGCCATGGAGATGTGGTCTCTGCAGCTACTGATAGGACAAAAACAATTTTCTTGGTCTTGCATTCACAGCACTTCCTTTAGAGGAATTATGTCTTTTCCTGGATTAAACAAATAAAATAATATTTGGGCTATATATTTCAGATGATTAAAACATATTCACTCGTGATACTGCTTATTCCCTGCAACAGGGAGTGAATTTTTTGGATTATGCACATAGCTAAAAACCCATAAATTTTGTCATTCATATCCATAAGCAGCATGGCAAGCTTGAAAAAGCTATTACGTTTCAGTTGCACAAGTGTGTTAAATTACTCAGTCAAGTGACATCTGGCATGAACTATAAATTGCTTCCAAAATTATTTTAGAAAGATTATTATATTATTATTAATTTGCTGTGTATGTCAAAGCATATCACACACACAGCAATCCTGAAATTAATTAGCATTTTCAAGGATCACACTGAAAAGGCCCACAAAGCCAGCAGAAATAATCTCCAAGATACTAGCAGTTTAAGCAGTGCTGGCACAACTCGGCTTCAACATATTCCCTTCAATCCATGTTTAAGAATAAAACAGAAGAAACTTTTTTTAAGCAATCTCTTTATAGCATATCCTTGACTATTACCAATTAAGCTCAGAAGCTAAGATTTCATTTGCAATTTATATTCACTAAAAATAAAGTATTTAGAAAAATGACAGCATTTTTAACTCATTTTCTAGTGATTCAAAGGAGCACAGTTAGCAGCTTAACTATTTAAGCATGATTTTGAACACAGGACTCCTTTCTTGTTTTACTGTGGTCCTTCAAAATACCTAGCTAGGTATTCATTCAATATCATTTCAAATAAACAATTACCCATACCATAAAAAACAAGGTTAAATTCAACAATGTTTTATGAAAATGTTTAGTTTTCAGGACACTATTAGTCCTTCTGAAATCCTGCTGAATTTTTTATTAGAATTTTTACCTTAAAAACAGAATGACATTTCACCCAAAGCCACTCAGCTGAAAGTTCCAGAGCTACAGTGCAAAGTCAGACACCTGAAGAAGTCAGCGTATGCCAGAATCGCAGCTGTCTGGGAAGCTTCATTGCATCCTCCTTGTGGCATCGCTGCACAGTCACAGAAATATTGTATGAAATCCCTTTCCCAGCCATGACTGCAGCCAACTGCTCAGACAGCAGGAGCAAAAGTAATGCAGGAAAACCAAATTTGGTATTAATAGTTCCTGCTTCCAAGATTTTGGACTTTGCGAATTACCTCAAATGTATTTAGCAATGATCCTGGGATATATTCTAGAAAGGAGGTGCTGGATGCACACTCAGCAAGTTGTTGGATGCTTCATAGCATTGACCACGCATCTGTATGCACCACTGAGTAAAATTTTTCACTGATATAGAAAATAAACTTTAAATAAATAAAGGATTATTAACTCTCTTCTACCCATTAACTAAAATATTATTTTCCAGAAATATAATATTTATGTGTTCACTATAACAAAAAACGTCAGAGTTAGTAAGTGATGTCAGCTTGCAGAATGAAAACAGCACTGTTATCATGATCTCTGTGCTTTGAGGTTGTTTTTCAACGTAAGGGGGATGCAAACTAATTTCCCAATGGCTCCCCACAGTCTTTGCTTTGGATATAAAAGAAGAATGGTGACAAGCCTAAGACTGCAGTGAGAAAGCCTTCAGAACTGCCGTAACTCAACATAACTCATGCAGAAACACCTGCCTGGATCTGCAGAAAGCCTGAGACCATGCCATAAAAGTGAAACAACAAAGAAAAAAATATATATTTATTTCATGAACCCCTTCTCTGAACAGCCAGTAGTGGAAAACAAAAGTGGTACAGTCAACAATATGCCTGCATTGCCTCCGTGTTTATGGAAACCAGAAATCTGTCATCACTGTCAGGTTTATCCACATCACCTACTTGACGCAAATGCAGGTATCTAAATTGGAGGCATTCCATTTCCCCTATGGGTCATTCACTTTCTTGCTTGACACTAGAGTGAATTTAGACTATGTCAAAATTAACACATATCACAGCCTGATAGGAGTGGATCCATACAGTGAAACGGTTGGAACCAGGAGCATCCACACTGAAAATTTGTGGGGTAGTTCTTCAGTCTAGCATCTAATCATTGCCTTAACAACTGTAGCAGATAATGTGTGTTTGGTGTGTGTGTCTAACGGGCTTCTTGCATAAGGATTTCTTTATCTCATCATAAAGAAAACTAGTTTGTGTACTCTGAGACCACCCTGTGGTGTGTACCAAAGCACACTAAGGTCACAATATCACTCCTGATCTAAACTAAAACACTAAGACAGAGGCTCCTGCCATGCAGACTGTCAGAAGTTCAGGAGCAAACAAGGAAACATTTTGACAATTTGGACATAATCTTTGTCTTTCAACTTTGTATCCTCTGAATCACAGGTAAATAAACCGGCTAAACCAGCTGCTGCGCCCGTCTTCAGCTTTGTGATGGATGTGTGGGGGCATGAAGGCTGATTTCATTCTTCTGGAATTTTTTTGGCACTTTGCTCTCGTATACTTTCAGCTTTTGGCCTGCCCTGCTAAATGACCCTACCAGAGGCATGGTGGGCTCATGGTCCCACTGGCCCAGTGCTGCCAGGCCGAGGCAGAATCACAGAATGTTAGGGATTGGAAGGGACCTCAAAAGATCATCTAGTCCAATCCCCCTGCTGGAGCAGAAACACCTAGATCAGGTTACACAGGAAGGCATTCAGGCAGGTTTTGAATGTCTCAGAGAGGAGACTCCACAACCTCCCTAGGGAGCCTGTTCCAGTGCTCTGTCACCCTCCCCGTGAAGAGGTTTCTTCTCAAATTTAAATGAAACCTCCTGTGTTTCAGTTTATAGCCATTGTCCCTTGTCTTATCATTGGTTGTCGCCGAGAAGAGCCTGCCTCCATCCTCATGACACTCACCCTTTATATATTTATAACCATTAATGCAGTCACCCCTCAGTGTCCTCCAAACTAAAGAGCCCCAGCTCCTCAGCCTTTCCTCATAAGGGAGATGCTCCACTCCCTTAATCATCTTTGTTGCCCTGCGCTGGACTGTCTCCAGCAGTTCCCTGTCCTTCTGGAACTGAGGGGCCCAGAACTCGACACAATATTGCAGATGCGGTCTCCCCAGGGCAGAGTAGAGGGGGAGGAAAACGTCTCTCAACCTACTAACCAACCCCCTTCTAATACACACCAGCAGGGGCTGCCCGCCCCGCTCCTCCTCGAGCGAGCCCGGCACGGTCAAGGGAAGCGGCAGGAGGGGAAGCGCCAGGGCTCACCGGCTCCGGCTGCCGCTCGCCGCGACATCGCCGGGCAGGGGCTGCCTGCCCGCGCCTCCCCGCCGCCAGCCCCGCCGCCAGCCCGGTCGCATGGTGCCATCTAGTGATGAGTGCTCAGAACGGCACCGCCCGGCACACAGCCCGCACCGCCCCGACAGAGCGGCCCGGCTAAGCCAGGCGGCCCCCGCCGCTTCCCCGCCTCGCTCCGGCCCTCCACACCCCCGCAGCTACTGAAGGGAGAGAAACACGCGCAGAGGCCCCCCAGAATCAGGCAGCGAACAAGAGACGTAGGTAAAGCCACAAAACTTAACAGGAAGGCCCCCAAATCTAACTTTGTCTCCCTGAGAACATAGGTGCAAACATCCTTAGAAACTACGTGGCATGGGAGGAGGGCAAAACAGCCCCATATGGTATTCAGCTTCTAGATAATATGATTAGTTAGCAGTCCCAGAAACGCCCTAGTGACAGAGCTAACCAGACTCAGAACAATTGCAAATTACAAATCACAAATCACAAATCACAAATTGCAAATTACAAATCAATATGGCCCAAGACTGAAGCATGTGATGTTTCATCTGGCAGGGTCAGTGCAGGCAAGGGTAACAGAGGGTTTATTTGCAAGGTTGTAATTATATGTTTATATGACTCTGGCTATGTCAGTTAGCTTGTCATAGAGACAAAATGTCCAAAGTAAGTTTTTCTTACTAGAGTTCATGAACAATTTTGTATCAAGAAGCCAAAGTACAGTGAACCAAAATATCCAAAACCTGTAAGGCACCTGATATTAGCCTAAAAGTAACACATCATTAATCAGGTGGGGAGAGTTGTTTATCAACTATCTGACTTTTTATGCTTATAGGATTTACATTTTCAAGCCACAATTCAAATGTTTATTTACTTCTAAGTGAAGGGTTTGATTCTTATATATTCAAGTCATGTTGGGTGCTGGGTCTATTTAAAAGGAAAAAAGAAAACCCTTCACAATCAAAAAATCAGAAGAATTTGTAATACTTAGTTTGATTTTAAAGATCAGTACTAGGGCAATCAAGTTAGAATGCCCTTTTATAGGAGTTCAAAATTATCCATCCATGACCCCACGCATTCAGGAAAGCCTTTCAACTTGTTCTTCCATACGCATCAAAATAGCCACACTTCCCAGTAGTTTTCAAAGAAGTTTACAGCATTCTTCTGTTTGTCTGACTGTCAGCAGGAAGTATTCATCCAGCAGAAGGCAAATACATTAAGGGAAGAAGGCAAAATTAGACAGTCATGGAGAACTGAGAACTCAGCAGCTGTTTCCCCTTGAATCACCTACTTAGGAGTCCCTTCTCTGCATGCTTGATGTGGGAACAAAAGAGGCTGCCGTCCGTCCTCCCAGCCATGGCTGACAACCTATGACAGACTATCTGCAAGCTGCAGATCCATTACTGACTTACTGGGATGGCTCAGGAGACATCTATGATGCCATTTGCAGGCATGGCCCTACACCTGCTAAAAGGCTGGATAATTCCTATTCGGGCTCCTTGGTGAAATGCACTCTTGGGGTTTCTGTATGTTTTATTTAGTATTTTCATGTCAAGTTGCTCAAGTGACTGCATAAGGACATGAAGCATGGCTCTATCTCTTGAGGGACACATCTCCTGAGATCACCATTCAGGGCCCTTCAAGCTGTCCTGTCTTTCATATGTAGCTCATCTCTCAGCTGGTGATGAAGGGTAACCTCTTTTGGCACTTTCTTCATCTGATCTGGACAACCCTGGAGTACGCATGAGTTAACTTCCTGTAGCTCTACATCCTGATTGACGTTTTGCTGCATCAACTGGATCCTCCTCTCGAGATATGAAAGCCTTGTCACATGTTGACAGACCCTATTATTCCACAGAATAACCTGAGTTTTATTCTGTAAAATCTGCTTTGTCTTGGCCAACATAATTAATGTGAACAATGGCCTTTCTGGGTAAAACTCTCATATTTGAAGTTTTTTCAAAGTTGCAAAGGCATCCAAAGTCATCGTGAGTTCTTAGTTTTGAAACTGGAAGAATATCCTTGATGTGAAATGCTATTTCTTTGTTTCTAAGACCCATTTTGCAAGAAAACAAAGAAAATTGGACGAAGCTCTAATCATTAAGGATGTTCAAGGATGACTATTCACTTGAGAAAACTAGGGGAACAACATTAAGTGTGAAAACAATAATCATTAGAAACCAGACAAGATTACAGAGTTCACAGAAATCACCAGCTATTCCAAAAAATAAGTCAAATTAGGACTGTTTTTTCGCTTTTAACAATATGAGACACTTGCATGCAGAAAATAAAGGCACATTTTGCATGGTATAGCTCATTTGGCCCAGTGATAGTGTTTGGTCTCTGCAGCAGAATTGATGTAGTTCGACTGGGAATATGAGTAGAAGACACCTTTCCTGGCTGCCCACAGGACAGCAGTGCTGGTCATGCAGATAGCCAAGAGCCTGCAAAGAGCCGCTACCTGGCAGAGTTGGGCTATTGTCATATTCACAGCTGAACAGCAGATAGAATAGCAAGTGACATGCCAGAAAACAAGGATTCTGCTTCTCCAGATACATTTACAACTCAGAGTACACAAAAAGCAGACAAGAGCAAAGCAAACTAAGCAAACAGCCTACACTAAGAATGATGCAAGAGAGGTTCACTCAGATTAGTGGCTTTAAGTGCAGCTAAAAAGTCACAGAAAACAATCACATATTAATGCTAGTCCCCAAAGCTTTTTTTTTTGTTACTACTTTAAAGGATTTCAACCTTACCACTAGGGATTCAGAAGGATAAGTCAAGTACCCAGGTCTAAGATTTCTGATTTTGGTTTGCTCAATTTTTAGACATTCCTATATGAAAACCTGATCAGGTCTTGAGCACCATTGGAGTCAATGGAAAAAAAAAAAAAGACTTGAGTCAAAAAAATTACTGTGGCTATACATATAGAGTCACCATCAGAGATAACTAAGTTATTTGTGCCCAAAGTTACCTCAGCACTAAACTATGCTGAGAAGAATTGGCGGTGATGTTTAAACATCCTGAAACATACAGTCTGAGCAAATAAACCCACTTAAATCTCATTCTACCCAATTCAAGAGGAGGTGATAGATTATAAATAAAAAGCAAATAATTCAAATCTACCTACTTTCCAACAGCAAACAGGGAGGGCTGGAGCTCCCCTCCAGCTTGTGCTCTGTATCATTCTCTTTCAGTGGTTCACCCCAGAAACATCTTACATTCTTTCTACCTTTCTTTTGTATGTGTTCTTCATGTTCGTGTTCAGATGAAATGTCAGTCTCCTATTTTAAGCCGCAGTTTATGCAAGATGAACTTTTCAGTTAACTACGCAACATTTGAAAAGGCAGACTCTAGGAGGATTCCAGGTTCTTGTCCTAGATGCGTCTCGTTAACCCCCCCTCCCCAACTTATTTAATCAAGCCTGTAAAAAGAAAGTTCACAATGTGATAACTATGTTCATTTTGGTCACACCCCACCCAACCATATGCTGTTGTTTTTTAGCACACACGGAATTTTTTCATGCTAGCAATATGTTGGAGCTTTTGGGGTTTTAAGTGCTGAAATTAAATTACTTCTGGTGCAAAAACTGAAACCACCTCCAGCAACACTCAAGAATTTCTGAAGTTGTTGCAGATTCCACAATATTTTGGGTGTGGAACAGAGGAAGTGTACCTCTTCTTTCCTGCTGTCTTAAATCAGTTTACAACACAGAGATACTTCAGCTAACTCACTTAGGACACACCTATACAGCATATTGCAGTGTGGCATGAACATGGCACAGCTTCAGGAATAATTGGTTTTGATGAAGGCAAGCAGATGAAGACAAAGCAGTTACATAGCAACATTTTGCACAAGATCATTTGATTAGAACATACAAGCAGAAAACATGGACAGCTACAAGTTGTTTATTCAAATCTCCTGAATTCATTGTTTGTTTTGCATGAGTTAGGTACTGCATGATGAAAGCATCAAAAGAAAATCCAGCATTTTCAGCGAATCAGCTATCATTTAAAAACATCCTTATATAATTCAAATAAGGAGGAAGTAGAACTATAATAGTACTGCAGCTCACTCCTTCAGATGCCAAGTTTTCAGTATCCAAATACACTAATAAGTCATTGCTTATTGCAAAGTGGCTACCATGTTTATCTTAAAGATATTAATCTTTAAACTTGGAACCTATAAAATGAAATTTAGGTGTTTTTTAAAATATATTTTGCATACTGCAACAGCAGAAAAAAACCCTCTGAATTATGGAGCTGCTTCTACCAGCTGGGCCTGGTATGTATTTACTATATATGAAATATACTTGATTGTTCATTGGAATTTTTTAAACAGTCAGTTGTACCATATTCAGATAACTGACTATTGATAGCTCCAATTACACATATCCAAGAATCTTATAATCTTTACTATATATATCCACATACCACCACAGAGATTAATATAACAAGCACTCTAGGACAGAAGAAGAAACAGAAGAAGAGCTTCCAACTTCCTCAGCTAAGCCTGGCGCAGTCTTTCCTCCAGGTAAAAAGCACACTTCAGTCAAAGTGTTCCACAGAGCTCAGCTTCTAACAGGCAAAGAAAAAGATTTTGTCTCACAAGGCTGCAGTTCCTCACCAGTCCACCCATCTTGAGTTGCACAGAAACATACCTCTTCTTCTGCCACCTCAATGCCTCCCTTTCTTCATCCTCCATCTTTGATTCCCACCACCACCAAAAAGAGCACTCTGATATTGCCACCAGAAGAGACTTGAAATATTTCCCCAGCCTCCCCCAGCTGAAAACCATCTCACCTACTCGTTAAATAATCCCAATGAACAAAAGAAGGCATATTTCATTCCCCCTCTCTCAGAGTCCTTTCCGAATAATGGGCTGCTCTGTGAAATACAGGTTTATACCTCAGTGAACAAAATATGGATTTCTACCTGCAGCTCTTCGTTGTCATACTGAATACACAGGGCTCAAGTTCTGTTTACTTCCTTCCTCCCTTCCTTCCTGTTCAGTAAGTCCACTTCTCCTACTTTGTTTTAGCTTCACACACCTAAAATTTTCTCAACTTTAATATAGCAGTACTCTTGACCCAGCCAACAGCTGGGGTCCTGCTATATGGAGCACTTCACAAATTTATACAAAGATGGTCTTTCCAATGTCAGCCATCACAGAGCCGACCCTTGGGCCTCCCACATGGACAAGGTTTCCATTCTGTTCACAAGCCCAACAGAGCTCTCCTCAATAGCCACCCAGATTGCAAGGAGTCAGAATCAGTCCTGTTATTACATTTCTTCTTGAGTTTTTATCAATTACCATCATTATATTACTGTTTATTAAAAATGTTTGTCTTCTTGTTTGTTTGGGTTTTTTCTGCCTTAACAATACACTGTACTGTAAAATAGAACATTTTTGAAGAATTTTGAAAATATTATTTTGGAAAAATAATATTTTCAGAATTCACAAATGAGAATTGCCTTGAAAACATCCAAAGAGAAACAATGGAAAGAAGACAAGAAAATCTGCCTGAATGTAGAGTCATGATGTTTGGCTAAGGAGGGTTCAGTAACTGACATTGCACAAGCCTAAATATTTGACACTGCTGTCATTGTACTATTTAAAGAATCAACAACAAGGAAAATGTTTCATTTCAATAAGAATTCTAAGCTGAATCTCATTTTCATTATGTTTGAATGTCTTTTGTCTTTCTTTCCAGAATGATTCAAGCATTAAAGTATCCCTTGATGGAACACTCCAAAAGTTTGTTTTAAACAGGAATTACTTGCACTTCAATGACAGTGGAATTAAGAATTATTTCTAGTCAAATTTCCAGTTGCCATACTGAGTCAAAAAATACAGAATCATTTGCAGCACATAGACAAATCATGAACTGGAAATTTTTTTGTTTGTTTAAAAAAAAAGGGAAAAAAAATGCCTGTATCTTTTGGGAGTTATTCACTGAAAGTGCTTAGGGTAAGATAAAGGGAAGTATCATTTTCACCAGCTTTGAAAAGTGCAATATGCTCCAGGCAAAACTCCATCAGCCTCAGCAGAGTGTGATTATTTTTTATTTTTAAGAAGTCAAACAAACACTCCCCCCTTCCGCCCTATCCCCACCCCCCCGCCAAATAAACGTTAAATCAAATCTTTCTCCCAGAACCTCAGATATTCCTTGCAAAAACTTTAAACTCACACAGCTGCATATTCTTTAGCACAAAGACTCACAGCAGCCTCTTTCAATATTCCCCTATCATTGTGAACCAGCAGGCATCAGCACACGGCTCTGGGCAGGTTGGTAACACCTGCTTAGGAGGGTCAGGAAAATTCTGGCATCAACTTCCACTTCTAGGAAAATGCAAGAACGGGTTTGAAGTGTTTTTCAGACCCTGAAACGTTATCTTATTGGTTTCTAAATATAAACATTTATTATGATTTGTATTTTCAAGCAAGCAGCATTCTGCATTGGCATATTATAGAGCCAAAGGAAGGCCTACAGATGATATGGCATGATATCTTTCCTCCATTTGAATGACCAGAACTACCTTTGGACAATAAGACATAAGACTGTATTTCCTACATTTGCATAAAATGAGAATCACACAGATGGACAACACATGCTTCCCATAAGTCCAGTGTGAAAATTACTCTATCACTTGTCGTTGTACCCAATCTTTCCACATTTCTGGCAATTCACATCTTAAACAAACAAGAATTGTGACAAGCAAAACAGATGGTCTCTCCTCCTCCTTCCTAAAAGTTCCAAAGGCACATTTCCCAAAATTCTTGCTTTATAATGGTGCTGTTCTACTTGTCACAGCAGTTTTGAAAGAACTTTCAGTAATACACAAATAGCAGGCCTAAGCCTCTTCTACACTGAAGTCCTGGAAAACCTGCCTGTGAGTGCAAAAGATCCACACAGTGAATGAGCTCAAGGCCCCAGATCTTCTAGGTGAGCTTAAAGAGGTGTCAGTCGAGCTGTTTAAAGCAGGCTTGCTATTCAAAGTCAGATCCTGTTTCCTTCTCCATTTATAAACTAGATTATTAATTGATGTCAGGTGTCAGCTAAGGAAAACGTGCTGTGCAACAAAGGGCCCTCCTAATCAGTGGCACATGAGACTCTTTGTTGGGAGTGTTCACAACAGATATGGAGCTAAGAATGCCTTTATGTCCCATTGTGGCCTTACAGCGTATCAGCCTTCTAATTTCTCTTCTAACTCCATCCCATGTAGTCTTCTGCTCAAATGTGCCAACTGTGGTCACAGATATCCATCTCCTACACAGCACGAACTGTGCAGTATCTAGGGACCTGGGACAGGCAGATGCACTTTGCACAAAACGTGGACCGCCACATGCTGGTAACTTAGGAACGAGCTGATGATGGGCAAAAATATCAAATCTTTGATGAACCCGTGGACAGAGCCTTCAGAAAAGAATGAAAAGTGAGCAACAGCAGTACAAAAGAGGCTACAAAAAGATGTCTGAGAGCATAATCTAGTTAACTTTAAGCAACACAGCCTGAAAAACCAACCCCTTGCTTCACAAGAAACAAGTACTAATAAACAATACAGCCATCATGCCGGCAACCTTGTCAGCCTTTGCAACACCATTTCAGAAACTTGTCACAGCCCATGCAATGATGTGTATGCATTTTGTAGGCATAGAAATTAATAGACTTGCAAGAGAACCTGCATCCATATATTTTAATTGCTCCACATGAGCAAGCAGGAGTAAGAAGTCCTCGGTTAAGGTATTGCTTAGGAATAGTAAGTGTGCATTCCATCAGAAAATGAGACACAAGCCTGGCTCTTTTTTTGCTGCCTGTGTTCTCCCATGGTTAGTCTACCATAGAAAATGTGGGGCATCATTGCCACTGTACTAAAAGAAAGCAACTGTTGTCAGCTGCATTTTGAGAGGAGTCTGATACTGTCGGACCATATCAGGTGGCGTCTGAAAACACCTACTTAAGGAGCCCCTCAGCCAGCTTAAAGGAGACAAATCTATTTACTAAACACTGTAAGGTGACAGAGAGGTGTGTGGCAGCTCCAGTACCCTCTAAGTAGCAGGTTAGCAGATGTTTTTTTCCAGACTCAATTTCGGGCTCATGTGCTTCAGGGACTGTCTTAGGTGTCCCACTCTGGCTCTAAGCCTTGTTTACAGGCGATGTATTTAATTCCCTACCTAGGAGACAAAGGGAAGGCCTTATATTTTCTATATACCCTGCACACTTCCTAAGCAAGACTTGGACATGTTCTTTTCACAGTAAAAGTTTTACATATAAAAACAGATGCTTCTGAGTGTCAACAGCAAACAGTAGAAATTAATACTCAACAGGACAGAGTACTAGTGAAAGTTCTCTTGTATCTGTAGGCCACCTAAGTCCTTGAAGTTAACTCCATAATTAACTGACTGGATGGCACTGACAGTTGATTTGCTGGGTGAAAACAAAGAGAGAATACGAAACCTCTTACTAACGATCAGGATCTGCCACTGTCATTTACGCTGAATATAATTTCACTGCCCGAACTATCTCTTCTATTTTAGTTGACCAAGTCAAAACATCATTAAATTAGGTTGAGCAGTAATTTATGCCAAAAATACTCCCACTGGTACTACTGGACTATTTCTGGAATAAATTACTATTCATGTTTATCCCTGCTATTGTTCCCTTCCCCTAAACAATGCAAAGCATAGCAGGAATAAGGGTCATTTTGTATTAAAATGCATAACAAAGACAATAAGTCTGTTGTGAAGCGTTTATAAACTTTTATCCAGAGACGGAAGTCTTCTATTTGACTGTATGTTCAGTACATCTAATCATGAGTATCTCCCTCCTACCCTGGTAATATGTTTTGATCCCAGTATGAAGCAATCACTTTTGAAGCAAAAAGCTCATTCGGTTTGTATACTCATGAGTACACAAGAGTCTCTGCTTTACACATAAAAACTACATCTGCACTGCTGAGTTGGGACAAGCTCTGCTTAAGTTGCATTTAAAACTACATGAGGCATCTCTGTAGCACTTACATCTGGAGAGCAGGTATATTTTAAGAAAGGCAGTTAAACTTTTTCTGATGAGAAGCCTCTTTCTAGTTTCAAAGCCAAAACACAGAAATAATTTTGCATGTCACAAATGGACCTGGACTGCAAAGTAAGGGAACAATAAAAGACTTGTTAGTAAATAGTATATATAATTTATCAACTGAACATTTCCTTCAGGGACATGTGTCCCTCTGTTACAATCAGCACAAATAGAAGTATAATTACTCCACACAATCTCTACCTCTCAACAAACAAATACTTTTCAAGTGGAAGTTTGAAGGCAAAAAGCAAGTAAGTTCCTGGGAACACCTGTACCATTTGCCATGTTGCCTTCTGGTGACCAAAACTGCTGATGCAAGAGCACCTGCCCTAACTTCATAAACTCTGTGTTCCTCCTGATACATGTGCAGGAATCTGCCTGGCTTGAGGGACCACAGGCATTGCACAGAGAAGAAACAACACAGGCCAGGTTCTTTAAAACTAATCACAGCAGTCTGGCAAATTTTTGGCATGCAGCCACCCCCAGAAGCCATTCAAAAGTGCCAGGTGGCTCTGTCTTACCAGCGAAATGATTTGGCAGAGATTTTGAAATGAAGCAATTCAAAGTGAAAATCATCTGCCCTTTCTAAACAGAACTGTCTCAAGCACCATAGCTCGAGACCCTCTTAATTACCGCATACCCCAAAATTTCTGATTAAAAGTATGGGAAGCCAAATAAAACATGTAAGAGAACACACTCAGGGTAAATCAGCCCTTCTTCCAGCAGATGGTTGCCTGGACAGTAAGAGGCCAGTTGCTCCCCTTCTACAGCCAGCTGGCATCAGCTGTAAGGTGCTGTTAAATATCCTTTACTAGTGCCGGCTGGGTATTACAAGGCACACAGCTTACCCTACAGCCCAGAAGCCCTCTCAGTGCCCAAGCTAATGGGATTTACCGGAGGCTGCCGGCTCATCGACAAGCAAGGTCACCCAATTCTCCTTTGTCTTGGTGGTTGAGCACCACTGAGTGGGTTCCACTGTCCACAGGATATACCAGAAGAGCTTATTGCGCACACACAGTATTCAGAAAGAAAGGCACCAAAAATGGCAGGAAGGAGACATAAAATCCCCTCTGGGGATCACCCAAGAGCTCCAACTACCCTTGGCGCTCCAGCCACCAGGCTTATTTTGAAGACACTACAGTTACCTTTGCTATCTCCTCCTACCTTCACAGTCCACCCTGCAGTGGGTCCTCACAAGCTCTCAGGTCCAAGGTAGTTCATTTCTAATCTTGACCACGTTTTCCCTAAAAAGAAGCATCCTGCACATTTGTCAAACTCAGGCTCCTGCCTCTACCAGAGAGGCCCTGGGAGGAGAAGTTGAAGGCCTGTGATTTCAGGGCTCATCCTTCTGCCCCTTATGCTGGGTTACTCCTGCCTCCTTGGGACTCAGTCATTCAGACCATTACCACCTATGCTTTTGTATCACAGTTCAGTGATATCACTATGCATACCTACATGAGGCAGTCAACCAAGTAGGTTTGACACAGCAAAAGTGAAATAATTTTCTTCTGGCTTTTTTACATGCAGACATTTCAGAGCTGTGAGACAAGGCAGAGGGGATTGTGAGGCAGATTTCCTGTGTTCTTTTCCTACATCACCAGGTGACCTTCCATGTAACCTCAGAAGAAACCACTTCAGCTCCTTTACTCAGCTACCTTCCTGTAAAACAGGGATAACCATACCTAGAGGATTCACTGCAGGCTGAACATCATTAGGCCTAATTCATGCTATTACAAGGAGCTTTTTGCAGTCCATAGTACCTAAGTGTCAGATATTTACATGGCTTTCCCCATGCTACAAGGCAAAAAGTATAATTGGCTCAACATCGTAATAATGGTTTTCATAATTACTGTAAGACTGAAAAAAACATCTTCATAGGTATTTAAAGGCCAGCAGGGAGCTCTCTATGCTTGTTCTCCTGCATAAGTTTGTAATTTTTTTTTTTTCATAGTGATTCCTCCACCAAATTCACTTATCTGTGGTTTAGATGCAGCAATTTTCATCCTTTTTGGCTTGCGCTTTTCAAGGAGAGGCGTTAACTTCTGTCAAGCCTCCAGGCGATAAAGCTGCCTTTTTAAGCTCTCCCTTGAGATCTCTTAGAAATAGTCCACAGAGACCAACAGTCTTCTGATTAAACTGATTAGAGCTTATTGTGTTCACTACTTCATCTATTTGCATTCCTGTCTCCAAAGAGCTGTGTTTGCTTGCACAGACCCAGATAACCCTGCAGAGAGCAGCAGAACTTCTAACCAGATGTGGTGTTTAAGAGATTTGGGTCTGGAGAAGATTTTCCCCACCATCAGTGGAAGTGTGCCATCCTCTGGACAGTGCCCTGAAGCACCTTTTCCAGACCACCAAGATCCTGAGATAAAGATCAGTGATACCAGTTGAGTCCAATAGGTTGTGAACCCGAACCAAAAGCTAACTGCATCTGTGTAAAACTGAGTCCTGTTTAGCTCAGCCAGGAGCTTTCTACTATCAGCTCTATAGCTCACTGCTGAAAACAGACCTCATCCTGTCACAGCAAGCATTGCTGTTCATTTTCAGATATTAAAAGTCTATGTAACCCATTTCCACCCTTGCACCACTGCTTTCTTTTTCATTGTACCCATTGCAACCAGCAGTCATGAACCCAGCACCACACTTGTCAGAAGCTGTGCCAGCAGACAAGGCTTTCTCCACTTAGGCCCTGTTACTGTCTAATTAAATTTTCTTCTTCTCAGTTAATTGTTTTGTCCATTTTAAGCTTTACATTTTGCCTCTCTCTGTCCTGAAGAGAAAGAAATTAGATAGTGCTGTGCAGCAGAGGGTCAGTCTCTTTGAAGGGACTGTACAGGGTATTTTGGACTCTACCTTGCAATAAGGAGCAAGTCTTTCACAAAGAGTGCCAAGGCAAAATGCAAACTGCCTTATAGAGCAGCAGTACACAAAACCACAGGGATGGAGTAAGCACATTGAAGCTCCAGATGGGGGGCAAACTGTATGGCAAACCCCTCTCCCTAGGGAGACAGACCTGTAGTCCAGCAGCATTCCTCTCTGTCCCTTCCTACTAGCTTGAAGCCCTACAAGCCATAAACCCACTAGACCGAATTTAAGTTTTACTGTTTATTACAGTATTCCCAGGTCAGACTATTTCTTCTTGAGTGAAAACTCTAGGTTTTGTTATTAGATCTTCATAATGGCATCTTACTCATACTTCTTGGAAGCAATGTACCTCGATGGGCAATTTTCTAAGTGATCGGATTACAATGGACTAAAATGTGATGAAAGTGCTGCACAAACCAGGTTACAATTGAAAGCCAGCATTTCTAAAAGTGACTTATCTAACATTTAATAGATGGGGAAAAGAAGAAAGGAAGAGAGATCCCTACTGAAGAGAGCATTGTCAGAAACATTTGTTCTCACTGGACAGTAAATTGACCAACAGCTTGTTCTTAAGAAAGCAGAAGCTGCCTTCTCACAATTGGGCTATCAGACTAAAAATTGTATTAAAAGAAAATTAAAATTAGAAAATCCAAACACTCGGTACTTTACAATACAAAAAAACAAACCAAAACAAAACAAAACAACCGTCTATCCAGATTTCATCTATTTTGTCCATAAGGCCTGTCCAAATTTCATCCATTTTGTCTATAAGCATTGTGAGATTAAATACTCTGTTTTGTATCACAGAAGACATACTGTGACATGGTCACGGCATCATATCCCAGGCTCATTCAGTATGCAGAACAGCTGATGTGCAAACTCTTATTCAACCTTTCTGCGTACCCTCTCTCAAGGGATGGTTCAGGCATTATTCGCAGTGCCACAGCCCAATGTTCTATCAAGTATGAAGTCATTCATTATCTCCTGGAAGTTTCTGTGATTATTTCCTGTCACAACAACTGACCCACAGCCATTATGAATTTGTCTTTCTGGTATGCCCCAGAGATGAGAGTAAGGACACCTTGCAGAAGGGAAGCTGAGGCACAGGGGTATATGCGTCCCGTTTAGTTGATTGTCCTTCAGGCAGTTTCCAAAGAGTTTAACATTTTGTAACATCATGTGGCAGAGAACCCTGGAACAATTTTCGTATGTAAAACTCCTGCAGCATAACATCTTAGCTCTGTAGCACCTAGATGTCCAAATGACCTTCCTGAGATGATCTTGCAGATAAGCAATTAAGTAACCGTTACTAAAGACGTCACATCCATTAGTGACTGACTTATGGTTGCACAGGCAGTGCTGATTTAAGTACTTCCCTACAGCAAGCTTCATTGCACATAACTGTATTTTTCCTTCTGCTTGAGCTGAAACAAAAGTGAGGGTTCACATCCACTGTTGACACAGCTAACAATTGTGTCCCCCATCCCTGCACCCCTCATGTCTGTCCTGTGTCATCTGAGCTTCTCCCCCTGCTTCTAGTCACAGTCATTGTCGTGTTTCTGTTGCAGGCTAGCTCAGATTTTCAGTCCCTTCCAGTTCTTCTAAACAGTTTTTTTCCAGCCGCTGCCTTTCTACCACTTCTTCTGTAATTCAGTGTGATAGATCCCTCTGTTTGTGCAAACACATTGAGGGGAAGCATCAAGAGAGCAAGACCAGGTGTGTAAGTTCATCAGCTATGACCAGCTGGAAGCCAGAGACATATCATGCAAAGCGTTAGAGAATCTGAAGTAGACAGTGTTGTTCACAGTTTCATCTTTAATGGGTGCAGCAGTGGCTGGCACAACTGTGTCTTTTCATTTTAACACAAAGATGGCAATTATCTCATTGCTACTAAGCATTTGCCTCAGTTAAATCTCATGACAATGCGTTTCCCAAGGCAGGAACAATAGTGCCGTAAGGTCTGGTCTGTACTTCAGTGTGTCATCTGTCCAGTTGCAACAGTTAAACTTCAGAGAAAAAGGAAAGAACATATGCTATAGAAGAAGTTACTGCTTATTTAAATCGTGTCTCCACCAAGAAAGCTCACAAAGCTCCCTAAAGGCCTTTCTAGTGCAGATGCACACACTCAGAACATTGCACAGACCATCACCAAGCAGTACAGGGTTTCCTCATCTCACAGTCCTGGAATAATAAACCCCAGAATAATCCTGAGAGGTAATTTATGGTTATGTCTATTCTCTGCTTTTGAGGAAGAACAAAGAGAGTGTAATGGCTACACCAAGAACAGGATTTGAATAGCCTGCATAACTTACTATCAATAAAACATAACTCTCTCCTGTGCTATGCTACCAGTAAATCACATCACAAGAAACTCCTCTTTTTGTAGTATGTGTTGTAAAGCTCAAATTTCTCATCCTTCAGTCTCAGTTGTGGAGTTTAATCTATTTAATAATCAGAATATTTTCCAGGTTGCAGCAGGGCCAGGAAGATCTGACATAATTTTTTTATTATTTTTTTTTTTTCTAACACTGTTGCAGATGGGAAGAAATGAAACGAAAAGGCTAAACAAACTATGTCAAAAGATTATTCAGTGTCTGACACTCAGTGGTCAAAATCTAGTACTGCAGTTACAATCCTACAGAAATAAGTACTGCCTCAAAAGTAACCCCATTCAACACACAAATAGAAATATTAGAGGTCACATTGTCTACCGTTTTAGTATTTCAGTAGCATGTGTTTTTAAGCTAGGGGATCAACGCAGAATTAAAACCAGG